>NW_017728997.1:28007642-28023146 GCF_001723915.1 Gavialis gangeticus | reverse complement strand
AAGTGGAAAGGAAAATGTTGAAGGATATTCTAAAATACATTATAAAAGTGTTACTGTTTCTTGGAGAATTAGGATCATCTATCTGTGGCAGAAGTTGCAAACTTGGTGATAAAGCCAGGGGCAAATTTCTTGGGTTGTTGTTACTATTTCTATGTGAAATTAAATCCTAGAGAGAATTTGGGGACATCTGTTTACTTACCACATATGAATAAAGATATTGAACAGGTAATAGGAAATAGAAGTCTATGTCTTAAATATCATTCCAATTTCTCAAAGGTGTAGGTGCTGACAAAGTGCCTGCATATACATGGGAAAAGGTAGGCTTGAGCCATTTTAATTGTCGTGTAAAAGATTATTCATTAACAATTATCTATTATTCTACATTTCTGTAGATGGCTGTCCTGTGAAGCATAGTATCAAGTGTACCAATGGTTTACAGTATTCTGGCAATGAATTTAAAACATCAACCTCAAATTCAGGTTATTAGCTAGTGCACTCCTCTGCCAAGTAAAATGGAAATGGAGAGGGCTGCCACAAACAAAATCAGAGAGAAACGTGGAAATAAGAGATGCACCCTAGCCAAAACTTCAGGACAGAAACACCCTAAAATCTGAAGAAATTTGCAACTTGGGTTTATCACTCCTTAGGAACATATAAGGATTAGTCTATGACAGCAATCTATGATGAATTACATACAAGATTTCCATATATAAATTACAGAGCACCCAAATAACACAATCTTTCTAAAATAAATGAATTTCCTAGATAGTTTGTTTTAGGTGTAATTATAACACCCTTGTAACCTTTGCAATGTTTTCACACTTAAATTGTTGTTAAGTCCTCAATCTTAACTTCAGTGTAACCTAGCTTTCATCTGGTATTAAACAGCCTCAGAAACTGAACAGAAACTGAGGGGGAGAACAATACAAAACATATGTAATGCAATGTAGGGGTGTGCAAAGTGGGCTGTATTTGATTTGGGTTTGGCCCAAATTGGGGGACAGTGATTCAATTTGTTGATTCAGATCACTGTCCCAATTTGATTCAGCTGAATCCGAATCTAAAGTAGTACTTCCAGTCCATGCTGGATCCGCTGCCAAGCACGTGGGGGACCGCCCCCCCCACACCCCTCCAGCTTGGTGATTGGCCACAGGGGGGCCCTGGGTGCCCCCCACAGACCCAGAAGGCACCAGTCACTGAGCTCAGGGGTAGGGGGAGATCCCCCCCACGTGCTCCACGGCATACCCAAAAGTGGACCAGAAGCACTTCTGGTCCACTTTTGGGTCCACTGCTGCGCATGCTGGGGACCCCCCTGTGCCCCTGTGGGATGCTCCATCTGCCCCACCATCTTAATGTTCATGAGTCGCCTGGTACTTTGAGGTATGTAGAGAAAACATTTAAAGCTGTGTCTATGTCCGAATTATCGAAACTCCAAATCAATTTGGAGGATTCCAATTCAATTCGGAGAAACTGAAGGGTCTCCTGATTCAATTCAGATTCGGAGATATGGCCACCAAATTGGGTCGAATCTCCACTGAATTGAATCACAGACTGAAGCTTTGCACAGCCTAATGCAATGATGGTAGATTAGAAAAAGAATAATTTAGTATACGGATAGCTTCAGTTTCATAGCTTCTACACCTGTTTTCTATTACCTTAATATCTTTGAGCAATATGCTCAGAAGCCAAAGATAATAGTTTTCTCTACCTGTAGTTTGTGACCAGGGCTTGAGAGCCATATGATAAAATGGCAAGACAGTGACTGTAGAAAAACAGTAGGTTATTTATGGGAACCTGTACAGAGAAATGGAAGTGGGGGAGGAGTCAGAGTCTGATGAATCAGATGAAATTTTGGATGAAATGGTTCTCTTGCCAGTAAACTAAAAGGTATGGGCAAATAAATAAATAAATAAAAGTCAAAACAGAAGGGGAAGTACATTACTTGGTACCATCCTGTTCAATAACTTAAAAGACATCCTCCAATCTTCCTTGGCACTTGAGGACAAGTTCCTCAAACTGGCTTCTTGTAAACACATAACAGGACTCTGCTGTTGACTTATTCCATGACCATGTTGGAGTGCTTCAGTGAATACTGATTAATTTCTTCTGATTTGCTGTGGCAGCTCATAAATCCTTCTCTGGCTATTCTGGAGGAGTTTTGGGGCATAGGGAACTAGTGTTTAAGATAAAAAATACTTCTGCAGAGAAATTAGGAACAGCCACAGTTGCTGAGTTTTACACTTCTGTGGCACCTGCTTAAATAATCTCATTCACTTTGACATCCCAGTTAATTTGAAAAAAAAATATTCCAACCAATGAAAGTGAATGGCTAGATCAATAGAAAAATAGCAAAGTACTTCCATCCTTCTGAGCATTCATGAAAATTATTCTGTAACCAGTTCTTACAGATATCTACATTTCTTAAGGCTAAATGCAGTGCACATGTTGCGTATGAAGGCTGACATATTCAGTCTGTATTTACAGAACATTACTGGAGCTTTTCTGTCACAAGGCAACTCAAAGCAAGAGAGATTAAGTAAACTTCAAAAGATCATGGAGCCTGAATATCAGTGTCCATTGTCGAAGTATGAAATATTTGAAAAACAGAATTTTTAGTGACTGGTGAATGTATATTCCAGAATATATCCCCCCAAAATAAGCAGCATATCTAATTTACTAAGCTGGGATTGCCTCCTTCACCCAGTGTCAAAGAAATGTGCATTTTATAGATGACAATAAGATGACAATTTACTAATTAACATTTGCACAGCACTTTTACCATGTAAAGCACTATACATTTAGTGATAGTCAATGAATGCTTGGTACAGTTGGTACAGTTGAAGGATGAAGTCAACTGTTTTTTTTTCAGCCCTCAACCTGGAGTCATGCAGCTGATGGTTTGGTCCCCTAGCAAAGAGCAATGCAGCTTCAGTACAACTGTAGTTAATTCCACTGCACTTCAAAATGGTACCAGGAGCATTTTAACTAAAGCTCGTTCAATGAGTTTTAGTTACAGTGCCTCACAGCCATTTTGAAGCACTGGGACACTGAAAACATGAGACATGGAGGCTGATGGAGTGCACTAATTAGCATACTCCAGCAGACTCAATTAATCAAGTCTGCTCCAATGCGCTGTAATTACAGCGTGTCAGAGCAGCATTCCCGCACGTCTACAGGCATTCTTTATTTTTAAGCATGAAAATACAAACTTACTGATTTATGAATTAATCAAAATTGCACATAATACAACATCCTGTACTATGCTTTACTTTCCTATTTGTGTTCACTTACAGAAAACAAAAAATGATTATATTTATAGGTCTCAAAAACTCAGCTGTCTAACAAAAATTTCAAAATGTATTAGCATTCTTGCAGAAAGCTATTGCAAATCTTATTAGCATTATTGCAGTAATCTATTACAAATCTTTTGCCTGGTCTAGGTCGTAGACAAAGAGTTTGATTTGACATGTTCCTGTTTTAGAAGCACTGAAAAAGTCAGTCAGCATTGACCAGTATCCCATTCAACTAAGCTCATCCCCAATAAGCCGGAAGAAATGCTGCAATGCAACAGGTCCACTACATGTGGTCTATGCAGCTACTCTGAGAGGGGAGACTATAGACACCCCTCCTCATAGGGACACTCTGACCGTATGTAGCACTGCATTTCCTAGCTCTTTTCCCTGGGGACCTTGGCACTGCAAGTACCTCACTTCTGACAATATATTTCCCCTCTTTAGGATCTATGAGGTCTTTAGCTCTCTAGCCATGCCCTACATAAACATCTGCCCAAGCCTGCACCTACCAGTCCTAATGCTTTTCTCTGTTTCACTGTAATTGGAACTATATAAACTTTTGGATCATGAGGAACCTCTTGGGTTTCAGAGGCACAGGCATAAACACAATCACACTACATACTGGGGCAATTCCAGTATCCCTGGACTTCCTGTTCACAGAAGCAACAAATTAG
The DNA here is from genome assembly GCF_001723915.1 of Gavialis gangeticus. NCBI lineage: Eukaryota > Metazoa > Chordata > Crocodylia > Gavialidae > Gavialis > Gavialis gangeticus. The sequence goes on along the minus strand of NW_017728997.1, from coordinate 28,019,179 downwards.
AGGACTCCCCTAAACCTAGCATAGAGCTTCCCTTTCCTGTAGGTCCTTTGTCTCTAACTTCAAACACCATGCTTGACTTTACCCTAAAGACTCAGTCTCCTGACCACCTCAGCTTCTTTTTCAAAGAGGGATCCTGTCTCAGAGGTCCAGTTCTAGTTCTAAGAAGATATCCAGAACAAGAAAATTATCCTGTGGAAGGATTATCTTGCAGCAGCAAACTCACTGTTAGGGAACTGCTGGTAGAATCTGTGAAAATTACTCCACGGCCCAACCTGTTCCATCACTTCCTGTTGAAACCATGCTTCTGGCTTTAACCAATGAGTAATAGCTCTATAGCCACTGAGCCACCACTTCAATGTAAGTGCATTGGCCAAATTATTCTTATCTAACCTGGTAGACATATCTGACCTTGCTAAGATTCAAATGATCTAAGACGACCAACTGCTTTCAGAGGTCTGGCATTCTTTGCTGTGATCCTATGTATGACTTCAACAGACAGCTTGGGGCACTCTGTCACTTTAAGAGGGAAGCAGCTCAGGCAGAGCCCTGCAGGAAAGGCAGGATGCAACTTGGACTGTGCTGCTATAAGGATCAGCTAATGAAATGAATTAGCAGGTACCTGCAAGCAACCCAGGGGAGTCACCTGATTGGAAGGAGGCAGGGCTCTGGGAGAGATATAAGGCAGCCCCAGAGCCAGGGAAGGCCCCAAAGTTTGGCCATAGAGGGCAAGTCCCAGAGTCTAGCCGTGGAGGCTGAACAAGATAAATGAAATAGAATGTGACACCAATTACATTGTAAATCTGAACAAAATGATCTGTATTAATCGAAAGTTGTTTATGTGTAGTTTTTGACAGCTTCCTTAGTGTTGTGTTTTTTGTTTTGTTTTGTTTTGTTTTGTTTTGTTTTGTTTTGTTTTGTTTGGGGATCCCGACATGGAAGTATGACATTATTTTGAAGAGTTCTTATGAGTTTTATGGTTTTTAAGTTGTTTTCTATACTAATGAAAAAAAGTGGAGGCTGAGCAGAGATGAGCTCTGCAGAGGTGCCTGTGACTCAGAAGCCGACTGTGAGTGTGCCAGAGATAGCTAGGGAAGCTGAGGGCTAGTGACTGATGAAGATTGAGGGTTGGGTAATAGTTTTGTTATAGTTAGAAGGGCTTCTGTTCGTGTTTTCATTTCAGTTTAGTCCAATGCCTGAAGGTGACATGGGGGGGACTAGATTGGGGTGGGCAATTATTTCGGCTGGAGGGCCACTTAATGAGTTTTGGTGCACTGTCAAGGGATGTAAGGGTAGCCCATCCCTTTATAGGTGCCCGGCCTCCCGGTTGCCATCTTGGGACTGGAAGTCCAGGCCCTAAACCCTGGCATTTGCCATCAGAAATCCCTCCCCTTAGCCCCCAGAAGTACTCCTTTTGGGAGGGGAGGGTTCCCATCTTAAAACCAGAAAAAACCAAATCATATACTAGAAGTCAAACACCTACTATAACATATTTTAATTTTATTACAAAAAATATTGTTGTTATGATTTGTGTTTACATAGTGTATATAGAAATGATTGCATAATACCTCAAAAATAAAGTCTTATTCTTGTATATTGTGTGTGGGGTGTGGTTGGGGTGGATGGGTGGATGTGTACAGTGGGGTGTGTGGGGGAGGGTTTAGAAGGGGTTGTGTATATGTGGGGAGTTGTAGAGGTAAAGTGTGGGTATGTGGTGTTTGGGGGGGTGTGGGAGGGTAGAAGGGTGTGGGAACCCTACACACTCCCTCCCATGGTGCACAGCCCCCACTGCTGGCAGCAGCAGCAGGCAGCCGGCACCTGGGGCCCACACAGGCACTGCTGCCCGGTAGTAAGTACAGCTTCAGCCAGTGCTGCACATGGTGGCAAGGAGAGCAGCCAGGCTAGCCCACCTATATTGCGTGGGCCTCTACGTGGCACACATGCAGCTCCTGAAACTCACACAGCACCGAGGGAAACCTTCTGCAATGGAACCAGCTGCCTTTGCTGTTCCCTGCTGTGCAGGTCCTGGGACTCCACCAGGAAGCAGGGGAATCCCCTCAACTTACAGTGGAGTCCCAGGACCTGCATGGCAAGGAGCAGGGAAGTCAGCTGGCTCCATCGTGTGGGGCTTCCCTTGGAGGCACGTGAATGCCAGGAGATGCACATGGGCCACATGGAGCCCTGCTTCATAGAGGCAGGCCAGCCTGGCTGCACTCCTTGCTACCATATGAAACACTGATCAGAGTCGCACACCGCCAGGCAGCAGCACCTGCATCAACCCGAAACACCAGCTGCTTGCTGCTGCTGCTGCTGCTGCTGGGGGCTGTGCACCATGCAGGGGAGTATGAGGGAGGTCCCCACCCTCCCTGAAACGCATATCCTGCCCAGCTGTTCCATGCTCCCGCCACCCCGCTGGGTGCAGGCTCTGTGATATCACCAGCCCCTGCCCCATGCTCCACACCCCTGCCCCTGCCACTTCCCTACCTGATGCCTGGAGCAAGTAGGATGCCATGGAAGCTGAGCAGGTCCCTTGGTGGCTGCAGCAGTAGCAGCAGCAGCCATCCCATGAAGCTGTGTGCTGGCTGGGCTAGGCCCTCTGTGCACAACAGTGGGAGTGAGGCATGCGGGCTAAGTGAGATACAATTAATTGGCAGGTGCCTGTGGGCCAGGTGAAATTGCCTGGTGGGCTACATTCAGCCCGCAAGCCGTATTTTGCCCGCTTCTGCTCTAGGTCCTTCTGGCAGCCTCCCTCCTTTCCAAATAATAACAAAGGCATGCCAGGTGAGTAAAGGAAGTGAGGGCCTCTAGAGTTGGAGCTGGAGCAGAAATTGTGTGGCCACCAGGGGAGCTTCACAGCTGCTGCAGGGACCCAAGCCTGTCACAATGACATGATATGTACCTTGGGATTATTGTCAAGTAAGAGTCAATATTAGGGGTTGAAACACCTGGCCATTGGTGAACATCTGCTGTCTGTTCAAAGTTCTCCCAGAAGGCTTCAATGTTACCCCCTCCCCCTATATTGGGGAAATTTCCTCTCTCCCCCAAAAGGTAATCTTGGCATCATGCTAATTTGCGAGTGAATCCTCTCCATCCCCATCCAGTAGTTGGAGCAGAAACTGCTGCTGACTTCCCTGATGGAAACAGTTCCTGATTGGAACTGTTCCTACAATTATAGCTGGTTTTACTGTAGCTGCTGGACCTGCTACTGATACAACTGCCAGTCCTGTTCTTGTTTCTGTGGCAAGAGCAGTTGCAGCTGTTGTAGTTGTTCCTTGGGCTATTTCAATAGCCCCTTTCTATTTCCTGGCTGTCTCAACTGCCAGCATTCTCTAGCATGTGTCACCTGGTAGGCTTACTCACTCTCTCTCTGGCCAGGAAAGAATCAATGTCACATTTCAGGCCCTTTCCTCACAGCACAGTTTCTCATTTAAACACAAAGCTCAAAAGATAATTCAACACAGGTAGAGGAGGTGCAGAAACCCTTTGTGCCTCTGCACATCTGTCTCCATTCTGGAAATAAAAGACTCACCCCTCTTCTTTAAAGCCATGGTGAATTGTGGGGCAGGTAGGCAGCACTTAAGCATTTCCTGGATGCTTCATTCTACCAAGTAAGTATTAAATATTTGTTGCACAGGATTAGTCTGCAAACAGTACTCCACAAGCAGCTTGTTCCTTCACACATGACTCAGTTGCCTCTATGGCACCACTTCCCAGGATCTACAGAATAAATACTTTGGCCATCTTAGAGAAAGGTTGCCTTCCATCTGGCTTCACTCTGGTTCTGGAGAACTTAATTGAAAATACACGGGGATGTATATCCATGGAGCCTACATGTCCTAATAGCTGTTACGGCAAGGAAGAGAAGGGCAGATGACAGAGGCCAAGTGCCAAGGTGCAGATCAAATATAGCACACACAAGAGAAAATCAGGAACATCAGGAGGACATCATCAAGGAGATTACCTCTGCCCAGAGTATCCCCATGGTTCTTTCTTTATCTGTATGTATGGTTTTTCTGTATCCCCATGGTTTTTTCTGCAGGACAGGATGATCTGACCATAACTGTAAAAATGTGATGATAATCAGAACTTCTTTACTACATTCATATAAAACTCTACATTAAAAGGAAAAAAGACTATAATTATTGCTAATATGGAGAGCATCTGCTAATATATTGATTTGGTTATATATACAATGAACTGAGAATCTTTTTAGTCCCAAAGGTAGTACTTTTATCATTAAAATACCAATATTTTTTAGCACTGTTTACTTCTGCTAGTATTTGCCTGAATGTGGTATATTGCTAAATAAGAAAGAAATGTTAAATAAGGAATGCTAAACACTAAAAGCTAAATAAGGAAACAATTTTGAAATGCTGGTCTCTTTTCCCATTCCATAGCTATGGTGCTTTTGGTGGACTTGTTATCATTATTTTCTTTATTTCTTAATTATTTAATATATTTCTAAGTCCGTGTTAAATAAAATAAATCAGTTTTATCAGCAGTTGTTGACTGTGGAAATACTACAATGCACAAAAGAGAAACAAATAAACTATTGTGATGAGTTTGATAATGATTATTATGAAAACACTAATAATATCCTAACCAAGGATTATGACAAGCGATGAATTAACAGTGCTTTACTAACTACAAATGATGTGACTCTCAACTGCGGTAGTTAAGATATTATTGCTTCTGTAAACTCTAAACTCAAGTATAAAATGGATACCTAATCTTCAGCTCCCTAAGCGCTTCAATTTGGCCACTAAAGATGCTGTTTTACATTTCTAAACATTTTCCCCTGTCACTACTTTTTATACTTCAGTTCTCAGGTTGTAAGTATTTGTTACTTGCAAAGCAACTCCTTTTGAACACTGAATCATGGGAGGCATTTGTTACTAACTGCTAATGCAGCCTGCCAAACAAAAACTCCCTGCTGGTGACATGACCACCTAGTGACCTCTAAAAATGTTTTAACAATGTGAAAAATATCTCCCTCTTGTAGGAAACAGCAATTTTTTAAATTAAATGTACATTGACTGTTCGCTTACATACAGATAAATGGTATTCAGAGTCACCTTCTCTGTTTCCAATTTCAATCTTTTGAAACCCTGCCCAAACCTAAATAAATAAACGTTGATACTAAGAGGAAACTAAGAGCTCAAGAGCCCTGTGATTTCACAAACAGCTTTTTTCCATTTTCTAAAATCTAAACTTCAGGCCAGCCATAGAGCAGGTAATGAAAAGAAACAAGTCTGGCAGCCCCTATGTGGCTGTAAGCTGAAAATATGTCAGGCAAAAATAAGTGGCTATAATTTGGCAGACTTAATGTCTTTAAAAGTTTGCAACTTGCTAAAAATAATTTTTTTTACTTACAAAATTTACAAATTGAAATGCTATCACTGTGTTGAAAAGGCACAGTGATACAATGTCGTCATCATCAAGCACTTAAACTTAACTTAATCATTATACTTACGCACTAGCTTATTGCAGGTACAAATACATTTTGTGCATACATATGACAGTGAAAATGTTATGCTAAAAATGGTTTGTATTTTTTAGTATTATTTAAGAATTGTGTTATTGCAAGATGATTAGCAGCTTTTGAGTACAATACAATATTGGCTAGATATAGATCTAATTTCCTTATGGAAACTGGACCCAAAAGAAATAACAGTGGTATTTTACGTGAAAATGCTATTTTTATATAAAAAGATGGAATTTCTATTATATTTTCATTTGGAGAAGTAAGTAGTTATTTGGGGATCATACTTGTAATAGGTCCAAAGTGGCAGTACTCACTCATCAACATTTTATTAGTTTCTTTAATAATGAAAATATTAATTTCAGTAGGAATTCTGAATGAGTCAAGTTTACAGGGCCTGTTCCCCTCTCTCCCCTTTCCCACACCTCACCTCCCAATCCCTGCAAAAAATTTCCAAGCCAGATTCTGCCTTTTTTACATTGATATAGAAGATTATGTAACTATACTTTTCTTTTACAATATTTTGTTCTATTTTGTTGTTGAGATATTTTAAAACCTTTTAGTATACAAATATGTGGTCAGTCCAATTCTGCCTTTGCAGTATTCTTTGCTTGTCAGCAAAACACTTGCTATACTTGTTTTTAAATTTAACAGAAAGTAAAGAGTGCAAAATGCATTTGAGTCTTTCCAAAGTAGATAAATATCTTTTTTCAGTAAGTATTGTCAATCTATGAGGGACTGAATCATTATGCTAATTCCAAGTAAAGAGAGATATCTCACTTCTCAGGTAACATTTCTCAGGTTACTATCCAAAGTTTATTTAAGCTCCATTAAATCATTCAGCATACTTGAGAATGCATCAGCAAAAGATTAATCTACCTAAGAAAATTAGGCATTTTCTTTTCATCATCATTTGAGCTGTCACAAATATCCTAAATACCAAAGTAGAAGCGTATACATAGTACAGTATCTCTTCAGTCTAACCAGCTTTAAAACAGCACAACATTCTGAGTACACAAAAAAAGTCGAACTCATGGACTGCTTCCATGTCAGTGAGATAATTTTACAAGCATTGGTCAGGCCATATAAAATAGATTCAGGAATTCAAAATCAAGGGCCGGATCTAGATGTACAGGCGTATGCAGTTTGTGCCACAAACCTTTTGCAGTGCCACAAACTGTACACTGCACGCTAAACCATGCATGGCATTGCTAATTTGCAGTGCCAGGGCAACATTTGCTATTATGATTTCCCAGTAACAGAAAAAAACCCTGAAAAAAAGTGGCACAAAGCACACCAAAGTGACGTGTGATTGGACAGACAGATCCTAGGGCTGCTTGCTTCCCCATCTCTGTACACTGTGGAGCCCCCACCTTGAGGCACCCTGCACCCCAGCCAGCTGCTCCTTGGCTGGCTGGGGCACAAGGTGCCTCAAGATGGGGAAGCAGGCAGCTGGTAGCCCTGGGCTAGCTGTTCCCCTGTCTTTATATGCCTCAGTATGGAGACTCTGCTGCAGAGTCCCTGTGCTACGGCACACTGCCCCAGCCAGCTGTGGAGTGCACCGTGCCTCGAGGCAAGGCTCCATGTGCCTCAGCATGGGAGCTCCACAGTGAAGGCCTGTGCAGAGGCACATGGAGACAGGGGAACAGCCAGCTGAGGGTTGCCTGCTCCCCACTCTCAAGGCACACTGCACCGCAGCCAGCCAGAAAGTGACTGGCACAGAGCCACTAACAGACCAAAACTCTAGAGTGGTGGCAGCAGTACCCCCAGTCTTGCGGGTGTGCTCCGGGAAGCGGGTCAGCTGAACATGAGGTGCCCCAGAGAGGCACTCAGAGCCTGGAAGATGGAGAGGTGTGGTGAAGTGGGTGGCTCAGTGCAGGAGCCCCTAATGGCCCGCAAAGTGGGAGGGCTTACTTCTAGTTCCAGGTGGAATAAGAAGATTTCTGGAGGAGGCTCTCTCAGTCCTGAGCATCTCTCATTAAGGGTATCCAGAACAAACTCTTACAAATTGCAACACCCAGGCACCTCCAGGTATAGAACAGACAGAAAGACAGTCTCTAAGGTAATGTTACTTCTTAAAATATAATATTAACAATCAAATAAGACAAAGAAATCTTGTTACAATAGTTATAAATCAACTGCTTTTCACTGACTTCCACACAATTACGCCAGACACACAGTAATGTGAAAGTGAATACTCACTCACCTACCTATTCTCACTGAGAATTTAGGTAATCATTGCAATGTAAAATGTAAGGTAGAAGAAAACATTGCAAAACATCAGGGCAATATCCTCAATTGATATATATTTGCATTATTCCACTGAAATCAACTGATGTTTGCCAACCTAAATCATCCTACCTTACATTTAAAGTTGCAGTGAGTTCTTCTTGTTTGCAGTTGTTTTCTTTTATGAAATCCAAAGTAAAATTAAAGTAAAAAAAATAGACATACTGTTTAGTATTACTTGTAATTATTATTATATGTAATATTTCTTCTGTACATCATAGATAAAAATACATTTTATATGTCTGATAACAAGCAGAAGCAAATCCCTTCTCAAATTCCACCTCCATAAAACAGCATTAGAGAGTCTGGGCTATGCCTATTACACTATCAGGTTTTATACATCTTTCTAGGACTGTCACACAGGAAGAACTACTCAAACTTTTTTTTCACAACAGTAGAAGACATACCAGCTGGGACGTTTTAAGTCTGTTTCATTTTTAAAAAAAGGTTAAGGTCAAAATAAGTATGATAAACATGGTAGTTTCTATTCTCAGTACTGAAGATGAAAGACCAAACAGTTAAACCCTACTAACTGTAAAATCCAATATTTTACCTTTGTTTTGGTTGCAAAAAAACTGACTTGGGAAAACAACAGGGTGGGGGTTTTTTGCAATAAATTTGTCTTTTAAATGCATTCAGTAGTTAGTTTAGCAACTGTGCATTCCTTAAACGTATTATGTTTTCAATTATCTGAATGATTGACACCTTCTAGTTTTATGGTAGATTAAGAGCAATTCTCTAAAAGAGAGATGAATTATATTTTCATTCTGTACCAAAAAGAATTCAAATTTGTGGTTTGGTTAAATGAGTTATTTGTCCCAAGATTTCTAAGTGCTTTGTCTTGCAGTTTGTTTCAAGTGATTTTAAAAACCAGTAAATCCCGCCACCTTGACTTCTTCTACTAAGAGACTTTGTTACAAGAACAATGAAATATGTTTCCAATCATGTTTTTAAAGGAAAACAGCCTAAAGGTTATCACAGAAATGGGGACAACAGATCAACTGGCAAAGAACTGTATTCTGTTTCTTTTAAAGGGAAAGAAAATTTATAACACATCAAACTTTTATTCCCAAGTGAATATAATAACTGGAATGCAGGAGTCTAAAATTGGCAATAAGTAGAGCTGTTCAAAACATTTGAACTGAAACTTGACACTAGGAAAATCTTTTCCAAGGTAGAGGGGAGACAGGCTGAGGAGTTACGGACCCGTTCTCCCTCAAATCCACAAGAACGGTTCTTCTGCGTGGAGGCAAGCAGGTAGTAGAATTCTGCAGCAGAAGGATCAGGCCAAAATTGCTGCTTTGGCACTGCCACTTCATTCTGGAAGTGGGAACTCCTATGTTGTTATAGAATACCAAGCAACAATAGTATAATACAGAGTGGGACGTCTCTCTCAGGCCCAGAGTGTTGAAAACTGGAGTCTAGAGTTACATAGTGCAGCTTTTCAGGCCCTGCTGGTAGAGAACCGGGGGAGGGGGGCAGAAGAGGGAAGGGGAAAATAGGTTGCCTTCTGCCTAGCTCATCTATGGTATTTGGTGAAAGAAGAACAGTGCTTTTACACAGTCTGTTCCCCCTCAAAGGCTACATGTCAGCCAGAGCAGTGGGCTATCTCCAATGAGCTAGGGAGAAAAAAAAGTACAGGCCAGTTTCACAAGATCGTCAGAGGGAAACTCATCTGCTTACCAAGGCAAGTAAGTTATACATAAAAAGCTGAAAAAAACACTGAACCCTCTGTGACCTGCAATTGTTGAAGCCTGCACAGAGCTAGTAAATAACTATTCAACAGGATGTATGTTCTGTACAGCATGAATGTGTGCAGTGGGGAAAATTGGCCAGACTTATATCATTGGCAAAGAAACCTCCTTGTAAGTAATCAAACCAAAAGCAGCTGAAAATGGAGCAAAGTGTTGACACCTAACAGCCAAATTCTCCCCTGATTTACATACTGTACAACCCCCAGTGGGACCAGTGGAACTGCATGGAATGTAAATTAGGGCATGTCTTAGCCCTAAGTGTCCTCTTGGACTAATTATTATAATGCTGGATTACTGCAACGCACTTAATGCGAGGCTACTCTTGAGTGGGTGCAGAGGGAAACTTGAGCTGTTGCAAAAGGAAGCAATCCATTTAGTGAACTGTATATTTTGTGGGAGAACTTGACACCAATCCGCCATGACCTATGCTGGCTGTCTGCCAGTTTCTGGGTGAAATTCAAAATGTTAGGCTAGAGCTACAATATCCTAAATGAGTTGACACTCACCTACTTGAAAGATTTTGTCTTCTTGAGCCTTTGTGATGGCCATCCAGAGGCATTCAACAGTGAAGTCCTCTCAAGTGAAGGGAGGGGAAGGGAGCATAAGGAAGCAGCTAATGCTACTGCATTTTCCACAAAGTTCCCTCAGTTGTACAACAACTGAATTTGAAATGGTCCAGAATTACAAACCTTCAGGACAAACTATCAGGAAAACATTCCTGATTGAGTGTTTGAAGAGGCAGTGCTCTGATGACATTTGGGGGGCATACAGTTTTTGGTAGGGTATAAGTGATAGGGTATCCTGTCTGCTGATGATATAAAGGATAAAGTTATTCTAGGGTTTGTTTTGTTGGTAAATTTTTATTGTAATGATTCTTTATGTAATGTTACAGGTGCCAACAATGTCACTTTTCTATATCATCATATATAAATAATAAAAATGAAAATAATGAACCATGCTTTATAGTTTTTTGCATTGCCCAGGTACCATGGTGAGAGGCACTTTCTTATTAGAGATCCACATTTTTTTCAGTACTGCACAAGACAAAAGGACGACAGACACTGACTTCAGCTGTTTACAGTTCCCATTTTAAGTGAAGCTACTTTGAATTTACAGCAATGTTTTAACTGAAGGCAAAAACTTTCCCTGAATACAGACAGATATAGAAAGCACAGGAAATAAAATTCTACAGAAAAATGTCCAGATAAATGCCTTCTCCACAACACTAATAAAAAAGATTTAGAGATTTATAATTGAATGTTCTTGAATGATCGATGTAGAGTACACTGTTTTTATGACCATTTAAAGAACACTTTCACTTCATATTACACACTGCCTTTTTTGTGCACTCGGCAACCAGCATTTTATTTTAGCAGAGAAATAGTTAAAATGTACTGAATCAGAAAATAAGAAAAAGTAGCCATAAAATCCAGTTGTTATTCAATATATTATTACAGTATTTTCACATACACCCTGGAGGAAATGATAGAAGAAACATGCTGCACAGTTAATACATGGTTCAGCTATGAGACTACTGTATTCAAACAGTAGATAAAGTCTGGGAGATATCCCTCAGGATATCCCTATTAAATACTCATCTGTGATTAAATCTAGTGAGCCACAGGGTGTCAACACTGGTCCACACAGAAGCAGATCACTGAATCCATATTTGCCCATTTAAAATATATGTTAAATAAAACAATCTAGAAATAACAGTTTGAATAATTTTACACACATAATAAACATATGGAGCAACTTACTAGGGAAGGGGATTGAAGCATAAAGTGAAAGGGAATTCAAGAGACACCTATCCTTGTTTCTGGACAAGAGGGAGAATGAGGGATACTGAATCCAGTCCTATTGATTTAATTCTGAAACCCATGGAAACTTCTGGCTAGGTACAGACATTCAGAAAGCCCAAGGTGAAATTAATCTCAGTTATGTGGGTTACTGTAAGCGGCATAATTTAGTTCAGTAGTGAACAGAACACACATTCACCCTTTGGTGGGAGGGGC
>NW_017728997.1:28007186-28007632 GCF_001723915.1 Gavialis gangeticus | reverse complement strand
TAGGGTTAGGGTTAGGGTTAGGGGGAGGGGAGGGGTGTAAAACTTAGACTGGATTCTGTCATTTTTAAATCAGTCTATGTGGGCTGAACTTCTTTCCTGTTATGGGTATAGCTGAAATTATGTTACTGGTACAGGCCAGTTTTCTATCACTTATACCAGTAATAGTGTAAGTCTGTACCAGGCCTTTGTGATTAAGGCGAACATGATATAAGCAACTGTGAAAAAAGCAGGAGGTTAAGAGAAGGATAAATAGAACATAAGGCAAGCCCAATATACTGTTCTGCACAGCACTGTTTGCTTTCCATAATGTCTTCCCAAAAAGATAATCATTATCCCATTTCATAGTTTCATAGTAGCTAGGGTCAGGAGGGACCTGAACAGATCATCTAGCCTGATCCCCTGCCACAGGCAGGAATGAATGCTGGGTTGACAAGACCCCAGACAGG
>NW_017728997.1:28002364-28007121 GCF_001723915.1 Gavialis gangeticus | reverse complement strand
GGCGGCTCATGTTCATCTTGGAGTCAATAACAACTCCAAGATCCCGTCCTGCCTCTGTGCTTTCAAGAGGGGAACTCCCCAGCCTGCATATATGTATGCTGTGGACTCCTTCTCCTAAGGTGCAGCACCTTGCATTTGTCTACATTGAACCGCATCCTATTCTCATCTTCCCACTTTTGTAGACTGTCTAAATCTATTTGCAGCCTCTCTCTCCCTTCAAGTGTGTCCACCTCGCCCCACGTCTTAGTGTCATCAGCAAACTTGGACAGCGTGCTTTCCACCCCCTTGTCCAAGTTGCTGATGAAGATGTTATACAGTGAGGGCCTGAGGACCGAGCTCTCGGGTACCCCACTGCTCACATCTCACCAGGTTGAGTACAACCTATCCACCGCTACTCTCTGGGTGTGCTCCATCAGCCAGTTTTTTACCCATCCAACTGTGTAGGCATCAATGTCACAGTCGCTTAATTTATTGATGAGGATGGGGTGAGAGACAGTGTCAAAGGTGTTCTTAAAGTCTAGAAGGACTACGTCCACGGCAACACCATCATCCAAGGATTTAGTTACTTGGTCATAAAAGGCAATCAGGTTGGTCAGGCAGGACCTGCCTTTGATGAACCCATGCTGATTGCCCCTGACCATGATCTCCCATGCTGGCCCCCCACCGATGTGCTCCTTAATGATTCTCACCAAGATCTTCCCGAGCACTGAGGTGAGGCTTACAGGCCTATAGTTACTTGGGTCCTCCTTCCTCCCTTTCTGGCTAATGTGAAAATTGGGACCACATTAGCCAGTTTCCAATCCCCCGGCACCTGGCCAGATGACCATGAATGCTCATATAGTTGGGCCAAGGGCTCCGCGATGACCCCTGCCAGCTCCCTCAACACCCTTGGGAGGAGGGCATCTGGACCTGCAGATTTAAAAATATCTAGCCCTTCTAGATCAGTAACTACATCTGTGCTGACTGAAGGCCTGTCAGAGCTATCCCCGAGACTGTCCCTACCTCTGGTAGGTGGGATGTCACGGTTGCTGTTTAAGAAAACAGAGGCAAAGAAATGTTTAAAAATATCAGCTCATGTCTGGTGTAGCCACAAGATTACTGTTTGCGTCTTGCAGGGGCCCTGCATTGCCTGGTGCCCTCTTCTTTCTCCCAATGTACTTGAAAAATGACTTTTTGTTGTCCTTAATCCTGGATGCTAGCCTGGGTTCCATCTCTGCCTTGGCCTTCCTAATAGTCCTCCTACACTCACAGACTGAGTACTCCTCCTCCTTGGTGATAGCTCCTCCCTTCCACTGGTTGTACACTCCCCTTTCAGTCCTCAGGCATTGCTGAATGCCTTTGCTGAGCCAAGAGAGTTTCTGAGCACTTTTACCCCCTTGCTTCTCTCAGGGACTGTTATCCTTTGGGCCTGGAGGATCGCCCCCTTAAGGTACGACCATCCCTCATGGACTCCCATCTCCTCTACCTTCTGAGCCCTCAGTGCCTCCCCCACTGGTCTCCTAAGCTCATTGAAGTTGGCCCTTCTGAAGTCTAGGGCTTTAGTCTTGGTGTAGGCCCTTGACACCCTGCATTAGATAGTGAAATCCAGCAGGTGATGATTGCTATTGCCCAGGTGGTCGAGGACCTGCAGTCCCCTCACCAGGTCATCCCCTGTAGCCAGGACCAGGTCCAGCAAGGCCCTAGTGGGGCTTTGCACTTCCTGGATAAGGTGAAGGTCCTGTAATACAGCCAGGAACCTATGCAAGCAGTCAGACCTGGCTGTCTGCTTCTCCCAGCAAATGTCTGGGTAGTTTAGGTCACCCATGACAATAATATCCCTTGACCTAACCACCTCCATAAGCTGACTAGAGAAGTCCTGGTCCAGCTCTTCCCCCTGGTTGGGTGGTCTGTAGTAGACACCCACCATAAGGTCTCTTTCACCACACCCCCCCTGTAGTTTGACCCATAGTGTCTCTGCCCATCCCTCCTCTTTGAGTGTCCATAACTGACCAAAAGAGGTAAAACATAATAATTGAATAATACCTACTAGACTATTAAGTCACTGGGTAAAATCCAGTGGAAGAAAGTTCCTTCTTACTAATCTGGTAAATAATCAGAGAGATCTGATTTCCCCCTATGCATTACCTAGCAAAATTAATTAATTTAATTCCATTATTTAAACCTAGAAAGCCTGATCCACAGCTCAATGAAATCAAAGGAAAGTTTCTTTCTGACTTAATATGCTTTGGAAACAATGCAAAACTCCATATAAATGATAAGATTTATATACTTGGCTACATACACAAGCACATTTAATATTAGTACCGTGTGTGCATATAGTTAGGCTGTAATACTAAAGGCAAATCTTCAATACAGCAAAGGAAACATTATGTAGTGACATCACTATGAAAACATTTAGACAAACACTGGCCCCACTTCAAATAACTATTTGTTAAAATCAATCATTCTATTGGTAGGAAATGAAACACACAAAATTCCCATCATTTTTGTACAACCAGACATTTTGTGATCTTTCTCTTGTATCAACAGAAGCAACTTAGTATCAAACACAAATTCAGTTATTTTGGCTCTGCTGACCTCTTTGAAATTACAAAAGGAGGAGTTTCTGAATGATGGTCCATATGCCTACCTATACATGCAAACCTCTGTAGTGAGGGGGAGGAAAGAGAAATCCTGATGATTCAGAGAATAACAACAACCACACTCTTAAGCCCATCATCACCAAACTCATTATGATCTCAAAGACTTTTTAGAGAGGAGGTAAGTATAATTACTCCTAGTTTACAGACAGATAAATTAACAATTTGAACGTGGGGGTGAAGAGCTCACTGGCCAAGTTCACGGAGGACACCATGTTATGGGGGCGCATGGTCACATTTGAAAACAGGCTACAGATACAGGTGGGCCTAGGCAGGCTAGCAAGTTGGGTGGATCGGAATCTGATGAAGTTCATTGTCGAGAAATGTAAAGTGCTCCACCTCGGGATGAGGAACCCCCAACACACCTACCGGCTTGGAGGCACCAAATTGACTAGCACCATGAATGAAAAGGACCTGGGGGTAATAATACACCACTATATGAATATGAGCTGACAGTGCGCTGCTGTAGCCAGGAGGGTAGATACTATTCTGGCATGCATCAATCAATGCATCTCCAGCAAAACCAAGGAGGTGATTCTTTTGCTCTACTCAGCACCGGTAAGACCGCAGCTGGGGTACTGCATCCAGTTCTGGGCACCACACTTTAACAAGGAAATGGAAAAGCTTGAAAGAGTCCAAAGAAGAGCCACCCATATGATCAGAGTCTTAAAAGGCAAGCCATATGAGGAAAGGCTGAGGGATCTGGGACTCCTCAGCCTGAGGAAAAGAAGGCCGAGAAGGGACCTGATAGCAACTTACCGCTACACTAGGGAAGTATATCAAGTTGCTCAGCGAGCAACTGTTCCCCAGGGCACCCAAGGGGAAGACCAGGAATAATGGCCACAAACTCCTGGAAGATCAATTTAGGCTCAGTATTAGGCAAACTTTCTTCACAGTCAGGGTGTCCAGACTGTGGAATAAGCTCCCTCCACAGGTGGTACTTCATGGTCAGGGCGGCTAGGATCCGGAACCAACTTCCAAGAGAAGTGGTGCTGGCTCCTACCCTGGGGGTTTTTAAGAGGAGGTTAGATGAACACCTTCCTGGGGTCGTTTGACCCCAGTAATCTTTCCTGCCATGGCAGGGGGTCGGACTAGATGATCTGCTCAGGTCCCTTCTGACCCTAGAAACTATTAAACTATGAATTATCTGCCCTGGAAATCTTCCAGAGGAGACTAGACAGTCACCTTGCTGGGGTCACCTGACCCCCAGTTATCTTTCCTGCTTGGAGGCTGGACCCGATGATCTTCTGATGTACATTTCTTGTAACCAACAAATGTGGCCTGTTAATAGAAGCATAAATGTTCAGCAGCTTTGGGTTACACACTGACATGGTGTTATTCAAAGTTGTCTTGTGACTTTTGGAAGAATTAAAATAATCAAAGTAAGGCACAAAGCAGTTTATTGGCTGTCAAAATATTTTTCCATCAGCATGCAAACACAGTCAGAAAGTAATGTGCAGCAGGTCTCATAAAAATACAGAGTTCTGACCTTGCACATATTTACAAAAGAAGAATTTTTTGGTAAACAAAAATATTTTCAAAACTGAAGTTAATGGAAGTCAAAATGAGTGAAACAAAGGGATATGCCTAAGAAAATGTAGGTTCAATTCAGAAAACACTTAGTTACAGGATTAATACCTTTAACATCCTATGTCACTTTTAGCATTCTATCATTTCTTTTTGCCTCAATCAATGCACCTGTAGAATGGGAATAATGATACTTAGCTATCTTCCAGAGTGCTATGCTGATGGTTTGATTAAGACCTGATAGTTCCTGTTTTATAAGTGATAATTATTATATTTGTACTGCTTGTGTATTGTGTGATTACTGTTTTAGGCCTATATATGTAAGTTAGCATAAGTCATGTTAAGTTTATGGCAAGCCTCCATCTTATGTCCTCTGCCCAGGCATCCCCTGTGTTGCAACTGTATACTTCATGTACCCCTCCCATGTAAATTGGTTCCCAGATGAATGAGAGTGATTGGGAATGATTGAAATACAATGGTAGCAGGCCTCTGTTGAATGGCCTGTAACGACCAAGCCATCACCTCACATTGATCCATCCAGGAGCCATGGACCTCACCCAGGAACAGAGACAAGAACCCAGCATTTGAAAG
>NW_017728997.1:27967524-28002256 GCF_001723915.1 Gavialis gangeticus | reverse complement strand
CTCCTGTCACTAGGGTCACACAAGATCTGCCTGTATAAAAAGGGACAGTGAAGACAGACCCAGTAGGACGCCCTCTCCAACTTGACCAGCACCATGCCACACCACCTATCCACCCAGAGGCCCTGCCGGTGATCCCCCTCTGGATAACACCTACTGGACAAGGACCCCTTTCCAGCCTGAATAGGTAGCTACCACCCTGACACCCTCTTCAACCAAGAACTTGGATTCTTCTTCTCTTCCCTACCTGGACTCCAGCGCTTCCACTGAGTCTCTTTCTCCTACTGCCATTGTGAGTGCTTTTGTGTGTGTGTGTGTGCATGTCTGTGTGTGTGTGCGTGTGTCTCTGTGTGTGTGAACCAATAACTTCATGGGGCTATGTAGTGTGTTGTCTGTTTAATAAAAGTGTTATTTGGACCCCTAAGTTGGGTTTTGATTTACTGTGGTTTGGCCCTGCTCTAATCTCTGCTCCTTGCCCCTCTAACTTGTGTCTCATTTCTCCCTCTCCTACTTCTGGCTCACTGCCACCTCCAACACCTGTCCTGAGCTCCTCTCTGCCTCCAAACCCCCTGTTTCTTTGCTACTGTCTTATTCCCACTGCCTTTTCCTTTTCCCCTGAGCAACCAGGTTTCTGCCTCAGTTTCTTTCCTGGCTGTCTCCTCCTTGGCACCACTTATCTGCCCTCCCCCCGCACAATATCTCAACTGTTTGCCTTAGTTTCTAGCCCCAGCCTACCATAAGCAAACCTAAGCCTCAATTCCTCTGCCAGCTTCTCTGTAGTCCACTGGTTCTAATACCAGTTCTGGCAACTTTCACTCCTTCCACTTTAACTCTCTCTCCCTCACCTGAACCTTCCCCCAAGTATCCCAGGTACCCCAAGCACACACATACACACTGTACCATCCAAGTTAGGAACTTACCTGTGTGTATGTGTAGGTGGGTTGTATGTGTGTGAACTGGTGAGTGTGTGCGTGTGTGTATGTATATATAAGTCATTGTGTGCATGGTATACGAATTAGTGATCTGGGTCTAACTTTTGGGGTGTATAGTGGATGTGCTTGAATTGGTGATAGGTATGCATGTGCCTAGGCTGGTTTGGATGTGTATGTGCCTGAGCTGGTAGTGTGTGTGTGTATGCACATACTTGATTTGTGTGTTTGTATATGTGCAATTGTGTCACACCCTCCTGTCTAACAGTGCAATATTAAGATCCTGAGAGTTGGCCTGATCCCACATGGCAACACTAGTAGGAAAATAAATGCAATCAAAGAGTACTATGTTTTTTCTACCTGGTGAAAAAAAATGTACATTTGTGGATCTTCATCAGTATTCTCAAATGTTTTGTTTTTAACAGCACAAACCTCTCCATCAGAACCTGCTGAGTGTGTGTTGTGAGCATTAAGAAACACGACAGCTGGCTATATTTTTTGGTGGTCATTTTTCACTATCATGACCCATGGACTTTGAGCACAGCTGCCAAACCCTGGAATGCTGTTTTCCTTTGGCAAGCCATGTACATTTTTAAAAAGTATTTCCCTAGTCCATATTTCTGAAAGGAAGCAGTCTCATTATGTAATAAGCTTAGGATATTACAATTAATTAGGATTTTCCTCAAAGGAAGTCCCCCTCCAAGATGACAGATTTCTCAAATGTAATGACAGCAACTTCCTTACAAATGCATGGTTTCACTGTACACTAGTGTTTTGTAACAATCAGTAAAATGAAGGTCTTCAATCCATTATTAATCAAATAAAATATTTTTTTCAAGTGAATGAATAAATGCCATGTTCATAAAGAAAGAACAAACAAAAGTAGAAATATTAGAAACACTGTGTACATGCACAGTTCATAGTGTGGATGTAAGTGGGACCCTTGCCTATTAGCAAGTCAAAGGCAGCTACAGACATTTAAAAATCCCAAGGTGGAATCAATCTAAGTTATGTGGTTTTCTATAAGCAGCATAATTTAGATCAGTAGTGAACAGAACATAAATTTGACCTTTGGTGGAGGGCGGGGGTCAAATCTTAGATGAAGGTTCTGCCATTTTTAAACCAGTCTGTGTGCACCAAACTTCTGTTCTGTTATGGGTAGAGACTAGTTTTGTGTGCCAAACTTCTGTTCTGTTACAGGGATAGGAAATATAGTATATTAACAAGTATAGTACAGTAAAGCTGTGTTAACCAGCGCTTTATTAACTGTGGGCAGTCGCCGCTCGCCACCCCCACCCCCCCCAATGCCAACACTGGCATCTGCAGGCAATCCCTGCTTGCTGCTCACCACCGCTGACACCGCCGGTGGAAGCTGCAGTCAGTTCCCACCCGCCACTCACCACCGCCAACACTGACAGCTGCTGGCGGTCCCCGCTTACTGCCATGGCCCTCCCCCCAGTAGTGGGAGGCACCAGTCATTCATGGTTATAGGGTTGGTGCACAGTAACAATTCTGCAACAGCTCAGTGTTCCCTGGAATATTATTTAATCTATGATAAATCCACACATTGGTCCTAAGCATAACATTAAATGCATTCTCCAGTGCCTTGTGGACACTTCTTGGTTGAAGAAAGGCTAAGGAACCTCACCCCAACAAAAAGGCATTCATGCTGAAGCAACAGGCACTTAGCAGCTCTATTCAAATTGCTCTCTGGCAGAAGCTACAACCTCTGTGTTACTGAATGTCTAAACTCATTCTGGCCTTTGAATTTTGGCTCAGTGGTCTACAGGGGGGATGACAGGTCTATGGCAGCCTCTGCTCTTTCTTAATTCTGTCTAGGTGTATGCATTGAAGGTCTTGGCAAGATGGTAGCAGGGATCTGAGACAGGCATAAGGGCCCTGAGACAGCTGCCAAGATTTCCAAGCAGCATGAGGGTGGCCCTAGAAAAGGTGTGTTAAACAAGCCTTGCCCTACTGCTTACATCCTGGCTCAACTGATTTTATAAACAGAATTGCTTGCTGGAATATTTGGACTTTGACCCCTGGATATGACTTTGATCTGGATTTGAATCTGAGGAAAATGGCTGTGCTGAATAACGAGCTTGCACATTACAGAATTGGTATTGCAGATTTTTTGGAAACCTGGTTCTCAAGCACAGGAAGGACTAAAGCTTTATGGGTATGACAACTTGAAGGTGTAAGGAGAGAGCACGGAGTAGGTTTTGCTATCAGAAATGAACTTATGTCATTATGTGAAGCTCCAAATGCAATGTCCATATGTACCATGACACTTCAAGTTAGACTACAGAAGGGATTCAAACTTGTCAGTGTCTATGCTCCAATTCTGTAGGCTAGTGACGAGGAAAATGACTGCATCTATCAACAGCTAAAATAACTGATCAGCAGAATTCCAGAAAAGGAATCCATCCTAGTGCTTGGAGATATCAATGCAAAAGTGGTGTCCAATGCTGAGATCTGACCTGAGATTCTGGGTAGGCCCACACATACCAGGGTGATGATTGCCAAAGTGTTGTGCAGTTGGCATACTCCCAGTCTGCCCCAAAGAAAAGCAATGAGCCTGTGGGCCAACAGCACACTCCCCCATACCTCTGCTACCTAGGTGGTACAGGCAGACAGCAGGCAATACACTCTCCTTGGGCCCATTCCCCAGGTAGGACTGAGAGCCAGAAACCAGGCTCCACCTGGGTCTGGGGCCCAACTCAGGAAGAGAACAAGTGGCTGGCACCTCAGGTGCTGCCTAGAGCCTGAGAAGGATGCAGGAGATGATAAGCTCCTTAGTGGCCCTCAGCACCTGGTGGTGGCCACAGGGCATATGGAGGCAGGCAGGGGCCAATCCAACCCAGAACTCCCTTCATAAGGCAGTGCCAGCCTCAGAAACATGGAGATGCTGGCATAGGCACTGGCCCATGCCACTTCCTTCCACCAGAGCCAAGGACATTTGAGTTGAGAGAAGCTCAACTCCAGCTCTCTCCACAGAATCCTACCATCCTGCAGACGTTGAAGATTAGGTAGCTACAGGGGCCCCGTGGGCGCTTGTAATACCTATGGTCCCAGGCTACCTGGAGGATTTGGCCCGAGACAGGCCAGACTGCTTGGATTAGACTCATAGCAGGGGGTGAACCCTGAAAAGCCCTGACTGCTTGAAGAAAGGTGGCCACATGCTGTTGGGCCAAGGTGAGGCCTGAAGCACTATTTAGGTCAAGTTTGAGCCAAATCTGGCCTGCGGTGGGTCTTTGTTCAGCCTGCAGCAGGTCCCTTCATCCCCTGGCCTGGGCACACAGTGGTGCTGTGCTGGGGTGAGTCTGCAGCTGTACTAGCTTTCTAGGCAGCCCAGGTGGCAGGCCGCTCCTTACAACCTCGCAGTACCAGTGGGGGCCCATACTGCACAATCCCAATCCTGCACACCCTGCACCTGCTCCAGGCTCACCCGCCCAGACTCAGCAGCAGAAACACAGGACAGAAGCTGCTGTTCAGCATAGGGTAAAACAAGCCCCTCCCCCTCACCACTGCTGGCACTTGTCCAAATCAATGATCCTATCAAGAAACAGCTTTTCAGTGAAGAAGCAGTAAAGTCAGCAGAACAAATAAAACTGCATCAGATGCATGGGAAATCCTGAAGACAAGTATATACAATGAGGTAATCAAGAGTTTTGGAAAGAGTACTAAGAAAAAGGTCAACTGGCTTGTAGACCATTCAGAGGTACTGTTGGCACTCACTGAAAGAAAAATAACTGCCCTAATCACCTAGAAGTCTATTCCTACTACTAATTAACAACCTAAGAGAACAACTCAACAACCTAAGAGAAGCTCATAAGGCTGCTCAAACAGCTTCTAGGAGGTGTGCTCAAGAATTTTGGCTGGGTCTCTGCAACAGCATCAAAGAGGTGGTGGATGCAGGTGACAGTAGGAGGTTGTATGAGGGCATTAGGAAGGCCATTGGGCTGACAAAGTATAAGACAGCTTATAATATTATAACTGATAAGGGGAAGCAACAAGAAAGGTGGATTGAGCACTATGGAATGATATACTTAAGGGAATCTGTAGTAAATCAGCATGTGCTAGACAAACTGCCTGGGTTTGAAGTTATGACTTTGCTGGATGCCAAGCATACACTAAAAGAACTTGAACAATGCATAAAAAAGATTCCCAATAACAAAGCTTCAGGATCTGACTGTTTACCTGATTAAATTTACAAATGTGCAAACAAAGCCTTGCTGTAAAGATTGTACAAGGTACTGCTATTCTGTTCTGCAAGATTCAAGGATGCTAATTTCATCCAGCCTATGAAAGCAAAGGAGACAAAAGTGACTATAATAACCATAGAGGTATGTCTCTTCTCAACATCATGGGTAAAATCTTAAGCTGTGTTCTTTTACCTAGACTTCAAACATTAGCTGAGAGAATCTATCCTGAGAACCAGTGTGGCTTCTGCTCAGAAAGGTCCACCATAGATATAGTCTTCTCTGTAAGAGAACTGCAGGAAAAGTGCAGAGAGAAGCATATCATACTATACATGGCTTTTATGGATTTAACAAAACTTCTGACATGGGTAGTCAGTTAGGGCTTTCACTGTTCTGAAGAAGCTTCATTGTCCACCGATACTGATAAATGTTGTGAAATCCTTACACAGTGACATGAAGTCAACTATAATGTATGAAAACCAAGAGTCTGACTCATTCAGCATCAACAATGGACTGAAGCAGGGCTGCATACTGGTTCCCACATTGTTTAACATGTATTTCTTATTCCTGCTTCAACCTGCATTCTGTGATGTTTGAGATGGTGTCTGTTTCAGCATTGAACATGATAGAGGACTGTTTAACATTGCAAGGTTCAGAGCCAATACGAAGGTGAAGAAGAGCATCATAAAGGACCTGTTGTTTGCAGATGATGCAGCCCTCATGGCTCACAGTGCTGATGCCTTACAACATCCTATTACCAAGTTTTCTGACTCATGCAAAATCTTTGAGCTAGCAATAAACTTGAAGAAGACTGTTATCATGAACCAAGACTCTTCAGAACCAGTTCCAGATATCATCCTAAATGGTACTCATCTGGATGTTGTTGACCAATTTTTCCATCTTGGCTCTACTGCTACCAGCAATGTAGATCTTGATGCTAAGCTCACTAGTAGAATTGCCAAAGCAGCCAGGAACTTTGGTCTTTTGCATGATGGAGCCTGGAACAATAACAGACTGTCAACTAATGTGAAAATCTGTAATTGTGAGATGCGTGTTTTCTCCATTTTTCTATATGACTCAGAAACATGGACAACCTATGCCAAGCATGACAAAAGACTAAACAGCTTTCATATCAGATGCCTGTATAAAATTATTTGAGTAAGATGGCAAGACAGGGTGACAAATGTGTAAGTGTTAAATTGTGCTGGTATGTCATTCATGGGAATGTTGATTAGTAAGAAAAGACACAGGTGACTTGGTCATGTCAAGTGAATGCCGGATCCTAGGATCTCGAAGAATACACTGTACTCTGAAGCTCTTGAAGGGTGTAGAAAGAGAGGCAGACCACTGAGCAGATTTTGGGATACATGTAATGACGATGTAGCATCCTTTGGAATCTTTGCAAATGATTGGGAAAGGAGTGTAGGGTATTGCTCTGGTTGGTGGACTCAGCTTGTAGATGAAGTGAGGCACTATGAGGTGGACTGGATCAAGTTTTGTGATGACTGGCATTAGAAGAAGAAAGAATCTACTGCTTGGATACAGAGCATTGCTAGTGCATGGGTGTGCCCTACCTGTGGGCAGGAATGTCATTTGTGCATTGGACTCAACAGCCATCAAAGAACACATTGGTGTATACACCATGCTCTGTAAAAAACGATGGTGCCAAATGAATTGACTAGTCTTTTCAGAAGTCTGCAAGAATATACCATTTTGGGTGCATCACATCATGTTACTAACTTAAACCAGAGATGTCAAAGTGTTTTGGTACCCCCAATTAGATCCAGACTGCAGGCTCCTTGGGGGCCAAATCCAGACCCACATCAGGTGGTGGGGTGAGCAGCAGCAGGGCAAGTAATATCAGGGAGCCATAGGGGTAATGCTCACCACATGCCCTCTCACCCCACCCTCCCACCACTGACACACATCCTCCATCAGAGCTTGGTGCCCCACATTTCAGTGGCAAGCCCTGCCCCTACTCACATTATCCCTGAATTGCTGGCCTCTCTAGGAGCTCTGTGGGCCAAATAACATAACTCCACAGGTCCAATCCATCCCATTGGCCATGTATTTGACCCTCCTGTCTTAATCTAAAACCTCTTTGGTATGATTTTCAGAAATGAAGAGGGTGCAATGATGCAGTTGTGAGTTCTCAGATCTTCTGAGAAAGGGCCCAACATGTTGAAAGTTGAGCACCCACATCTGAAGGACTCAAAATCAGTGGTTTAGTTGAGTTTAGTGGTTAGTTGAACTGAAAGAGTCCAGGATTAAGTCATCATTTTAAATCAATGAAGTACAACCCCATCCCCAACCTTCATTTTGAAGCTCCTGTTAAGCATTACAGAAAACTGTCATAGTAGCAATTTAAAAAATCTGAGCTACAACTCATAATATTGCATCTTGATATATAGCCTTTGATCCTAACAAGACATATCCAATAAAGCCAGTACTTTCTGATGGGCTAATCAAGTTAATTATTTGAATGTGTCATCTTGTTGCTTCCTCAAGCAGTTTATACTTTATGTAATACCTTCCTGCCAGAATGCTTAACCAGTTCTAGACCTCAGAGAGCATTACATCTCTGGAGATAATTTATGGAGCAAGTGCCATAAACTGCACAAAGTGGCAGTGAATCAATTTTGAGTTTGTTCTACTAACAGACAGTGCTCTATATGACCTTGCTCTCTGCTCAATCTTGTTTACATTTTCTACCACAGTATGTCTCTAATCCTGAAAGTGTCCCTAAGGAAACTTTACTGCTTCTTTAGTTAGACTAGACAGCAAAATATACCCAGGGTGAGTGGAAGGCACTTGAGTTCATCACAACTTTTTTCCCTTCTAACCGTTACCATTATTTATTAATGATTTTTTTTCCACCATTGAAAGACTGTGTAGAATTGTAGAGTTCTATTTTTTCTCGCAGTGATTTTCTTTATCTCAATCTTTACTAACATGCATATATATATATCACTCATTACTGTGGTGCCTAGAAATAATTTCTGTGGATAAAATGTGGCAATATTTTCTATTCAGAGAAATACAACTTAATACTTTCTTATAACGCAGACTTTTTAAAACAGAGAAAAGAAGTTCTGGCCAGCAGGGAAAGTACTCAAAATTTCATTAACCATGTTCAAGGACATATTGCTTTGGAGTGATCTATTTTCCATTAAATTTCAGACAGTCTTTCTATTATTTCTCTTAAGATTATGTACTTTGAAAAGAGGTTGGCTGAAATGTTATACCTATTTTCTTAATTCTTTAAAAATAGCATGGTATTGTAATTACCAAGAGATTGTGTGAATACTTTATGCATGCTGCAAACATCAATATACACCCACACAGAGTAAAACATGCCCAGTGGGCTTTTCAATAAGAATTAGGCGCTAAAGTGCTTATGAAAATCCACTTAGGTGTCCATCCACTCCTACATACCTTTAAAGATCTGGCCCTTTGTCTCTGTACCTCACCTCTGCCCATAAAATGTGAATAACAGTACTTCAGTTTTGGTAAGGAAAATTAACACTGAAGTCCCCTCTACACATTATACATATTGCACATAATTAACTGATTAATTGTGCAATTACTCTGAGACCAGCTACATGTGAAAAGTAGCTCTAACACCAAAAAAAGCTCCAACCAGCTATAAAGTTAGACCTTGAAATGTCCATTAACTTTATAGCTGGTTGCTATCGAGCTTTAATTTGCACTATCGAGCTTTAATTTTCAGCTAACAGGGCTCCCAACCACAGGGATGCACCATGCTCAGCCACAGCTGGGAATCCCACACTCTGAGGGGTCTCTCAGACACAGCAGCTGCCAACTCTGGGTCCCAGCAGCACCCTTAAGCTTTCAGGATCCAGAGTCCTACAGCTGTGGATGCTGAGTCCCTGCAGTGTGCCTCCCAGTGCTGGGACCCAGTTGGATCCTGGTGGCCATGGGGTATGGCTGCAAGCTTCCAGCAGTGGGGGTTTCACACACCCCATGGCAGTCTCCCAGTCTCAGGGGTTTCATGCACCTGAGGCAGGGAGATTGTGGCAGCTGCCTCTCCCTACCACGTGTGCATGGGACATCCCTTAGCTGCAGGAGCTTGATTCTTCCTGGTGCAGAGGGAGCTTGAGATTGGGTTTCCCTGAACCAGCAAAAAAGCATGATGGGATCTAATGCACAATCCCACAATCGTGCCTCCTGTCATGTACATATAGTATGGTAGGAAGCACAATTGTGTGGATCATGCATTAGATCCCATTGTGCATTTACCCACATGTGTAGAGAAGCCCTGAAAATAGTGAAGTGCACACACACTATGGGAGAGAGGTGGTTAGCTATGTTAGTCTGAAGTCAAGGACAAGATAAGGCAGGGAGGCACCTTAGAGACTAACTTGTTCAGAGAGGCAATAATCTACCTAGGAGCAGTACAAGTTTTCAACCTGCAACTGCGCCCTCTGTTTTCTTCCTGCACCTTCCCAAAACTAGGGTGATCCCTGTCTGAGGAAAACATGGGCTGCTTCAGTTCTCCCATTCTTTGGGGGACTGAAGAAGCAGGGCAAAGTCCCCTTGTGCTTCTTACACTGGTGACTCTGGATGGAGAAGCAGGCTGGGGGCTTGCAGTGCTGCTTGCCTCACTCAGCTCCCTGGCAATGGGAGCCAAGTGGCAGAGCAGCACAGAAAAGTCTCCTGCCTGCTTTTCACTCCAGGGATCCCAACACGTGAGGGGACAACAGCAGCATTCACTCTAAGCTGCACAGTGTGCGCCGCCACACAGGCACACCTGGCAGCACGGCATGAGCACGCCTGCATGGCCACATATGCCACACAGCTTAGAGGAAATGCTGGTCAGCAGGGAGTGACTGGTAGCTGTTCTTCCCCTCCCCTCCTAGTTTATGGGGGTGGGAGGGCAGGAGCAGCTGCTCTCTGTGCCTTCTCCAGACTGGGGTGACCCTGGTCTCCAAAAGTCATGGAAGCTTTTCCCTGAAGCTTCACGTCCCCAGAAGGATTTAAACCGCAGAAAAGTGTTCAAGTGTTCTCTCTCCTGGGAGAAACTCTCGCATGAGTGACTTTAACCTGCCTGGTGTCAGGTTATTTTTCTCCTGTAACTGCCTCTTTTGGTGTGGGAGAAGCATTATGAATGCTTGTACACTTGTGGTTTCTAGTGAGAGAATGGTGATTCTCCTGGTAGAAACAGAACATCTGTACAGGCATTGGTCAGGTACTACACAATGGTGGTGAAGCCAGATCACACTTAAAAGAGATAATCCAATATCACACCTTTAACCAAATGCCTTCTCTTTTAAATCAACCAATGACAAAAATAAGCCCTCAAGCCATTTGTAGATGTATACAAAACTATTTTTGCTAATTTTTAGCAGTGTCAAGGCTCCCTCTGGCCCTTTACAGTATGAACAATAGTAACTTTTTAAAAGGTAAAAGTATATAAAAATATTCTAGAGCATCCCAATTTTCCTATAATATGTGGCATGTACTAATTATGTGATATGGTATGGTAATAGAAGTTTTATCAGCATTCATAGCAACATGGACAGAAACAAACACATTCATATGTACACAGGCATTGGTTATAGCTTTTAGAAAACAAGACAGTGAAATTCATAGTGTTACCCTATTGATTTCAGTAGAGAAACACCAGGAATTAATCTGGTCCACAACATTGAATGTAAACACAAAAAATATTTTGTGGTTGGTTTCGTCTATGTGGAATGTAGAGTATCATAAAAACAACGTCTCTGTTCATCTAGCAAAAGCTCTTTCTTCTTGGGGAATTATACACCATAAATCTTTTATTTTTCCAGCCATTTCACCCTTTATAACATGGCATACATCAGAGAATTCAAAGCCTCAGACTGCTTGTATAAAATGTACAAATATGATGTAATCAAGCTGAATTTTGTCCTTCTCCTAAAAACTATATAAAGTAGCATTTGCTATTCTACCTGGAAATGAAGAATGTTGTTTATATAGGACATTTCTCCTTTGTGAACATCCATGACACTACCCCTGCAAGTGATTGTAAACATACTTAAATAAAGTCACTGGAATTGTTTCTATACTTAAGATTAAGCACATGCTAAAGTATTTAGCAGCTTTGGGGCCATCATTTTTTTTCTTAAATAGAATCTGAAAAGTTAAAAATATTATTGCTTTAAATACAAATATGTCTTAAACTAGGGTACAAAATGATGACCATAAGGATCCTCCAATAACAACAGAAAAACATGGATTTAAGCCATCTCTTAAAAAAGGACAGGGGCCTATGAAGAAAACCTTGCATGTGAATTATTTTTCAGAGGATTTTATTCACTTCGGGGTTTTTTTTATAAATGATTTATAAATTAATCAGCACAACCTGGCATTTTAGAATTCAAAAAATTAGATTACTGACTTAAAAATAATGGAAAGTTGCCTTCAATCTATCTGAAGATCAATCAGCTTACTCTCCTGTTACATTAGGTACAGACATACTTTTACATATAAACTGCATGATGCACTCAAGATACGAACAATGTCCTAAAATATAATATGACCAGCTAGAGGTGACGTTAGTTTAAAGGAAGTGCTAACAATACAATTTATTTAAATTATAAGTGTTGTGTAATTAAGTGGACATATACTATTAAATAATAGGTATCATTCCTTAATCCCTGGGTATTTTACTAAATCCACAGGATACTTTCACTCCTCTCTTCTCTTGAAGGGCTGATGCAAAAATGTACTCAAAACTGCTGGCATGCTTCTCAACTTCAAAGTCCACTGGACTTTTTCATCACTTCTACTCATTGTGCAATGTTCATTTGAATAGACATTTCATTGCTCAGAGCCTAGCACTATATTATTCATTTAAGATAAAAGCAAAATCAAATATAACTTTACTCGAATGTGCACTAATTTTCTAGATTATATATTGTTTAGAAAACACAACAAACTAGGTAAAAATAGTCAAGAGAGATTGTTTCATTAGTTCTGTAGTCATTATTGTTAAATAAATGCATCTTTTTCAGATATGTCAAACAAAATCTAGCCTTCTCAAGCATCTTGACAGTGCATCCAACACTGCACTATTAATCATTTCTATTTCTCAGTTAATGTTCACTAGGGTTAATGTTACCATACCTGAATTAAGATTTTTAGCTAGGACTAAACTAACAGTCTGCAGGGCTATGAAACAGAAAAGACATTAATAGGAATGGCTGACAGGTGGCAACGTTGCAGAAGACAGAATATGTTGATTAATGGAATATCAAGACCATTAAAAAAGAGAGAGGCTCACTAGCATCTGAGATTAGCAGTAATTGGGAACATTATAATGAGCCATGAAGTCAACTGACTCCCTTAGTATTGTCCGAATAGAAATGATGCTGCCCCTCCAGGCAGTTCACTTTAAAGTTTGGGAGGGCCAGGAATCAAAGAGGGAGGGAACTGCATCACTATTGCCCCCCTGAATCCGCCCCTGGCTACAATGAAACTCCAGCCCTACTACAATATGTGAAAGATTTATTCTGGGCCCTAAAGATTTTTTTTTAAATCCAATTTATGGAATCTCACAAAACCTAACAGTGTGTTGTGAATTTAAAACCTAATAGACTATGTTAGTTTACTCAGGCAACATGAAACTCGGACTAATAACTAAAGTAGAAACAGTAAATAAAATTGAAAGTGTCTATGAAAGAAAAATGACTAATATAAACACAGCATACATGGATGTTTCAATTTTTCAAATATTTCTCTTTAATGCTCTATGTTGTTATCTGAAAAATAAGTAAAAATGCCAATTTAACATGGCTTTATCTCAATAGATTTCTAGAATTTACATGACTGCATTCAATATTCCTAAAATATTTCCAGCTCTGAAGGGTAAATATTTCCATATATGATGGGTTAAGATTTGATGGACTGAAAAAAGCCATAATTTATAGAGAGTATTAGAACTGGTACTGGAAAATATCAAAAGATCTTTCCATAGAAGTGAACTGATAGAAATTCTTATCTATTTATGATATAACACATGCACCATTGAGTAGAAATGCTTTCAGTGAGAAAACAGGGGTTCAAAGTTCATTCTTTGTCTGAAAAAAATACCCATATCACATATTTGGATAGAAACCTGAAACTATACGAAGTCATGGATTTACATTTTAAGTTAGGTATGGTTTCCATTTTCAATAATTATGATTTATTTTGGTCACTTTTGGTATTTTTTCACTCAAGAAACAATGGTAAAATGTACTGTTTTCCAGAGGTTCAATATTAAACATGGGCCGATAATGCGAGGTCACGGTTGGCAGGGCTAACCGGACCTTGTCGTGCGTTCACAGGTGCATCTCGGGTACAGCCAGGGAGGTGATCCTCCCCCTTTAGGCGATGCTGGTCAGGCCACAGCTGGAGTACTGCGTCCAGTTCTGTGCGCCCCATTTCAGAAGGGATGTGGACAACATTGAAAGGGTCCAGAGGAGGGCCACCCGCATGATCTGGGGACTACAGGGCAGACCCTACGTTGAAAGACTGCGGGGCCTAAACCTGTTCAGCCTTCACAAGAGAAGGCTGAGGGGGGACCTGGTGACTGTTTATAAACTCACTAGGGGGAACCAGAAGGGTTTAGGGGAGACACTGTTTCCCCTAGCGCCCCCGGCATGACAAGGAACAATGGACACAAATTGTTAGAGAGTAGGTTTAGATTAGACATCCGCAAGAACTACTTCACAGTTAGGGCAGCTAGGAGCTGGAACCAACTTCCTAGGGAAGTGGTGCTGGCTCCTACCCTGGGGATCTTTAAGAAGAGGCTTGATGACTACCTGGCTGGACTCATTTGGGTCTAGTCTTTTCTCCTGCCCAGGCGGAGGGTCGGACTTGAAGATCTACAAGGTCCCTTCTGACCCGACTTCTATGATTCTATGATTCTATGATAAAGTTGCATACTGGCTAGGGACAGAAATTACACATAAGTAATCAGAAACTGGTTAAAATCTGTAACACAAGAGAAGTTCAGTGCACATAAAAGGTTCTTATACATGAGCAGGAAACTGTTTCAATGCGTTGTAATTACAGCATGTCAGAGCAGACTCAATTAATCGAATTAGCTTTAAAATACGCAGTCCCACTGCCATTTTGAAGCATGGGGACACTGATACATTGGGCACTCTGGATGCTTTAATTAGAGCAGCTTTCAGAGGACATATTAACTTGGAAAGCCAGCATCCATATATTTCACATTATAGGGCTAGATAATGGCTAGCTGTGTTTAAAAACACAAGATCAACAATGCAGCCATCCTCACTTTGTTGCTGCATTCAGGCATGGTGCAATGCCAGCAGCCTTTGAAAAAGAAAGGGCTCAAACAAAAATGCTATAGTCCTCTCCAACCAGTGAGCGAAGCTGAGCAAGAACTAGGAAAGAGTACGTTCTTCCCTTTAAAAAGGTGGGGAAAGCTTCTGCAGGGGTATGTAATACAAGTCCCTACCACGAGGAGGAATTCAGACAGAGGTACGCATAGCTATGCCATCCATATAAAATCAATCAGTGATTAAAAGCCACAATCTAGCCAATATCAAGCTTGTAGACTTGGGAGAGGTAAAAATTCATAGTAAACCCTTGCTAAATAATTTTCAAATATTCTATGAAATCTATGAAATTGGCAACCATGTTTGTTTCAACATAAACATTATAGAAAAACCACAAAACTGAACTCTCTGCAATTATTTTCACTATATTTCAGCTCTAATACGTAGCAAGTAACTAGCATGTCAATAAAAGCAATGAATGCTGCTTTGGGCAACAAAACATCGAAGAGATCTGATTCTATTTGGTAACATGGCAGGAATATGCCAGAATTTTAAGTCCCTTGTAAGAGGTTGGATTGTCAAACATGCTCACATTATGTTTTAGTGGGGGGAAAAAAAATAAAGATCACAAGTATTACAGTGGAAGCTTGCTGTGTGCTGACCTGCTTTTCTTTTACTGTAGATCAATTTGCCATTTTCCATAGATGGATGAGTGTCAGGGATGAAGCACCACACAGAGGGAAGAAGAGCAGACTCAGTAAGGCGCCAGGGGATAATTCCAAAGCCATCACCAAAAAGGAATGATGATGAGGAAGAACTCATAAGGAAGAGATAGGACAGAACCCGGGGAGACTGGAAAAATCATTTTTGCTCATTTCAGTGCATTTTCATGGTATTTGCTTCTTTTGAGTCAAAATTAAACCTCTGCCTCTAACTTGAGTTTTCTTTTAAATTTCCTGCTGATTCTATTTGTTCTTTCTTCCTGGCAGGTCAGAATTACACTCCTGCAAAGGACTGAAGCATTATCTTTAGAGCCTTACTATATTTTTACATAAAAAGAAAACAGCAGTTTTGTTTCAAGCTACTGATAGCTTCAATGCTCACAAAACAGTTTACTTCACATGAATGAAAAAATTGTTAGGAAGATTTTGCAGCTAACTTATAGGCCTTATCTTACACAATGTGGGTGCAGTGATTTACATGTAATCACAAGGTAAAAATGGAGCAGAGCAAGTAATATGGGGGAATCTAACATTGCACTGAGCATGCCATCAGGCTAGTCTTGACACAGGTACAGAGGGAACCACAGGAGCAGCCTGGAAGGAGGAACCAGGGCATTGCCACAGCTACTCCTTCTAGTGCCAGGCAGGAACAGGCCAGGAGTGGCTCTAGAGCCACCCTACTGCCTGTGTCAGCTGGGAATGGGACTGCTCCAGCTGGGCACTGTGGTGGGCAGTGAGCCTAGCATGGCCGTGGACTGCAGCAGCAGTATGCAGGTACCTGCTTCCAAAATCTGCTCCCTGTCAATAAGGAAGATGGTGGGAGGGGAGCCAAGCAGAGAGTAGATACTGGAAGCAGGAACCTACATGCCGCTGCTGCAGTCCCCAGGCAAGCCAGACTCCCTGCATAGTAGCTCTCCACAACTCCCATCAACAAATCCCATCCAGTTGATACTCAGTTCTAAGACAAGGCTTGGTTGTCCCCATGTTGGAATTGAATAAATATGGTACTTTCTAGATAAGAACAGGGGGTTTTTTATACTATTTTGTTTTACATTATAGCGCTTCTATTTTCTTGACAGGATTACTCAGATTTCTCCTTCATCACGCTTAAAAGCTTTAGGAAATATAAAGCATTGTGCTTGCTTTATTTAAACATTCAGGCATTTTTATTTGACCTTTCTATCTGAATCTGCAAGCAACTAATGATGAGATTTCAAAATGCAGTGAAACAAGATGAAGATGTAACAGCATTAGTTTGCAGTTGATTTATCTTTGCCATGAGCCAAAAAGGAAAAAACAGCCAAATGAAGACAAGCTGAGAACAAGGACACAAATGGGAAGCCAAAGACAACTTCCAGACATACTCGAGCAATTTAGCTTTAGTCCTTCATGACTAAGCAATAAATAAGACCATTTCCCATAAAATCTGTGTTTTCATTTTATTTCATCCACTTATATCATTCAGAAATGTTTTGGTTTTTTTAAAGCCCTTTTAAAATTCTGGAGAATGTTAATAATTTCCCTTTGCAAAAATATTTCCCATCTATGGAAGCACATCATTCTGTATTACAAGATTTACCATGCTTCACTCAGTTCATCCTGAAACCTTTAGCTGTTGTCTGGTTGAAGATGAGGCGTACAAAAGTGAGGGACTTGAATAGTGCTGAAGCTCTACAAGTTATCCCACAAAACTCTGCTAAATGAGCCTTTATTCTGTAGGACACCAGCTGTGCTATCCAAATCCTGAGTCTTTTCTGGGAAGATATCACTACTGTAATTGTGTCAATTTGTTCCAGATGTAATAGTTTTATAATACAGACTATGCCTGGTGAATTCAGATGGTTTGCAGCCTCCAATGAGTACCATTTGAACCCAGATCACTCAGTGAAAAAGGCATTTGTGCACAGCACCAATTTGTTCGTTAATTCCATATTTTTAATAACAGAAAAACGCAAACTGAGGGGCAAGTACGGGATGTCAATCAGCGACAAACTTTGCAAAAACATTTATTTTGGAATGAGTGCAATAATTGCAAGTCAGCAGGAAACGGTGATAGATATATTTTCTTTTCAGTTTTATGGACTTGCCAAGAATTAAACTATAAAATAGAATAAAAGCATAATATTATACAAGTAACTTCTAGTTTTAGCTATGCACATTTTACAATCTACTAATCTGTCTGGATCAGTGATGGAGAGATATAAGATTGAATTAAAGAAAAAAATGTTTTATTTTATTACTTTACACTACTATTATTACTACTTAAAGCACTGCACTTTCTCTCAAGACCCTCACCCACGATTGTGTATCTTAAGTATCTATGCACATGGAAGACATAAAATACATGTCAAACAAAATAAAGCAAGTTATTAAGTAGAAATAGACTCTAAATCTATGTGGAAGTCAACAGATAAACATACTATAGCTCTTGTATACCATAAGTACACAATGCATATTTCAGAAATGGACTAAGTTTATAGCTTATTGCAATATTTCTTATTCAGACAGAAGTTTGGTATATTAAAACGTGGTCCAGTTACTAATTTAGCTAAACTCTTAGGACACTTCTCCTCTCTCTTATATAGTACAAAAAAGATGCCAGAATATTCATGGCTCTGCTATGACAGATCTAGAAGGAATGTGCTGAAATGTGCCTATAATTAAATAAAGAAACTTATTAAAAATTGCTTAGATACAATGCTTTCATTGCCACATCCATATACATCCAGTGCTGTATGTAAATCATATTTACCAATGATTTTTAAAATTACTCTGAATCTACCACTAGGTAGAGAGGGATAGGAATAAGTGAAAAGGCTTATACGAAATATTTAGGGATGAACTATGGCAGTGGGGGCCAATGTTTTTGGCACAGCGATCACCCATAGGCAGTGGTGGTGGTGGTGGTGGTGGCATCAGGGGCATGGCGGCAGTGAGCAGGGAGCTCCCACAGGCAGCTGCAGCAGTGTCAGCAGTGTGGGGGGAAGGAGGTGGCGCATGCCGATCAGTGGTTGGCAACCACCTGCAGATGCCACTGGCAGCATCGGCAGCAACCAGCAGTGATCAGAGACCTGCAGTGATCAGCAACCACCCGCAGACACTACCGGTGGGGTGTCAGCAGCGGGGGGGGTGGCAATCGGCGACCGCCTGCAGGTGCTGCCGATGGTGTTTGCGGCAAGAGGGGGGGTGGCAAGTGGCAAATGCCTGCAGGCACTGCCAGCAGTGTTGATGGCTCTTCATTCAGGATTAGTGCACCACCAATCCTGGGGGGGGTGCATGTGCACCCCATACGTATTGCCAGTGAGTTTCCCCTATTCTACCCTTTCACATGCTCTCCTTTCTCAAATGTAAAAGCCCTACACAGACTACTATTCCTTCCAGTGTTACTGGGTTGTGGTACTATGGGAGCTGGTATTGGCTATCCTCTTACTCAGTTATGCAATGTTTGCCTTTTGTGGGTGCATCCATACATGCAGGCACATGTGCCTGCAGCAGCTCAAATAGGAGTTGCATGAATTTGAGCAGGGGATTTTTGCCCCACCACATGTGCCCGGACATGTACTTTGGAGTAGGGCAAGTTGTGCCACTTGGGCCAAAATAACTGTGTCCAGCTCCTCCGCAATCTGCAACCAGGGGGACCTAGAGCCTAGGACCAGCACAGGTATTAAAACCCACCCTGTGCTGGCCCCAACAGTATAAAAAGCTGCCCTGGCAAGCAGTTCAGGGCTACTTGCTCTCGGGAGCTTCCAGGGCTTGAGTGGACCAGGCTGCAGCCCCTTCATCTCCAGAATCTCCTCCTGAGGTTCTGGTTGAATTTCACCCCCCACCATGGATGGTCACCCCATCCGTGGCCCCATCAAGTCCTGGGACCTCTTGGTCAACCTCCTTCTGGCCATGGCCAGGTGGACCCTCTACTTGACCAGGAAGGAGGCTCTTGCCGGGAAGGTGCCCAGAGACTGTGGGGTCACTTTCCTTTCACTTCTCCGAGCATGTTTCTGGGCAGAGCACCAGTGGGCAGCATCCACCAGCTCCTGGGATGCCTTTGAGGACTGGTGGGTGTGGCTCAGGGGGCTCTGTTCGGTGGCCCCCTCAGATGCACTCATTTTCACATTTTGATCCTTTGACCCTCACGTCACTCCTGTCCTGTTTTTTGCTTTTGTTGTCCCAAGTATTTTGTTGTAGCATTCATCCTTTGACCCCACAAAGGAGCTATTAGTTAGCTGGATGGGCCTTAAGGCCCATGTTAACGTGGAAAATACAAATAGACAGGAACTTCCAAGGCTCGAGTGTGCCAGGCTGCAGCCCCTCCACCTCCACATCTGGAACCTCCTCCTGAGGTTCTGGATGAACTTCACCCCCCACCTTTTTTATTTTTGGCCACCCCACCCACAGCTCCACCAAGTCCCAGGACCTCCTCATCAACCTCCTCCTGACCCTGGACAAGTGGGCCCTGTATATGACCAGGAAGGAGGCTCTGGCCAGGAAGGTGCCTGGGGACTGTGGGGCTGCATTCCTTCCACTGATCCATGCACGTTTCCAGGCAGAGCACCAGTGGGCAGCATCCACCAGCTCCTTGGATACCTTTGAGGACTGGTGGGTGAAACCTAGGGAGCTCTGCTAAGTGTCCCCCTCAGGACCACTTATTTTCACATTTTGACCCTTTGACCCACATTACACTCCCACCCTGTTTTTCCCTTTGTTGTCTCAAGAAATGTAGTTGTATCTTTCACCCTTTGGTCCCACATAGTAGGGGCTATTAGTTAGCTGGGTGGGTCTTAAGGCCCATGTTAACTTGAAAGATATAAATAGACAGGAGCTTCTGGGGCCTGGCTAATTGATATCTGGAGACACTACCCCTTGTGCCAGCTGGACTGCTGACACAGCCCTGAGAGTTCCCTGCTGCCTCTACCCACTGCAGCAGTCTGGCAGTGGGGGCTTCTGTCTGGCTACTACCTACTGCCACCTGCAACAGCATGTGGCCCCAAGGCTGTGTGCCTGCCAAACCTGGACAGGGACCACATGGCTGCAGCACAGATGTCTGCACCTCTGGGCCAGCTGCCAGTGGGCTGTGGCTGCCAGTTGGCCCAGAGGTGACAGCCCAAGCAGTGCAGAGCTGCCTGAAGCCACATCATGCTGGCCCAGGCCCACGCAATGCAGCCTAGACAGTACCGGGTGCCAAACAGCTGGGGCCGAGCCATGCTGTCCTGCACCATGCGGGGGGGGGCTGTGCCAGGAGGGCCCCAAGTGCCCCAACAGCTGCTGCTACTGCAGGGGTGAGCAGGCAGGCACCTACCCTTCCAGAGCAGCACCCCCCCTCCACCTGCACCCACACAGTCCCAGCTCCAGTCCCCCCCACCCCCAGTCCCTACTTACCTGGGGATGGTGCCTGGGTCCAGGTCACTGCAGCCTGCACCACTCCTTGCCCTGCATGTGCTGCAGTGTGCTGCAGCACCAGGGCAAGGGGCAGCCATAGAGATGCTCTGGCTGGCTACCAGAGTATTTATTTGGAGGACCCAAGCCTCTGGTTGCCTCAGGCCATGGTCCCCGCTTTTTTTTCTGCAGGGATGGTTTTTTTTTTGTTTTTTTTTGATACCTGGATATCCAGGTATCAAATTTTGAGCCTGTGCTGCAAATATACAGCGCGGGGAACTTTTTTTGTTCCCAGAGTGCCTCTTGCTGCATCTCAAATGGCTTTGAGACATGGCAAGAGGCATATGTGGACACATACAAGACTTCAAGGTACACTACAAGGTTTTCCTTCAGTATTTTTTTTGTTTCTCAGAAAATTATTAAAATATTATCTCTTTAAATATTGTCTGTATAGTGGAGCTAGCAGCTATTCCTAGCACCAAAATGGCCTAATTTTTTTTATTATAAGATGTGTCTTTTCAATATCCTGTAACTCAAAGTTCTAGCTATCTGTCTGAAATCTTCTATGCCAAGTACCTTCTGAAAACTGATTCATTTACATCTTTAACAATATTAGAGAAAAACATATAGTTGGCATGGTTTCCCTAAAGTTAATGTATAATCATTTCATTGAGAAAGTAGCACTTCCAAGGTTTGGAGCCAATTCTTAAAACTTGGTAAGGTGGCTGCCTTTGCAGTAGAAATATGCCTTTTTCTGCCCTAAAAGTTCCCATTTGGGGCTGTTAGGAGCCTCTGAAAATCTCCATTTGCCCATGTTCAGCAGAGGATTGATACATACGGCAGCTAAATACTCAAAAGGCTGAACCTGCACTAAGCCAAGGACTTCTTGCAATTACTGGAGGTCACTGTGATGTTTGATCACCAGCACTAACAAAATGATTCTGTCTCCTTTGCTTTCACCACTCCCCACTGAATGGTTGTAAGGTGGGGAGGAGGAAGAGGAAGAAAAGGCTAAGGTACAGAAAGGGCTAGTGGCATGCTGGGAGAACAGAAGGACGTAGCAGGGCAATTCAAATGGTTAGGCTGTAACAGAGGATAGAAGGCTTGTAGTCTATAACTCTCTCCAGGAACTGGAATAGAACACAGGAATCCTCCATTTATTATTCAGCAACAAGTTGCAAAACATACTGGTAAAGAATCTCTCTAATATATCTCTACTGCATGGTCTGCACAGAAGCTAGTGCCTCTTATGGTAAGAGTTTCTCTATTAATTCAAATAGTTGTACTTTGCAATGGAAGGCTCCACTTACACTCATGGCCTTGTGGAGGTCCATATGCTTCCACAATCTTTATTTTAGTTTGCTTTTTTTAAAAACCTAAGAGGTTGCATTGCAAGTAAGTAAAATTGTATGAAAGCAAGGATTAAGGAATAAATACTTCAAATATGCAGACATATTCAATTGTAGCACGTTTAGGATAATTGCCTAGCATAGAACTTGTATTGATTTCTTTTTCCTCTAGAGAATTGACCATATATCTCCATTATTACAAAAAGTGCCCTCCTTGTCTCAGTTAGTTCTGGAAACTCTTAAAATCTAAGACATACTGTGGTTCTGGTCTTGGCAGGAAATACCAGCACTCTTTACCTCCAAACTTGTACCTCTAGGAAAGATAAAGGGCTTTGGAAAGTCAGAGGTCAATGCCAAGATTTAGAAGAAAATGTGTGTTCTCAAGCTTACGGATTTTTATTTGTAACTAAATTGTACGTTTATAACAGTAAGAAAGATCTACATTGTGATTCTTTATCAGTCAAATAAAGAGTGGCAGTATATTAAGTGTCTGAGGTGAAACTACCCCAGTGAGTCCTTATCTAACTGATAAAAGGGCACTACATCATTCCATAATGATTATTATAAACCAGACAGAGTGTTGATTGGAGCAACAATGGTTATTATCTGACAGATAAAGTATTGCCACTATAAACAGAAACCTGTTTAAAAATAAGTTATTCAAAATAAACAGCTTTATGTGAGAAGTGATGCTGTTTGGTACACATAAATGTTTTCCCAGTAAGTCAAGGAATCTTCACCTCCTTTTCCATGTTCCATGCATATGTTAAACTATACAGTTCACATCAAAATTAATGAGTATTCCATCATCCACACAACTTTTCAAGTTTCCTGCTCTCTCTCCTCCCCACCCCATTCATTTCCTTATTACCTCTGCAAATCTTCAAGTGCACTTATTCTCAATAGTTGTTGCCTATTATTGTCCTATTGTATGTCTTCCTAATATACCATACCCAGAAAACTTCATCATAGCATAATTTTAACCCCCATCATTTTCTTTTTTCTACTGAATGGTGTCTGGCTCTGTCCATCAACAAAACAGAAAGCCGATGATAGCACATGAACTATCTGAATATTTTGCAATTTTTCCTGTCTGTTTCTTCTACCATGCTATTTAAAACCACATAGATAATCAGTACAACTGATATGGCTGGCAAAAAATATTCTTGATTAAGAAAAATCTATTTCACCCTCAGACACTGGACTCATGCTGAATAGAATGGCTGAATTTTGATTTCCTTTCATTTTCAAGATTTGAGGTGCTTGATTTGTGCGTCCATATGCTAAAATCATCTTCTGGGATTTCACAGGGGTTATGCTGTCATTTTAATTTTAATATTTCAAAGGCTAGGATTAAATGCCAGAGTGGGGGAAAGAATACATTATAGAGCTAAAACTGAAAACATTTGAGAATTATTTAATGCTTCATTATCAGTTTACAAGCACTGTGCAAATGCTAGTTTTCTATTTCTTTTTAATATCTAGGGATATTTCATATAAATATTCTATATCCAAATGAACAAAAATTGGATAAGTGTGACAGTGTTCAAGACAACTCCTAAAAGGTCAGCATATAACATATGGGACAACAGTTAACTGTAACCCAAAGCGCAAATAGCACATTTCTAATGACAATGACAGGATTGGCATTATTATAAAAACTTCCCTTTGTCTCCAACTGAAGAGGAATCTCTTTACAGACCAACCCATTAATGTCCTGCACAATAAAATAGAAAACTTTAATTACAACCTTATGCTTCCCTTACAAACACATAACATACCACACACTTAAACTATACACGTCAACTCTGAATATCTGTTCAAGTTGCTGAGGCTGTAGTGAAGACTGCATTATAACAGGAGGGAGATAATGTGTTGCATATAGTGGGTCTCCATATCAATTGTGGCCAAGTAAAAGATTTAGCTGAAAAATTCCACAAAATTCAGCCTTTATGCATAGTTTCTGATGAAAGTTTAAACAAATACACATATTCTTCACACAAAGAGATCTGATTCTTCAGATAAGAAGCTGAATCCTTCCTGCAAGGGGAAAACTGAATTCAGTCTTAATATGGAGTACCATCACAGCTGGACAATATATACAGTTTAATGATGCAATTATTCCTATCATTTTATAATGCTTGAGCTCCACTACCATCAGTTTCAGGTCTATAACAGTTTTTATCAGAACAAAAGCATATTGTTTCTTTGCTTTCCCAGTGCCTGACTCTAAATTGGCTGAAGCTCAGTCCCGATAAAACAGAGTTAAATGCTGGCTGGGAGGGGAAAATAATAAGAGTGGCTGGAGGAGGGTATGACTAAGGCGTAGTGATTTTTTTCTATTCATTGGAAAAGGGACTAGAACATGGGTGTCCTATGTGATTGCCCTGAACACCAGACTATAGAGTAATTTTCATTTTTCTCCAGCTGAAATAATACCTATTTGTATACAAAGAGCATGTCTACACGTCTCCATACAGCAACAGTAATATGGCAACAATAATATGTGTTTTAGTACTTCCTTTTGGAAGTACTAAAGCATGGTGCAGTAACCGCCTGTACTGAGCCATGCATGCGACACAGTTAGATTTCTCTACTACTTTGCCATATTGGCACACTAAAACGAAGGAGTGCACCACTACAATGTGTCAGAACCAAAATCTATGAGAAGTGCTGGCTAACACTGAGTTAAGCATAACATGTACGGACATGTCAATGGAAAAACCCCAAGAGATCAGTACGCATGCCTGGAACATGTCCTATGCTTGACCCCTATGTAAATTTGAAGTGAGGTAATCTAAATTGGCACTATGTGCATGCCCGGTCTTGCTCTAGGCATGATGTAATTGAACTGGAAACTTCCATAGTGATTGGCCACCTAAAACATACTTAAGGCCAGTAAGTTTCCACCCACAGAGGAGACCAGACCAGACCAGATCTGAGTGGAGACTGCCAGCACAGAGACCGCCTCAGGAGAACCCTAGCTTGTATGGGCCTACAGTCCTGCTGGCCCCCCCGCCACTGCCACCATCGTATCTCGGCATACCCTTTCCTAAAAACGCTCTTCTTTGTCTCGGTTATTTGGTTAATCAATTGATTGCTCGCTCGTTCCGGTTACTCGTTTCACATCTTCGATCTGATTACTCGATTCCACATTCCACGTTTTTTGGCCACTTGCTTCATGTCTTCGATTACCTCGTTCGTCTACGTTCCGGTTTACTCGTTCACGTCACCGTTACCGATCGGCCTCGTTCATCGTTCAGCGTTTCTCGTTCTCAATTGATTGTAACCAAGCTGAACTGACCTACGCTACATCTCCATCTCGTAGCGTAAGTAAGAAACAGAATAAAAAGTTACCTTTTGAAACCGCACACATCCCACCCGCTCTGACTCCTTGCCGCTAATCCCACCTGTTCAGTCCGTACTCGGCCCCACCGTGACACCGGGGCTCTTGGCTCCAACACAGTGAAGTAGAGGTTGATCATGTGTGGACTCATGTGATTGCTACGTCATCGTAGCACATTGTATGGTGACACAGTGCACAGCTATGGTGACATAGGGCGACATGTAGACACACCCAAATAGAAGCAGCAGGAGAGACTGAAAGCAAGCCACTCTACTGTAGTTTATATCTGGCTAGGGCACCACTTTGGGATGTGAGAGACATGGATTCAAGTCCCCTCTGGCAAAAGAGGGATTTGAACATAGTTCCCACATTCTGAGTGTGTGCTGTTCCACCAAGGCTCTTTGGTAAAAGGGTACATCAATACACACTGCCTCCTTCCTGGTCTTGTGATTGGCACATAAGTCTTTCCCTTCATTCCTATTGCTTGGCTTTTGTTACAAACACCCATCTAGGGAATATATTTTTGTTTCTGTTTGTTTTGGCAAGAAAAACTAAAAAATATTTCTGTTGGATTGAGACAAACCAACTTCTGCTTTTCTCTCTATCTCCTTTCTCACTACCCAAACCAAAAATTAATTATTCATATGGCACATTTTGTGACAGCTCCAACAGTTAGTGGATTATCATAAAAAACATCAGGGTCCTTTTGCCTCTTGAATTCCCAAGTAATTTATTCTCCCACATTACTACCTATGAGACTTGGCCTCCCCCCTTGTGCAGACTTTTGCAAGTCAAATGGAAGTCCATTTTGTGTCACTTTAATGCCCTTTATTTACGATTAACTTTGAGATTATAAAGAAGATTCAGACAGTACACCTCAGTGTCTAAAAATCTTGCATGAAGAACAAGACTGTCAATTTCTGAACTACTCCAGTTACTGACCAACACTGCCTATTGCAGAATATTTAATAATGTGCTAAAAATGTCAGAGAAAATATGCAGTGCTACAGTATAATGTAATTTTTCTTTGATTTAGGTGATAAGTAATACCTTTATGCCCCATTTATAAAATTAATAGCTTTACATCTACTTTGGTTTATAGATTGTATTGCTAATCTTTAAAAAAGTAATTGCAAATACACAATCAAACAATAAAATAAAGCCTCAAAAAACAAGCCCCCTACCTAATTCCTAATTCTTCTTTGAAAAAATACATTGCAAAAAATCTTCCATTCCAAGATAATACTGTACAAATTCAAAA
Source organism: Gavialis gangeticus (assembly GCF_001723915.1). NCBI lineage: Eukaryota > Metazoa > Chordata > Crocodylia > Gavialidae > Gavialis > Gavialis gangeticus. The sequence continues at coordinate 27,975,787 of NW_017728997.1, read as the reverse complement.
TTAAATATTCAATTGTGTGAAGTACTCAAAACCTTTAAATCTATGAGAATATACTATAGACAGTGCGAGTCAGGAAGTGCTTAGCAACTTGCAGGATCAAATTTTAAAAGATGAGACCATGCTATCAGGTTCTGGTAATTTTTACAAGGCTCTAGTAAAAACAAAGATCAAAAGAAATGTTTATATCTGGTTTTCTGTTGATTTATATCAGTTTAACTGCCAATATTTTTAAATTCACAATGAAACTGTGCAGGGCACCATTCATAAATATTTATGCAAAATGTTAGACAACTGAATTTTAGTGGAATTTTAGTGTGTCAAGCTATAAACTAACTCAAAGGATATTTGTTCCTTCAGAGAGCAAATGTCAATGTATCCAACTTCCTTATTCATGAAGCAAGTCAACAAGCATATCTGTTCCATTTTCCTTTAGTAACTTATTACTGAGTGGTGATTATTTAGACTAGTACATGTGTTGGAATTTAGATTGTGCGGTAGACCCACTATTTGTATTGTTACAGGATAGACCTCAATCTCTTCTTGAACATGAAAATTACATGTAATGAGTAATTTCCTGAGTGGAAGATTGCTGTGTAGAGGCATTTATCCATTGTAATAAGTTATTTTTAGTGATTATCTTAAGTGAAATATAAATCCAAAAGAAATAGGAACCATACATACGCTACAGTAGTTTATTTACTTATATATTATGTAAGCACTATACATTCAATAAATCCTATATCTTATTACCATTCATCTACCTTAAGTGTCACACAGAATATCTGATCTTCTGCTTGTAGGTTATAGAAAGCTGAAAGGTGAGTACTTCCACCTTAAGAAAAATGTCACAAATAGACTCTGTAGACATGTAAATGGCATTAAAAAGGTCAAAGAGACCAAAGTCTGGCTTTCATGAGGTCTCACAGCTACAAGGCATTTGTCTTTGTTGTTGGTGCCAGTTAAGGCATGTCTGGCTTATTTGATCTTCCAAATTAATACAAAGAAGATATCGGAACTGTGAAGAAAAAACTATATAACAGGAAGCTTAAATGCAGCCATATGGACCATCTGATTGTTTGAACCTTCTACTAGATAAAGGGTTGAAATAACTTCCGTTACTTATTAGCAAATTAAATGATCCCAACAGTATATAAAATAATTATAATAAAACTGAGTTTAGCCATAACCTCCAGCTATGTTCCATTAAGACTCACTTGCTAGATCATCCCACCATATAGTACGTGGCCATTTTGCTAAATGAAGTGCAAAAAAAATGTGTTTGTAACTTAGATGAAAATTCAAATGATTTAAATCTCAATATGCTTATAAACAAATCATGCAAAACACTGAAAATTATCTATGACTAGACAGTAAGAAGCATATTCCAAAACTATTGTATTTTAGATTGTTTAGCAGGGAAAAGATTACATTAATAGGATATTCACTCACACAGTGGCCATCAATCCATCTAATAATTTCTACATGATGGTATCCAATATATCACAATATTTAATATATCAGTTATTTTCTGTTATTGACACAGGCAATATTCTGGGATCTGTCAGAAGTGGCATATACCATTCACAAACATCACTTATACAAGTTCTTTCTTTACAATATCTATTTTACTTTTGGTTTACTGTTTGTTTGAAACTGAAATCTGTTTTCTCCACTGGTCTAGAGCAATCCTTCTCAACATTTTTACATTCAGTCACCCCACCATAACTATTTCAAATTTAGTAATACCTCAGAGTAAAAATTAATTTAATTTGGTTTTTCGACTACAGAAAAATAATAGGACAATTCTTCTGTTGCAAAGAATTCAGAAAGACCACAAGTCAGAATGCTTTTGCCACTACTGGCACCTATTTGAAATCTCTGGACTTATCTTGTGAATCAGGTGTTGATGCTTGCACCTAATGGTGCACCCTGAACTACCCTTAAAGGATCACAGCTCTTTGGCTGTAAATCAGTGGTCTAGAGTATACTTAAGGATTCTCTTGATCCACAACTGAAACATTATGTAGGAAAAATAGAATGTATAATATAGGTGCTCACTTTTATTTTTGCCAGGGGAGGGTTGCTGCTAAGATGATGGAGGTGTGGGAAGTTTTACACATTTCAGGTGACAGCTCTCTTCCTGAGGGGGGGCCAGGCCCCTCCTGCCCCCACATACTCAGCTCCCCTGAACTGTAAAATGTTACCAACTACACTGCTTGCATATTATTCCAGAACCACTTCTTCCTCTACAAAGCTCAAATGAATTATCTAGTTTCTATTGCAGCTGGAAGAACTCCATTAAGTATCCTCTTGGAAATTACAGCTAGGTCAACAATTTGTCCCAGAGTAAATGAAAGATACTTTAGGTGCCTGATATCTCCCAAAAATAACTGTACCTAAAGATGAGTATTTATTTCTCTTGGATAGAAATAACCAATGTGCATTTCCACAACATATGAGTTTCATTAGATGACATGATGAATGACCCTCTCAGCAGCAGACAGAAGAGCTCATCCTTGCCTAATGAACTTACAAGACTTCAGTGAGCATATTCCCCAGATGTCACCATCAATTACCTAATTAATATACACGGTAATTTTGCTAGGTGTTACCACAGTATGGAAGTATGATGTCTAATTTTATGGCCTTGTAAGATGCTACATCTTATTATTTATTGCCTAGAGATTTATTTGCTTAACTTTGTTAAAGAGTTTGAATTAATTGCATTTTACTTGGAAAGTCATGCCAAAATTGAGTAAAATATTGACCTTACTGAAGTTAATAGCAAAACTTCCCCTGATTCTAATAGAGCTTGGATGTCACCCTGTCACTGTATAAATAGTGCCTTTACACAGACTATAAAACACTAATAGATTCTATAGGAAAAAGAAAAATAACTTTTTAGATATATAAGTGGATTAAAATTCATGTGGGCCACCTTTATTCATTACAAAGTCACTTTTTACACATATGCCTGGAACCAAAGCGTCCTATGCTAAGACTACCAAGACATCCACACAGAGGTACTGCCATATCTTCTGCATATTCCTTAGGCAATTTGGAGAGTCATAATAAGCCAAGAAAGAGACTGAAATCCAAACTGAAGCAGATCCAGATACCAACTGAAACAAAAAGAATACAAGAGTTCAAACACCTGGGCTCTGGATGAGAAAGTGGATTTCACCAGACTTTATTCTCTTGTCAACAGCCAGCACATCTGGTTTATCCTTGTTTGATGTGAAGAAAGTGAATATCATGTACAAGCATTGTGGTGCTTCTATCACTGCTAATATATCTGATAACATGAGACAAATCCACAACAGTTTCAGAGGCAAATTGGGCAAGATTAATGATGACCCATGTAGCCTGATGCTTTGGGGCTATTTCATACTGGGGCCTGAAGAGGCAGCATATCTGTATTGTCTAACACAGAAGTTGTCAGCTGGGGGTGCACATACCCCTGGGGGTATTTTGAAAGGTCCCAGGGGATATGCAGGGGTGGGCGGGGATGGAGTGTCGCCACCCTGCACTGCTGCCTCACAGGAGCAGGGCCGGGGCAGGACAAGAACAGGGATGCACAGACACTGTGCTGCCTCTGCTTGCCACACCCCCACTCCGCGTCTGGCCACTCACCATCCCCTGCACTCTGCATCCGGCCACTTGGCCCCCTCCTCCCCAATCCATGTCCAGCTGCTTGCCCTGCCCCCCTGCCCTGTGTCCGGCTGCTGACCCCTCCTCACATCTGGCTTCTCGCTACTCCCCCTCCAGGGGTTCACTTATTAAAAATGGGACCACAGGGGGTACACTTATTAAAAAAGGTTGAAAACCCCTGGTCTAACATAAAATCAAACTCCAAGCCCTGACTCTGAGTTACCACCTTGTTCCCTCTAGACCTAGTCCAGATCACTGCCCCTAGGATACTCTCCCAGCTCACTAGGAATTAGAACACAGGCTCACCCCCTTCTACCACTCCTCACCAACAATCGTGGAAGACAAAACAGCGACCTCCCAGAAGCTTCTATCCTTATCACTTATTCCTCAGTGCAGATAGTAAATCTAAGAGGACAAGGATGGTGCCTTTTGTGCCATTACTCCCTTGAGCGAGGATATTGGACAGGCTACAGTCTAACATCAGATTACTCTGGCACCCTGAATTTTTTGCAACATTTAAAAACACAGTGTTCTTTTTTACATCAAAGAACACTCACTAGGCATACAGAAAATGCATGTGGTCTCTTGTTCATTTATAAGTGTAAATGTATGTTTCTTACCCAGAAGGCATTCAGGGGAAAAAAGGAATTGCCTAACATTCAGGGGAAAAAAGGAATTGCCTAATATTACTATCATAACAACTGACTGAAGTGATGTTCTAGCCAATGTTTATATCTTCTCTGGTTGCATATTTCATCCACACATTTCAGACTAACAGAGTTTTTGAAAGTAAAGGATCAGCATTGAGTATATTAGAAGATAATACATTTTGCATACATGTTCTACAGGAAATGAACTACCAGCTCTAATGTGTTCCTTTTATTAAATTACACAGACAAATTTACTGCAGAGATTAACACTTGGCAATTTTTGAAAAGCCTGTATCACTGGCAAAAATCCTTTTTAGACAGGCTAGAAGTTGGACATGTTCAAGCTCAGATTATAGTTATCTCTGCATAAAGCAACTGCTGGCCTGAGGCTGATACCCTTTAACATCTCACTGATGTGCCCTTTGATGCAAAACTTAAAATACACTTGTTAAACTGCTTCCTTATATGAAATAATACATGCTATATATATGCATTTTCCATGTTTATGGAATATGGTATATCTGAAGCAAAGTAAGATTTCTATTTCCAAAGCTGCCTAAGATATGTAGTTGCCATTCTTACAGTGACTTTATATTATATTATATTACATTATATTATATTATCATTTTGCTAGTTCATTACATCAAAAATGTAAGCATTAAAGCAAAATAAGCCTTGGATGGAATTTTATCCTATATAATAAGATGGGCAGAAGGATGGTACTGGCAGTATTAAAAGCCTATAGATCTAAACTAGAATCTATTTCAGTGTATGTAGTGGTACCATGGGATGCTGACCTCACAATTCATACAAAAAGAGAAAAAAAATTCTATTTACATTTTAAGGTGGCTTTAATCTTTTTTTGGGGGGGGAGGACTCACACACTCTGAAACAGTGCTGCTTAAAGTGAGCAATTGAGCTCAATTAAAAATTACTGGATAAAACTTAGAGCTTAAACCCCTATCAGATACCCTAAGAAGTGCATTTTAGAAGCCTCTTTTCTTCCAAATAAACCTTCGTTTGAATGGTTAAATGGCAACTATGTTCTCCTTCAAACAAATGTCCTGGGAAATGTGGGGACAGTTACTAACCCAATATTTAACTTATATTTAAAGCAATATATAGTTATGCAAGAGGAAAGAATTTCTTAGGGTGGCATGTTTTATTAGACTAACTATGCAGCTGGGATAGAGCTAGACAAGCTTTCAAATGCAAAATGTTCTTTGTCAGGTTTGATCTGAATGAGCTGGCACAAGAATTAAAGATGCCAGCATAGAGACAGATATTCAGTCAGCCACTTCTTCTCAAACTTGTCCTTTTTTTAGATTAATAAAGCAATCATTTAGTCTAAAAACCTACCTATCTGAAGTACAAAACTACAAAGGAGAAGCCATATCTAGGTTTCAATTCACTTTAATGAGATCTCCAGTCATCACGACCAGGTGGTATCAGCCCCCATATGCAGACAGGATATGTTCTTGCGGGAAGAATGAGATAAATTACTTATATCACTATTTGTGGTTATGTTCATTCTTTGATGAAGCAAGAGGAAAATGGAGTTAGCCATTAGTGGAAAATTCTAAACACTGGGCTAAACAACAGTCTGGCTCCTCTCTAATAACTTACAGTCTGTCCCATACTTCCTAGGTGTATTTGTGTTATTCATACAAAGAATAAGGGTCATAATCAAATATAAGTCCCTTTTTTTTAATTACTCTATTATTTTATATTATTTCATTTGATCTAATCTATTTTGTACCACCATAAACTATGTTAAATTTTAATTTAGCTGAAATTGGCAAAATGTGTAATCTATTGTATACTTTCACCAAGAATCATAAGGTACATATTATTATGTAATTTTATTTTCAATATTATTGTATTCTTTTGAAAAAGCTATACATAAACTACCCCTACTTCTAGTTTGTATACACTTTGATATTTACATTTGCTATTATATTTTATAATTTAGCAACACGAGCACACATTACAGGTTTGGGGAAAAACATCCTAAATGTTCACTGGTTGCTGCAGAATCTGATTTTTCACAATGTATATGTCCTCAGATATAGCACTGTCATCTCCCTTCTTAGTTAAATATTGTTATGACTTGTCATTTTGGATTATAGCTCAAAGAAATGTCTATTCTTTCCAGGGGTGTACTTGGTAGCCGTGTTGGTCTGAGACAAAAAGACATACAAAAAACTAGAACACTTGGTTCCAAAATATTACCTTTTATTAGATCAACTGGAAAATGGCAAGAAAATGGTCCTGTTCTGAAAGCTTTCAGGATCAAAGTTCCTTCATCAGGCTCTAGGAAAAGTGTAGATGGTACAAGATGGTGAAAAGTCCCCATAGGTAGGAAATAAACTTCATTTTTGCACTGAGGGAGCTAAAGATGGAAGTCTGTCCCTCTGGGTCCATGAGAGTGTCTTTGTGAGCTGTGTTGAGTAGCTCTTTGATGTGTTGAAAAGCTTGCAGACAAGGACCATTTTCTTGCCATTTTCCAGTTGGTCTAATAAAAGGTGTCATTTTGGAACCAAGAGTTCTAGTTTTTTGTATGTCTTTTTGTCTTAGACCAATGTGGCTACCAAGTACACCCCTGAAACATGGAAGATGCCAAATTTTAGCCAATTTTGGATTTTAAACTTCACTGCGGAACAACAAGGAAGACTTTTTGCCTCCCTGCCTGCCATCTGACATCTCCAGGGAAGGAATTCTACCTGATCAACACATCAAAGAGCTACTCAACACAGCTCATGAAGACACTTTCATGGACCCAGAGGGACAGACTTCCATCTTCAGCTCCCTCTGTGCAAAAATGAAGTTTATTTCCTACCTATGGGTACTTTTTACCATCTTGTACCAGCTATACTTTCCCCAGAGCCTGACAAAGGGACTTTGAACCCGAAAGCTTGCAGAAAAGGACAATTTCCTTGCCATTTTCCAGTTGTTCTAATAAAAGGTACCATTTTGGAACCAAGAATTCTAGTTTTTTGCATGTCTATTCTTTCCAGCCTTTTCCAAGCTCTTCACAAAGCAACAACTCATCTTCAACTGATCAGTAACCTACATTATGCACACTGGGTCCCAGTGGTGTGCTGGTCATTTCCACCCCTACTGCATAGTGTCAACAACCTACTGTGCAGTATCTTATTGCTACTGTGCAGTAGTATCTGCATCACAGTTCGTGCCTGCCAATGCTATGTCGCTGTAGTGACAATCTATGTCACCATAGCTTATCAATATGGCAACATAGCATCTCGTGTAGATGCACCCACTGTCTGGTAACTAGTTGGTTCACTGAGTGGCAGTACTGAATATACTCCAGAATCACCTCAGACAAAAGCAGCAGAAATTAGCATTTTGTGTATTGGCAGACTGAAGATATCCATTAATGAAATGTGTTTCACTATATCGGACTCCATTGTATTGCACTTTGAAACCATAGTATGTTTGACTGCAGCCTATTTAACAGTTAAATACATCCATATACAGTAAAATCTTTATCATCTGGCATTTAAGTAATTGGAAATTCTATTAACTGGATTTTCTGGCTGGCCACACGTTGCAGGGGGAGAGTGGGGGTGGAAAGCTCGGATGCGGCCACTACCATCACCCACCAGCCTGCACTGCTGCTCCGCATGCAGCCACTGCCAACCCCTCCCCCACCACTCTGTGTTATCTGAAAACCCCTAACCAGCAATCCTCTTACCCCAGGGATGCTGGATAACAAAGATTTTACTGTATAATAACTGTAGAATATCTTAAATATGCTGGGCAAATGTCTCAATATAAATTAATGGAGCTCTGTTACTTTACATTAGTTGGGAATCTGGCCTTTTGACTAATGTATTACTCAATGGATGCAGAAGTGTGCATATAGGAGTGTGGGGAGGGGAAGGCAGGGATAGAGAAGGGAGATTCAGCATTCAGTTACATGACTGTACATGCTCCACTGC
>NW_017728997.1:27956828-27962524 GCF_001723915.1 Gavialis gangeticus | reverse complement strand
GGTATCAGCCCCCATATGCAGACAGGATATGTTCTTGCGGGAAGAATGAGATAAATTACTTATATCACTATTTGTGGTTATGTTCATTCTTTGATGAAGCAAGAGGAAAATGGAGTTAGCCATTAGTGGAAAATTCTAAACACTGGGCTAAACAACAGTCTGGCTCCTCTCTAATAACTTACAGTCTGTCCCATACTTCCTAGGTGTATTTGTGTTATTCATACAAAGAATAAGGGTCATAATCAAATATAAGTCCCTTTTTTTTAATTACTCTATTATTTTATATTATTTCATTTGATCTAATCTATTTTGTACCACCATAAACTATGTTAAATTTTAATTTAGCTGAAATTGGCAAAATGTGTAATCTATTGTATACTTTCACCAAGAATCATAAGGTACATATTATTATGTAATTTTATTTTCAATATTATTGTATTCTTTTGAAAAAGCTATACATAAACTACCCCTACTTCTAGTTTGTATACACTTTGATATTTACATTTGCTATTATATTTTATAATTTAGCAACACGAGCACACATTACAGGTTTGGGGAAAAACATCCTAAATGTTCACTGGTTGCTGCAGAATCTGATTTTTCACAATGTATATGTCCTCAGATATAGCACTGTCATCTCCCTTCTTAGTTAAATATTGTTATGACTTGTCATTTTGGATTATAGCTCAAAGAAATGTCTATTCTTTCCAGGGGTGTACTTGGTAGCCGTGTTGGTCTGAGACAAAAAGACATACAAAAAACTAGAACACTTGGTTCCAAAATATTACCTTTTATTAGATCAACTGGAAAATGGCAAGAAAATGGTCCTGTTCTGAAAGCTTTCAGGATCAAAGTTCCTTCATCAGGCTCTAGGAAAAGTGTAGATGGTACAAGATGGTGAAAAGTCCCCATAGGTAGGAAATAAACTTCATTTTTGCACTGAGGGAGCTAAAGATGGAAGTCTGTCCCTCTGGGTCCATGAGAGTGTCTTTGTGAGCTGTGTTGAGTAGCTCTTTGATGTGTTGAAAAGCTTGCAGACAAGGACCATTTTCTTGCCATTTTCCAGTTGGTCTAATAAAAGGTGTCATTTTGGAACCAAGAGTTCTAGTTTTTTGTATGTCTTTTTGTCTTAGACCAATGTGGCTACCAAGTACACCCCTGAAACATGGAAGATGCCAAATTTTAGCCAATTTTGGATTTTAAACTTCACTGCGGAACAACAAGGAAGACTTTTTGCCTCCCTGCCTGCCATCTGACATCTCCAGGGAAGGAATTCTACCTGATCAACACATCAAAGAGCTACTCAACACAGCTCATGAAGACACTTTCATGGACCCAGAGGGACAGACTTCCATCTTCAGCTCCCTCTGTGCAAAAATGAAGTTTATTTCCTACCTATGGGTACTTTTTACCATCTTGTACCAGCTATACTTTCCCCAGAGCCTGACAAAGGGACTTTGAACCCGAAAGCTTGCAGAAAAGGACAATTTCCTTGCCATTTTCCAGTTGTTCTAATAAAAGGTACCATTTTGGAACCAAGAATTCTAGTTTTTTGCATGTCTATTCTTTCCAGCCTTTTCCAAGCTCTTCACAAAGCAACAACTCATCTTCAACTGATCAGTAACCTACATTATGCACACTGGGTCCCAGTGGTGTGCTGGTCATTTCCACCCCTACTGCATAGTGTCAACAACCTACTGTGCAGTATCTTATTGCTACTGTGCAGTAGTATCTGCATCACAGTTCGTGCCTGCCAATGCTATGTCGCTGTAGTGACAATCTATGTCACCATAGCTTATCAATATGGCAACATAGCATCTCGTGTAGATGCACCCACTGTCTGGTAACTAGTTGGTTCACTGAGTGGCAGTACTGAATATACTCCAGAATCACCTCAGACAAAAGCAGCAGAAATTAGCATTTTGTGTATTGGCAGACTGAAGATATCCATTAATGAAATGTGTTTCACTATATCGGACTCCATTGTATTGCACTTTGAAACCATAGTATGTTTGACTGCAGCCTATTTAACAGTTAAATACATCCATATACAGTAAAATCTTTATCATCTGGCATTTAAGTAATTGGAAATTCTATTAACTGGATTTTCTGGCTGGCCACACGTTGCAGGGGGAGAGTGGGGGTGGAAAGCTCGGATGCGGCCACTACCATCACCCACCAGCCTGCACTGCTGCTCCGCATGCAGCCACTGCCAACCCCTCCCCCACCACTCTGTGTTATCTGAAAACCCCTAACCAGCAATCCTCTTACCCCAGGGATGCTGGATAACAAAGATTTTACTGTATAATAACTGTAGAATATCTTAAATATGCTGGGCAAATGTCTCAATATAAATTAATGGAGCTCTGTTACTTTACATTAGTTGGGAATCTGGCCTTTTGACTAATGTATTACTCAATGGATGCAGAAGTGTGCATATAGGAGTGTGGGGAGGGGAAGGCAGGGATAGAGAAGGGAGATTCAGCATTCAGTTACATGACTGTACATGCTCCACTGCCTGTAGTGGAAGTGTTATAGATTTCACCACAGTAACAGAGAAAAAAAATGTCTGTATTTTGCCTATAGCTCTTTAGTCTTATATTTGCAAAATTAAATTTCAAGCAGATTTAGACGCACTGTCCACAAACAAGAGTGTCACACATGGGCTGCTTCCAATCTGTCAGTGGCCTCATCACATATTTTCTAGTTTAAGATCTATTTTTTTTCTTCTGGTCAAAAGACATCCATTATAATAATAAGAACATGCTTCCTGATCTGTTTTGCTGTCTTATTTTGCAGTTAATGACCCAATAACAGGACTGATCATTCTATTTTTGAAGTGCCTTAACTGGGGTTAAATGACTCCTTGGAGAGCTTCTCTTGGGAGAGCAAATGTCTCTATATGCTGTGGCTTCTCTAAGAAGAGAACACAGTCCTCCAGCATCCCTCCCTTCTCTGCCAGCTCCAGGGAGACTACCAAGGCTTTGCTGCTCCAGCATGGAGCAGAACATGCCCCCTTCACAATTACTACATTGTGCTGCAGAAAACATAGGATGACCATGGGCAGTCTGGATCAGATAATCTGGGCTGGCCTATGCATTGTTGCCATCTGTTACTAAACAGATTAAGGGAGCTTGTGAAGCATGCTGAAGATGTGTGCACAGGGCCCCACTCTGGCTCCACAGTGTCAGCACTGTAAGCTCCTCATTCTTCAGGGCCTCAGCATTCATATGTCTGTTCACACAGCTCTGGATATTTTTTTCCACTGAGAGAAAAAACCTGGGAGAATTCTCGTACATTGTCTGAATGTATATATGCAGCCAGTGTTAGAAAGTGGCACTGAATAAAAATGTAGCAGCAAGATAGATCAATTGGAGGCTGTAAGACCATTTCACAGTGATCATGTGTCATATAATGATTTGATATGTCAGGGAGACATGAAATCCTGGAGTTTCAAGAAATCTCTCTAAGTGCATCTACAAGTGCACTTTACTGTGGAGTAGACTAATTAGCTCCACAGTACACTGTCACAGTCTACACGTGTGCCAGTATCAGGCTATTCATGGACTCAAATAAACACAAAAAAGTGAGGAAAAAGAAAAAAAATGCTAAGCACCTACACCTGTAAGACTAAGTTAATATGGCAGGACTTCATGAGACTAAGTGACACCAGGGGGAGAATCTTGATCTGGAGTTCTCTCGAGAACTAGCAGAGGCCGCCTGCACATGGGACATAGTTGTCATGGGTGACTTCAAGTATCCAGACATCTCTTGGGAGGAACACTCGGCTAAGTCAGATCAGTTGTGTTGCTTCCTGACCTGTATCGAAGAGCTCTACCTGACTCAGGAAGCTCATGGGCCAACCAGAGGTAACACTCTCCTGCCTTGGTCTTAGCCAAAGGAGATGATCCGATGAGCGAACTGAATACAGAGGGTAGCCTGGGTGATACCGACCACAAAAACATCACATTCACTACCTGTAACAAGACAGGCAAATCAGGTAGCAGGGTTGAAGTTTTGGACTTCAAAAAAGCGAATTTCAACAGGGTCAGGGAAAAATAGGGAAAGGACCAGGGACTGAAGGTGAAAGGAGTGCATGAAGAGTGGTTGTTCCTCAAAGACACGATCCTCAAAGCCCAAAAGAAGTACATTCCCATGTGGAGGAAAGGTAGCAGAAGGGGTGGTAAGCTCTCTTGGCTTAATAGGGATATTGTGGTCCTCTTGAAAAAGAATAAAGAGGCATACAAACAATGGAACCTTGGGACAGTCCCCAAGGAGGAATATACAACAATGGCCTGCACTTGCAGGGAGCAGATTAGAAAGGCTAAGGCAAAGACTGAATTTAAACTAGCTACAGAAATCAAGAACAGTAAGAAGTCCTCCTTTAGATAGGTAGGGAACAGGAGAAAAACAAATGGAAGTGTGGGGCCATTGCTTAATAACTCGGGACAGCTGGTTACCAACAGGCAGGAGAAAACAACTCCTGAATGACTATTTTGCTTCAGTATTTCACCAGACTAAGGAGAAAATCATACTAGAGAAGGTTCAGAATAGGCATGGTGGGAATGACCACCTTCCTACTGTTGACATTGAGCTGATGCATGATCAGTTAGGAAAGGTAGACATTTATAAGTCAGCAGGACCGGATGAACTTCATCCAAAAGTGCTGAAGGAGCTGGCTGAAGCTATTACAGGACCTGTGGTGAAACTCTTCCAAAACTCATGGTGCTCAGGGGAGGTCCCTGAAGACTGGAAGAGGGCCAATGATGTTCCCATCTTCAAAAAGGGGAGGAGAGAGAACCTGGGCAACTACAGGCCAATTAGCCTAACTTCTATCCCAGGGAAAATCCTGGAAAAAATCATCCAGGAGTCTATGTGCAATACGCTTGCAGAAGGTAGGATTCTGAATGACAGCCAGCATGGCTTCATTGTGGGCAGGTCTTGTTGTACCAATCTCATCTTCTTCTACGATCAGGTAACTCACCACCTGGATAAGAGAGAGGAGGTCAACATTGTATACCTAGACTTCCAAAAGGCCTTTGATCTGGTATTCCATGATGCTCTCACAAAAAAATTGGAGGATTGTGAGCTTATCTGCTTGACAGTCAGGTGGGTATGAAGTTGGCTGTGGGGTAGGACCCAGAGAATTCTAATAAACGGATCTGTGTCATCCTGGCGAGAAGTAGCCAGTGGTGTCCGTCGGGGATCCATACTTGGTCAGTGCTTTTCAACATCTTTATCAATGATTTGGTTGTGGCAGTGAAGAGCTCACTGGCCAAGTTTGCAGGTGACATCAAGTTATGCGGAAGCATGGTCACGCTTGAAGACAGGCTGACAAGTTGGGCAGATCAAAACCAGATGAAGTTCAACATTGAGAAGTGTAAAGTGCTTCATCTGGGGATGAACAATCTCCAGTATACTTACATGCTCGGTGGCAGCAAACTGACTAGCACCATGACTGAAAGGGACCTAGGGGTAATAACAGACCATAGCATGAACATGAGTTGTTAGTGTGATGCTGTAGCCAGCAGGGCAAACAATACTCTGGCATGCAACAACTGATGCATCTCAAGCAAAACCAAAGTGACTCTTCCACTTTACTCAGCATTGGTGAGACCACAGCTAGAGTACTGTGTCCAGATCTGGGGCTGCACTTCAAGAAGGATGTGGAAAAGCTTGAGAGAGTCCAGTGAAGA
>NW_017728997.1:27921803-27951828 GCF_001723915.1 Gavialis gangeticus | reverse complement strand
AAGGACGTGGAAAAGCTTGAGAGAGTCCAGTGAAGAGCCACCCGTATGATCAGAGACTTGCAAGGCAAGCCATATGACAAAAGACTGAGAGACTTTGGCCTCTTCAGCCTAAAAAAGAGAAGGCTGAGAGGGGACTTGGTAGCAGCTTACCACTACATCAGAGGAGTACATCAAGGTGAACAACTGTTCACCAGGGCACCCTTGGGGAAAATGAGGTATAATGGCTACAAACTCCTGGAAGACCATTTCAGGCTTAACACTAGGAAAAACTTCTTCACAGTCAGGGTGTCCAGACTCCCTCCAGAGGTGGTGCAATCACCTACCCTGGAAATCTTCAAGAGGAAACCGGACAGTCACCTTGCTGGGGTCACCTGACCCCCAGTTGTGTTTCCAGCTTAGTGCAGGGGGGTTGGACCTGATGATTTTACACCTGATATCCCTTTCAGCCCCTTACAATCTATGAATCTATGAATTAATAATGTGATGTATATTTTGCATGAATATTATAACTTCCACATAAAACCACAAAGCACTTTTGAATTATTAAGACTTACAATGCCTGTGAGAGAAGTTGTTATTATTATTACTGTTATCCTCATGATCTCCTTCTGGGATCCAAAAATTGAGGCACATGTGGATTAACTCAGTCTCTCAACAATGTTGTGGCAAAATCTCATCCTTTCCCATCTCCATTATAAGCTCACAGGCCTGGACAATTCATCCACAGACAAAGCTAAGAACTGGCATATGGCTAGAGGCAGCTGCAATATCAGAATTTACACAAATCAAAATAATACATGGATTAAAAGACATGTTCCCAAGGCATTTCTAAAAAAATACCAGCTAAAATGGACAAATGAGTTAATGGCCATGTACAGTGACAAAAATCAGCAAAAGATAATAAATGGTATTAAAAAAATAAAATTAGGGTATGAGATCTGTCAAAGAAAATTTTCTGTTGGTGCTACCAATACAAGGAGTTAAGTCTGACATGCGCAGACAGCCTAAGTGAGTGGAAAATTCCATAGTGCAGACAGAGCTTGCACCCTGCTCGACCCTTAGGCCTGTCAATCACGTGTGACCTAGTTTTCAGCTTAAGCATGCTCAGTCACGTAAAAGAGTCTTACCAGACGCATGCTCAGTACAGCAAGAGCATGAGGTAATTTGACCAGAAATTTCCATTGAGAAAGCATTTTGATTGGCTATTAAATTGGTATAAAAGACTGGTGAGCCCCCGCTCAGGGGGGAGACCCGCTTAACTGAGAACAGAGGCTGTTTAACAGGGACTGTTCCTCAGTAAGGCTTCTCGGCCTATCGGTCTCCTCCCGCACGGATTGTCGCTTCATCTTTGACCTCATTTCGTTCTTATCATACTGATCTTCTGGCTTTCGACTAACATTGGCACCGATTACTGACCATGACTCGGATCATCCCTACTTGCCTCGATTGCATATCCGCTTCTCCATATCTCAACTTCGGACCTCAGCTTTGTCTTTCGACCACCCATTGTCCATCACTGGACTGGTGTCACGATACCGTTCATCATTTCTACGAGTTACAGTTTTGTTTGTTTGTACTCCACTTATGAGCTGTTGACCAGCCCTGGGACTAGTTAGTGGGCAGCCGCACCTATCCCTCAGGGGGTAGAAAGCAAGGGCTCACTAATGAACCCCGTGGGCCAACAGACCCCTTTGTTGTTTATCGTTTAACTGTAACTGAAGAAAGCATCAGCACCTACGCCTCACAAGCATAAGTCAATAAATCCATTTTTTGTTTGAAACCATACGAGTCTCGTGCCTCAGAACTCCCCGCCAATAATCCCACCTGTCTCGTATCCAAGCCACTGCTCGGCCCACCGTGACCTTGGGGCCTTCAGTTGGTTCTGACAAGATCCACACGAAAATGCCAGACAAACAGCCTGATTGTGGAGAGAAGACCAGCCCAGGAGGCCTGGTTAAAGAATCTTGGAATTCATGATGAATCTGTTGGTTAAGGTTTGCTGTCCTCAGTCAGTTTTGCTGAAAGATTTTTGGCTGTCTACTTTAACTTAATGTAACTTTTTATCTAAATGTTCAGATGTGCTGCACAATCCCCTCTCAGACTTGTAACCTAGTGCATGGGGATGGCTGCAAGACAACTATTTCTTTGCTTTCCCAAACTTTTTTTTTTGTCATCTCCATTCATGACAGACTGCATCCTTCAAGAAAATGCCATCCACCAAAAATGAAAGGCAACAGCTACTTTAACATTCTACAGAAAGATGTAGTTTTAAAATGACAGAGAGCTCATGCATGTGTAGATGATAAGAGCATTTTATAATGAACAATCTTAGGAGATAAAATTCCTCACTTTTCTTCTCCCTTACTCTATTAATATTCATTTTTGGATAGCAAAACCAGTTTACAAGTAAAACAGATTACTCACAAAGTAATGAATCTGATCCAGGCAGCCAGAAACAAACTGGTTGTCTTTTTGACAGACTTTATATTGTTATTATAATGACTGTAGACAATACAAAGATTTAGTAATGCATAGGTCTCTTTGAAGCACTGAATACCAACCACAGTGACATTGTGAAAGCACCAATTTAAACTTGAATTGAAGATACAAGGATGTTTCAGAAACTAATGGCAATTTCAAAATAAAGCTACTTTGTGTTCAGTGAATGACAACATTTCTCTATTTTGCTTTGCAACATAGGTATTCCTGCAAGTCACAAGTTTCCTGATACCGTCCTCAAAGAAGCTTTTTGATTGCTATGACAGCCTCTTGCACTGCAAGCAACACTTCTGCATCACTTGTGAACCTATGCCCATGAAGAGCCTCCTTCAATGGTCTAAACAGATGAAAATCACCTAGTGTAAAACTGGGCCTTGTAGGGCATGTGTGGTAAGATGTCAAAACCCACTCCATGCAAAGTTTTGTGAGTCACCCATGTACTGTGCATCCTCACATTGTAGTGCTGGAGAAGAACACCCTGCTTGAGCTTTCCAGGCTGTTTTGTTGGAAGAGTTGGCTTCAGGTGGTTTTGAAGAACCTGGTAATAGGTGTTGCTGTTGATCATGACCCCATGGTCCGTGAATTGGAGGAGGAGTAGCCCCATGCAATCCTTCAACAGGATGAGCAAAAACTTGCCAGTGTTTGAGTGTAGAATTTTTTGGGCAGTGGCAATTGATAATAAATATTCCTACTTCATGCTCTGGCTTCTGCTGTCAGAATTGTAATGGTTTTGTTCCCAGGAATGATGTGTAAGAGCAGCCCTTCATCTATGCCCCATATATGTTACAGAAGCTAAGTGCATTTGTCTACACATTGTCATTTATGCACATCTTTCAGTTGCTTTGGCACCCAATGGGCACACACTTTCCAGTAATTCAGGTGATCATGCAAAACAGTGAGGATACTGCTAACACCTATGCCTCCTTTCACCACTAGTTCAGAAATGGTTATTCTGCCACACACATAATGCCATTGACCTTGGCAATGTTGTCCTCTGTCATGGCTGCTTTGAAGTGTCCTTTCAGGGGTTCAACTACTATTGGCAGGCAGCTTTTTTTTTAACCTTTCTGTGCTTGCCTAAGCTAGAGCAACTGCTCACAAGTGACTCAGGGCTTGATGACCCAAACTCAGGCACTTGCAACCTTCAGCACTACCGTCCACTGGGTGCTTCCTCCTAAGGGAAATTCCTGTTACTTGCCCGCCATGCCTTGGTCTTAGAAATAGATGAGGGAGGTTTTCCATGCGTTGCAAATTCCCTTAGGCCTGTGCTGTATGGACATTTCTTGGGGATCTGCTTCGCCTACACCCCATCCATGTGACAACCTGTAACTGCTTCAAAGTGCAATTAATGGTCCAGGCTTCTACGTGGTCAGGTCTGCCCCTTTGATCCCAGCCAGGTTGACCATTTCCCTAGATGGGGCTGTTTGGTTAACTGAGCAGCCACAGGACTGGTCCAAAGCAGCCAGGGTTACTTCTTGACCCACTCTGTGCACAAAACTGAAATGAAAACTTAAATCTTACTCGTAGTCAGAGTCGGCCTTTAGAATGCAGTCCAGTTCTCTGGGACTACTCCCTTAATAGGGTAGGCAATTGATCCCATCAAAGATTTGGCCCCCTGTTCTGGGCTCTCCTGGAGTTTGCAGACTTCTTGCTCTGGCAGTGTTAACAAAATGGTGAATGAAACAAAACCATGAAAGTAAAGGACAAAGCTTGGAGGCTGCACTCTTCCTCCCAGCTGCATGTCCCTGTAGGTTGCTGAGCATTCAGATTCTCAGCTCCTCCTTTTCCCAGGCAGACGTCTTTCTTCAAGATAGGGGCAGCACCCCTACAGGTGTCCCTTCTGTGTATCCAGGATGCCATTTGCACATATGTACTGTCCTGGAGCCTGCAGCTGCTGCACTGCTCCCTGCATTTTGCCGTCCCATGCCAACTCACGTAGTCGATTCTCAGCACCAGCTGATGAAGTCACATCTCCACGCCACCCCAGCCGCACCAACAGCATGCTAAAAAACTCTGCAGGCAGCACTGGCCACCACTCCACACCTCCAGCCACTGTACCTGTGGCAGGTAAGTCTCGTCCAGCTTTGGCCTTCCCTGGGCCACTCATCGGAGCCTCTGGTGTTCTCGCCACCCCTCCACTCCTGGCGTAGGGGTCTCTAGCCACTCAGACCTGTTGCCCTGTGACACTTCCATTGAACAAACCGTCATTACCATATTGTGACACATTCCTATAGCACATTTCGCTAGACAGCACACATTTGGCCCACAAAAAATGAATGGCAACACTGTTCATATCTGGCGCATGCTGACAGCTGCAAAACAATGTTGTTTATGTGTTCACTAACATCACATGTATTCAGCATGAAACCATGCGTGTCTTATAAAACACCTCCATCAGTGTTCCCCACTGCTATATATTTCTCCACTTTATGGCCAGAAGGACTAGGCAGCCTTTTTATACCATCTTTGTGTTGATAGATGAATGGTATAATTTTCACAGTATAGGCAGCTATTTTGCCATTAGTTTCTGAAACATACCTGTAGAATGCTGTCGGGCAAAATCTGACCATTATTTGGCTGTTGAACTTTTAATCTTTATTACTGGCCATTTCTAAATTTCGTAGCCAGTGCTCAGAATGAAATGAGTCTGATGCAGAAGGACAAAAAACATTTAAGAAAGTTATTATTTTATTGTGTATATTGCGATTAATCATACATGACATTATATATAAAGTATGCTACGAGAAGAAAGTGATGCCATAATTATGTCCACCTTCTTTCTTACTGCAAAATATAAACAACATTTTACACTAAGCACAAATACCATTACTCAGGTATTTTCTCAGGCAAATGATTTTTCTCAGGCAAAGCCGAACTGAAAAGTTTCTCATTGATTCACTACTATCCTCAAATATGTATATTATATAATATATATTGTATATCTATATGGTTTTTCCTCTAATGTACCACTAGGATACAGAGCAGACAAATACCGTCATAAGTTTGCCCTGTAATATTAATAAATATCCGTACTTCTTTGGTCTGTCACTGTACCCTACAAAGATCTTTTATGTGTGAAGTTCCATACATCACTATTTAATCTTTGGTGGTTCAAAATGAAACCATTCATCTATCAACACAAAGATGGGATAAAGAGACTGCCTAGTCCTTCATACAGAGTTGGCTGGCACTAGTATTTTGGAAAAGCTTCTCTTGACAGCTAGCAGATGCAATAACTGCCAGCCAAGTTGTTGTACTTCAAAATTACAGCTAAATATGCATACATCAAAATGTTAAAACATGTTTTTAGCATTGTATTGCAAATATATTACAGGTATACACAGGCATTTTGTTGGTGAAATGAATGCTTTATCTTTCATAATACTATAAAACTCATCCATATATTATACTGTATGATATAAAGTACCTATAAATAACATGTGCAAACATAAGTGCACGCACATATATAAAGGGACAGAATGAAATATGACAAGAGACTAAATCTAGGACTGTCAAACAATTAAAAAATTTGATCATGATCGGTTGTGTGATTAAAAAGATTAGTCATGACTAATCACGATTTTAACCTTACAACTAAAAACTCAAAATTATGTTCAGAAAAAATAAAAATTATGCAAAAGTATGCACGTACAGGCAGGCCTCATCTTACAATGTTTCGAGTTACAACGTTTCACACTTACAATGTTTATAAACTGACACCCTATTTCAACTTTTTGACGTTAGTTTCAACTTTACAACACCTGATCCAATACCATGCCACACCAGCAAACAAGTTCGCTGTGTCACCCATCTCCCTGGAGAACATCTGTGCAAACTTCGTTGGACACTTTTTTTAAGAAAGCAGACAAGACTCCAGAAAAACCTGCAGCCAAGACTCCTGAGAAGACTCCAGCCAAGAACCCTTCAAAAACTCCAACCAAGAGCCCTTCAAAAAGTCCAGCAAAGTCAACTCAAAGAAGCCCTTCCAAATCAATATGATTGTTATTTACAATATAAATACATTAATGTAGCTATATTACTCATCTATAATTGATTGAGTACAAAATTCTGGGCTATTTTTGGTGAATATAAGGTATCAGGCTTTGGTTCAGGAACCAATCCCTCATTTATAACATTGCTTACTATGGGAAAATCAATTCCAAGTTACGATATTTTGACTTAAAACACAGTTTTCAGGAACCAATTGTGTCATAAGTCCAAGGACTGCCTGCACTTTGTATGGTTGGGGAGGAATTTGTGAAGGTATGGGGGGCTGTGGAGCCCAGGGAGGGGTTTTTTCACAGGGGTATCTGAAGCCAGGGAGAGGGGGGACCCTCGCACACCTTGGCAGAATGCCCAATCTGAGTGGGGTTTCCAGAGCTGCCCCAGGTCTGGGGCATACCTGAACACAGCCCCAGTGGCAGTGGGCTCACTCTGCCTTTTCCCCAGCAGTGACAGCCATGGGCTGGGGGCAGCTGCTCCGGCCCCAGCCTGATCCTGGGACCCTGGAGAGTGGTGGCAATGGTGGCCTCTCACCCTGCACCCCCACAGAGGCACCTGTTGCCAGTGGGTGGGGTTCCCATGGAACTCCTGTAGCCCCTGACCTGTGTTTGGCCACATGCCCAGCCCAGTGCTGCTGGAGCCCAAGCTGCACCCAGTGCTGCTGCTATCACCACTGCCACCGCCCCAGGCAGAGCCTCCACTCTCCTCCCCACACTGCCCAGGCTCCCACTGGGACCCACAAAGAGCCACTGGACCTGCCAGGTCCTGCTGGAGCCTGGGTGGCACAGGCAGGAAAGCGGTGGCTCTATCCAACACTGTGGTGGTGGCAGCACTGGCTGTGGCTTGGACCCCAGTGGTGCTGGGCTGGGCATGCAGCATGGGACTATGGGTGGTGGCTCTGCAGGAATCCTGCCCCACCCACTGGCAGCAGCTGCCTCTGTGGGGGTACAGGGCATAGGGCTGCCATCACTGCTGCTCCCCAGGGGTCCGAACTAGGGAAGCATGGGGATGTGCAGGCCTGGAGGCGGCTCATGTCAGAGTTCCCAGGAGGTCCCAACCCACCCTAAGTCTGAGCTGTGGGGTCCAATGCTTCTAGGCAGCCCTGCCATGGCTCTGCCTTCCCCAAACCAGCCCTACCTTCCCCAAATCATCAGCGTTGCAAGCCTGGCTGCTTGAGGCCCTGGATGGGGGTTGTGGGTGAGTGCATGGGTGCACTCCCCTTCCCTCTCTGCTGCAGCCACCTGGAGCCCGCACCTGGGCTGCCCTATGGCTCCTCTGCACTGCCACTGCTGCCCTGCTGTGCAGCCTGGAGGTGGCAGTGATGGCAATGGGGCGAGGCAGGGCAGCCTGGGAGCAAGCTCCAAAGCCAATGTGTGATTAACACATTAAAAAAATTAATGCATTAATTGGTTCTTGCATTAATTGTGCATGTTAACAGAGATTACAACCCTATAAAGAACAGAATAAAAAAGATACAAGTAGGTTAAGAGACGTAGTGAAGATAATATAACAGTATTTTTTTTTCCTGACTACTGGGACTCATAATGCACAGGTTTCATGTCAGACATGAATTTTTTCATCCAGTTTTTGCAGATGCTGAAGAATATGTAAAATTCAAAATATTAACACATGGTTAAGAAAAAAGGCCTCCAAACATGATAAATAAGTATATAGTATTACCTCAGTTTTATCATAACAGTACCTCAGCTCTGTTGTCTTTTTAAGACAAGAATCTGCTGTCAACAAGTTGAAATTCATCCTGGACCATTAATACTAAGGAATGCACATAGACAACTATAGAATAGCCAAAGCTTATTTCCAATGTTGAAATAAGTCTTCAGGAAATCAGTAGGGAAATTCTGTGCTACAGAGGCTTTCTATGACAATATACAAACAGCAGGAAAAAACACACTTTATATTATTTTAATGTATTCACACCTCAGGGCTTCAAGATTATTTTAAGAGGTATGTTACAAAGGAAAATAAAACAAGCATGAAGGTCTCAAAGATTCAGTTAAGAAACTAGCTTATTAAGTTATTTTCTCCATGTCACCTAGGCTAGGGACAGCAGTTACACATAAACCAGTTTAAATAAATAGAAGCTGGTTTAAACCTGTAAAAGAACATAAGATCAGCACATATAAACCAGTTTTGGGTAAAACCAGTTTATGGAACTTCTGTCCCAGACTCCTTCCTGGTTTAAGTTAATTCAGAGTATATTTAGCCCTAGAGTCCCTTACCCACACAGCAAACATACAATACTAGTGCATTCTACTGCCAAATATTTCAACCCATGGCTTAAGCAAAGCTATTTGCAACACATTCCAGTGCAAATATCATTATTATCAAAATTAACAAACAGCATAGAGAGCTAAGTAATCAGTCAATAAAGCCGAAATTATGAGACAGCGCCACAAACTCAATAGCCACTAGAATACTACGTGTGGTTGTCTGACCAAAAGAAAGCAAGAGCACTAAAAATGTATCTTACCACAGATCATTTTATTTAAAAAAATCTGTTAAATATGTCCTAACTCCATGAAAGAGTCCAAACAGACCAGTTCCCATTGTCTCCCTGCATACTCTCAGATATTTGCTCAATAAGAGGGATTTTGAATTGTTGAAAAATGATTCTCTGTTCTCAAAGTTGGACTGTTGGGCCGTGTCCAGACAAGTGCAGCCACACAGTATGTAGTGCCGCAAACATATCTGCAGTGCCACATACCGCACATTCAGATGTTCTCTGTGCTGCAAGGGAGCGCTGCCAGTGCATACACTGTTCCACTTTTTTTCCCCATGGAAAAAAAAAAGCGGAGCAGTGCATACAGAGGCAGTATGAACAGCTCAAAAGCAGAGCTGGGCTGCCTAGAGCCATGTTGTGGCTGCTGGCCAGGCTTCATATGGCAGAATTGCCATTGCTGTGGCCCCAGGAGGCCTCCAAGTAAGACTGCTAGGGCTGGCCCAGTGCTGGCCTCAGCCTCCTTTACCCCACCTGAGGAAACTTGTCATGCACCAAAACGTGCGTGGTACGGGCATTCCCCAGGTGCGCCACTTCTACTTGTCCCTGGGGAACCAAATGTCTGCACTTACGTGGATGCGGTCTTGCAGTTCTTTATTTGCAGAAGTTCCTGATCTCGTTAGCTCTAAAATCCAGCAGTCCACACTATTGTAGGCATTCCATTGTCTCAATGAATTATTCCTATTTTAAAAACTTCACATTGTCTTTAAAATGTTGGCTTAGATACAAAACAAGTAATTGTTTAGTACAGGATATGTGCCAAATCTTTTATCACATTACTAATAGTTTTCTATGGCACCTATCAGTACACTAATATTAATGGAATGACCTGACAACACCCCCTAAGGCACAAAAGTAGTAATATGCCTATTTACAAGGCCGTGAAGACCCAGAGAGGTTAGGGTTAACATATCCCAAGTACCCACTGTTTTGGAAGCCTCCAGTTTTAGCTAGACAACTCAGCTTCATCTGGAGTTGGGGATACTCAACACTTGTTAAAAAAAATGTCCTGGGAATTTCTATCCAGCTGAATGCTCAAATATAGTGAACACTTGAAATTCTGGGCATAATGGGGTTTCTCAAAGCAGTTGAGGAAGTCTGTGGAAAACTAAGGAAAGTTGTGGAAAATCAGCTCTCTCAGTATGCACTCCACTGACTGATTAAATGGCATCCTTTTTCCTCTCTATTTTTCTCTCAGCTAGATCAGAATCATCTGGACCTCTAGCATTCAATTCTGTACTCAGTTTTGCGTTGACTTCAATATCTAAAGTTAGAATTTTTTCATAACCATTTGTTACAGCTTTTATTTTTGGGTGCTCTCCACTTTGTCTGCAGAACTAAGCACACACATTATACAAAAGGTCCTATTATTTAGCATTTATAACAACTTTGGTGCTGTTTTCAACAATTTTAAAATAGCAATGGTTTCTCTTGAGTTTTACATAGTACAATGCCATATGACCTTTTTTGAAAAGAATGCAATATAAGCACATTTATGTATAACATATGTATGACGAATACTATTTAAAATGAATTAACTCATGTCATAAAATTAGCCTATTAAATAAAAATATATAGGGTACTTCCATATACCATAAAGTTCATACAGTACAGAATCAAATGGGTTAAATTCAGTGGAGTTACATGTAACAGAGCAGAACTGGACCCAGCATACACTCCAATCAAATCACCTCTAGCATATCTACCAATTGGCATTATGTTTTAATCTATATATTTTTGTCACTTAAACTTTGTTTTCCATATTGTCTTTTAATATTTTTTTTCTTTTCCTGGGCACATTGAACCCTGGCTTGAAGTAAGTGGATTCAAATAAACATTATTCTGTGCCAGAATCGCCACAGGCACATACTTTTCTTTCAGTGGTCCTGGGAAGTGGTTTGTTAAGCTATTGTTCTCAATTAAAAACTCATGTGTTTGTTCAGCACAATATGGGTCGCTGCTTTGAGTGAAAGATTCCCTTGACATGGCAAAACCTCTAATTGTAACAAGTCTATGCCAAGTATGTTTAACCAGATGCAGCCCCGGGTTTGATTAGCAGCCACTGGATTCCATGTATAATCAGATAATGATAGCTTTGCTCCTCTATGCTGAGCAAACATCCTCATCTTTTAATCAAGTGTGTGTATGTGTGTATATATAGATATATATTTCCATAGATATAGATATAGGTATATGCATATATCTATATATACACACATACACACACTTGATTAATCTATATCTGTATCTATATCTATATAAGTAACTATGTGCACCAGAACTTTGTTAAAATGATGGTTCATCTACACTTATCTGACCTTTGACTTTTTAATCATAGAAGGACCTGTGCAATAGCAACTAAAAATAAATGGAGTAAAATATTTATTTTGGCAGATACCATATAGATATAGTAGAAGAATATGTGGTACATGGAATTTTTCTACCACACATGCAGAGAACAGAAAAGGCTCTTGAATACATTTTTGTTTTCCCATTTGTGGGATAGCATCTATTGGATAATGATGATATTAGGACTGCAAAGACACGTGCCATTTTGGAACACTGTTCCAATATGTTTGAGCTATGTCTGCAGGAGAGGGGGGTGAGGATGGAGAAAGTAGGCATCTATTTTATTTAGCAGGGAATCTTTTGTTTAGTAGAAATTTGCCAATATATTAATAGTTTTTAAAATATTTTTTGTTTCACATTCTACATGTTGAGAAAGACCTTGTATTGGTGAATTAAATAAATGCAAAACTTGTTCATATATTTACATTGCCATTCATAATTAATAATTACAACCTATTTTAATCTGCATACAAGATGTGTTCTTATGAGTGTTCTTAAAGTTAATACCATGTTACCATAATAATGCAGTACATAATATTACTTCAACTAAGTACAGACAGTGAAAAGCCAGAGGCTAAATTGATTCAGTCTTTGCAGGTTGGTCTAAGCTGCATAGATTGAACTGATAAGAAAGTGAACATTCACTTTTGATTCCAGAAATGCAGTTGCATGCTTGTAGTGGCCCATGACAGAAGCTGGGGAGTACTAGAGCACACCTCCCTGCTTGGCTGGAACAGACAGTGTGAGCCATGGCTAGCCCACCCACCCTGCAAGGGGGGCTGTTGTGGGGGAGGTGCAAAGCATCCTGGGATGCTGGGGGACTGAGAGTTAACCTGAATCTTCATGGGATCTGGCATAGACATTCAGTAAACCGATTTAATCTAAATCAGTTAGGTCTGATAACACATTCATTCAGGTTTATTTTAAACCAGTTTTGGCCATTTTGAAAGTGGTTTATGTGCACTGAACTTATGTTGTGTTACAGATTTGAACCAGTTTTCTAGCATTTATAACAGTTTATGTGTAATTTCTGTCTCTAGCTTTGATGACTGTTCAGAACAGCTCAACAAAGTCTCTTCCATAAAGTGTTAAGTAGGTGTCATTCCTTTATACACCATTTTAGAAATTGATCTTTAGAATTTAGGATTAGCTTGTTTTGATTAGGCCTTTGTTTCTGTCCAATGCATGGATTAAAGTTCAAAAGATGAGATGAAAAATAGTGAAAATTAATTTCTTATGGAAGTTCATCTTTATTCTGAAAGAGAAATGCAAAATGAACTTGAAATGAGCAAACAATGATTGTGTCAAGGACTGCTGGGGTGAAATCGTGCTGTATTTTCTGATATTTACTTTGCATAAAGGAACTAGTATTCTAAAGTATTGCAAATAACACAATTCTCCTCATCTTGACATATCAAAGGTATAATGATTTATTTTCTTGTAAGTCACCATTGTTTTTTCAGTGTGTACACATTCTAATCATTATAGAAATTCAACATAAATCTACATAAACAGTACCTATAAAGTTCATTCTGACTTAGTTGCTACTGAAAATAGAGAGGATTTAGCCTGTAGTCTGAAGGGAAGCAGA
Source organism: Gavialis gangeticus (assembly GCF_001723915.1). Taxonomy (NCBI): domain Eukaryota; kingdom Metazoa; phylum Chordata; order Crocodylia; family Gavialidae; genus Gavialis; species Gavialis gangeticus. The sequence continues at coordinate 27,938,869 of NW_017728997.1, read as the reverse complement.
GGACCAGGCAGGATGGCACTAGAGCAGCAGTTCCCAGATTGTGGATTGCAACCCCAAATGAGGATGCAACATCAGCAGATGGGGTCACTGGGGTAGGGAGCTGTGGGTTGGGAGTAAGGGGCGATGCTGAGGAAATGGTACCATAAATGGAGTCATGCTAAGGAAAAGTTTGGAAAGAGCTACATCAGAGGCTAAGTAAAGGCTTTCAAGAAGCCCAAGCCAGAAGCGCTCTAACTGTTGAGCTTTACTCTAAGCACCCATGGTTAAGTCAGGAAGAAGCAGAACACACGTCATCTCTTGAGTGGGGGAGTGGAACTGAGAGCCTACTGATATGGCCTGAGCCCAACAGGTAGTGTGTGCTCTTTCTTCCTCCCAGCATGCCCCACCAGCTCCCCAGGCTCCTAAAGACTCCTGAGTGGAACCAAATGGTTGAGCTACCCTGATTAGCTGGCAGACACATCATCACCACCCACCTGGATCTGATGCAGCTGTGGCTCATCATGGCATGTGCCCTCATGGCCATAAGCCATGAGCCAGCCATCCCACACATGCCCACCCAGCATGCCCCATGCCTGCCAAGTATCTGTGTGTGTGCATGTGTGTGTGCGCACATGTGCATGTGTGCTTGTATGAGTGTTCAGGATGCCTGGGTTCTGTGTTCTGGGGACACCCACACACACACAACCCAGGTGTCTGGAGCATGGCTTGGCCACAAATGTTTATATTCATATGGCTACTAATGAGTGCAATGCCCCATCTTGCACAACTCCCTGTTTCCTGGGATGACAGAGAGCAGGCATTATACTCCAGGGGGCCCTGATTTCGTAAGTGGTGATGTCAACACCCCCCAATCCTCATTAGGAGTCCAGCCTAATCCCTCCTGCCCTGGCTCATAAAGCCCTATGGGGGGCAGCTGGACCACTGGAAGGAAAACTATGAACCAGGCCTGACACTGCAAGTGCACACAGTGCAGGGATGGGGGAGAGGACAAGCCCCCTGCCAATGTGTGTTGCCCTGGCCCCACACTATGACAGACTTTCCAGATCCACAAAGCCCTAGCTGACTGCATCCTCACACGTATAGACCCAGAGCCCTCCCCAGGTGAGTAGGGCCCAAGTGTTTCAAGTGCCCATGCTCTAGCACTGGGCTATAGGTCTCCTGTCACAGGTTCCTCTGGCCCTTCATCAGGGCCAGCACTGCCCACAACCCAGGCTGCCTGGGCACCATTCCCTTTCCCTCTCTCTCCCTAACACCACACCTCAGAAACACACACTGTGGCTATGGGGGAATGTGGTCTGAGGGGGAGACATGCTTTATTTTAATCAAATGTTGAAGCTGCCAAACTTTTAGTATATTTATTAAACAAAAACCATGCAATGTTGCCTGGTACGGAATTTGGAACCGTCTTCTCAGTTAACATGAAGAGAGTGAGGAAAGCCCCTGGCAGCAGTTATAACATCAAAGTGCAGAGAGGGATGGGCAGCCATAAGGGAGCAACTTAACAAACACAAAAGCTTTGGGTAAAAGGGGGAATGCTGCACATGAAACTGATGCCCCACAGTTTAATTAAATGTTGTACCAGCCAAACATTCCATGTGCAGAGTAAAGAAAAACTGTGGAACATTACCACTCTGGAATTTGGACCTGAACCCAGGAAGTTACCTATCCTTGCAGAGAATGCACCACTTCCCTCACAGCAGGACCTGGGTCCAGAGTGGCCTGTCCTGGTGGGCATGTGGAGTACCTCCTGACCATTTTGAGCACTCCTGCACCCCTCCAGGACTGGCCTGGAACCTCTTTGGGGCCCTGCACCTACTCTGGTCATCACCAATGGCTGGGGGTAGTGAGTAGACCTTGGAAGGTGGGTGGTGTCAATGCCAGCCCTGGCAGTGGGTCATGGGAAGCTTGGCCCCCTTCTCCTCCAGCACTGCTGCTTCCTGGAGTGTGCCATGCCTGACAGGGCCCTGCCATTTTCCTGGGTTAGTGGCTCTCATACACCAGTGTTCCCCCTTGGCTGCCATCCAGGACCCCTCCCATGGGCTTCTCAACCATGTTGCCCCAAGGAGGAGTCTCTAGAGCAAGGGATCTCTATGCTGCGTGTAGGGTAAGCAGCAGCTTGCTCCACCACTCCTGCCTGGGAAGGCAATGGTCTCCCTGTGAGAAGTGGCACTGATGCCACTCAGGGGTGTTGTAGCTGGATCCCAAGCAGTGTTTGACCCAGTGCATAAACTCCTTATCCTGGTGCTCAATTCTCTCAGCTCCACAGAGGCAAAGATGGTATCCCTCAAACAGTGGGTGGCCATCTAGAGACCCAGTTCTTGGACCTTCACAGCATGTTTCTGGGCTGGATGGCTCATTCAAGTGCCTCAACAGCATCCGTAAAAGCAGTTGCCAACCTGCCCATTTCAACCACCCATTCTAAGGGTTCCCTTTGGTCCTCATTTCACTGGCACCATCTATATACTTCTCCAACCAACCATCCTGGACCTAGCATCTTGGGCTGTATGACTGGGCCTCCCATGCCTGATTGCAGAGTCTGCACACAAGGGAGATACCAAGGGACCTATGGCGAGTTCCCTGTCTGGACCCTTTTCCCCACCTGGGGCCATAAACCATGCAGCTGCTCACAACCCAGCACTGACCACAGAGTGCGATGCCTTTGTTCGGCCTCCCAGCTGGGAAAACCCTGGTGCCTAGGTCCCATCTCCCTGCTATGGGAACTAGGAGGCCTTGGAACCAAAGCATCCAGGCCTAGAGGAATGAGCCTTTTCCAATTCTCTGGGACAAGAGGGAGGAAAGGAGGATGGGGTAGGGTGGAGTTTTCTAAAAAGAATTCCCATTTTCTGATGCACCTTACCTGAAGCTGCACTCATAAGCAGGTGTTCTGCCACATGGTGCCCAGAGATGCACCCATGAAAACCCAAAGTTGAAACTGTTGTTTATACCTTGGCTATGGGGCTGAAAAAAAGCTTTCAGTGTCTTTCAGAATCTATTTGGTTGCTTTTCTGCATAAACTGGTTCCCTGTTAACACACTGGCCTGTCTCAGGAAAGCAATGTAACCTTGAAGGGTGGGGTGGCCAGTTGACAATTAACCAGATTTATGGTCACTCAATGCAAGCCCCCAAGAACAGTAGGGGGTACTGGCCCTGGTACTTTTGCTTCACTCCAAGCCAGTGGCATGGGAGTTGGGATGGTTGTTTGAGAGTCACAAGGTCAGTGGGGAGCACCAATAAATCAGTATCATCGGTCTTCCATGGGGACAATCATCAAGCCAAGAGCACGCTGAATATCAGAGTAGACAACCATATCCTTCCCCATGAGTATACCCCAAGCTACCAAGGAGTTGCATTAGAGCATTCTCTCATCTGTAAACATCACATGAAGAAAGTCATCAGTAATGTCTCTGCAAGGGTAGCTGCTTTAAAACGTTGAGCCAGCACAACATGGTGAGCCAATTTCCAAGTGCTCAGAACCACTGCACTAGCAATGGTATACACCCCACTAGGTTACTATGTTTCTATATGGTCCAGAAGTTGCTGCACTAAAAAGCTTGACCTTGTAATTACTAGTACACAGAGACTCATAACAGGCTACACAATTTGCACATATACAGATATATTCCCTGCACTCTAGGTCATTAGACCAAGCAACGTAAGAAGACAGACACTAACCATTCCCCTGCTGTCAGGGTAGGGAGAGCCTCTCCAGCCTCTTTGGAGAGGCTCTCCACAGTCCTGGTGCCTAGCACCTTAAGCTGCAACTAGGCTGCAGTATGGTGATTTAAAAGTGTAGTGCACAAGGACCCAAGATCAGAGAGTCTCTCCCCACCTTGGGTTCCCATGTCTCAGGTTTTTAAAGAACGAGGTCTGCCTCTTGCTGATCCATATACTTAGCTGAGAGTTGGATCCACACAAGGCAGCCCCAGGTCTAGCAAGCACGTGCCACATATTCAATTTAAGAAGTGACCCAAACCAGCTATAAAAATGTTTCACATTATGTATGCAACATCTTTGTAACTGGTTTTCCTTGTTAATGTACAATAAACTGGGCTGAATGTGTAGTACATAACAATTTATGGTGCAACTAACATGTTAATCTTGCCCTAATTGTAACATCTGCCAGGACCCTCAGGTGCCACCTGCCCTGCCTTCTGCTTGCTACTGAAAGTAAGGGAATTCTTGATTTAAATCAATACTTCAGGAATATCAGATGGAGATAGCACTGGCACTCATTATCTGCCAACCTTCCATTTACAAAATCAGATAACTGATTGTAATTTCAGTCCTGTCCTTTTGATTAAAGTCAAGTAGCACTCTCTGTTTATGCACAATGACAAATCTCAACTTTAATAGTACAGATCAGAAGAGGAGAAAAGCATATTACTTTTACAACATGTAGCACCAGGTACTAGAAATGTTTTTTTTCTTACCAATGAAGAGAAAGATAACATAGAAAATACTTAAGTTGCTGGCATTGAAGCACTTCCTGCTCAGCTTTCATTGTGAAAGCTGATCCAGTGCAGCGTTCTAGACTGGCAGAGCTCCTATGGAGCCTTGCAGAGACATAATGGTGGATTCCCTGTCAGAATCCCAGATGCCGCACATTTTTCAAGACATTTAGAGTATGGTAGCATCTGTTTAGTTCATAATGCAGTGTAAATTTTGCCAGAGGTTACAAAACACTGCAATTTATATTTTTGCTGTTCTCCAGGGTAAAAAAAATTGTTGTTACATTTACTCTGCAAAATAGAACTGGCTTTCGATTCTGTTGCTTTATATCCATGTTATTTATTCTACTCTGTTTCTGTTATGAAAACCCACTGTACACTTGACAATAAACATCAACAATCTTCTTAAATGTCTAACAACAAATGAATCATTAGGTTAAAAACAGGAATAAATAAAATAAAACAAACAGTAAAAAAATCAAGTGGTAAATGTGCTTGCATTAAGTGACAACCAACCAAGCTAAATTAAAATGTCTAGTACATTACTATTATTATGTTTAACCTTATTAAATCCATTATTTGAGGTTAAAATTACACAAGTACACAATTCCTTCAAAAAATGTAACTGAAACCAAAAAAGAAATGCCTGAATATCTGAGTATATTCAATACTATTTATTCTCTGCATAAACAAATCTATTAGGGACTCACTGGTAAGAAATTTTAACGATTATGGAGCCAAAAGTGTATATTTTTAAAGTTTTTTTGCAATGTTTCCTAAGGACCCATCCTCACTAGTTTTTGAGTGATCTTCTGAGAACTTGATCTTTATCCTACTGTCAGGAAAGGTGGCGTTCCTGGAGATTGTTTCCTCTTGGAAACCATAAATTCCTCTTGGTAAGCATAATTCTCCCACTTTTCTCATGCAATCACATTAATCCAGATGCCTTCCATAGACCTCTCTTTTCTTGTACTCAAAAGTGCTGTGCCTAATACTCCAGTTTTCCTCTGAAAACTTAACTTTTTAATATGCTGTAAATAAGAAACTTTATTCTCTGGGAAATAAGGAATATTCCATTAAACATGGAAATTTGTATCTCAGATTATGTTTAACATTGCCAAGCATCTTTTGAGTGTATAAGATGAGATACCTGAATCTAAATACATAAATCTAGAAACCTGAATTTAAAGAAAGCCTGGAAAATGAACAGTAGGAAATTAGCTGGTATAGGCGATTTGGCAGAAGAGCACCATTTTTTCACAGCCAACACGTGTGACACAGTGCAATATTCTGCTCAGAACAGACCTCATCTTTGGGCAGAATTAGGAACCCTAGCTACTCTAACGTGTTTAGAATAAAGGTGTGTCTACATTGCAGACTGCAGCATAATGTGGAGATAGCCAACCTAGCTGTAAAAGACCAAGTTCAGGTACTGGCAGTAGTGAGCTGTGGCAGAATGGAGCTCAGCCAAAGTTAATTTACCATACCAGGATGATGATGGTGGGCCAGGTAAGCTAGCAATTGGGACTGACCCTTGAGACAAAAGTAGGGGGTACATTTTTCAACTGCTCAGTCACTAAGTTTGTACACTTGTCTGTACAATTAGAAGTCAATGGATTAGAAGGATTCATCCCTAGGGAAGAGCTGATGGTGTTTCTGATGCTGTTTTCCCTCAGGGGCTCAATCTAGAGAAAGAGAGTAGGGGGAAGTAGTAAGTGGTTCCTCCTCTAAAGCTAGCTTTTCCCCATTTTGGAGCAATGCTGCCTTCCAGCTGAGCCACTAGCAAAACTTTCTGCCTGGTAAAGAAAATGGGCCTTGCACTGCGTCCTGAGGATACAGAAACTTTGGCTTTGTTAGACTGTGTGAGAGAGAATTAATTCTATAATGAGTGGACCTCCACTGAGAGAGTCCTGCCACCAGATGTTTAAATCAAGGGATTGTTACCGCACCAGCTGATCTCAATTGCTGGGAGGGTACTGGAGGCACTTTTGGCTCTATTCTTTAAACTGAGCTGCTGTCTCTCTAGGTGGGGCTGTCATTTAATAATAGACCATTGTATTATTTCAGCAGGAGGCCCAGTCTTGTGATTCAAAGTAGGATGGGGAGAATTAAGCTCCTGTTTAATATTTTTTATTATGCCATATCTCACAAATGGCATTGTTTTATTCTTGTCCATAGAGAGATTGCATGCATAGGACTTGTTTGAAGAAGACTGAATTTTTAGTTTTGCTTACAAAAAAAAAAGCTTACAAAATTTGAGTGTGCAAAATACACAGTCTTTAGGAACACTGCCAAGGATCTGACATACTCAGAGAGGAACACAGAGTACGTGTGGTCTAGTAGATTGGTCTATGTGTGGTCTAGTAGATTGAACAAAGCCCTGGGAGCCAATTCCATCCCCACCTGAGCCATCCTGTGTGAATTTAATGCTAATTTTCACTTACAGATTTCCTCTCATCCAAGCATCATTTATGCCTTGTACCTACCACATGGGTTTAGAAGTATCATTAGTCCATGCAGAGGCAAGGAGATACAAATTTGCAAATCACATGCCTGAGGATATAACTGCACTGTATGAAGAGACTCACCTATAAGGAAATGCAAAAGCTGTACAAATCATACCCAAATCTGGGATTCTGGTGGGGGAGTTCACTTTAATATCACATCAGGGCTCCATAGGAACTCTGCCAGTGGAGGCTGCCTGAGAGATTTCAGTGTACTTTCCAGCCGTACTGTTACACCCCCTTTGGATGCAACTACGCCCACTCTGGGGATTACACTATTTGGCACCAGACAACCTAGTAGACTAGACTGTATTGGAAATTTGTACCACTAATGCCACACACATACCTGGGAGCCTTAGAGTGGGTTGGAATGAATGTGATATTTAATCCTCAATTTGACAGAAGGAACATATTTGAATAGAACATATTTATGTTACACATAGATAAATAGGTTCCCTCAAGCGGTGGACATCATAATCCTCCTCAATCCTTGCATTTTTTTAGAATAATATATTTGTAGCCGAAATGCAATGAATGTGTTCTCAGTGCCAGGTTTTCTAATTGAACTGCCAAGGGATCCAGGTTTTGACATGTCAACTACCTGTGACAAGGCAATAGTTGTAGATATTTCTCAACATTACATGGCAAGGGTCCAAGATGGCAGGGTATAGAAGTGGTAGTGTTTGCTTTAGATCCCATTCTTTCTCAGTATGCATGGAATTTATAAGCAGGCAAGGTCCTTTGAGTAGAAGTGATATCTTTTATTAGACCAACTGAGTAGTCGGAAAAAAATTTCTTGGCAAGCTTTCGGGCGCAGTCACCACTTTAATTTTGAATCACATTTTCAGACATTTGTGACATTACTTTTAACCACATGTTTAATCTAGGCTTTTTCCTCTCTAAACTGTTAATGCACATTTATAACTTGAACTCCACCTTAAAGATATTTGTCAGGGAATTTGTTTATCTGTAGTTTGGATTTCATTCCACTTTGCTTTTGTTTTCCAGAAGAACTGCTATCCTTTCATCACGTTAATAACAGTCTAAATCAAGCGCAGTCCAACATACAGCACAAACTTGAAAATACCAGGAGAGACATCAAAAACAGAAAAAACTCCACTGCTCCTCACTTTTTCCAAATCTAAAAATACAATTATTTTAAGACTATTTGTCAGACTGCTCGCTCATATATTTTTATTATAACTGAAGAACAATACTTTTTGATTCTTTTGTCACATGTAAGCAATCCTGAGCTTTGCATTCTCCCTACATATTGTCACAGAGTTTGGTTCATTCCATTTTAAATATACTGGCCTCACATATTTGCTAAGATTTCTTAAAGTGTATGCATTTTTAGTATACGTGTCAAATGTCAATGGACTAAAATAAATGACTGTATTGTTTACAACACTTAGGAAATACTATTGAGGAATTAAACTAAGTAAAACTTGTGCAAGAGGGCTTAATCCATAAAAGACATAGGAAACCAGCTTAATTTGTCAAGATGGCAGCCATTAACTCTGAAAGGTTATGCAAATACGGCAGACGGATGATATAGTGCAGGCCACCCCCACTGTGTCAAGCATAAATAAACTCTATACAGACCTGACAGATAACAAATTTGTTGTGTACAGAAGGCAGGTGAGGAAACACCTCAATACTGCAACAGCCTGCTCAGTGGAAAATGCTTTTAGGTAGATGTACACAGGCAGCCAGTACTTGTAAAATTATACATCTAATATTGTCCTAAATAGATAAGTTATATTTATTAGGAAACCAAAGTATAAAGGTTCTGGAAATCTTGTATCTTTGCAGAATGGGTGGAGCACGTCAATTGATAATTATAGACCTCTAACAAGTAGTTAAATATAATTTAGGTAAACATTTAGATTAAGGATGTTAATGAATAACATTCCCAACATGAAAAACCTTTCATTTATGTGATTCTGCTGACTCTATGGGAATGGTAAAACTACAGGAATGGTAAAACACCTTGAACCTATCCGATGACATCAGCAGAGGGTCAAGAGATCCCTCATGCCTAAACTTCTCATCCTGCTTCACAATGCATGTATTTACAATAAACTATTCAGCACAAAAAATATAACTTCATAGGCAGGCTAAGGAACACATAAAACATAAAGGGTAAAATTCAGATACGAATCACATGACTGCATAGGTTACAAGGTGGCAAATCACTAATCAGTGCAAGTACACATAACACATATTGGGTTGCTTTTCAAACATTTACTGATAGTATTTTGTGACAAATGTCTGTACCATGGATATTAGTGGATATTTCACCTGAAGGGACCCCACTCAGGTAAAAGAGCTTACTTGCTAAGGAAAGAAGGAGAAGATCCTTTCTAATTCTTGCCAAATGGGATATACAAAGTTGCATTTAGCCACAGTACCAACACAAGTAAACTTTCATGGGTGTAAGCCACTTGAGCAGAGGCTGAGGGGCGCCCAAACCAGTCTGAAGAAGAGGGAAGCAATGTAGAGGAAAGCCCACCTTGCTCAGCCTGTAGTGAAGCATGAGATCACAGTGGATTAAATATACATGTATATCACTGTTTTAAAGTCCCTTAAGATCTAAATTCTTTGCTCAAATTTCTAAAAAAAAATACTTTCTTTTAAGAAAGCTCCAGTTCAATATCACTAGTTGCAAACTCCCACAGGTATCCAAAATGAAGTCAGGGTGGGCAGCATACACTCAGCAAGCATCATATACCCTATCTTCTACAGGCCACTGAAACTCCTGGAGAAGCTAGAATTGCTAGGTATCATCTTCTTATAATCCTTCTGGGATGATGATATTTGTCATTACTAGAGTTCAGGTATTGCCTTTGCACCCTCTCTTTACTCCATTTGTGCACACATATGGAGTTGAAGGATTTTTGTGGGAGATATCTTTATCCTTAGGGCTAGAATAAAGTTAGACAAGTTTTCAAAAGCATGCATTCTTGATCAGTTCTAAGACAAAGTCCAAAGGCACCCTGGCGCTATCTACTTCGGATGCTGTGGTCCAGTAAAAACAATGGGAGTTTGTGGCTTGAAGGTCTCCTTCCTCTCTCTAGCCCCACCTCTGCACACCAAACCCCACCTTTAGAACCTTTACTCATAACCCATACTACCCAAGCTAAGTGGACCCCCTAACTTCTACAGCTTCATGAAGCTGCAATCACATTACTTTCTGTAAACCAAGCCCACAGAGACTCCTCACTGAAAACAGTCAATCAAGAACACATTTCAGAGGTGGCATGTAACAATAAATCCACCATTTAAGAATCTGAATCACATAACATCTATGTTCTTTAAGAAATAGCTAGAATATGCTGTGACATGAAGAGTGTTAAGTCAAGATCTTAGCTTCCATGACAATCCTCTTTTGGGCCCTGACTCACTAAAGTGCTCGGCACTTGGTCCGATAAATCTCTTAAGTAAATAGTTATCTTTAAGCCTGCAACTGACCCAGGTGAAACCAATGGTTTACACACATGCATAATGCTTATGTAATTTACTAGAGCAAATCAATAGAGCGGTGCAAAGCTTTAGTCATCAGTTTAATTCAGCGAAGATTTGGCCCAATTTGGTGGCCAAATCTCTGAATCCGAATTGAATTGAGAGACCCTTTAATCTCTCCAAATTGAATCAGAACCCTCCAAACCTTTTTGGAGAGATTCAGAAAGATTTGATGATTCAGACATAGACACAGTTTAAAAGTTTTTTCTACATACCTCAAGGTACCAGGCAACTTGTGAATGCTGAGATGCTGGGGCAAACGGAGTGTCCCACAGGAGTGCGGGGAGTCCCCAGAGTGCTTGGCAGCAGACCCAAAAGTAGACCAGAACCACTTCCAGTCTGCTGGGGAGTGCACAAGGGGCCTCCCCTCTGCCCCCCCGGCTCGGTGACTGGTTCCTCCTGGATCTGGGGGGCACCCAGGGTCCCTCCACGGCCAATCACTGAGCTGGGAGGGTGCAGGGAGGGGGGCCCAACGCATTCTGTGGTAGACCCGGAAGTGGACCAAAAGTAGACATGGAAGTCGACTGGGTTGCTGCTGAGCACGCAACGTCCCCTCACCCCCTCTCCCGCACTCCTGTGGGACGCTCCATCTGCCTCACTATCGCATTGTTCACAAACCTGGTACCTCGAGGTATGTAGAAAAAACATTTAAAGCTGTGTCTATGGATGAATTACTGATTCTCCAAATCAGCATTGAATCTTTGGATTCGGCCAAATCAAATCAGGGACAGTGATCTGAATCAATAAATCGAATCACTGTCCCTGATTTGGGCTGAATCTGAATCGAATAGAGCCCGTTTCACACACCCCTACAAATCAAACTGCTGGCTACCTCACAAGATTGAATCTTTGAGTTTCCTATGATCTTACTAAACAATACTTTGGCAACTAATTAGTCTCCCTTCTTTTGTGACCTGTTGGGTCTCACCTTAGGGCCCTCCTCTTTTTCTTTTCTTTACAAATTCTCTACTGGCAACTTCCTCAACATCCATTTTTTCAACTATTGTTCCAGCTGAATAGCTCCTGTTTTACCTCACAGCCACTGAACTCCTTTTCTCAGTTCAGTCTCATTCCTCTAATTGTCTCTCTGTTTTCTCCTCTTGCAAGTTCCACCATTATATGAAACACAGTCTTTCCAAAACTGAACTTCCTATTTGTCTTCTTGATCCCTCTGCTCTACCCTGGTAGCCTCAGGTTTCACTGCAACTTCACTGCATTCTCCAGCTTTTCTTTCTGAAGAAGCACTCTGGAGTTGCTTCTCTGCTGTCAGCAAAATCTAACTTTTGGCCACTATCTTGACTGGTAAAACCTTATGCCTATTACTCAATCGCTTCTGTCTTTGGTTACTATAGTCTTCTCTCCAGCCTTACTTTTTTCACCTCTTTCCAGTCAAGTCTCCCTAAAGTGCCACAGGACTAAGATAATTTCCATTCCAATCATGCTTAGCTGATCATCTACCTTTTTTTCTCCTTCATTGCTTTCCACCTTTTTCATCATGGTAAATTCAACTTAAGAAGCCTTGCATAATCTTTTTTCAAGTGTAACTGTTTGGCAAAATGGAGAAACTGTACTTTGGAGACAGTTTTTTGGAAGTGGAAATATAGGTGTACAAGCACCAAAAGGATTATCCTGTGGGCCAACATATATACTCTAACAACCCACTAACACTGGTAGGCTACAAATTGGCCAAAAATGTAAATAACAGGGGCCATCTGAAACCACTTTCTAGACTTAGTATATTTTGACTGTGAAAATAGTTATACATTCTCTAATTGTCAAATGTATCCAGAAACAGCTTTCTACTTAATCATGAATTCTACTGCTTTTAAATTGGTTTTTAACTATTTGTAATGAAGAATTTTGTTGGAGGATAGTAAAGTAATTTTTAAAAAAGGTACGGAGCCACAGGCAATGCTTCTCTGAAGTTTCACTAATGAGCAGGAAGATCTTAAGGCTTTTGCTGCAGTTGAGCTCATTTGTATTTTTTATGAGCTGATGCACTTGTGAGAAGAAAAGAGACAGACTCTCTACTGGCAGATTAACCATCCCTTTAATTTTGCTGTTAATTTTGATCATTCATCTGCACAGCTGTCTCTGCCCAGCCCTGATGTGAACATAGTCCTTGCAACTAAATTTAATCCGAAGCCTTTTTTCCAATGAAATCTGTCAGTTTGTGTTGACCTCTTAACAAATCTGCATCAAGAGTTACAATCTAGTTCAAAGTCATATCTAGCATTCCCAATAGCTTGGATAAAGAATTCTCTGGTATCTAGCTATCAGGGCTTGATATTTGCTGACCCTGGCTGCCACAATCACCACCTCTGCTAGTTTTCTTTAGAAAACATTCTTTGGTAATATTTCACACCAGGTCACAGACTGACAGAGCTACAACTCTATGGGTGCCAGTCCCAGCATCAAAATCTGTGACTGGAATAACTACTAAATCCTCTGTTCCCTCAGAAGGTCTTATAGACAAATTCCACTAATCTTTTGATAGAAAGAAGATTAACTTGTTCCATCTTTTAGGAAACAGGTTTTTAATGATCCTTCAGCTAGAAAATGATCTTTCTTTCTGTGTCCGTCAAATCTTGGTAATCTATCTTATCTACCCAAATTTCAAAATAATAAGATATATGGTATATATTTAAAAGTCTCTTTGATTCCCTTTTTACATTTGGTTAGGCTAGACTAGTCAATCCAGGTACTTACTAAAGTCTGTCTTCAAACACTCTAATTCTTGATCGTGTGGGTGCAACATTAGTTTTAGGAGTAGTATGTGGTACTGAAGTGCACAATTCCCTGAAATTCTATGGATCCTGTCCTGCTACTGTATCACCTTATTTTAGGTAATTGTAGTCTTCACTTGCATTCCACAGATCTGGCAAGAAAAATAATGGAATCTGCTGTTTCTCTCTTCACCGCAGTATTCACAGCTGCTATACATTCATGCCTATAAAAAGAAAGACCAGTTGTACATGTGCCCCTGACTGCGCATTTGATACTACGCAGTCATTTAATGGTTGCTTTAGTGGTACATGGCAGCATACAATTATTTTTAGACACTGCGTTGCTGTAGCAACATAGTGTGAGCATCACAGTTTGTGTCCATTGATGCTACATCACTGTAGCTCATCGCTACAGTGATGTACCATCTTGTGTGGATGTGCCCACTGCATACTATCCAATGAAGCCCTGTATGAGACCCAATATGAATGTTTTGTGGTTCGCCCAATTTAGTAATGTGTGATGCAGCAGAATTAAGCTTGAATCATATCAAATTTATTCTGTTAGCACATAGGATGAAGCATTGCTATACTTCTCAGCTGAGGAACCCACTCTGTAGAGCTTACTCCTGTTCAAATCACTTTTAAAAAGGCCAGCATCTGAACCAATCTCTATGTATGGATGTCAGTTCTTTCTACAGAAGCAAGAGATCTGTATTGAATACTGCTATAGTCATTTGTCATCTTCTGCATGATAAGCTCATATTTACTTTATCCTATTATTAATCTTAGTGCTCTGAGGGCTCATGTTGAAAGGAACCTTACAGAAGTGGTTTTACATCCCTTACAACAATGCCAGATTTATCCCAAACGGGGATGCTGTGAATCAGGGTAATTTCCAGATGCCCCGTTAGGCTATCTTATGTTCCCTTTGTGATGCTTGAATGCCACAACAGAATTTATCCACGGTGGGACACTATTTTAGAGATTACTATTTATCTGTCTCAAGGGTTTTTAGACACATGTCACAATGGTATTATCATCAAATGACACTGCTATAAAGCTGTTATAATGTAACTGCTACAGCCACATGCTTTTGTAGTAATACAAATGTAGCAAAATCATTCGACATTACCCTGATTTAGCTAATAGTTACATTGCAATAGCTGATGCATACACTGAGCAGCAACATCCACTTGCCTTTTAAAGCAATTGAAAGGTATGTTTATCTATAGTCTTAGAGACCAACACCTTCATTACAAAGAGGCTAGTTTACTACCCAAGGGAAAGTGCAAGCCAGGCTTTCACCCACAAGCCACAGATATGCTACATAGCCTAGGTTAAAAGAACCAGGTAACTCAAATGATGTGCTTTTGTGTGTGAATAGGAAGGTTATTAAAGGCAACACATAAGTAAAAACATAAACATTTCTGGATATAAACCACCAGTAACTAGAAACTAAGAAAGAAGGAAGAAAAATGAACAGTATGTTTTCTAACTGCTGGTTCCAAGTTCACCTTCATAAGAGAAGATCATATGACTATCTCCCTGCCTCTGGAGAGGCATAGAGAACTTCTAGCATCAGATTCCTGGTATGGGTACATACTAATATATTCCCAATTCTCTAGCTTAGCTGAAAATGTATTATTTTTGTAAGAATTTATGTCAGCAAATTTTTGCTAGAATACTCTCAGAAAAAAACACAAAAGACAAACGGGCACAGCAGAAACAAATTATTATTTTTTAAATGTAGCAAATATACTAAATGCACATTTTTTGATTAATGGACTGATTCTAGTGAGAATGTATTAAGAGAATAACTTTCTGGACAGTACATTCCCTCTTCAATAGGAGTGGAAATGCTTTTGTCTATTACTTTATTCAGTAGCCATTACTAAAAATAGATGGGATCTAAGTTAGAAGTGCTCAAAATAGGGGAAACAAGAAATCTGTTTTTGCTGATTTTCCTTTTCTTATGCTACCTTGTAAATGTTGGTTAAATGAAGGACTAGCTTAGCTTCTCTGTTTTCTTCTGAAGGAAAAAATAGGTCAAGGCTACATAATGTTCCTATTTGATCAGATGTTGCATTTGAACTGAGAGTTAGGATTACTATAGACATCCCAGAGATCACTGTTCTGTTATCACATGGTTCCTTTAAAGTACAGTCTAATTTTCCCACAAAGAGACAGAAGCCATTAAAAGGAAGAGATAGGAGTTAAGTTTATCTAAAGAATCTGCAAAGCAGGAGCCATGCCAGAAGATCCTTCAGGCCAGAACAAAGCAGCTCATGATTTTTGTTGCCAGTTGTACTGAGTACTGGGTAATATGCTTCAGGCTGCACATGCCACAAGGCATTTATACACAGAAAAACTGGCATTTGTTAGGAATGTGACAGTAAATTGCTCTGTCCAATTGAAGTTCTGATACCCACTCCATACATGAATGTAAGATGAATATACACTAATCTCTAAGCTCTAGTCAATTTGAAATATAAGTACAACTTTTAAGATAATTAAAATACATAAAGACACTTCTATTGTTGAATAGTGACATAGTGAAAGGTGAGTGCTTTTTTCTGGACCCTTTGGAAAAGAAAAGATAAACAACTGTCATCTAACATTTCAAGAATTTAAAGGTTGCACTGAGGATTCTTTTAACATATTTAATTAAATACCATGATTCCTGGAATACTGTGCACAGGAATTAACAACGCTTGCTCTCCCTTTCTGGAAGCTGCTCTCCCATCCTCTCAGCCCATACCAATGTGGCCAATGGGCACAAGGTTAGAAGGGCTTTCCATACTTTCCTGCTATCGCAAAGTCAATAAGAGAGGAGAAACAAGCATTCCAGGAGAATTTGTTTTCTTGGAAGAAAGTATATGCTGATTTTCCCAGAGTAAAATTAAGAAGCCCAAATCTAGTCACCTTTGAGAAGCAGCAAAAGGTTGATGGAGTCATGAATTAAACCTTAATGCAAGAAACTGGCCAATCAAGCCATCCAGATGTGCATGGATGTTTGGTTCCCTGGGGACATCTAGGAGCAGTGAACATTGTGCCACCACTACTTGTCCCAAGGGAAAATCTGTGCCATGCATACTCTGGCATGCAGCAAATTGCCCTGGATGGGGTAGGGGAGGCTGAGGCCAGCATGGCTCTGGCCAGCAGACATCAGCTTTGGGCAGTGCACGCTGCTGCCGCATGCGCCATTCTGCTTTTTTTTCAGCAGGTTTTTTTGACCCCTGGATATCCAGGGGTCAGTAAAACCCTCCATGCTGCTCACTTGCAGCATGAAGAATAATGGAACGTGGTATGTGGTGCCACAAACATGTCTGCTGTGCCACATATCACATGGCTGTGCTCATCTGGATGCAGCCTCAGAGCCATCCTTTCCTGTGTGGGGAAACTTTGCACAAGAAATTCTTCTTTCAAATAGTTCCACTTTGTCAACAAAAGTTTCAAGGAGGAACCAGCCAAGTGAACAAGGACTGTGACTTAATTTCCCTTTGAAAGGACACTTGAAGTTCCTACCCCCTGTGGAAACTGCAGACTAATGGGTTATTGAAAGGAACTCCAGGTAAGTTTCTCTCCCCACCTAGACCAAATTATCTGTTGTCTGGCTCAAAATTTTCAGTAACAGCACAAACAGATAATGCTTTGTCTTCTCCTTCAGTATAATCTGAATGTGCTATTTTAGATGGTCTGTATTTCTGAGAACCCCAAATGCTTTTTTCCTCTCTCCCTCCAGCAATTTCACACATAAATCACTCTTTAGGGTCATCTTGCATGATGAGTAAACATCAATAGCTACATATGCTGATGAAATGGAGTGTAGCAAAACCCCCAGTTTTTCTTTTTTTTTCTTTTAA
>NW_017728997.1:27909234-27921792 GCF_001723915.1 Gavialis gangeticus | reverse complement strand
TTGAAACCCCGAGTTGGGTTTTTGTCTGTTTCCTGACTGTCTTCCCCTTGCCACCACTTATCTGCTCCCCCCAATATCTCAGCTGTCTGCCTAAGTTTCCAGCCACAATCTACCTTAAGTAACCCCAAGCCTCAGCTCCTCAGCCAGCTTCTCTCTCTAGTCCACTGGTTCTGGCAACTTTCACTCCCTACACTTTAACTGTCTCTCTCTCACCTTAACCTTCCCCCAAGTATCCCAGGTACCCCAAGCACACACATACCGCACCATCTAAGTTAGGAACCTACCTATGTGTAGGTGGGTTGTATATGTGTGAACTGGTGAGTGTGTGTGTGTGTATGTATATATATGTCATTGTGTGCACGATATACGAATTAGTGATCTGGGTCTAACTTTTGAGGTGTATAGTGTATGCGCTTGAACTGGTGATAGGTATGCATGTGCCTAGGCTGGTTTGGATGTGTATGTGCCTGAGCTGGTTGTGTGTGTGTGGATGCACCTAATTGATTTGTGTGTTTGTATATGTGCAATTGTGTCACACCCTCCTGTCTAACAGCACAATATTGAGATCATGAGAGTTGGCCTGACCCCACAGGGCAACAGGAGCACATATGTCCTTTTCTCTTGTTCATTTTAGCCAATTGACTCCATGAAGAAAAATGCCAAAAGAAAAACAATAGCATAATGAATTAGAAACAAACTAAAGAAAGGGGGAAAGTGACTACTAGACTATGTATACATACTTAATTCCTACTTGCTACCAATCTTCAGACTGAAACAAAGAGAAGGTACTATCCACATGGTTTTATCAATGTTAAGTTAATCAAAGGACACTAATATTCAAAGGATTTTTTTTTATTCCTATAACACATTTAGGCCCAAGGATTTGAATAAACATTAACATTTTGGAGCCCTGACCTGAACCAAACTTTTAAGCTAAACCCAAACTTTTCAGGTCAAACCACTACTGTAGTAACCCAGCTGCATTTTTCCTTTTGTCTAAGAATACAACGTGCAAAGTGACCACATCCACACAAACATGCATATGCATTTTATGACACCTCAAAAGGCTTCTGAGGCATCGCAAAATGAACCCTGCACACATGATTTGGTTCTCTGTGCTGCAGCCGAGAGCCAAATTTAGATACTAGGAAATCCCAATATCAAAAAAGTGCGTGGATAAAAAGCTGGGCAGCACACATGGCAGCAGCACATGCCACCAGAGACTGACTGACCAGAGGCAGGCTTCAGCTGCTGACCAGGCTCTGCATGCCCGGATCTCCACCGCTGGAGGCCCTGGTAAGCCCCCAGGATCCCAGATAAAGCTGCTGGAGCTAGCCAAGGTGCTGGAGCCAGACTCCCCTACCCCACCCAAAGCATTTTTCCCAGTGCTAATTCCACGTGCAGGAGCATGTGCAAGAGCATGCATTTTACCCCATGGCAACCACACAACCTTGCTTATGGGGATGCAGCTAGTGGTACTAAACCCATGAAATCTGACCCCATTGAGGTCATTTTGTACAGGAGGATCTCAAAGGGGCAGAGAATTGCCATGGTGTCCTTTTATCCTCCCTACAACTGATATAGGGAGGATGGGAGGTGGCAAAGAGGGCCAGCTATAACTTACTGGCATCATGATGGTAACTACTTGTTGCAAATATCTTTGGGACTGTTGATGGGTTACACAGGTTAGAGCAGCCTGAAATCTGTTTTAACTTATACTGAATGAGTGGCCTGGTGCTGAGCAATACCCAAATTAGGGAGAGGCAGAGGTATAACTTACTCAGCTGTGCCTTGTACTCCTAAATTCCAGCCCAGAATATGGACCAATGTTAATAAATTAGAGGAATGAGAACTGGTATTCCTTAGTACTTCAAACAAAATTAAATATTTTTGTCCAAAAATATAAGCAGAATAGCATAGACCAAGTAAGCCATGATCCTGGAACTAAAGCATACTTTTGCTCTGTGTTTATCAGAAATAAGCTACAAACATGGAAAAAAAATCTTGTCAAGTAGCTTAAAAGAAACAACAGATATGAATGTTAGGCAATAAAAGGTAGCGAACATTAAATAGATATGTGCAGTTTTAAAGAAATGGTATTTATACTGAACCCATTCAGTATTACTACAGCAAGCTCTGTGAATATCATAGAGTACTCTGTTTATATGCTGACAGTTATCACATGTGCTAGGTCTTAAAAATGAACTCCTAAGCCATACCTTTCTCAGGTTATTGTTTTATGTAAGCTGATAAGGCCCACACACTTGCAAATCTAAATTGGCAAATACCATTTCTACTTGCATTTTAACAAAGCAAATATTAGTAGAAAGTTCTTGGAGATACAATTAGATTATAGTCTTTATTGCAAGTTTAAGTACATTTTAAAATTTAGAACAATTCTAATTGCTTTTATTAAAACAATTCTCTAGTACAGCATTAGCACATGAATCAAGAATATGTATGGGAAACAACTGCAGCTTAAACCCCACAGTAAGACTATACTATAGTGGAGCCTAAGAACATATTCCTGTCACGTATGGGTAGTTAATAAAGTACTTACAATGCACTGCAATTATTTAGTCAAATTTTATAAAACTAGAAACAGCCTCAGTTATACAAATATTTTAATATATAATTTTCCTGTAATGTCCCATTTGCTTCTCATTCAAAATATTTAAAGAGTTAATTGAGATTTGGCTTCCAAAAACACAACCTACTAATGTAAAAATATAGTTATTATTTGAAATGTCAAGTACTTACTGGCTTTTTGTTCAAACATAAAGTTGTTACTTAACTTTAATTTTGGCTAAAATACTCTAACAAAATAATAAAATCACAATAACATGATTTTAGAAGAATCAAGGAGCACATCTGTGATGGGCCAGCTTCAGGGATGATGCTCAAGGGCAACCAGCACAGTTTCATTAGGGGCAGGTCATGTCAGACCAACCTGATTGCCTTTTATGATCAGGTCACAAAAGCATTGTATGCAGGTGTTGCCGTGGATGTAGTCTTTCGGGACTTCAGTAAGGCCTTTGACACCGTCTCCCACCCCATCCTCATTAAAAAACTAGGTGACTGTGGCATTGATGCCTACACAGTCAGATGGATTGCAGATTGGCTGAAGGGTCATACTCAGAGGGTGGTGGTGGATGGGTCATATTCAACCTGGGGAGAAGTGGGCAGCGGAGTCCTCCAGGGCTTGGTCCTTGGGCCCGCGCTGTTCAATTTCTTTATCAGCGATTTGGACGACGGGGTGAAAAGCAACCTGTTTAAATTTGCTAATGATACCAAAATTTGGGGTGAGGTGAGCATGCTAGTAGGGAGGAGAAGACTGCAGCAAGACTTGGATAGGTTACAGGGATGGGCTAACAAAAACAAGATGTGTTTCAATACTGACAAGTGCAGGGCGCTACACTTGGGCAGTAGTAACCAGCAGCACACCTATAAGATGGGAAACTCCCTTCTTGAGAGCATGGAGGCAGAAAGGGATCTTGGAGAAAGGGATATTGACTACAAGATGAACATGGGCCAACAATGCGAGGGCACTGTTGGCAGGGCTAGGGGTACCAGAAGGGTTGGGGAGATACCTTGTTTCCCCTAGCACCCCCTGGCATAACAAGGAATAACGGCCACAAGTTGTTGGAGAGTAGGTTTAAATTAGACATCTGTAAGAACTACTTCACAGTTAGGGTGGCTAGGATCTGAAACCAACTTCCCTGGGGGTCTTTAAGAAGAGGCTTGATGCCTACCTGGCTGGAGTCATTTGAGCCCAGTTTTTCTCCTGCCCAGGCAGGGGGTCAGACTTGAAGATCTACAAGGTCCCTTCTGACCCTACTTCTATGATTCTATGAACATCATCAGAAATGTATTACTCTATGGCATATTATGAAATACCAAATGAATACAGTGATACAGCTGATCTAAAAAAAGTGTGAGGGGGGAAAACTGGGAGATATATAATGATTAAAATATTTAAATTATAATTTTCTTAATTTGTTTCACATTGCAAGCATAGTTGGTACTATGGTGTATCATTTGTGTTCCAGCAGAAGTAGTTGCCATGTAAAACCATGTTATGCTTTGAAATAACTAGCATGATCTATGTCTTACTAAAGCAGTTTCTGACCAAAAACCAAGTCACTATAATATGAATTTGGACAGCACTTCTACCCTGTAGTTGAAACATAGCAAAAGAATGGTCACTGTTTGAAATAAAATTGAACCTATAAAATCACACATTAAGCTTGTATGAGGAAATAGTATGTTTTTGTTTAGAATTATGAATGTTATTTCAAAATAATAGATGTTTTAAAATTTGCTTGGTTCACTTGAGAAGTTTCCAATTTTATCTCAGTATCCCACCCCCCTCCACTTTTCCCCAGCATTACTGACTCATTTGAGAGGTAATGAAATAATCAATATTGATTCTGTTTTTGCAAAATTCAACCCCTTAATCCAAAACTTCAGTTTACCTTGGGTACCTTACCACGGATGCTCACATCAACGATTACAATGGACAGTTAGAATTGTACACTTCCCCAAAGCAAGCCCAAAATTCTGAACATTCTCCGTCAGCTTCTTGAAAACATAAAATAATAGGTTCCTCAAATTCCCTCTCTTCAGATTTTTCCGTCCCCAAGGGAACAATCACTGTGAACAGCAAATATAGTTCTAATAAAGGATAGCAATGTGCTGTTCCTCATGGATGTGCTTCTCTAGCAGTGGGAATCAGCCTGCATGACTTCATGGCAGTAGACTCTACATGCCTAGCTCTTTAGTATATAAAGTCACTTTATCAGCTCAATTATTTCTTTTTTCTGTTTTTTTTTCCCTGAAAGTAATTCTAAACAACTTTAGAACATGTTCATTACAGAAATGATTCAACCGGCACTGCTGCAAACTGTGGAAATGTAAAAGGTGTTAAAAATGTATTAAATGTTGTCCATGCCACAAGGGTACTAGTGTAAAATGACCTTAAGTTTAAAAGCTCCCTATGAAGGCAGAACAGTAATCTGCTCTGCTTCTCCTAATGAATAACAAATGGGCCTTCACAATTCATTGAGTTCAGTACAATCTGCCATTACAACCCATTTTGTTTTTTTAACTTTGTGGTAATGTATCATCTTGCCTGACTGTATGTCATCTTCTAGAAGGTCACCAAAGGTATGCAACTCCACTCCTCCCACCCCCAAATATGACAAACTTTTCCAAAGTGCTGACCAGCTTGTCCTGATATACTGTATCATACATCTTGGATTCAAACTTATTGCTCAGAAATACTTCCTGTTTTGTAAAGGAAGTTGGGAAATTACTAAATTCTTCAACATAACTCTATGTTTTTCAAAGAATAACTGAAATATGACAATTTCTGAGGACTCAAGTTAAGATTCCCTTGGGGGTTTGTTTTTGTTTTTTTTAGGTATTTGTTGATATTTGTTGTGCCCTAAAATTTAATTTTTAACCTGCATATTGAAAAGTGAGTTAAAAGGCCACAACCATTTATCTTTATTTCACAGGTATTTAGAAACATGTATTATACTGCTATGGACAATTAGCCTTTTATCCAATTTTAGCTGATAGTTTAACTCTCCCACCCTAAGGTTTTAATTATCCCCTTAGCCTGCATGCTTAGGTCTCAATTCATGCAGCTGGAAATCTGCCTCAGTGATGTTATAACCTTGTTAATGTAACAAAAGAGGAGTTTACTTAAAACTGTACTGACTATGGACTTAAGCCAAATTTACTTGAAAGAGGAAAGAGACTGTCAAAAATCCTATAGTAAACACAGAAAAGCAGTTCTTTCATAACCTTCACCTTAATTCATACAGACAAGCAATTTACATGTAAGTGGATTCATATGGCCTGTGAGGGGCCTCCTCACTTGAGCTGGACTATTCTTTGTGCCCTGCCCCCACCTATAAAAAAAAGCTCACTTTACTGAAATGGCAGAGTATCTGCAAGCTTTAATCACAATAAAACGGAATTAAGATAAACATTTATAAAGCTAGTCAGCATCAATAAAGACAGCACAAATTTCACAAAGCCATTTCTAACTTCAGCTAGTCCTCTGTCAAATACATATTTTAATTCAATAAACATTTTATTTGAAGAGTGTAAAGTTGCACTTCTAATGAGGTAATAGTTACATTAGCCTTAAGTGGAAGTTGCTTGTCAAATACTGATATCCTCCATTCATTTACTTGCCAAATTACAGTAGGGATTTCCTAACTTCATCTGTTAATTAGATTAATTCTTAGGCTATATACTAACAAAAGCTTACATTAGACTAAACAAAACATTACTATATGAATGTGTTGAAGGGACATCTTCCTAAGAGAGCAAAAATTATTAACCATATTTCTTAATACAACTGTGAAAACACTGAAGTCAATTTTCAGTCTGATTGGATCCCAACTTTTTGTTTTTTTTTTAAAGGGGAGCAGGTGTGCATGTGCATTTGTTATGGGTGCCTAAGGGTGGGAAGGGACTGATTTCCCATAAAAGCATCAGTATTTTTGTTTCAGCAGCTTTATTTTAGCTGAGTTCTTTGAGAAAATCCATACTTACGGGGAAAAAAACCTGGAGAGCAATCAAGTTTCTTTCATGTACTTTAGAAGTTTAAATATTATTGAATAGATAAGACTTTTTTTCTTTAAGCTCATGAATGTTAGAATATTTTCTGCACTGTTAAGAGGGTATTAGGTTGCTGGATGTCAAAAAAAGATCTACCTCACTGCATGGGCTTCTATACTTTGGATGCTATTGAAATCACACAGCAGTTCCAACACCAACTGCTGCTTTTAGCAGCAGACATGAGCCCAGCTCATTTCCGATTTGCAGGCAGACCACACAGAGGACTAAAAGAGAAGACTGCAGCTTACCTGTTTCTCAGGATAGCCGTAAAAGACCTGGCTTGGGTTGTTCAGTTAATAAAAATATTCACAATCCAGAAATACTTCATAAAGATTGGCTACAGTTCAAAATGTTTGGTATTCAGAAAGTTATATAGGTTGAAGCAATTTTATGGTGACCAACAAATGGTTCTGAAGGCTCACCGCATGGCCTCTTGCATGCCCATCTCTAAGACATGCAGTGTGCCTTGAGTTATCAAGAGCTAGACGTAACTACCATGGAGGCCCTTTCATACTGCTCATAGACTAGTAAGACTGACGACTGATGTGATACAGTTGCGATACAGAAAAGGTAGCATGCCTTCTCTGTGCAATTCTCCCCAGCCCCTGAATGATAGGGCATGAAAAAATAAGTTTATGGACTGCTTACATTAATGTAAATCCTAAAGAACTCCACTGAAGACCATGCAATTAGTTCAGACTTATATTGGTATAAATTAGTAGAATTTGACCCAATAGCTCAAATTCAGACCTATTTAACTGCCCAAACAGGAGATAGGCATTTAAACAGATTTTCAGGTGTCTTGGGACTTATCCCCCTCAGTGAAATCAATGGGTGCTAGTTCCATTGGTCCATATTACCAGTGACTATGATGACAGTGAAGAAGAATCAAGAAATCTAACTGAATTCAGTAAGAGGGGAAAGTGATCAGCACCTGTGAAAAAATCATGCTGTAGGCGTCACAAACTGATCTCAAACTTAATTTGGGGGTGCTTTTTTTCCCCTTAGATACATAGGAAAACATCAGTCATACTTGATGTCTGGGATATGGATAGGGCAGAATCTCAACCTTCTCAACTCCCAATCCTGCATTTTTTCCAGAGCCTAAAAGAGTAAGCAAGCAGCATAGACAGGAAAAGCAAGGTTCAGGTGCATCTACTGTTTGTGTGTCACTTCATAGGCCAGCAGAAGTCGGATCAAAAAGGCAGAGTGAGGCTTATAAATGGACCTGGAGTTGCAGAAAGTATTGGATGTTCTCTCATACCCTAATGAGCAGTGATTAGGTTTATTTATCCAAAGCCTTGCAGGCAGCAGAGTGAGAATGAATAGAATGTAATATCTTGCCTGCAGCTGCAAAGAGGCTGAGTTATGCCTACAATGATAGTGATTCATGACATATGCAGCGAGAATATTGCAAGTACCAGGGTTAGCTTTGCTGGTACTGCTACTTATCAAGGGGAAGAGGGCGAACCATTGTAGCTTCATATGAGAGCATCTACTTCAGATGTAATCTCCTAGGTATTTGCTGGTTTCCTAACCGTAAAGCCACCTTTAGGCCTTTTGAAAACAAAGGGATAGCGGATGAGAAATGTAATGATTGCCACTATTTGACTAAACCACCAAGATTAGTCATCTGCCCTCCTGACCGGAAGTTGGGCACTTTCTAGTCAGTCATTGAATGAATGTGAAGTTTGTTTTAAAGAGCACAGTCTAGGAGTTCCTGGATAAAAAAGAATGTTTCTTAGCAACTAGGAGGACACGAGCAGTGGGTTGATCCTCAGGGACTTGTGCGGACTAGTTTTGGTTAGGGTCAAGTGGAACAAAGATAAACTTCTGCATGTTTGAGGTGGGAGTGGTTGGAATTGGACAGGAAGTTTAACTGCAAAAAAAGGTCTTTTTAGATGTTTCCTTTAGGCCAGTGAGTCACAGTTGTCCTTAGTATCCATTTAAAAACCAAAATCTAATCCATGTTGAGGAAAATTATCATCAAGGAAAAATTGTAATAGAGACTTCACCCCTCTTGCTTAGGTGATATACTTTTAAAAGAAGAGCTGTATATAATAGGATGCACAATAATAAATTAAGTATCAGTTGAGAAATCAGTATCATGCCACCTTTCACATCATGTCACTGGCAGTGGTCCTACATATTATAGCTTGTGCTAATGACTCGGCATGGCTTTGACCCATTACTAATATATTTTAATAACAGAAAAAGTGTATCTGTGTATCTTGACATTAAAATGTGCACTGACTTTTACCTTCATTTTGTAACACAGTGAGTGTCAGGGTTAG
This sequence comes from Gavialis gangeticus, assembly GCF_001723915.1. Lineage (NCBI taxonomy): Eukaryota > Metazoa > Chordata > Crocodylia > Gavialidae > Gavialis > Gavialis gangeticus. The sequence goes on along the minus strand of NW_017728997.1, from coordinate 27,912,862 downwards.
TAATGGCTCATCACAGGTACCATCTAAACACATTACTGAAGTGCCCCTTTATCCTTCCCATCTCTGATTAGGCAGGTTTCTTGCCCCTCTCTCCACAAAAGGAAAAGATGCCTTTGCCTTCCTATATCTGTATGGTGGATTCTTTTCTATTTTATTCAGGTTCATAAGCTGCTTCCCTCACAATGTCATCATTCCTGATGTAGGAAGGAAAGTTATATGTGAGCCTTTCCATTTTTATTTCCCTTTTCTTTTACCCAAGACAGCTGCTCAGAGCACTGATAGGTTGGCCCATTGCTGCTGCCAGAAGTGAGCTCTAGGATTCTCCTTCTCAGAAGTGATAGCTAGAGGTGGGGTAAATTATTCATTTTGGGCACATAAAAACAATTTAGAATTGACTGGACCATTAAGGCCACTTTGCACTAAATAACTGACTGCAGGGGAACTCTCTGCTGGCACACCATCAGTGGAGATGACACTTTTCATATTGCTACACATAAATTAGGGTTTCCTGGGCTGACTGTCCTAACATAAACTGAGGCAGCTAAACTTCAAGCAAGTAGTGGGTGCATCTACACATGCACTTTAATGCACAGTAGCCTAATTTACTGTGCATTAAAGCATCGCATAAAAAGTGCAATTACACTAATGCACAGTAAAATAAGCTACTGTGCATTAAGTAGCTTTAAAAACATGCACACTCGTTACTGTGTGTTAAGGCAGCCTGATGAGCAATTGTTAGTACCACACATTGGAAGTACTAAATTCAGCATGCATTAGGAAAAGTGCCTTAGTGCACATGTAGATGCAACCAGTTTTTCCAATAGAAGAGTAAAAGCTGTAAAATGTAGCATGCCTTTTAAAGGCATCTGGTGTAAAGATGGTGCAGTCTGTTAGTTTACAGGCTTTTTATGCTCTAGGCACCAAATTCAATTTAAGTCCCAAAACAAGAGGATCTGAATTATTTCATTTTAGTTCCTGCTACAACCAGGCATCAGAATTAATCATACTCTGGCATCCTTTGCTGAAGCACAGTCCAGGTCTGAAACAGAGGTTTATTATTTAGAAATTAGGTACCTTAGTGCATGTGTCGCTTGTAAAGTGACTACATATGCTAAGCAGAGTTCATACCTCTAGAAATATTACAAAATATTACTATGAAAATAGTTTGATTTTATTTTTATACCTTGATGTTCTACTAGCAGTAGAAACAAATTTGTCTTGAGATATATACTGTTATGAAACACAGCATACATGTTTCAAAAATTCAGACACTGGAAATGGGGATGTGTTAGAATCAAGGAAATGGGGGAAACAACAGTTCCTGACACTTAAGCCTCTGCCAGGGGAGTGACAGTAAAGCTGAGCATGGGGCAGCAGGGCTACCTAGCTGCTGGCTGTTTATACACCCAATGCCTCCCCACCCCTTCCCGAGGTTCTGAAGCAATTTTTTTTCTTCATTCTGCCTTCCAAAAACACAGAAAATGTGAGAAAATACAGTATAAATATTCTTTCCAGATATGCCACTTGGAAACAATTGTGTTGTTTCTACATGATATTTCCTAATACGCTAAGAAAAATGCAAGGGTGAAAGGCAAATGCAAATGTTTAAGTGACTGACAAATCTCATCTGATTTCTCCAGAGCTGTATTAAAAAAATACCTCTTGCTTATAAATTCTTTGGACAGTCTGTCACATGCTGCATTTACTGCTGCTTATTATCATCATAAATCCTGTTTACTGTGGAAGTGTCTAAGCAGCAGTGAAGAAAAGCAATCTACTGATCTCAGACCTGAACAAACACAAAGTATTATACAGTCCCTGTCCTGAAGACTTTACAAGCTAAGTACACAAGAAAAATAAAAGGCAAGAGAAAGGATCCAATGTATAAGTCAAATGAATCTTATGGTGTTAGTAAGTGTCATGTTAATTCCATGACTGGTGGTTCAGATAGTCAGATCTAAATAGAAGGAGGAAAGTGAAGGGATTGGGGTTGATGGAGAGTGGGAGAAAAGGTAGGAGAAGGGGTGGGAAACTGAAGCAAAGATTCTGTGAGAGAATGGGAATGAACTATGAATAACAGCTGTATCAAAAACTTCCAATCATAATTGCAGAAAGTCCCTATTGAATGTCCATAGGTCCCCATTTTGGCCGCTTTTCAGATTGCTTCTACCAGATGAAGTTTCTGCCTGGCTCTTCTCTTGCAAATATTCCCACAAGGACTTACAGCTAGAGGTAGAGTGAGGAATCACTGAGTCCTAGTGCCCTTAAGTGGGAAGAATCTTCCCCTCCAGAACTCTGTGTCCAGAAGTGTGTGGAGGAGTATAAGCAGTCACTCTACAAATGCAACCACACATGCACATGCTCTTGCAGCAGCTCAAACAAAAGTGGTGCAAATTTGAGCCAGGGCTTTTTTGCCTCAGCACACATGCCTGGACATGCACTTTGGTGTGGGGCAAATTGTGCCACTTGGGTCCTGCCAACACTGGGGCCACTCACACCAACAGGCCAGGCCAGTTCCATGGTGGCAGGACCTGGCACAGTGCACAGGGACAGTGCACCAAGCCAAGCCAAGTCCTGCCACCATGGAACCGGGCCCGCCTGGTGGTGTGAGTCACCTCAGTGCTGGCAGGACCCAGCGTGGCTTGGTTTGGCAAACTGTCCCTGCACGCTGTGCCAGGTCCTTCCTCTGGCAGCAGCACTGTTTGCCCCATGGTACCTGTGGGGAGGTGGCGCATGGTGGGACCCAGCCCAGCATGGCTTGCTAGTCCAGCTTTGCACCAGAGTGGGACACATGGCTCCTATGCAAAAGCACACTAGCTGCGCGGCCCTGACTGGATTGGGTCGGGTCGGGCTGGCAGGGTGCATTTTCCATGAGGCTCAGGCGCACCTGAGCCTCCTGGAAAATGCACTGTGCCAGCCCAATCCAGCCCAGGCCATGCACCTAGTGTGCATTTGCACAGGGGCCACACATCCTGCTTTGGTGCAAAGCCAGACTAGCAAGCTATACTAGGCTGGGCCAGGTCAGGCCCCGCCACATGCCACCAGCTCTGCCGTGGCCACCACATGCCACCGGCTCTGCACTCTGGCCACTTGCCAGACCCCCCCAGCTCACCACCCCCCCAGCCCCACATGGGCTGATATAGCCCAAACCACACACACCTGTAGGGATAGCTCTGGGACTGCCGCACACCTGCTCCCCCAGCTGGTGGCCAGGAAGCTGATGACAGCAGGCAAACAGGGCTGTGGTTCTGCAGCAGGCACAAGGGGCAGTGAAGCGGTGCTGTGTGACCGATGCTCCGTAGATGCTGAATGGACCCGGCCTGGCCCATCCAATGCAGTGCACTAGCGGGCCAGGCCAGGTCCTTACAGCATGTATGGAGCCTGGGTCACACAGCACCACGTCACTGCCTGCTGTGCCTACAGCAGAGCCACAGCCACAATGCCTGCTGCCACTGGTGCCGCAGGGGCCGGGTGGGGGGCAGGCGTGTGGCAGCCCCTGCTTAAGCCCCTCCATGTACCCCCCCACCACTCCCCACACCCCTCAACATCCCCCTCCACTCTGCATAGCCCCCAACAATCCCCTCCACTTTCAACACCCCCCTGACACTCCTCACACCCACCCACGCCC
>NW_017728997.1:27905780-27908577 GCF_001723915.1 Gavialis gangeticus | reverse complement strand
CCCATAAACCCCCCCACCCCATGTCCCTAACTTACCCTTGACAGCACCGGAGGCAGCAGGAGCACCACAGAGATGCTTTGGCCAAAAACCAGAGCATCTCTCTTGGAGGACAGACTCCCAATTTGCCTCCAGTCACAGTCCAGGACCATGCCTTCTCCCACTGTTCTGTGGAGCATTTTTGTTGTTAATTTTGTTGCAGTGCAGGGAACATTTTCTCATTCCCACACATGCCTCTTGCAGCATCTGAAAGGGCTTTGAGATGCTGTAAGACGTACATGCATGCTCGTGTGAATGCACCCTACTTGTGACATTCGTCAACGCTGCTGTTTGCTGAGAATGTTCATCTCAACAGGTTCTCAACATCTTGTCGCCTCTCCACTATTCCTATTTTCACCCACCACACTAAGATGTCAATGATAAAGAAAAGGGAGCAGATGTCTTCAATAGTGGGTCAAACAGCTGAAGTCCTCAGTATATATACAAGGCTCTCACTCCCCTACACCCTGGTGTTACACACACCCAGTTAGATTTTTGTCATCAGATTATAATTCTGAGGGTCCAATCTGGTACTACCCCTTTTGGTTGCCACCTCTGTCTTAAACTAGTAGTGGCCTATAGGTCTGTAAAGTCTTACTAGGGCTGTGTGAAGATTCAATTGCTGATTCAATTTAGCGGAGATTTGGCGGCCAACTCTCCGAATCTGGATCAAATCAGGAGACCCTTTAATCTCTCCAAATCAAATCGGAACCCTCTGAATCGATTTGGAGAGATTTGATGATTCGGACATAGAAACAGCTTAAAATTTTTTTTCTACATACCTCAAGGTACCAGGTAACTCATGAATGCTGAGATTATGAAGTGGATGAGGCATCCCAGGGGAGAGCAGGGGGGTCCCCAGAGCACTCAGCAGTGGACCCAGAAGTGAACCAGAAGCACTTCCAGTCCTCTTCTGGGTCCACCAGAGAGCGTGTGGGGGACCCTCCCCCCACCCCCCAGCTCAGCGATGGGGGCCTCCTGAGTCTGAAGGAGTACCCAGGGTGCCCCCATGACTTATCACTGAGCCAGCAGGGTGTGAGAAGTCCCCTACACACCTAGAAGGGGACCTGGAAGTGGACTGGAAATACTTCCAGTCTACTTCTGGGTCCACCACTGAGCATGCAGGGGTCCCCCCTCATACTACTGTGGGAGGCTCCATCCGCCCCAACATCTGAGCATTCATAAGCCATGCATGGTACCTCGATGTATGTAGAAAAAACATTTAAAGCTGTTTTACAGCTGAATCACTGATTCTCCAAATCGGCACTGACTCTTCGGCTTTGGCCAGATCAAATCGGGACAGTGATCCAAATCAACTAATAGAATCACTATCCCCCAAACTGGGCTGAATCTGAATCCAAATCAAAATCAAATACAAGCTGCTTCACACACCCCTACTTCTTACCCCTTTTTTTAAAGCCAGGTTTTCACTCTCTAGGTTTGACTCTCTTCAAATCCCTGACAGACCAGGGTACTCACAGTCACTGATCAATTCATCTCTTAATTATATTGACACAAATCAATTATCAATGAATCCTTTCTCCTCTAGCTGGGTTTTCCTTGAATGACCAGGTCACACGCACAGTCCTTGGTCCATTCATTTCTTAATTCATTTAACACTTCTCAGTCATAATTGATCCAGTCCACACTCATCATCAATTAACATCTGTTTCTAATTTGGTCCTGTCTCTTTAAATTAGCTTCAGCTCCTGGCCCAATCTCACATTCCAGGCAGGCACAGGTCTCCCTCACCCTCAAAGGCACAATCTTCTTTCCTTCAGGGCTGGAAGGAGTTTCATACCTGTCTGGAATCTGGAGGGACAAGTATGAATCTGGAATCATACCTGTCCCTCCCTTCTGCTATTCTCTGGCTGGCCTCTTCTCCCTGTCTCTGCTCTTGATTCACACCTCCACACAAACATATGAGGTACCTGGGTCTCCTTGCTCTCCCCTTTCTGAGAGCACAGATAAGTCCAGTTTCCTCCTTTTGAAGTAAGCTGGAACTCCTGGGGTCCTAAGGGAGCTGGCTCCAGCTCTCTCTGACTGCTGCATGTCTGGCTTAACCCGTTCAGTGCCGGACTAGGCTTTTCTCCCCGATCCGGCCATGGGAATATGGGGCTTGAATCTTTGACCTAATTTGGTTCTCTATTTTCACAAATCAGAGTTTGCACTATGCCCAATATTGTCAAGGGGCACATCATATGTGAGGGGCACATCCTGGCAGCTTGGAGAGCTGCATGCAGCTGGTATGTCTGGTGTGGTGGAAGTGGGGGGGAAGGCGCATTGGGGGGACCCCACGGTGAGGGAGAGAGTGGGGCTGCAATTGCACAGCAAGAGTGTGGTGGGGTGCAGGATGGAGCCATGGCTAGTCCAGGGGGTGCAGGGTGGGGCTCCCAGACAAGGCAGGGGTGGCTCCAGCCACTCCAAATTTTCCTATAGCCTTCCCATAGCCCCCCTCCCAGTGCTGGCACCACCCACCCCAAGTGCAGTCCAGCTCAGCCTTCTGCTGGGAAGAGCCCAATGCTGCCAGGCCCCAGCCCGCAGCTGCAGCCCCACCCTGCCATGCAGATCCGGGGTGACACCGCGCCCCCATGCTCTCCCAGGGTGCACACAGTGGCAGGAGATTATCCCTCCTGCCACGCCCCCCCAGGATGAATCACAGGGCACTGGCTGGGCAGCTCCTGTCCCACTCCCTCACGGCAGGGATCTCAATCTGCTCCCCTACGCCCCTCCCCTCCCCCTTCCCCTTCCACCACAACAT
>NW_017728997.1:27898100-27900780 GCF_001723915.1 Gavialis gangeticus | reverse complement strand
GCTGGCACCACCCACCCCAAGTGCAGTCCAGCTCAGCCTTCTGCTGGGAAGAGCCCAATGCTGCCAGGCCCCAGCCCGCAGCTGCAGCCCCACCCTGCCATGCAGATCCGGGGTGACACCGCGCCCCCATGCTCTCCCAGGGTGCACACAGTGGCAGGAGATTATCCCTCCTGCCACGCCCCCCCAGGATGAATCACAGGGCACTGGCTGGGCAGCTCCTGTCCCACTCCCTCACGGCAGGGATCTCAATCTGCTCCCCTACGCCCCTCCCCTCCCCCTTCCCCTTCCACCACAACATACTTACCAGTTGCATGCAGCTGTATTAGAAATTGGATCAGTATCAGCCAATATGCTTCCTTAAAAATTGGCTATTGGTATTGGCCCTCAAAATCTCTATCAGTGCACCCCTATCTCAAATATGCAAGATTTGTTGTCAGGAGAAGGAAAAACCTGACCCAGCACATTTTGAGGACCTAAAATTCAAGAACATCTGCAAGAATCATAATCCATTGGTTGAAGTTGGCAATATGGGAGCCTGCATTTGATTAGAGCTGCCCTGGGTATCACTGAGGCCAATGGGAATTATATTAAGAGGGTTTCAGTAGACAAGGGTGTAATTCAGTCAGTTTGAAAAAAAAAGATATCCCTAAAAACAGAAGCATAGCTTTTCTTTCAGGCTCCCACTCCCTCCTCACTGTCTCTTCTAGAACAACATGTTCTTCTGTGGTATCAGTCTTACAGGTTCTCACATTCCTTTGCTGGCTATAGATCAATACAAATATCATCCTATTTCATCATTTTTATCGTTACTATTTCCTCAGTTAATAAAACTGTAAGAAAGTGTGCTTTAGATGATCTTAAAACTAAGGTAGTTTGGCTGAGATCTGTGCTGGCAGAGTACTACTTATCCTTTTGGTAAAATGCTTGCATTGCTTACATTTTCATATCTAAAACCTCAGGTTATGCAATGGAAACTTTTAAAAAGTTGCTGTTATAGGTCTTCATATATACCTTTTTTAATTTCAATTTTTCAAAGTTGTAGTAAGACAAACTCCAAAATCAGTTAACTTTAGATTAAAATAAAAAGTTTCCAAGGAAAAATAAAGCATAATATCAATCGTGACAGTCCCTTAAAAGAATCCAGATCCAAGTTTTCACAGCATCCATCTGCAAGTCTCTCTTCTTTTTACAGGGACCACCTTTTAGCTACAGATACTGATTTTTAATGATGGTATAAAAGAAATTATTGTTGTATATTATCCCTCTTGCTAAAGTAGTTTGGGATATTTGGCATATAATTATTCTGCAGTAGAGGAGCACTATATGTTGACCTAGAACAGATATTTTACTGCATTCTAGACAATTCTGGTATTTAGCCTTGGCTGAATCATTTTTCAAAACAAAAAGCCAAAGTTGAGTAATTCATTGGTGGCATTAGTCCCCTGCCTACAGTATTTGCTGCATTCATCTTCAGTATTTGCTGCATAAGCATCTTGGCTTTTTCCCTTCAGTTCTGATTTGACCTGCAGTTAAGCAGGAAGAAAAAAAGACATGTTTAGTTCATTCCTTTCTTCTCCAGCACTCTCTCGGCAATCGTGGCATTGGCATATTTTGTCATCGTTATTACAGCCAATGTCACAGTAGCAGCCTATTTCCTTCCCAATCCTACATAACCATATTTTCTTTCACTGTTTTGACACACTTTGCTAATACTGGAATCTTCTTCTGCTCAGGAGTGAATTTAGAAATCTTGGAATCTCTGAGGTACACCTTGGGTTAATTTCATAGGTGGAGGGAGAAAATATTATATGGGTAGGCTGAGTAAAACTTAAAAGATACTTCTACACACATAGACACAGAGACAGACATACATCCACACAGAAACACAGGCACACACATAGAGACATAGGCACACACACACAGACAGTCAGCCACACAGAGAAAGACACACGCACACACACACACAGACATGCAGACCACCCAGCAGGTAAATGTGTGGATAGGAAGGGGCATAAGGGAGGAAAGGGGTGTGGCAGGGCAGATCGAGGCTCCCATGGTGAGGGAGGGAGTGGTATAGAGGTAGGGACAGGGGCTGGAGTGAATTGGGGTCACCTTGCTGGGGTCATTTGACCCCAGTACTTTTTCCTGCCATGGCAGGGGGTCGGACTTGATGATCTGCTCAGGTCCCTTACAACCCTACCAACTATTAAACTATGGGGTGGGTCATGGGAGGGCTGGAGCCCAAGCACGGGTAGAGATTTTTGGGGCAGATACTGATAGCTGATTTTTAAAGAGGTATATCAGCCAGTACTGATCCAATTTCTGATGCACAGCTCAGCAGCTTGAAGAGCAGTGCCTGGCTGGTAAGTCTGTTGTGGTGGAAGGGGAAGAGGGAGGGAAGGGGTGTGGAGGGGCAAATCGAGGCCCCTGTGGTGAGGGAGGGAGTGGGGCTGGGGCAGGGGCAGGCACTGCCCAGCTGGGGCGGATCAGGGTGCAGGACAAAGCTGGGGCTCATCTGGGGAGTGCAGGGGAGGGCACCTCCTCCACCTGCATGCACCCTGGGAGGACAAGGGAGGGGCATGTCACACCCAGATCTGCATGGGGTGGGGCAGGCTGCAGCTGCAGGCTGGAGTTAAGGGAGTGCCAGGCTCTTCCCGGCAGGGGGTGGGCGAGGCTGAGC
>NW_017728997.1:27895416-27897935 GCF_001723915.1 Gavialis gangeticus | reverse complement strand
CCCACCCCACGTAGATCTAGGGGGCATACCCCCATGCTCTCCCAGGATGCACACAGTGGTGGGAGCCAGCCCCCTCCCACACCCACTGAATGAGCTGTGGCTCTATCCCATACCTGCCCCAGCCCCTCCCTCACCTTGGGGGCCTTGATCTGCCACTCAACCCTTCTCTTCCCCCTCCCCTTCCACCACAACAGACTTACCAGCTGGATGCAGCTTTCCATCCTGCCGAGCTGTGCTTCTCACCACCTATGTACTGCACTGTGGCTGTGCACATGCACAGATCATTTATCAGCCACATTAGCAGCCATATCAGGCCAATTTCTGATAGTCAATTTTCTTTATATCAGTTCCAATCCAATATCAGACCAATGCATCAGTGCACCTCTAAAAGATACAGGTGAAAAATGAATAAAAGAACACATATAGTGATAAGTCCAAATTTTGCATTCAGATACAGAGTGCAGGCTTACAAAATCAAATATAAAATTGTTTTTAAAACTGAATTACTTTTGAAAATAAAATGGGCTTAGATTACAATAAAGAAGTTTGCAGCTTCAGGCCTTCAGGCACATAAGTAGTTTGTGCAGGTTGTAAACATAAAATTTCATTATTTTTGTTTATCTGTTTTGTAGAACTTCCCCTAGGTAGGACATTTGTGTAATTCCTTACTCTTGCCATTTGTACTTCAAAACTTTCATTTTGCCATTCAATCTGCATGATGGTTTTGCAGGTCAATTATACAAGCCAAAAGGTAGTCAGACTTTGGCCTTTAACCTTTTCAGAGTGCACTAGTCAACTTAAAAGTAACAGGTTCATGAAAAGAAGTTTGAAAAATCATCAGGTTATTAACTGGGCACAGTACCCCATTCCAGTGTCACAGCCTGATATAGTCTGAATAGCCAACATGAGAGAAAGATCTACTGCTCACCAGGGAGAGAAAATATATTTCAGGAGCATAGAAAACTGGTTAAGAATAAGGGCAAGGAACTAGACCAAATAACTTTAAAGAACCTAGAGAAGTAGAGGGAATTTTTATATTGGAATCAGTAACAAAAAAGTCCAGGGAAGATTTCTTAGGTGCAAGCAGTTTATTCTCATTCTACAATAATAACCAACCCTGCCACCATCCCCCCATACAAAAAACAAATTAATATATCATGGAGAAACTTCAGTATGTAGCAATGCGACACTGTGAAGCCATGGAGATAGCAGTGAAAGGCCTGAATCTTGTATCTTTGCTGAGAAGGGAATACAGAGAAGAAACAACAGGGCAATATCCACTAAACAAAAAAGCATGGAGAGAATCGCAGGAATTTAGAAGATGAAAAGAAGAGGTGACCAAAACATAAGTAGCAACTTCCCTTGATTTCCCAGGGTCTACAGAAGAGCCTCCACCCTTCTGTATCACTGTGCAGACTTGGGAGGATCCAGGATTTAGAGGAAGGTTTGTGCCTGGCACATTCAGAGATGGGGGATGGTCAGTCTGCAGCAGCATTACCTCTAAACCCATAAACATTCTTGTGTAATTTTCAACAGAAGTTAGTCACTGAAGCATTCAACTTCTTTGTTCTCAGGATCCATAACATCCACTCCTCTAGACAGAGTTAAGTAGGGTACAAGAATGGCATATAATAGATACTAATGGCATCATGGCTGCTAAGAGAAATACACTGCTAGAGGATGTGGACCTTGAAAATGACAAACAGGTCCAGCCTCTCCATGCAAAATCTGTTTCCTGCCTTACAGATGTCTTAAAACACACAAAGATCAGAGGTCCTTTTCAAAACTGGAGGGCTATGCTCTGTAAAGGGGGGAAAACTGGTTCACAAGGAAGAGATGATATTCAGAAATCTTGCAAGTTTCCATGTGTTCAGCTTCCTAATTAATGTGCCCCCCTGCGAAGAACATAGGTAGTCCAAAATAATTGAGCTGAAGGAAGTTTAACCTTGTCACAGCTACACTCCTGTGATAAAACTTACAGAATGAAAGCAATGAACAATTCCTCACAGAAGAAAAGAAAAGAAAAATCTCTTTCTAGCACCTGTTTGGACTAGGAAATCTTTTCTTAGAAGCCAAACTAAGAAACAGCTGACAATGGGTCACTCCCCCCAAATCTGAATGGTTCAGATTCAACAGCTGCTATCATTCTTTTTCTATCTGGGTGATTATGGCTGCCTGACCTGCCCTCAGGTCAGAAGACTTATAATCTGTATACTTCCTTGGGAATAGTATACCAAACATGTTGAATCATTGTCATTCGGTGCCTCTTATGTGACAGCCATGTAACTGGTAACAAAAAGCACCAGATACATTCCCTAGTGCAAAGGGAGGCAGGTCCTCTAGACTAGTATTTCTCAATCTGTGGGTCATGACCTGAAAGTGGGTCACAAAAATATATGAAAGGGTTGTGAATAAACTTTAAAAATGAATCAACAAACTTTAAAAATGGATTCTCCTTTAAAGGAGAAAAATGTGGGAAACCATGGCTTTTCCCTTGAAGGCTGGAAGAGATCCAACCT
>NW_017728997.1:27836362-27895344 GCF_001723915.1 Gavialis gangeticus | reverse complement strand
TAGTGGGTCACAAAAATATATGAAAGGGTTGTGAATAAACTTTAAAAATGAATCAACAAACTTTAAAAATGGATTCTCCTTTAAAGGAGAAAAATGTGGGAAACCATGGCTTTTCCCTTGAAGGCTGGAAGAGATCCAACCTGCAAAGGGCTCTTTGGGGCTCCCCCCCATGCCCCATGTGCACTCCCCCCCACCCCACACACCCACCCTCTGGCCCACACACTGGGGTGCTCGGGCCGGGGGGCAGGGTTGGGAGTTAGAGGCACTGGCTATCTGTTTACAAATGGGTCCTTGTACAAAAAAGGTTGAGAACCACTGCTTTGTAATCCAAGCATTCCCAAAAGGCTGCTATCATGCTCAGCCACGGCAAAGAGGGCACAAGACCTGGAAAAGGCTCCAGTTCACCTTTTCTGCTCAAACACACCAAACACAATACGGCACCTTGTTTCATATTCTGAAGATTGTCTGAATTTATCTAATTAGATTCCATTGGCAGGTTCAGTCATGTTACTAAAGCAAATTATAACCTTAACATAAAAAGCAAATGAAAAGAGGAGATGACACGCACCCTTTCATGTGAGAATGAGAACGCTAATGTCACAGATTTTGTAAAATAAAACCATCGAGATACTATGTAGCATTTCAATCTAAATGTATAATAACCACACTCTCAATTGAACAGAAGCTTAAGTGACAGTCATGTGTCTTAAAATGACTGAAGCAGTTTGCCAAGTAAATAGTTTGCTCATGCTATTCTCACAGAGACGCATTTTATTGCCTTGTGCCCCTTTATTGTTTTTCTTTTTTTAAACATCTCTCTATTTTGGTCAAGGAAGCTTCTGTTCCAGAGAACAAAGCCTTCATTTGGGTTCTTCTAATCTTTATGATGTTTGCAAGTTGGTGTCAAAAATGTTAGTCAATGCATGCTGAGTTACAGGTCTGTGGGGCAAAAGCTGTCACAGGAGACTTTCCACCCAAGTTAGAAGGAGACCACATTACCATTCTAACTACTTCCCTATGGAAGTCACAGTTGTATCAACATCCTGCTGTTTTGTTTGTATTTAACTTGGGATATGACTCTATACACTCTCAGCATGAATCCTACAATTAAATGAAAGCAGTCCACAGGTTCCTAAAAAATAGCCCAGTGTTCCACTTTTCAAAAGTTAGAATTTGAGAGAAAATCAATTCGCTGCCTACTTACCAAGTATCTTTATAATACATATAATTATAGGTGAAGCAAGTCAAAATAACTCCAGAAACAGACAAACATGAACTTGTGAACTAGTTTGCATGGAAACCTTTTCCTGCATTTCTACACTAGCAAATAATTAGTACTTACTAAAATATATTTGTGATAGTTGTCTAAACAACTCACATAGTAGAGAAAATATGATAATGAACTTTCTCACTGGAGACTGACATATATAGTGGTTTGTAATGAGGCTGAGCAAGCTAGAGAGAATTATTAATATGCATCTTATCTTCAGCATAGTAATATTTGATCCTCATATATTAGCTTAGATTTGGAGTTTATATAAACAAGATAAGACATTGCATAATAGATTTCATCTAGTTCTATTTATTTAGTCTGGAATCATCTTCCAGGTACATGCTGGTTTTGTCTGAACAATGGTTTTGAAACTGATCCATTGATATGCCAACTTTTTCAACCGGGGCATGCACAAACATCTCTTCCCTTAGTTTGTGATAAACTATTTCTGTTTGCAGAAGAGGGTGCAGGAAAGTGAACTAAGTTGACTACTTATTTGCTTGCCCTTTTGAACAAAAATAATAAATAACTATCACAAAGAAAGGGGATGGTACCACTTGTCAAACACATATAACTACTTTGTCAGTTTTAAAAAGCAATTTAAAAGTTGTTTCAGAGATCAGATTGGCCTCCGAAGTCAGTCCACCATTTTTTTCTAATTTGTTAAAATGTTTAAAACTAATTTTTGTGTGTGTGTCCTTGCTGCTGCTTGTGTTTTTCCAACAAGGAAAACTAACTTCATGACTACCTATAGGGTGCAATTAGCATGTAGCAATAAACTCCAGGGTGAAATCCAGGCTGAACCTTAGGGGTCAGCCTGCCAGCCTGGATCTGCTCCACCCCAATTCAATATGCTACAGGGGGCTAGGCGGGGCATGAAGGTGCTACAGTGTAGGGCTAGCCACCAGGCAGCTCTCATATTGTCTCACCCTTGTGCCTCAGCCAGCTGGCTCAGCATCTACACATGCTTTTCAGCACACTACATAATTCTGATGTAGGGTCTGACTTGTCCCTGGCAATACTATCCTACAATGAAGCTTGTTAATTTACTGCGCCTTAATAGGGGTGCCTGTGTAGATGACGATGCTTTACTGTAGAGCTAATTAGTTGTCTGCAGTAAAGTACATGTTTACATGTACTCACAGTGAAGTAACTTAGCCAGCACAGATGGGGAGAGGCAAATACTTCTACAGTACCATGAATCCCTCTGCAGGGCACTCTCAAAGAAGTCCCTAGCTATGCCTGTTGCCTCCTTCCCTTTTGCCCTCCCTACCATCAATAAGCCCTAGAACACCTTCCATTACATACCCAAATACCAAACTGGGACTGTTCCTAAGGCTGTCATCTGCATCCATCCTAGGTCTACCCCCTTCAAAAAAACAAAACAAACTCCCTGCCCCACAAACTCCTCCAAACTCCTTCTCTTTTGAGACTGTGTCCTTCCTGATACTTGTACCACCTGTGCTGCAGGGAAGGGAGTTTAGCAGTAGGCAACACTGAGCAGAAGGGCAGGGCTCAGAATTTGTAGCTACTGCACAGTTAGTTTACTAGTTGTATTTACTGGCTAACTGTGCAGTAGACTAATTTACTGTGCGGTAAATGGTGTGCACGTGTAGATGATGATGCTTTACTGCATAGTAGATTAGTCTGGAAGCACAGGTTTTGAGGAAACCAATGCCATGCAGAAACTATCAGCTTGGCATTATATGCAGATGAAACAATTATTGGGTCTTCCGATAACAATGGAAGGCTGAACCATGGACCATTAAAGGATCCCTCCCTGCATGGTACAAAATAAAGGAAGCTTTTCTAACTAAACCTTGTTGAATCTCTACTATGTCCTGTTCCACATTGTGAATTTCTCAACAAAAAGGTATATAGAAGAGTTACAGTCTAGAGTTACAGGCTACTGTAATACCCTTTAAAAATGCTTCAAGATACATCTTGTTAAATTTTTACATCCTTTTTATGGACAGTATGAAATACAGAAAATTTTCAAAGTACATTTTATAAAATAATTTGTTCATTGTTGCTATTCTTTGAAGAGACTGAATATACCCCTCACAAAACATCAGGACAATTAAGCAAAATGATGGATCTGAACACATGGTATATTCTACTGTCAACATGTATGCATAACTCCCATTAACGTCAGTATGAGTTATAGGTGCACTGAGAGAGTAATATGCACCATAACAAAAACATTTCCTCCAGAAATAATTCAGCAATATTAAAAAAAAATTTGGAAAATCAGACCCATACAGATACTTACCATCAATAACTGGAAAAGCTTGTTCTAAAATTCAGCACAACAGAATTCTTCTTAAAAATAAATCTTATCTTTTCCATGTGTCAGCATCATGTAAAGAATAAGGAGATGTTTATCTAATTCCATCCAAACTGTCTCTCTTTTGAAGGGTACTTATCTAATGAGTGGCCCTCTCTCTCAGCTTGCAGATCAAAAAGGCCAACTAGATAATGACCCAGATTAAGTTGCTACCAAGTTTATTTTAAACTTATTTAAATAATTAAGCTTATATGCAGATATGCAATGAAAACTGAAGAAGTTGTCCACAACTGACAATTGATTATATCCAGTAAATTAAGATGGATCTTGGCCATGTCAGCCAAACACATGTAGAATGTGGAGTTACGTTTGGAACTTGAACATAATAATATAAGCATAGGAAGTCATAAAAAAAAAATCTTAAACAACCTCTTCATGCCTATTTGACTATAAGCCATCAGTTACAGACTGTATCCACCCAGCATTAAATAATAAAATAGTAAATACTAGGTATGTCCTGTACCTGCCAATTAATAAATTATTTTAAAATATCAGTGAAAATGGCCAAAGAAACCCCATTTTAATGTATAAGTACCACACAGAATTGTCATTCTGTCATCAGCCGTATGGATGTTATTAACTTTTAAAATCTGTTTTTTAAAACATAAGAAATATTTGCAAATATGGAACTGAATTCTTTTTATTAGGCTCCTTTATTATTCAGTGGCTTTATAATGCTTTATGATCCTGTTTCAGTAAATGCATAAAATTAAACTACTCTGATACATATTTGTGAATTATTCATACTAGATATTTACTAAGGGTAATGGACTGCAAATATTACAAAACCATTACTTTAGTAAAGATATGTACAATTAAGATACACATGGATATAACAAAATACAAATTTCTGTATGTTTAACATTTCGCACTAACATTACTCTTTTCATCCAGAGAATTCAAATTATTTTAAATATATACTTTTAAAAAATGTAATAAATAAGGTTGTGATAAGATGAACTTAAGAAACTAAACAAATTAAATGTAATTCTACTCTCAAATGGGCCCCTATAGAACTGGCACTATGTGGCTTCAGTATACATTTTGTTCGTGTCTTTCCACATGAAATAGCTTTATTTCCTACCTCCTAGACCAGCAAATTCATCCTGGAGTCCGAGTCAGGTTGAGTTCTTTCTGTCTCACACATCACCACCAGTGACAGGGGTTCTGCTGATCAAGTTACAGACACACCTGTGCAACTCTAATGTGCTTAAATTATATCATCAGTTAACTCCATGAAAACTGACTAATAATACAGATGCACAGTAGGGTTGTGTGAAGCTTCGGTAGCCGATTTGATTCAGAGGAGATTCAGCCTGATTTGGTGGGTGAGTCTCTGAATCGGAATCAAATCAGGAGACCCATTAATCTTTCTGAATCAAATCAGACACCTATGAATCAATTCTGAGAGATTTGGAGATTTGGTCATAGACTGTACAGGCAGGCACTAGGCAGTGCTGGTGGGAGCAGCTGGGGGAGCAGCCTGATGAGTCCCAGCTTGAGCCGGCAGCCCTGGGAGAAGCCATGGCTCGTCCAGCTGCTCCCCCAGGTCCCCCTCACCCAGGGCAAGGCAGCAGTGCTGGTAGCCCTGGGAGACAATGCAGGGCCTGGGGGGAACAATCAGGGAGCTGGGGGGAATGATTGGGAGCTGAGGGATCAAACCAGGACCTGGGGAATTGAAGCAGGCACTGGGGGGAATGAACAGGGGCTTCCCCCCAGCTCCCAGTTCGATTCCCCAGCTCCCTGATCATTTCCCCTAGCCCCCACGGCTTCTCTCAGGGCTGCCGGCTCAAGCTGCAGTGCATCCAGCTACTCGCACAGCTGTCCCCTCACAGGGGCAAGGCAGGCAGTGCTGACAGCCCCAGGAGAAGCCATGGGAGCTGATTGGGGAGTTGTGGGGAGTGACTGGGAGCTGGGGGATGGAATTGGGAACTTGGGAATTGAACCAGGAGCTGGGGGGAATTTTTGGGGGCTGGGGAAACAAACAGAAGCTTTCCCTAGCTCCCAGTTTGATTTTCCAGTTTCCGGTTTGATCCCCCAGCCCCTGCAGCTTCTTCTGGGACTGCCAGAACTCCCTGCCTTGATCCAGCAACTGGAGGAGCAGCCAGACAAGCCTTCTCCTCAGGGTTCTCCTTGGGCTGCTGGCTCAAGCCAGGGCTCATCCAGCTGCTCCCGCCAGCACCGTCTGCCTGTATATTTTATGGCCGAATAAGATTCGGTGCCAAATATCTTCAGATTCAGCCAAATTGAATCGGGATGGTGATTCAAATCACCGAATCCAAATCTAAAGCAAATACTTTCTGCTTTGCACAGGCCTAATGCACAAGTGACCAAGATACTTTCTGGTACAGAACAGAGCTTTCTGGTTTCTTCCCTATTATGAACTCAGTCTTGTACATGTCTTACATAGAACTATTTTATGGTACACCTTGAACCAGGTGATAACTGATTAACATGAGTTATTTGCTAAACAATGGGTCTTTATCCTAATCCCATCTAATTCATTAGCAAAAGCTCTCAGTGCTTTCAATAGGGCTGGATTCTTGTGGCAAATCAAGGAAAGACCTGTGTGACTAGAGAGAAGACAGTTCATTAGATGCTTACATTTACTCAGAACTACTCTCTGATGTAGTTAAAATCAACAGACCTACACCTATGTAAAACAAGTACTGAAACAGGAGAAAAAAAGACCTTATACTTAACCATACTGGCTTGCAGCTGGACAAACTGCTTTCCTAAGGATGGTGGTTAGAAACCCTTCACCGGAGAAGAGGTAGCCTATATTTATGTTTTATAAATAGGTTTTCTGCTGGTAGGTGTTTTGGGTTGGAGGGTTTTTTGTGGGAGGGTGGGGGAATCATTTAAAGTTTTTCAATAAATCATGGTTCAAGGGGCTAAAAAGTTGTTTGTTGTTTGTTTTTTTAAAGAAAACAACTAAGATTTGTTTAAAATTGCTTTTTTTTAAAGCAGTAACCACTATATCAGTGGAAACAGTGCATTTTCAAGCCAATAAAATGATAAATTACAAAATAAGTACAAAAAGTAAAATAATAATAATAATAATGGCTTTTAAATGTGGTTACAAAAGCACAGTAAAATTATGTAACTAGAGAAACATTAAAAACAAAATCCTATCAGTTACAAATACATGGTTCCTTAATTAACAAGTTTCTTTGGTAAGTGTCATCACCACATCATTGTTTCTTAGGAGTAACTGACTGACTAGCTCAATATCCCAACCAAGCCTTTGACTTCTTTCTATCCCAGGGCTAAGACAACTGGTTTTCTAGCTATTAGAATCATACTTTTCCTAAAACTAAGCAACCCATTTCTATCCAAATTGGATTCAAACTTTGGGTAGGTTTAACCAACTGAGAATCTCTACCAAAAGATACATTCCTAATACAGTATTAACCTCATAAATCCGGGTATCAAAAATCTGGCACACTCTAAGCTTCCCCCTCCGCTCTCCCAGATGCAGAGAGGTAGGCTTGCACACAGTGGCTGCTGCCGCCATCCACCACCCCATGCTGCTGCTCTGCTTGTGGCCGTTGCTCCGGGACTGGCCGCTGCTCCATCCACCCTTCCGGATGCGGAGGGGGAAGCTTGCAGATGGTGGTTGCTGCCGCCATCCACCACCCCATGCTGCTGCTCTGCTTGTGGCCGTTGCTCCGGGACTGGCCGCTGCTCCATCCACCCTTCCAGATGCGGAGGGGGAAGCTTGCAGATGGTGGTTGCTGCCGCCATCCACCACCCCGTTCCGCATGCAGCCACTGCTCCAGGACTGGCTGCCGCTATCCCCTACCACCTCCCCCACAACCAGCCACTGCTCTAGTTTCAAAAATTTGGAATTTTCAAATTTCCAGCAAATGCTTGGTCCCAAGGATGCCAGAATTATGAAGTTATACAGTATGCGTCTTCAAGGGCCATACATCCTAGTCTTTCCATTTCACAGAAACTGCTAAAACAAGCCATAAATATTTTTCTCCTCCATTTTACCCAGTAATTGATGTATGTGGGCAGTTATAAAGCAAATCATTCTTTCTATTGGAAGCAGAACTTTTACACTTAATACAATAGATATCATCAAGACAAGCTGATACATGAAGGATTGGCATTAAACACCCAATTTTTAACACGCGACTAAATAGCTGGATAACAACTTCATATATATAAGAGAAAATAACTCTAAAAGCTTAATAAAAGGTATTTAATGTATTTGAATCCCTGTATGATTATTAAACTGTATACAATATTGGCAGTGATATCCCAGGTACATCTTTTTCATATGGCTAGGATTCATTTCTGGCCTTAAAGAAGTCAATGATAAAACTCTCATCGATTTAAAGTTTAAAGCCTACATAACCTACTTTAAAGCCCTTCTCACTAGACAAGTTTGCTAACCTAGTGAGCAGAACTTTAAACTAGGTTCACCAGAGGATGGAGACCAAAGTCTTGAGGTAAGTAGGTAAGTGACCCGGAGGAAGCCCAGCAGGAAGGGGCAACAGGGGACACTTTCTCATTCTTCCTGAGAAAGTAGGGCTAATTACCTCAGATGTCTGTACATGAATGCATGGAGCCTGGAAAACAAGCAGAAAGAACTGAAACTATGATGTGGTTGGAATAACAGAT
Source organism: Gavialis gangeticus (assembly GCF_001723915.1). NCBI lineage: Eukaryota > Metazoa > Chordata > Crocodylia > Gavialidae > Gavialis > Gavialis gangeticus. The sequence goes on along the minus strand of NW_017728997.1, from coordinate 27,887,092 downwards.
ACTTGGTGGGATAGCTCACATGACTGGCGCATTGTAATGGATAGGTACAAACTGTTCAGGAAGGACAGGCAGGGGAGAAGAGGAAGAGTTGCACTTTATGTAAAAGAGCTGTATGCTTGCTCAGGCCTGTTGAATTTCTCTGGGTTAGGGTAAGAGTAGGGAGCAACAAGGATGATGTTGTGGTGGGCGTCTGCTATAGACCACCAGACCAGAAGGATGAGGTAGATGAGGCTTTCTTCAAACAGCTAGTGGAAGTTTCCAGATCACAGGCTCTGGTTCTCATGGGAACTTCAATCACCCTGACATCTGCTGGGAAGCAATACAGGAGTGCACAGACAACCCAGGACATCTTTGAAGAGTGCTATGGACAACTTCCTGGTGAAAGTGTTAGAGAGGCCAACTAGAGGCCCTTCTTGATCTGCTGCTGCCCTTGATCTGCTGCTCACAAACAGGGAAGATTTGGTGGGGAATACAGAAAGTGTACGGCAACTTGGGCAGCAGTGACCACAAGATTATTGCATTCAGGATCCTGAGGAAAGGACGGATAAAGAGCAGCAGAGTAAGGACCCTGATCTTCAGAAAAGTAGACTCTGACTCATTCAGGGAACTGATGGAAAGGTTCATTTGGGAGGCCTGTCTGAGGTGGAAAGGAGTCCAGGAGAGCTCATTGTACTTTAAAGAAATCTTATTAGGGGCAGGGGCACAGAAATGAACCATCCCAGTGTACAATGACTCACAAGTATGGTAGAAAACCAGCTTGGCTTAGCAGGGGACACTTCAATGAGCTAAAACACAAAGAGGAAGCTCACAAGAAGTGGAAACTTGGATGAACTATCAGGGAGGAGGATAAGAGTATTGGCTTGGGCATGCAGGGATGAAATCAGGATGGCCAAAGCACAACTAGAGTTGCAGCTAACAACTGGAGGGTAGCAAAAATGGTGAAAGGTAACAAAAATGGTTTCTACAAGTATGTCAGTAGCAAGAGGAAGATGAGGGAAAGTGTGGGTCCATTAATGAATGGGGGAGGCAACCTCTAGGTTAGGGATTATTTAGAAAAGTGGACATATACAAATCCATGGGCCTGCACATGTACCTCAGGGTGTTGAGGGAGTTGGCCAATGTGATTGCATAGCTGCTGGCCATTATCTTTGAAACCTCATGGCAATAGGGAGAGGTGTCAGATGATTGGAAAAGGGCAAATATGCCCACCTTTAAAAAAAGAAAGAAGTAGGATCTGGGGAACTACAGACCAGTCAGCCTCACCCCAGTCCCTGGAAAAATCATGAAGAAGGTCCTTAAAAAGTCAATTTCTAAGCACTTAGAGGAGAACAAGGTGATTAGAAACAGTCAGCATGGATTCACCAAGGGGCAAATCATGCTGACCAATCTGATTGCCTTCTATGATGAGATGACTGGCTCTGCAGATGTGAGGAGAGCAGTGGACATAATATACTTTAACTTTAGCAAAGATTTGATATGGTCACCCACAATATTCTTGCAAGCAAGCTAAGGAAGCACAGGTTGGATGAACAGACTGTAAGATGGACAGAAAGCTGGCTGGATCATCAGGCTCAAAAGGTGGCTTGATGTCTAGTTGGCAGCAAGTATCAAGTGGAGTGCCCCAGGGGTCAGTCTGGAGGCCAGTTTGGTCAGTATCTTCATCAGTGATCTGGAAGATGGAATGGCATGCACCCTCACCAAGTTTGTGGCTCACACCAAGACGGGTGCAATATACTGGAGGGTACAACTAGGATTCAGAATGATCCAAATTGGAGGACTGGACCACAAGAAATCACATGAAGTTCAATAAGGACAAGTGCCAAACTTAGGACAGAACAATCCTATGTACTGATACAGACTGGGGACAGACTGGCTAAGCAGCAGCTCTGCCGAAAAGGACATGGAGGTTGCAATGGACGATAAATTGAATATAAGCCAACATTGTGCCCTTGTTGTGAAGGCTTACCGGGCTGCATTTGTATGACTGGTGCCAGCCAGGGTAGTGATTATTCCTCTCTATTTGGCACTGGTAAGGCCACAAATTGAGTACTGAGTCCAGTTTGGACTTCCCACTATAGAAAGGACATGGACAAATTACAGGGTCCTGAAGAGAGTAACAAAAATGGTTAGGGGGCTAAGACACACAACTTATGAGGAGAAGCTGAGGGAACTGGGTTTATTTAGTCTGCAGAAAAGAAGACTGAGGGGGGGATTTAAGAACAGACTTCAGCTACATGAAGGGTGGTTACAAAGAGAATGGAGCTAGACTGTTCTCAGCAGTAACAGATGACAAAACAAGGAGCAATAGTCTCAAGATGAAGCAAGGGAAGTTTAAGTTAGATATTAAGAAAAACTCTCACAGGCAAGGTAGTAAAGCACTGGAGCAGGCTATCAAGAGAGGCTGTAGACTCTCCATCTTTGGACATTTTTAAGACCTGGATAGACAAAGTTTTGACTCGGATCATCTAGCTGCAGCTGGCCCTGCTTTGAACAGGGGGTTGGACTTGATGGACTTGATTAGAGTGCCCAGAACGTCTTGTATATCAGCATCTCCACACTTCAAAATGAAGGTGGGGGTGTTTTCTCTAAAGCTCATTGAACAAGCTTTAGATAAAGTGCCCTGCACTGCCATTTTGAAGCATGGGGGGTGTTGATACATGAGACACAGGAGGCTGCTGGAATGCAGTAATTGCCACACTATAGCAGACTCGATTAACTGAGTCTGCTCTAATGTGCTGGAATTACAGTGCGTTGGAGCAGCCTCCCTGCTCATGTATGGCACCCAATGACCTTTTGACCTTCCAACCCTAATTTTCTATGATTTATTAGAACCAGAAATTCACCTAGATATTTATAATACAATCTTCTTCTTATATGACATCCCTTAAGCCTGTTTATTTTTGCAGAATTATGCAATACATGTGCCTGTGTCTGTACTCCGTATATGTCCATTTCTTTTGACCAACAGTATATAAATAATCCTTTGTAAGATTATTTACACGTATGTGGACATGAGCCCCATACAGCAAGATGGCTGGTAAAAACTGAAAATTAGAACTGGCCTAAATAAATAAACAAACAAACAAACAAACAAACAAAACACTTGCAAAATGACGGTTCTTTGAATTTGCTATATTTAATATACACTACATACTTAACAGCCTGGCCAAGTTATAACATGGTCATTCTTCTCTAGCAAACACCAGTTTCAAAGATTGTGTCACAGCCTTACTGCACTATAATTACACACATTTTCCTTTATTGTGGGGAGGAAGCTAGATTGAAATTATAGGCCTCTGTACCTTTTTGGTTTCTTCAACTTTATATATAGTAATAGTGTTGTATAGTTTTTGTACCAATTCAGGTTAGTAAACTTTGCAACATCTACATGAAACTGTCCATTTTCCTCCTATGTGACATCACTAATGGAAAACCCAACATAGATTTTCTCAAGATACTTACCAAAATATGAGAGTATAACTTCTGTGCATGAAGGAAGGCAAATCTCTTTTGTCCTACAGATAAATGCTTTTCACACCAGAATGTAGCAAAACCTTATGGAAATTTAAAATACTGATAATGAATAAATATTCTTCTTAGAAAATGTTTGAGAAGCTTCCAATTAAAATTAAACTGTGCTAATCCTTTACTAGTATCTAACACAGGGGAAATAAAAGTTATAAAATAATAGTTTTTCAAAAATTCTAATTGTGGGTGTTTTCTTGGCTTAACAAGGCTTCTGAATGCAAAAAGTATGTCTTGTTTTTCTGTATTTTCAAGGAAACTAACCAGAACTCACTTCTAAGGAGTCCTCAGATTCACTGTTCTCAATATAGTATTTATATCTGTAAAAATTGATATTGTACTGGAATAATCATTTCTTGAGTTTTATAGAATCAAGAGAAATATATACTCACTTCATTTCCAGTATTTCTTCAAGCTGTTTTCTCCGCTCTATTCTTAGGTTGGCCAGATGTGCTTCCTTCTCAGCCAGAGACTGCTGTGTTGATGCAAGGCGAGCTTTGGTAGAATCCAGTTCTTGCCTGGTCTTTTCCAGTGCATTCATCAATTCTTCTACCTGAAAAGCCAGCACTATATGTTTCACATTCTTCAAATCAAGCAAACATTTCGTTAATAGAAAAAAAAAATCACAGGAGTTAGTATAAGCAGTGGCAGGGAGGGGGTTATTACCAGTATTTTTTCCTGGTAATAAAGTTCTTAAGAGCTAAGAAAAGATTAAGTTGCCAACCAACCAACCATCTAGTCACAAACAACATTTATACAAACCAAAAAACTAATGCAATTTAGCAGACAGCCATTCAACTAATCCCATGTAAAGGTACAATCTGTAAATACTTTCTGTACCATTTATGCTGCAGAAGTCATGAGTCTGTTCTAGTAACTCCAGAGTTCAGAACTGGACATTGTTTCCATTATAAACTGATCTTGACAAACCACAATTTTTTCTCCCAAAACATCTCCTTTCAGTCTGAAATATTTCACATTGGTTGTTTTATGTTCTAAGTTCACCAGACAATAGCAGACTTAGAGGCTTGTTACACATTAATTTTAGGTAACTCCTGGAGCTCTTAACCTCTGGATTGTCCACACGTTAACACCTGAAACTAGTTTTAAGCATGCTTTAGGCTGCTTCAGTTATGGCACTCCAGGACAGGTTTATCTCTGATCCATGTTACCAACTCATGTTCCATTAATGTGTGGCCATTCCCTACAGATGAACTGCCCAAGTTGCAGTATGCCAGCATCCCAGTATACGGCATCCTCTCCCCCACCCTCCTGTTCTTTGTGGACAAACTTTCCACCCCCTGAACTGTACTGCCAGAGGGCAGTTCTGGCACCAAGTCAACTGCCATCCTGACCCCTGGGGTGTGACCTTCCCATCCCCAGGGGTGCAACCCTGTGCAAATAAACCAAAATGTGCCAGATAGCCACGGCACAGAAGGGTCCAGGAATGAAGTCTATGGGGATAAAGAAAACAGAAACAAGGTAGGGAGTCAGACCAGGTCCCCATGACCTGGAGTTTCCTTCCTGGGGCAGGTGCAGTAACTTCCCCAAAACGTGCATTATCTCATCACTCCTACCCACCAGCCACCCCAGAAAGCAAGACCAGCATCCCCTATACCCCAATCCCAATTTATTACAATATGAGACTTTCTTTAATTTACCTCTTTGTTTCTTTTTAAATTCTTTGTTTGCCTCTTTTTATTTTATCCTTCAGAAGCTGCTTTCTTCCTTCATCTCACCGCACTTCCCCCATCCACATTTCGTTTCCACCTCCCATTTTCTTACCCACCCCTATCCCACTTTAACTCTCTGCCTCCCACCTTCATGTTCCTGTTCCCCCCAACCCAACTCTTACACTCCCCACCCCACCCGGCTAGAGCAGGATAGAAGTCTGTCCCGGCTCACCAGCCCTCTAGTGGCAAGTCACAGATGTGCAGGTGGAGAACAGTTTTGAAGAAGGATTTTAGCCTTAATATGTGACTGCTCCAGACTCAGACTAGCACTAACACTGGTCAACACTTGAGCAGTTCAAAGTGCAATGTGTAGCAATGCCCTTACATTTTATCTTACACTAGTAAAAACATCTGATGTGGGTACAGAATATGGAGAACTAGGGAGATTGAGGTGTGTTATGACACGTGTGTACTACAACCTTAACTAGGGAGCTTCTTATGATTTAATACTGAATGCAATTTTAAATATAGTTGAGGTATTTTAAATGTATAAAATGTACTTAAAACCATAAATCCATCTTAGTGAATTTGGTTTGGTAGTCCTCAGAAATGAAATGCACTTAGGATGAATTGCTTAGAGATTCAGAAAACTCTCAAGACACAGCCAGAAAACAAAAGTTCGGTAAGAAAAGGTGCTCAGATGCCCTGTGAAGGTAATGAATATACCAATACGCCTGAATATTCTAGATGACTCAGATGACTCTATCCACAGTCCCAGATTACTCAAATAAATGATTCAGAACATTTTTGCTAAAGATAATCCTTCCTGAGCAGCACCAAAATCTATAGGTCTCCTTCAGCTGGTCTGTGGCCATTTCTATCACTCAGTGAACAGCTTGTCTACTTGTAATAGTGTTGATAACATAATATACTGTATAGTATTCTCCATATCACAACATTCATAATGTATACAACCTAGGGACATAACAAACTTTAATTCTTTTTAAGGAATCTATCCTGAACAGTAGGTCACAGGTTATTTCCTCAGGATCCAATTAATATTATGTTTCTGGATAAATACATTTTCTTTGTTCCTTTTCTCCTCTCACTAAAAATTACAATTCTACAAATTGGTGAACAGTAGAAGGGAAAAACCCAATGCACTGCACGTGAGAAGCCAAATAGGACTGGTAAAGGACCAGCTGGATCACATATAAATTACCCTCTTCCTTCTATGCTACCATGTTAACGATGCTATAGAAGTCAAGTAAAAATGTTTGCTTTTGCTGGTCTATGGAAGTAGCCTGAGAGAATTAATACAATCAGCTTCTCTACAGAGAATATAAGATACTTCCTAAAGTTCATGGTTAATTATTGCTTGTCCCCTTGATGTTATCTAAAACCCACTAGCAGCCATTCAGTACTTGTACATATTTTCATTTTCAAGGTGAACATATATAACATTGTTTGCCTCTCTCAAACCAGCTTTGTGAAATAGAAAAATACTATATATATTATTCATATACTTTTCAGACTCTGTAACAAATTACTTCTACTATACCTACTGCTTCTACTACACCTTCTACTACTCCTACTGTACAGCCATTTTCTATTGACACACGAACAATTGTATCTTCCCACCCTGCCTAGCAGAATTGGTGCCAATCATGCCATTGATTCTGTCTATCTGTAGGACCAGGCCTTTAGATAGTGTGGCAGGGCACTAGGTGTGCCTGCCACTTTAAGGCCATGGAGCTGGCAGTCTCCAGGTGCCTAGTGGGGGCAGCCATTTTAGGCTCAGGGCTAATATATACAAGCCAGTTTCCCTGCTGGAGGGAGGCAACAACATTGCCTGGCCTGAGGGCTGCTGAGTTTCATCTGGAGGTAAGGGAGGAGCTGTAGGGGATGGTAGGAGGCTCCTGGTCCTGGGGATGACCTAAAAAACTGCACCCTGCTGGGAGTGGGTGGGCTGGTGGGGCTTTCAGTGGCATGGAAGCCCCCAGGAAATGCCAGGCCAGTTCAGTTACCACCCCGTTGAAAGGTGGGTTGGGGTGCCTTAACCCCTAGCCCTCACCTTTGGGTGGGTTGCGTACACTGGAGGTAGTTGTCGGGGCGCAAGCCCCGAGGAGGAGAGTTGGAGGACAGGTGTGGCCAAGGCTGCCTGAGCCCTGGGGGGGTCTGAGACCCCGAGGAGGAGAGCTGGGGCCAGGCATGGCTACAGCCACCTGAGCCCACCTGTGGAGGGAAGCCCCGAGACCCCAAGTAAAGGGGGTGTTATGAAGAGTGTGGAGCCCCCAGTGTGAGAGGGGCAGTGTGTAGAGCCCCCAGTGTGAGGGTGGCAGTGTGTGGAGCCCTGAGAAGGGAGAGGGGGCTCAGCCAGAGAGAGCGAGCTGAGTCCTAACCCCAGTAAGTCCTCCAATGTGGAGAGGCAGAGTTTGGGTCGAATATAACACCGGTAGTAGGGGAGAGTAAGACCCTGAGGCACCAATTGTGGTGTGAAGTAACCCCAGCTCCCCACATCTGTGGAGGAGGACCCAGAGAGGGGGACCCTGGGAAAAAGTATGGGTCATACATCAAGGCCTGCCATAGCTTCCCCTGACTGGCCCAAGTGGGGGCCAGGACCAGGAGGGTCAGAAGGGCAAGGAGGCCCACCGAGAGGGACTCCCAAGAGTCAGGGGCCTGGGGTCCCAACTGGCCTGGAGGTGGGCCAGGGCTAGTGTGAGCCGAAGGTCCCAGTGAAGGGACCACACCCAAAGGGGAACCAGTGGCAGGGAGATATATGGCCCAGTATGATGGCGGCAGAGTCCGCCTGAAGGGAGGAACCCGGGTGGGGTCCTACAGTAGGATTCTGGGCCCCATCATGGGGAACTGGCATGTATGAGAACATCATGATGTCATCAGACTGCATTGTAGGGGAGGAATGGAGCCACAGATAGCGCCTCCTCGCAGTGGGGCAGAAAATGAGCAGCCTCCCACTTAATTACATCTATTAATTAATCAATTAAGACCAAGGCGTGGTGGGCAAGAAAGCGGGCAGTTAGCCCAAGAACAGGTGGGCAGGCCACATGGCGATCGGCCCTGGTAGGCCCCCTGTTACAGATAGTTTGAAAAATGGATACGCACAGTGAATACTTCCTAGAAAAAATATACTAAGGGAAAACACATACAGGAAAGAGAGAATATATGCACTAAGATCTACAAAAAAAATAAAAAGTGAAAAAGCAAAACTAAGGAAAAGGTAAGAGAGACTTGGCCACATTCAATAGTTCAATAATTCAACAGTTGAAAATGTCAATAAATTACAATGAAAATACAATAATGATTTTTTCCCTGTATATTCATATACAAATACTACCTCCTAAGAGCAGGCTAGCCTTATATAAAACTTTAGATTTTTAAAAAGTTTATTCTACAACCTCATTGTTAAATTTCTCTAAGCCAATTTTAATAACAATTCATATTCGTAGAGTCATGTAATTAAACCTCCAATCTATTACTTAAATCTGGGAGCATCTGTTAATAAAAACACTGATAAAGACTCAGACCTGTAAACTGGCCCACATTTGTGGATTCTAGCTTCAAGACAGCTTCATCAAAGCCAATGTCACTCTGCAATTGCAGACCTGCATGTAAGATGAAATCCTAAAATAACACCATCCCTTCCACATTTTTAGCATTTGTCTTTTCCTTTTCCTTAAACATTAGTCAGATTTATACGGTGTGTTGACAGACTACAACAAGTCTCGCATAGAACAGATAATTTACATTTTTAAAGCATGTGAAGTGTTCACTATTTTCAAGCTTCTAATGCTCTAAACCATTTTTATTTGTTTTTTAACTTTAGGGAATTAAACAAATATAGGTGCAACATATTTATGTATAGCCAAACAAAAGAGATCCATTTTAGAGGAAGAAAGAAAAACTAAATTTAAAAGATGAAGACCATAAATCATGAACATATTTAGATGTGAACATAACATATGCATTTAAATTTTAAACACAATGGGCATGTCCCCATGAGCAGGAATGTACGCTTCCCTGGGGACAAGCAGCAGCAGCATGGGAAATGCCCATGCACATGTTCTGGCATGCAGCACATTTGCCCCAGGGGGTGTAGGGGAGGCTGGGGCCAGCAAATTAGCAGCATGGGGACTGCCTGCGTGTGCAATATATGCAGTGTCCAGCGCTGCAAATGGAACTGCAGTGCCACATACTGCATATCCGTACCAATGCCCAATATGTACAAGCTGTCTCTTGTCCATTCTTCTGCCAAAACCTATGTTCAGGGTCATGTATTTCACTAGCTAATGATCTCACAAGCAAATTATATGGCAGCAGAAAAATCTGATTGGCAGGTAGGCAGGCAAGTATAGGAGCGTTTTCAGATATTGTTAGAAAATGTAAAATGCATATGATTGCTCATGGCACAATAACAATCACTTTCTATGTTATCTTTATTCACACACATTAAATTCATTATAATCAATCACAATGTTAGGTGTTAGGCAAATTTAACTAAAGGCATTGAATCTATATAAAATGTGTTGAAAGGAAAAGAGCTGTAGCCTAAAACATTGATACCTGTTCACCACCTGATGCTGGGGTCCAAGGACAACCAAGTATATTAAGGGTAAGACGTAACAGAAAACTTTTAACCCAAATGTTAGTTGTGTGCATAAACCCAAAATGATGACATAGTGTTATTATTGAATCTCAGCTTTTGCATTTTGCCAAAAATGGCCTTCCTCTGCTGTTCCAACACTGGTGCCATACAGGAATGGAGTTCTAAGGAATCTTTTCCTCCATTCCTGCAACAATATTATCTTGATAGAATTTTTTCAGCTTCTCCTTTACCTAGGAAAAGAAACTGAGAGAATAATTTCATATTGTGCAAATGGCACCTTCACATATTTTTTTATGCATCTCTATAAAGCATACGAGAAAGTTTGCATTGAAGTATATTATCTGCAATTTATCTGGTTTATGAATCCAGTCAAGCCATTTATCACTTCCAAACTGAAGTGTGTATTCTACCCTTGCATTAACAGGATAGTCTTTTTACGCAAAATTCCAGAACGATCTCTCTCAGAGTCATTATTACTTATAATAATCCGGCAGTATTTTAAAGGATTTTAATTATCTGCTGAAAGCAAGTTATGCTAAGCTTATTTTTCCAGGTATTCTTATTATGCAACATTTCTACTTTTATCTCTTTTCTACCTTACATTTCTTCAGCATCACTGCCTTACAGTGACACCTTTTGGAAAAGACTGAAATTGTAACATCCACAAACTTCCCTGTGGCTACTGACTGGATGTTTTAATTACTAACTAAAAGGTTCAATTAACCTCATGTTTTGGAAGGATTTACTTTTTGGACCTCATTGAAACCTGTCCTTTGTTTTTTAAAGATGAAACATTGTAGCACTGTATGTCCTGCCTCTATTTCTAGCTACTTTAACATTTTTTGTGCGGCAGTGGCCTAACTGGGCCACAGGCCATTTTTTATAAGAGCTGTTAGGAAGAATAGGGTTGCGTTTTTTTAATTCATACAGCCTAATAAAACTTCAGCATCTCAGGGATCTCATTCTGATTAAAAATTCTCGATGTCTGAACTTAAGTTCACCATTTCTGAATAACAGAGAAAACAAGCTAAACTCTTAATCTTCAATATGTTTTCAACTACCACCCTACTAATGTTTTAAAAAAGCCACCCCTCCCCATCCCTCACCATGCACATAAGTCCAATTAACAGAGTTTCACACAAAGATAAGAAAAGAAAGAGAAATGAATGTGCAAAAACATATATACGAGAGTAACCAGATTCTGTTAAATTAAACAAGGCGAGAGTTCAAATGAATGACAGTTTGTTAAAAATGCCCTTGAGCATTCTTAATTCCTGATTGGATTCGACTCAGTGCAACTCATACTAACATAATACAGTTCAGTTTGTGAGAGCAGGGAGGAGGAAAGTTGCATGTTATTTTTCAGTTCAACTATGACATATTTCAGGCAACATGACGACAAGCTAGCAACTTTCCAACAATCTGGACTAGTATTATTAATAATAGTATCTTAAAGGATTGCACTTCATTTGAACAGCAATATTAATGATAAAAACAACAGTTTCAGATTTCCTTTACTGACTTTTCCAAATACCAGTAGCCACATAGTCATTCCATACCTACTTTAATAAAAACTTAATTCTTTTGTTAAGAGACAAGCATTTTTATGGATGGTATGTTATTGGACCAACTATATAGTTGGGAAGGATACAGGCAAACTTGTACCCTTCCTAAGGTCTTGGTTACAGTGTACAGTGGTACCTGAAAGCACATCTATTTCCCTCCCAGATATACATTTGGCCCAATAAAAGGTATCACCCAAAAAACCTTTCTTTCTCACATTTTTCCTGGACCATCACAGTTACACCATTACCTCAGCCCTACCACATTTTAAAAATGTACTTGGATAACTTGTTTTACATAGAAATATATATGAGGGAAACCCTCCTTTATTACATTAGTTACCATTTTTTAAAGTACATAGTATTAGACTAAACAAGGGAGCTAAATATTTAACTGATCTTTTGGGTTTTTGGTTGTAACCATGTTGGTCTAAGGACAAAGGCAAACAAGATTCTTTAGGTAGATGTGGTATCTTTTATCAGACCAACGGAGTAGTTGGAAAAAAGTTCTTAGCAAGCTATCAGGCTTTTCTAACTACTCAGTTGGTCTAATAAAAGATATCATATCTACCCAAAGAACCTTGCCTAACTGATCTTCTATCATATTTGCCCAAATAGTTTTGCCTCAGTTCCATGAAGGAACCATCATTAGAAGTGAGATTGTAATTCATTCTCCCTTATGTTCACATAGGGTATACAGGCCACATCTACACAAGACACTTACTGTGCAGTAGCTTGTTACTATTGCAGAGTAGCTCATTAGTACTGTACAGTAGCATTGCAGGGCACAAACAATGATGTGATGCTACTGTGCAGTCAGTGCCACCAGGAAGCCATGTGGGGATGCTACTGGGCAGTAACACCAGTTACTGCACAATCATTTAATACTTGGATATGCAAGTACTAAATGACTGCGCAGTCAGCATCTTGTGTAGATGTGGCCACAGAGATGTAACAATTGTATCACCAGTTAAGGCTACTAGCACAGGCTATTATGATGTAACTGTTACAGTTGCATGATTCTATAGCCATTCCAACTTTAACCCTGCCTCATTCAGGATCACAGTTAGGGTGATTTAGCCCGTATGTATTGCTTAGGATCACACAGACATAATAGTTGTTGTGCAGACTGCCTCCCCTTCTAATGCAGCTAAAGTGTACATTTATCTATGTCTTCAGTGGCTTTTCACTTAAAACAATCAATAAAGATATAAATTAACATCAGCGGTGGCTTGCCCATCTCCAGAATTTAACAAACATAATAAATTTCCAATAGGTATTTTAAACAACTAATTGATTTTAAAAGAAAATTCTCTCTCTACAGAGAACTGCATAGGATGATTAACTATACAAAGAGAGGACATTACTCTCAATGAAATTCTCCAGGATATTTCTGTAAGTGTTCTGGGAATTAGTCTGAGTGTTGATTCATTTCACATAGGCAACTGGAGCAACCACCAGAAACAAGTCTTATTTTAACTCTCTTAATTCAGTAAAAATGAAGAATACAGCTATGTGTTTCTTGGACACATTATTCAGTATTTCACTGAATGCAGTGATTTTGCCTTGAAATGAGAGGGTTTCAGTAATATATTATGTCCAGACATCCAAGTCTACATGAACAGTTTTGGAAACATTGGTGGGAGTTAGTAAAAAGAATACACCACTCTAAAAAGGCTCATTATTTAAGAGAAAATGATGAACACCGTTCATCATCTACGTGGAAATTAAAGATTATGTTCAGCCCATGGAAATTAAATATAGTGTTTAGCTACCCCATTCAGCTCTATGCCCCAGGATCATGTCGCCAGATTGTACTCTGTGAAGGGAAAGAAATTATTCCTAAACAGGTCATGTAACACACAGGCTGTTACTACAGTCTGAGAACAGCAGTAACCTATACAAATCCTGCCCCTTATCTTGGGCAAGATGTCCAACCTCAGGATCCATGTTGGGCAGATCCAGAAGTTCCAGCTGTACAGCCATGTGCAGTGATCCATTGTGGAGCTGAACTCTGATACAGACTTGCAAAATCTTGCTCATCCTGAAAAACTGAAATGAACTGGTGGACTGGAAGGACACTCTTCACTAAGTGGGGCTGGAGTAGATTTTGCCTCTAACAAGAAATTGCTTCATCAGCAGGGAATTACAAATACAAAAATTGATAGGGCAGATGCAAGGGAAACAAGAAACAGACCAAAACATTTCTATTATTTTACAGACTGCTACTAGAAGGTTATTCATTAATGTTGCTGATGGTGGGGAAATATAAATGGTGTTTTCAGTTAAAGACTTTGAATCATTCCAGAAAGAAACTTCTGCTGTTGATAAAGAATATCAGGGAAGTTAAGTAGTGTTCTCATATGGCAAATCTGAGTTAAGACACCATTTTTTGTTCTGCATTTATTTCAATTATTAAAGTCCAAAAAGAAGTGTAACAGAGAAAAACATGCTTTTTCTTTTTGGAGTCATCGTGATTACAGACTATTTCTTTTTAAATGTAATGACATTTTAAATATATAGCTTGTTGTTTTCTAGACAGAACAGAAACCTGATCTTAAACATCTTAATATAATATTCAAGACCGCCTATAACACAGTAAGATAAAATCTGCCTTCATTTATATCCATGCAAATTCCATTCACTGTGCTGGGGTTGCAGGGGTGTAACTCAAGACAACTTTGCCTGGCATGTATGCACATTAAATATGCACATATATTTACATATTAAGGCAGTTGTTTTAGCAGCTAGAGTAGGGGACTGAATTTTAAGAGATCTGTGTTCTGTTTCCTACTCTGCTACTAAGGGCTTGTCTACATGGGGAAATGTAATGACATAACTACACCAATATAATTATTGAATTATCAGTATATCAGTATAGCTCCCTACATGGACACATTCATTCTAGAACAAGGGTGCCCTTTACTAATTTAATTTATACCACTTTGAAAGCAGAATACTCCAAACAAGAAAAAAAGCACTCAAATTTCAGGGAAAAAAGCATCCACATGGGAGTTTTAATTATACAAATATAATCATGCTGGTTAATTCCTCCTTGTTGACAAGGCCTAACCTGTGGTATGCCTAAGCCAACTCCCCGAAAAGTCAACCAGATCTTTATGTTCACTTCACATGAAGAGGAGTAGGCCCTTGAGACTGAAAACCAACCTCTTAAGCCCCCATTTCCAAAAGCTTCTACCAACTTGAGTGTATTTTAACAACATTTGCAGTGATAGGATGCTGACAGCGCCCTCAGCTCCTGGCCTTACTTCTGACATGTTAGGGTGTTGCTGGTGTTTTGGGGCAATATGCCTTGCACTTGTGTGACAGGGTTGTTTACATAGTTTTAGGACTATATTAGACAGGCACTCTTATGGGATGGTTTGGAAAGAGATGATCCTGCCTTGAGCAGGGGGTCAGGATAGATGACCTCCTGAGAGCCCTTCTGGCCCTACTTTTCTATGGGTGAAAGTAACCACCCCTTTCATCATCTTTGTGCCACCATAATGTATCTGCTTCACCCAAAAACATCTATTTCTGCCTATGATTCTAGGAACAATTAGTGGAACTAAAGACAGGAAATTCAATGAAGAAATGAAATTTTAATTTTGAGAGGTTCTGAAAACTCACAACTCCAAATGAAGCAAATGGGAGTTCCGTGCAGTGAGAGTATCTGACAACCTGACTCGGGTCTCAGGTTGAAAACCCAAAATTGGTGAGGACTTTTTAAAAAGTGTTGGCCTTAACATCTGTATGCTTTACTTTTCTAGTCTGCAAAATGGGGATAATACTGTTCTTGCCTGCATTTGTACATTTATTTGATATCCTCCAATGCTATTGTCAGCACTATGGCCCACATTCAAAAAAGCACTTAAACCTATATTCCAATGATATCTTGCACAGTCCTACTTCTCTGATTTAAGACGAATGTGTGTACAATATAGTCTATTTACATAAAAGCATCTGCCTGCAAGTTCACTTATTTTCACTTTTAAAAATATATTCTCTTATTTGTTTGCATTTAATTTCAAACCACATCTTCCCTCAGAGTCTCTTACCACCATTCTTCTTTTTTTTTCCACACAGCCTCACTTGAACAAATTTGATAACTGTAATGTGATAGGAAAAAGCTCATGGTCTGGATTTTGCTCTAAGATGCATTAGTTGGATGCCATGCAATTCCAAATACATGAATTAAATCTGTTTTAAGATTTAAGACTGGTGTAAGAAATAGCCAAATTAGATGCGATATATTTATATGCATAAATTATACAGCTCATCTTAATACTGTCATAATGATCTATATCAGTGGCTTTTGACCTGGGATCTGCAGACCCCTAGAGGTTCACAGACTATGTCTAACGTGTTTCTCACATACGACTATGATCAATCAAACATATGTGAATACCCACACTTACAATTCAAAGAAGTCCACACTTCCACTTGAGATTTTTTAGGGGTCCTCAAATGAAAAAAGGTTGAAAACCACTGATCTATATTTGCTATCAAGCTGATATATAATTTCAGTAGAACACACCCAGTTACCTTCCTACCACATATGGAAGAAAACTCTTTTAGGCTGAAAACAATTAGGCTATGTGATTTTTGTGTTGAGTCTAAACTATGCAAGTAGAGCAGAGCAACTCTTTAGCTGGTGTTAAAGTACAGCACTGTCAGGCTGGCCTCTCTGGTTAATGTCAATAGCACTGCATATAAAAGGTGACTAAAGTGTGTACAAATGATCTTTGGAGAAGGCATGCCTAGAATCATACACACATCTACTATTTCATCCACCAGGTCAACTGCAGGGAGAAAGGGCAAATTGGGAGTTTTCTTTCCAAAAGCTGATTCTTTGCACACTTGTTAAATTACCCTGTACAAAGCTACTTCCCCCTGCTTTTAATCCATAATCCTAATATATTTGTACAGTTAGAAATTCTTCTTCCACTCAATATTTTCAAAGGCAGCAGGGAGTTGTTATATATAATATATTTTTACAAACAGGTAGTTTATGTGAATAAATGTGTTCTGTACATGGATTACAATACATTTACATTTGCTGTAATGGCAAAAGATACTCATTGAAGTGAACATTTTGGTGCTATAAAAGTACTTGGATAACTTGACATGAGAAATGTTGAGGTAACACGATTTCCTTTCCAGTTTTTTGTACAAATTAAAGATACTAATATGGCAGCTAAAGAAATAAAAATGCCCATACAATTGGCAACACAGTATAACCTCTAGAAAGGAAATGTGATACCACGCCTCTGTGTGGCTTTTAACATAAAATTCATTTGAACACTGAATACTCAGTGAAATTTATGTTTGGACTCTCTCTCTCTCTCTAATTCAAATACTTTTTTCTTCCTCTGTTTACCTCGTTCTATGATATTTTTGTAATAAATGTATTTTATATATTGTTTATAGGTCTGGCAAATCTCCAGAAACCCCAATAAGCCCTGGGCTCGTAACATGCTAATAAATACACATTGCTACTATACATAATATGCAACCCCTAACAACTAACTGTAAGTGTATTTGTACAGTGTTGGCCTTGGTATAACATTTGGGAAAAGCCCTTTAAAAAGACATTGCTACTATATAAGATAAATTCCGATTTTAAAGTAACATGCAAACTATGGCAAGGCAGTTGGAACAGAACTACAAACATTTTCTTAAGCTCACTGTACATATATGACAACACACATTGAGTGAAAATTATCGAGAGCAGAGTGCCTTAGGGACTTCACCTTTAAATGCTGGGCTTACATGTTTGTGCTTTCTTGATAGTCTGATTTAGGAGTATGCCCAACTACTTCAGGGTACCGTGGAAGACATTTTTCTTGTAAGCAGGTAGGATTTTGCTTCAGGTTGGGCCAAAATGCCCAACTCAGGCTGAATGCAACCACCTGGGATCAAGACAGAAAGTATGCAGAGTTGGCCTGGAGAAGAGAGAACATAGGATACAAACACAAGCCGAGTAGGGAAAACCAAATTTTGGACAATTCATGACATGATCCCAGGGAGAATTCACATGATTTAGTAAAAATAGGTGACCCTAGATCACATGATTCAGTAAAACTATTATCCCAGAATCTGACTGCAGGAATTCTATGAAGAAGGTAGAATTTCAATCAATATGTCAAATTATGGAGGTGCTGAATACAAACTTGGTGCAAATGTGAGCTCCCTGTTGTTGAAACTATCCCCACAACTGGAATGCAGCAATAAACCTACTGAATATGACAGTCATAGACAACAGATTTCCCTTCATCCCTTCAACAAGCTTGAAAAAATTCCCGTTGGGAGAAAGAAGTGATGCTGAAGGCACAGGATGTCTAGAAACTGGATTGTACTCTGTAACAGTTGCAAGAAACACTATCTTGCAAGAAGAATCCAGATGTAAGGGTGACTGTCTCTTCTGTCTGAGACAAGGGCAGCAGTCAGAATGCAGAAGCAGAGGGGGAAATAAGGACCCCTGGGATGTATACGTACTATTGCAGAGACAGTAGCTTAAAGGGAGACACTCTGGCAGACAGGCAGAGTCCAGCAGAGAGAACATGCAGCTTTGCACAGGAAGCATGCATGTGTATGGCTGCTCTGATAGCATGCACCAGTCAGAGCAGTGTTTCAGAGAGCTAGGTAGACAAAATTACACATAAAGAATGTGCCAGGCTGATCAAAGGGTGTGCAAGAATGGCTGTGTGTCCAACACTGCAAACACAGGAAAAGAAACTGGAGGACAACCTGACACTCACAAGCATGGGAAAAGGGGGAAAATTAAAAAATAAGCTTCTACTGAATTGCAGAGATTTTACTCACAATGTGAGAGGAGCTAGAGGGAGAGACTGCAAGCCCCAAAGTCTAGTGCCCACTCTTTCATAGTTTGGTCTGTTGATTTTGGGGGTGTAGGAAAGATAACTAAGGTAAAAGGGCAGAGGGCCCAATTAAAAAACTGAGGTCAGTTAATACATCCAGCCTTGCCAAGATGTTGTGAGCTGCATCCCACAGTGTTAAAAGACACCTCAAAGACCTAACAAGGAATTGTATTCATGCTCAGTGAAAGAGAGCAAGTAGGTAGGGAGGGCATCAATAGGATCAAGTAGGTAGGGAGGGAGTACGTAGGGAGGGCATCTTCCTGGATCTCCCAGGGGCTGGATAGAGTATTGAGAAGAGTTGGAAGGCCATGCTTTAAGACGATCCCTTAACATAAAAAATGGCAGGTAAAAAGAGGCCATGGCTAAGGTTTTATTTAAATTTTGCTCTGGGGAGGTATATAGAATGAGGGAACCAAGGGTGTGTGTAGACAAAATGAGGGGCATGTGTGCACGACGCTTTAAAGCAAGTTAAATACTTTTGCACCACTTTAATGGTGTTGGTGTTTGCACGTGTCAGCGACATATTGCACAATAATTCCAGCCACTGTGGCACTTTCAGCAACATAATGCGCTTTAAATTACTTTGGGGCACAGCAAACTAAAACACCTCCAAGGAGTTTTAGTTTGCTGCCTTACACCTGCAGAGCAAAGCACGGTGCTCAGTGCAGCTTAGAGACTGTGCAGACTGCCCATGCAGGCAGCTTGGCAGCAGCCCTGGAAGGCAAGGTGGTGAGCCTGATCTTTTTATTTTTACCTGGAGCCTGCCTGTCTGCATGAACTGCATCGGGACCTGGTCCTTCCCTCCACATCTGCGGTGCCCCGCAGGACTGCCTGAGCTGGGTGCCTGCAGGTGGGTGCCACCTGGCAGAGGCCACTGCCGCTGCGGACAGAAGCACCAGTCCTCCGCCACCGCAGCCCAGGGACCGCTTCACCGGCAGGCAGCTCGCCCTCCCTTACCTGCAACTGGAGAGGCAGGTAAGACATGGGGGTACATGACATGGGGGGTTACTTTTCTCTAAATTGAAGCAGTGTTTTTAAAAACCCACCACTTCAATTTAGGGCCCCTGTTTCATCTACACATGTCCCAAATGGTTTGTTTTCATCTGCTCCTAAAAGCAGAAATAGTTAAAAATAAATGAAAACAGCAGTCCTGAAACAAATGAATGTGCTGAGCAATGTGAAAAGTGGAAATAACTGACTGATTATATGTAGACTGAAATAAGGCATCATCAAGGAGGAATAGATAACATTATTAAAATGGTCACAGGATAAAACAATTGCCAACTACTGAATCTACTACAGTGACAACTATTCCAGTTCTCACTGTTGTTGGATTTGCTGGATGATGGAAGTGACTGATTCTTGTAAGAGGATTCAAATTCTGTATTTCTAGAAGCTCCTTTACATTTTACTTTTACTTTGCTCTTGCATAGTTAAAGATATACCTGCTAAATATGCATTAAATACCCAGCAACATAAAAAATAGGCTTTGCAAATTTAGTTCATCATTCATCCTCACGTCTCCTCTTTTCCTATGGCATATTCTGAGCTACTAACAGTATAGAGCCATCTTCCAGAAAGCACAAAGACAATAAATAGTGAAATGTTAACTCCAGTCACCAGCTCCTCTGTTTGAAGAATAAGGTTCTGTTTCTTTCACTCTGACAACTTCATAGAATTAGGACATTAGGTCCAGGGGAACAAGGAAAAAGGAGTATGGGCAGGAAGGGCTCCAACCAAAGAGACCATGATTAAAGCACTATCTGGTGGCACTCTGATAGTTGTGCAGATCCTCTGTGCCCAGAATCCCAGAAAATAGTCTCCAGGGGACCCTACATAAGCGGAGGAGACTTGATGTCAGTGGAAGAATATAGTTCTGCCTCTTGGACCTTACAAAGGGCATTTTTACACATGCACCAGGAGGGTGGGGGGAGCTTTAATTAGCGTCTCCGAGAGCCACTCTAATTAAAATGCCCAGAGAAACTCATGTATCAGCATCCCTGCACTTCCAAATGGTGGTGGGGGTGTTTAATCTAAAGCTGCCGAATCAGCTTTAGGTAAAGCACCCCCACTGCCATTTTGAATGGGGGACATTGATACATGAGACACGGAGGCTGGCTGAACTGCAGTAATTATCACGCTCCAGACTAAATTAATTGCTGTCAGATTACAATGTATCAGAACAGGCTTGTTTACAAGCAACCAAAGGCTGTAACAAGACAACACTTCACATTCAGTTAATCTTTATTTTTTATAACCATCGTTTACTCACCATCCATATTTCTCCAATATATTTGGTGAGAGCCAGAAATTAATATTAATCTCACTGTAAGGAATATTTTCAGAAAATATTCCTTACTGGCCGTGGAAGATGGCAAAGACTAAATATATTAAATATTATATATTCACTGTAATATTCACTGAAATATTATATATTCACTGTAAGGAATATTTTCAAAAAATATTCCTTGCTGGCCGTGGAAGATGGCAAAGACCTTGCTCCTTTGCCTGTATGGTGTCTCCATTCACTCTCATTCTATTTTCTATTTTCATACCCTGCCCACGCTGTTGCCTTTTGCTCTGCTGCATCCTTCTTGGTTTGGAACTGAGGTCAAAGAACTCAGTCTGGAACATAGACTGGAACTCAGAACTTAAGGCAGCAAGCTCTCCAGGACAAAACCACCTCACTGGGGACAAGCAATGATATTAAGGCCAATAAAAATTGTAAGAGAATTTGGCTGTAGTAGATCTAGCACACTGGCCCAAATCAGCTTTAAATCAGCCCTAAGATGCATAAATCTGGCTCTGAGCCACTAGACATTCCCAGGAGGTAAATGATGCTCTGGCAGCTAAGTAACCACAGAAGGGTTTAATTTTTGACAGCTCTTCTATCTATCAATCCCCAGACTTCACCCTTCATGCTATTGAAACAGCTGTACAAGCAATTTATCCAAATTCTCCAAAAACTGACCCTGGTCTGAGAATAAATATTAATATAAGTTATAACAAGCTGAAAAAAATACTACTTTGAATTCAAGTACTGCTGCAGTTTTAGGTATGTGTATCACCACACTATTATATTAAAGTATTCACATTATATCCATCTGAGCACAACCTCAGGCATCGAGGTTACCATTATTTCAAGGAATACTAGATGAAGAAATGGTTAATTAATTGTTTTAAAAGTATCGCCTTTCCCTTTCTACTTGTTCAGGTAACATAGATGAAGTCTTAAAAATATGCATTATCTA
Source organism: Gavialis gangeticus (assembly GCF_001723915.1). Classification (NCBI taxonomy): domain Eukaryota; kingdom Metazoa; phylum Chordata; order Crocodylia; family Gavialidae; genus Gavialis; species Gavialis gangeticus. Next base: position 27,865,576 of record NW_017728997.1, on the reverse strand, counting down.
TGAGTAAATAAAATCCACATGCATTAACTAAGCAGGTTTCAAAAACAGAAAAGAGATTTTCCATCCGTTTTAAGGCAGCTGATACTGAAACATGATTCTGTTAATGCTTAAATACTATATCAGATGGGCCATTCAGTCTCTCAAATCAGCTCCAGTACATGCTACAGTAAATTAAATTTCTAGAGCACCTGATTTGCATTAAAAGCAAAATCCTCAAAGCTATATTAACATATTCTAAGATATCTGACCCACAAATATTTAATACAGAAACACAAAGATATATACTTTAATCTAAAGAAGGGATGAATGAAAATAGGAACTATGGATCCCAGTGCAACAGATGAATGTGCATTCATGTGCATATGATGATGGTCTGCTAGAAGAATGCTGAGGGCTGCTGAAATTATGAACAGTGTATTAACAGCATGTAAATAAGGTGCTTTGACCAGCAGGTTATGTAGCTATTAAAATATTTTATTCTTCGTATATTTCCAGTAAGGTGCACAGTTTATGATAAATCCTTCGGTCTGAGTCTAGTCTAAACATAATATACTTGTAGTGGAAATAACATTTGCTTCATTTAGACCTCAAGCATTGCTGATGGCAGAACAAGACTGGAATGTGCAGATAATTATCTCTGAGGCTAGTCAACGGCTAGAAGTCCCTTACAATATCACCTTTAAGATCAAGCCAAGACATTCCAGTCTGAATCAAGGTTTATTTATTAAAGGATTTAGCACTTTTAGATCCCATATTGCCTGGAAGACCACCAATTTCCATTCCCATATATCCAATTTCTCCAGTTTCTTGGTACATGCATCAGACCTTCAAAATCCCTTCTACATACACACATCCCCCATCTAAAATTCCTTCCCCTGATTGAGATGAATTCTACCAAAAACACCTTTACAAAGTAAAATCACCACAGAGACCTGTAGGAGACTTCACTAATTCCTATTCAACTAGACACCAAGGGAACAAATTCACAGTCACTGCTTGTTGAAAGCTTTGGCTTTTTCTTGTCAATTGGTTGAGGAACAATCTGATTAACAGTGTTCCAAACTTAATAAAAAACCTCATGTGACAATATTTAAAGTTGGTGTACCAGGCTGCTACTTTTTCACAAAGACCATGGAATACATTACTGAATGGCTAGATCAGAGTTACTCACCCAGAAATGTCTTCCTTCCTAGAAGATATGTAACTCTATGGGCGTGTCTACACATGCATTTACTCCAGCCTAGATTTACTGTGCAGTAAGCTACTTCACAGTGCACGTGTGTACACATGTATTTACGCATGCCTAAAAACTTTATGTGCCTTTACTTAAGGCACATTAAAGTGATGTAGGCATGTAGCTACACATGAAAGTGCTAATGCGCATTAAGGCACATTAAATTTAGGCACAAATAGGTAAGTCGCATTAGTGCACATGCAGAGGCACTAATGCGCATTAACGTGATGTGTATCAATTGACACACTGTGTTAATGCACATTAGTGTGTCTACATGTGTACTAATGCAACTTAGCTTTTTGCGCCTAAATTTGGTACCTAACTTTATTCAGGTATCAAATTAAGGCTCACATAGCCTTAAATTGGCATTTTAAAGGCACGTTAAGGGGGTGCACTTGTAGACATGTGCCCTTAATGTGCCTTAAAAATGGCAATTTTATGCTAAGCCTGCTTAAAAGAAGTATGTGTAGAGGTACCCAGTAAGGGTTTTGGGTAGGTGTCCACACATGCGGAAATTAGAGAGCAGATTTGCTCCCAGTTCCTTGAAGCCCTGCAATGTGCCCCTGTGGCCACCAGGGGGAGCTCTAGCACTATTCCAGAGGCTGCCAGGGAGCACCGAGCCAGCAGACAGCTGTCAAGCCCTCTGTGCTTCCAGAGCTGAGGGGAACAAGCGCCTCAGCCTGTTCCCCACCCAGCTCCACAGTTGTGGACCTTGGTGGGTAAGAAGCTCCCCAGCCTGTCTCCCTCCCTTCCTCCCCACCCCCACCCATGCTGGTGGAGCTGAGTGAGGAACAAGCTCCCCAGCCTGTTCCTCCCCCTGCTCTGCGCTGGTGGAGCTGGGCAGGAAACAAGCTCCCTAGCCCCCACCTGCAGGGAGCTCCTAGTGCTGACTCTGTAACTGTGGAGCTGCTGCTGGGAGATGCTTATCTCCCAGCCGGAGTCCTGTGGTCACGGGACTTGGGCTGGAAGACCCATATCTCCCAGCAGTAGTCATGGAGCCACTGCTGGGAGATAAGGGTCTCCGGCCCCCCACTCTACAGTCACAATGGTGGAGCAGGGGCTGGGAGATAAGGATATCCCAGCTCCCTCTCCATGATTGTTATCTGGGAACAGGGGGCTTGGAGCTGCCTGCTGCCAAGGCAGGCTCTGCCACAGGAGCCCGAGTGGGGACTATGTCCCCCTGACCCAGAGGAGTATGTCCCCCATCCCAGGGGACAGCTGACTGGGAGAAGATTTAGCTCCCAGTCAGGCATCTACACAAGTGCTACAGTGCCATTAATAATGCCATGTAAATTTGTTACTTGCATTTGCAGGTAGCAAATTTACTCAGGATTAGGGAGGTTTACTGTGAAGTAAGCATGTGCACATGTAGACCCTCATGCTTACTTCACAGTAAACTATGCTAATTTACCGTTAAGCATCTTGTGTAGACACACCCTATAACATTTTACATTTGAACTTCATTTCCAAGTTGATTTGTTTACCAGCATTTATTAGAAGCATGTTGTATCACTTATCCTGAAGACCATAAAGACAAAAACAGATAGGAAGGTAGAGATAATTTAAAGCAAAGTGAATTAGAGGGATGGTTTGCCTCCTTCACAGGTTTATGATGGGTAAAATTCACCCAAAAGCAACAAACTGTAGAATGGCTTCCAGATTATGTAAATCTTAAAGAGGCAAATTCTACCCCGGGTATAAAAAGCCCTTGTATGGGACCAATCAGTTCAGTTTCAAGTAAAAGGGGAAAGGATCAACAGTGGCTGTACAAGGCTGTGGAAACTTTGTGGAACACACAGCCCATCTTTGTAGTGATTCCTTGCATAATAGCTCATAAAAGGTTGGAATAAAAACATAGGACCAAGTATAACTCAAATCCTTTCAGCTGTATTTTATATTATCAAGGATAGCGATTAGCAATAGGGCCATGGAGACCACTCATAGAGCCTAAAAAGTAATGATCATGAAGTTCGACAGCCTGGGGAGTTAGAATTCTCTCTTCCCTCACAGTTTCACTATTCAATTCAGTATTATAATTGCTGGTTTGGGCTCAGTGGTGGAGAAAAACTTTCAATGTGGGAATTTATGTGGGGACCAATACAAAACAATCATTCTGCCAACAGGCTGGTGTAATATAAACTTGGAAAAATTCTTACACTCAAATGAATAGGACATAGAAGGGGAGTTTGTTTCTTTGGTCTGATTTCTTGCTACCGCTCCAGATATTTTTTCTTCCAGTACTGGACCTAAAGCCAAGGACAAGGGTTACATTTATGATGCAATTAATCTGTTAATCATGCCTTAAGTAGTAACCTGGCCACATGGGATGCACCCGGAGAGTGGTGGTAGATGGGTCGGTATCGACCTGGAAGGATATGGGCAGTGGTGTCCCCCAGGACTCAATCCTCAGGCCAGAGCTGTTCAACATCTTCATCAGTGATTTGGACAAGGGTGTAGTGAGCACACTGTCCAAATTTGCAGATGACACCAAATTATGGGGCAAAGCAGACACACTGGAGGGCAGGGAATGGATTCAGATGGATTTGGACAAGCTGGAAAAGTGGGCAGAACAAAATTGGATGCAGTTTAACAAGGATAAGTGCAGAGTACTGCACCTAGGGAGAAGGAATCACCAACACACATACAGATTGGGGGATGACTTTCTAAGCAGCATAGCAGCAAAGATGAACATGAACCAACAGAATGACAAAATGATCAATAGAGCTAAAAGCACTCTATCATGCATGAATAGGTGCATCATGAACAGGTCTAGGGAGGTGATTCTTCCTCTCTATGTGGCACTGGTGAGGCTGCAGCTGGAGTGCTGCATTCAGTTTTGGGTGCCACACTTTAAGAGGGATGTGGATAACTTTGAGAAGGTCCAGAGGAGGCCCACTCATATGATTAGGGGCCTGCAGGATCGGTCCTATGAGGAGAGGTTGAGGGATCTGGATCTCTTCAACCTCCATAAGAGAAGGCTGACAGGGGATTTGGTGGCTGTCTACAAATTTGTCGAAGGGTGGGGGGCAGCAAGGAATAGGAGATACTCTGTTTACCAAGATGCCCCTTGGAGCAACTAGAAACAATGGCCACAAACTGACAGACAGCAGATTTAAACTAGACATTAGGAATAACTTCTTTATGGTAAGGGTTATCAGAATCTGGAATGGGCTTCCAAATGAGGTGGTGCTCTCTCCTACCTTGGAGGTCTTTAAGAAGATACTGGACAAACACCTGTCTGGGGGGATCTGACCCCAGTGCTCTTTCCTGCCCAGGGCAGGGGGTCGGACTCAATGATCTGCTGAAATCCCTTCTGACCCTGAAAGTCTATGAAGTCTATGTTCATGTCCATTTATAGTGTAACAACACAGTAAATGAGCCACAAAGTTATTCCACATATAATATGCAACAACTTTGTGGCTCATTTTTATCATGCCTTAAATTGAATGTGTGCAAGGCTGGGGCTGGCCCATACCCAATTCTGACGGTGAGGAATCCAGCATCTAGGGGCAGCCCCCAGGTCTGGGATAGAGTGGTACTCTACCCAACTGGACTGGGGGAAGAAACAGTTCCTGGACCCCGCTCCCAACCCATGGAGGCAGATGGTGGTACAGTGAGTCCATCAAGGAGTGTCTCCCCAGTCATGGGTTCCCTGCACCCCAGATCTTTAAAAATATGTGCAACTGGGTGACACACCTGGTTTTCTGACGTCTCTGGAGCATAGGGACTCCAAGGTCAAGGAGCCTCTCCCTAACCCCAAGGTCCCTGTGCACCTGGGATGTCAGAAAACTGCATGTGCAACACAGTTACACACATGGTTTTTGAAGTTTCCAGAATAACAGGACCCTTGGATTGGGGACAGGCTCCTTATTTCCAAGGTACCTGTACTCTGGAACCTATAAATTGATGTGTGCAGCCCAGCTGAGATGCACACCTAATTTTTACTCATTGTGGAGCACAGAGACCCTGGGATTGGGCTATGGCAGCAGATTGGGACCTGTAAAAACATATAAACTACCCAACTGAGCTGCATATATGAATTTTACTCATCACAGTGTACACAGATATAAGGTTCCTGCTGCTGCAGCCTGATCCCAGAGTCCCCATGTTTTGGGACCTGTAAAAAACATGTATACAGTTCATTGGGGTTTTGACAATCAGCTGGTTGTTGCCTGGGGCTGGGGACTGCACTGGGGCCCCTTCCCCGTTTTGGTCCCTCACCCCAGCAGACAAGCAGCTCATTGTGGACACCCAGCTTTCAACTTACTGGTGCAGGGAGAGCTCAGGATCATCCCAGGGTCTCACTGCACTGGCAAATAATTGATAAAAAAGAAGAGATATGTTTGCTGTTATTCTTTTAAAATAAACTGGCTTTTTATGTACACAGCTTAGTTTATAGAGCTGGCATCCATTTTTTAAGTCTACTGTTCAATGTACAAAAGCAAAAGCAAAGCCTTACAATAGAACATCTGTTCAGCAAATATAAATGATAGTGCAATATTAAAGAAGGTTTATATGCAGGAACAGAAAAGAAATATGGCCTTTCTGCACATCATGGATTTAGTCAACAGAAAAACTGAACATTTTGCAGTATGAGCCCAGTTATCCAAACTTCCCATTGTATCTAATGAACTGCTAATATGTCTTCCTGTCTGACAGTGACTGCTAATGATACAAACTCTGAGTAACCCAGACAAATTTAGTGTTGCACAAACTGTTTGAATAACTGGGATCCTACTGTATTGAATTATAAATATATGTAGTTGACCCAAGATACATCTTAAGGTATCTAGCATAACATTGATACACCATCCACAAAGGGAAGTGAGATAAGCCAATATATAAGATTACCTCTTACTGGAATCAATCCAAAGTGATTTGTATCATTATTTAATTAGTTTACTATTCAGTATAGTTGCAATGGTGCAAAAAGTAATTATTTGATATTAAATCACCATAGACTACAGGGAAAGGAGAGTAAGAAAGAGAGAAAAAACCCAGGAGTATCTACTTTTCAAGATAATATCTGTCTTCCTTATCAGAGTTGTCACATTCATTTCTCTTCTTTACATTAGTTAGTGGTCAAGCTGCCAACAAGAGGCCCCAGAAGATATAAAATTTCCCAGTGTGAATAATGTTAAGCTTTCCTGGATATAAGAAAGAGGATTTGTCTACAAAGATTTTTGGAGGGCAACAAAACCTCTAACCTAGATAAGCTTCAGGTCAGAAAAAAGCACTTATGCCCTTTGAACTCAGAGGGACAAATTCTGCTCTCATTTACCTTCAGTTAACATCTGGAAAGGCTGAAGCAGTATAACTGAAAGCAGAATTTGGTCTAGCCTTAATTTTCCAACTTGCATGTTTACAGGGTCCAAACAAAAATAATTATCATGCTAATAGTTCCTAACACTGTATTTCTCAACCTTTTTAAACTTAAGTCACTCTTTGATAGACTCAAGGTACCCCCTGGAAAATATCAGCTCTTAGTTTTCACTTGATTTTTGACTGCGGAGAAATAATAGACCAATTCTTTTGTTGCTAGGAACTCAGAAAGTTCAAAGCAGGTCAAAACACTTTTAATACTATAGATTTCTATTTGAATTCTCAGTTTCTCTTGTGAATCATGTTTGCACACCTAAGGGTGCTAACATTGCCTGGCAGTCCATGACACCCACCCCTAAAAAGCTCTCAAGACAACCTAGGGTGCTATGGCACCCTGGTTGAGACTCACTGTCCCAATACATCACACACTGGCCCAAACGAGCTATGTTCATAACAATTTGAAAAACTTACCAAAAAAAAGAGAGCTAAAACCTATGAGTATTTCTATCTTTACCAGAGAATTCAAGTGAGAAATAGACAAGACTGTGTATGAGAAAAATATCAGAAACAGTAAATTTCTAAGTGATGATTGTTTTTAGATGTATAAATTATATATACAAACATTAGCCGGTGGCATGAGCAGAACCACAGATATCACACAACTTAAAAGGGAAAACAGGGAAGTATAGAAGATGTTGATATCTGATCTACTAGGCAAATAAATAAAACTAGCAAATTTCTATGAAAGACTAGATTGTGCCCATTTTTGCAAAAGTAAAAACAAAAACAAATGTCGTTGATTCAAAATAAAAGTTGGTAGGAAGCTACTATGAGGTCTTTTATAGTTTATACTACTTCTTTTTCCTCCAGACTCTGCCAGTGGGAGGTTTTATAGGATAATGATATACTGAGAAACTTATGACAAGCATGTCCAAACAATGTAAAACATATTTTTCACAACACAGTAAAGTCTGATAACTTTAAAGCCATGGAGCCAGGGGTATCTTGAAGAATAATTATAACAGAATTGTTCACTTGAAAAACCTGTTTAAGGTATTTAAGTATTTCTAAAATTCTTCCAGAAAATATTGTTACCATGGAAAGTAACTTTTATAAAATAGAGTTGAAAATGGCAATAAAGGGATTAGTTGCATAAAAATGCTGCACAGTAATGTGTTTTATAGCTTGATGACAGAAAGAATAATAGGCAAATATCATAACTGGCATCAATTAGTAATGTTTCTGGCAGGCACAGGAGAAAAATGTGGACTGAGAGGACATGGAGCTTGATCTACACACACACTTCTACAAGCTGACTCTTCTAAATCACAATGCACATTGATGGATGTGTCTGTGGAGGTGTTTCTGTTCATGCTAAATCTACTGTAAGGATGGCAATACTGTCACGTTCCAGTTTTCTCAGTTTAGCACCTTCTATTGCATTATCACAAAGCCCTTGAAAAGACCATTTAAAAATTTAAAAATTATACAGACAGTTCTAAAAAAATAAAATTAAAAATTACAAAGCTTAATAAAGCAGAGCAGGACAAGATGGACCTTTTGTTGTAGATTGATTACTAATTTTCTAATATTTCTCTTATCAAAACCCTACTTCACTGAGCCTCTTTACATTGGAGCCTACCACCTGCATAGACCACAACCATAACGAGCTAATCACATCCTAAGATTCTCCTCCCTATTTTGTGGAAGGGATAGATGGCCTGAGATGCTTCTGGAGCTAATCAAGTGTACCCCAAACCCTGGCCATAGCAATCTCCTAGACTCTTGAGGATGATGTCAAGGTTGTCATGGATGCAAACTGTCTCTTGAAAATCTACTTGCAGAGGTAAGGAGTTCCCTCTTCTTCTAAAGTGCCAGCCTGACAGATTAAATGGGCCACAGGGATCAAGATATGCATCTTCCAGCAGAGATAGGTATAATTGAGCTGTCATCAAGAAACTTGCCTGCATGTTTGGGGAAAGTATGGTTTCCTTCTTGGCATACTTACATAGATTGCCTTGCTGTTATTTTTCTTTCTTTAAACCGAGAGACCCACTCCTGCATTAGGGCACCAACCAAAAAACAGTGAATACAGACTGTGTTTATATGTTGACTGATGGATCAGAAAGCTCAGTTGCAGAGCTCCAACAAAATCTCAAACACATAGCAGCTCCACTCCCACCACATGATGCTTGATTGTCCTCAGAAATGATTAGGCAGGTGGGAAGCCAGGTCATGCAGAAAAATAACACACTTTTTTTTAAGTAATGCCAAGGATTTTGTCCTATTAAGCATAAATTAAGTATATTTTAAGCTACTCCTTCCATATATACACCAACTGCACTGATAGTATAGTGTTTGATTTCCAAGCACATGTTTCATAGCTCAGCCTTGTAACTGCTCTGAAGTTATTTTTCTGTTGTTACTGAAGAACTGCTTAATATTGACTAATCTACAGTTTCATACATCAAGTAGACTATTTTTCATATATGGACTTAAATCTGGCTTAAAAAATTGTAGGATGAATTGTAAAAACAGTTTAAAGTTATGATTGGCTGGATAAAGTGAAACTCTACTCATTTTCACTTGGATTACAGTACAGCTGCAAGATATAAATTCTGTGTGAGAAACAGTACGTTTTTTAATGCTCTTTGAATTATCATGTTTTTGTAAAATGAAAGACAACTGGTTTCATATGCAGGTAAAGAAATATTGGCATAAGGAGCGTTATTTGATTTGAACTGAGCCATGTTGCCAAAATGCATGAAACAGCTGCATGAGCTGAGTATCTGCCTGAGGGTACAACTGTATTTCCCTCCTCTCCATACCACCTGTCTGCTCTAAAATTACTGGATGCTGGTAGGTATCAAACCCCCAGTGGGATCTTTAACTATCATGATGATGAAGTACATTCCACACTGCTCTAAATAACATCTTGACACTTTCCACAGACATGCATTTTGTACTGCAGGATAAGGCATTATACCCCTCATTTCTAACACTTTCTTTAAAGGTACGTTACAAATAAAGAACTCAAGCACAAAAAATGGTGACGCCTTAATTAAAAATGGGAAATTTCACTGTTTCACATATCTATTCTAATTTATTTATCGCTTACAACACAAAATACATAAATTGTCCAATAAAAACCACCCTGACACTGAAAAAAAATATTTACCCAAAATAATTTTCACAACAGTTCCGTACATCAAATCACATCAAGCTTCTCAACTGATCTCTTAAGAAAAGCTGAATGTTGCAATATGTTTTAAGCTTGAAAAATTATAGCAGAAAGAGAACCAGTACCAAAGTTGAATGCCTCCCACTGAAATATCTTGCCACCAACTATATTAGGAAACTAATTGCCCAGACAACCTCCCGAAGTGCAGCTTAATTATTATGAATCATTAGAGCTTCAAGTGTCAAAATCAAGAACATAATCATCAGGCAGTTATATTCTTCACATTCTGAAGTTCAGCTTCAGAGTGTCAGTAACACATAGTCCCTTGTACAACACATGAAAGAAGCTTATTTCTGAGGTGGACAAAACTTGGACAACTGTGGCAAGATTCACATTTTGAAGGAAAATTAGATGAAGAAATAACTCCCAGTCAAAAGTGTTACAGTAACTGATTTGTCATCGATCTAATACAATTAGAAGCAACACTTTAAACTGAATTCCATATCCCTAACACTCCTCTCTATAATAAAAATGTACAATACATCAAATGGTTTAATGATGGCAACTGGAAAAAGGATGAAAGGTACTGAGCTTCTGCAAAAAAATATATAGTGTTTAAGAAAAAGTTAAATATACCATAAATTGGGAAAGCTTCACACAGATTATGAAGAGAAAAATACTTAACACTGAAAAACGGAATGCCCAAACCGGACAGCAAGTACAAGTTTGTGGACTCCTCCCCCTCCCCCCAGAACATTCTCTCTTTTTGGAAATACTTCATTTTTCAGAAGCCAACTTTGCATGCATCTCAAGTTGTTTACAGAAATATATTTTAGCTGCTAAAGTACAGCTGTATGGAAAGATAGGAAAAACAGACAGGCTTGGCATCTCTTAGTACAATATTGGGTAAAGTACAATATGCTGCACTACTTCATAAAATCCTTGCTATAATAAGACTGGAGGTTAAAATGCATACATCTCATACTGTTACTTGTATAGTCATTGTTGATAACTGCCATTTCAATAAATCATCATATATTGCATAGCCACATCAAAATTGCATGAAAATCACCCAGTCTCAAAACATATTATACCAGAATTCACAGTTGTTTTCATGTCCAGGATGTGCTTCTGTAGTATGGTGGGAAAATCAAAGAAACCCGTATGACTTAGTGCAGTTAATCTTCAGGTATAGCAGTTTAAAACTTTTGTATAGATTTAAACATAAAAAAATCGCTACATAAATGTCTTTTGCAGCCTCCTACATGGATCCAAACACAATATTTTTAGCTTTTTCCCCAGCTCCAGATATTGTAAAACCTTCCTTTACATATTCCTTTAGCTTTAAGGTAACTACAGAATGGGTTGGTGGCTGGTATGCCAAAGGATATAATCCAAGTTCTTAATACTAGTCTATAAAGTTCTTTATAACTTAGACCCTAAATAATTGAACAGTCACTCCACTTACAGGAGGCAAGGGCTGTTGTGATCACTAATCTGTTACTGCAGTCACAAATTGCCTACAAACGATAAAAAAAAAACAAAGCCCAAATGTTAAAAATTAATCTCCTCATTCTCAGCTGTTGAGTGGTTCTAAAATTTTGTCATTGTGAGGTATTAGAAATTCTTGCATGCCCATTTTACTACATTGTCCTCCAGCAGTATCATTCACTGCCACTCCCAACTCTTCTGAACAACCCTTGCTTAACTATTGTCTGAGTTGCTTCTTTCTTCTTCTTTTTGACTTCTACTTCTTTATGACTTCTTTCTTAAGTCATATATAACATTCAAGATTACTTGATTTAAGTTAGTGCACCACCCCTGTTACTAGATGTGTAAACACTGCAAATACCATATTTTACAGAAGCTACACAAATCAGTATTTTGTGTATAAGTGTAATTCAAAGCTCACAGAGGTCAATGGAAGTCCTATTGACCTCAGTAAGTTTTGGAATGACCTTTAGAGTTTAAACTTTACTTTGAACTGCTGTCTCTATGAAAACAATAGAACATACCTTGTGTTTCAGTTGTACAACACATGGTTTTCTCAAGTACTTGCTAACTAGTACTTATGCCTGTTGTTCAACCATTTCTTCATTCTGAGCCGGGTGAGTATGCATAATCTTCCCCCCTTGGGCCTTCACAGCTGCATTTACCCTGCATCTGATATATTAGGCAACTTTATTTCACCAAAACAACTTGATTCACTCTCACCTCAAAGGATGGTATCAGCTGGCCCATGAAAGGAAAGTCTTGAAGACATTCTGGATTCATTCTCTGTAGTTATGAACTTTCTCAACTAAAACGCACAGGATAAAATGTAGCCTGCAGTCATAAGGCTACAAACTTTGACTAATCAATCAAAGACTGTCTAAAGAAAAAGCTAATATTACTTTGCTGTTCTGTAAACTACACTCAAATCACTTTGAAAGCCTAAGTGCTGATAGCTAAGGTTTTCTAGTAAAATCTTTGTGCATTTTTTAAAAACAACTTTTATGTGTTCTTATAATTTGTGTCAGGATTGATTCCTTGAAATGTTCTTTTTAATTGTTCTAATTTTAATTACTAATTTCCATTGTTAAATATTAATTTAAATATTAGAAATTTAAGAGTAAGACAGAGCTAGAATTTATCACATTTAGCAAACATGGGGTACAACCGTTTTTGTTGTAATTCAGTGACTTTGTTCTGTTTCTATTAAAATATTGTATGCTACAGGATTCACAAGATTGCATTCCTTATAAAGGATGATCTGTCACTCTACAGCAATCGTTAAAAATACTAATGTAGCCTAATTGTAACTCAGTGTTTTATATTATTGCTGCATGATACAAGAGTGCTTCTTGAAGGGAGTAATGTATACGCTACACGGTACATATAGAAAAAACTAAGGCATAAAAAAATGTTAAGAGCTAAATATCATTAGCTTTCCTTGCTTTTGGCCACAGTGATAGCATACTGAAACCAATTTTGTATTTGCAGAGTGAACACAAATGTATTTAGGTCCTGGCACTTAAAAACAAGTGGCCTGATTGTTAAAGGTGTTCAATGGAATTAGTAGGTGCTCAATACTTCTGAAGTTAGTTTTCAAGAAAATTCTCTACCCTTTTACAAGTAGGAACAACAAACATTGGTCCTTGAGTTGCTCCCAGTCACAATGTATAGATTTCTTCATAGTTCTAAATCTAGATTACATCCTTTCTTTGTGCATCTGCTAGAGAATTGCCCTTTGAATTGTGCGTTTTATATTCTTTCTGTCAGTTGTAAAATATTTCAGTAGTTCAAAAGTCACCAAGAACAAAGACAACAGGAGACAGTTATTGCTATTGAAGATACAAGATTTTCAATCACAACTCATGTCAAGCTGGGAAGGACAGCACAGCCAGTTGCAAGACTGGAGATGAATCCTCACAAGCATCTAAGATCTAGTCTGCACTAGAAAGGTCTGTATAGCTATATTCACCAACCCCTTCCAGTTGGACAAAACTGTTAAATATTTATAGCTTATTCCAATTCCCTGAACAAAATAAGCTAAACTGGCAAAGCCTTTTTTGTCAAATATTAGTAAAACTGCATTTATACCAGTACACTTACAGAACTGTCAGAAAAAGCAAAATCCGAACCAATATTATTAAACAAACAAAAGTGTGGACCTGATGTAAGAAACCTACAGGTGATGACAAGTGAGCATAGGCCAAGTGGAATGATGAGAACTAATAAACCCCTTTTCTGTGCCTCCTCTCCTCCCAAGAGATGTCAATATCTTAGGCTCTGTCCAGTTAAACAAACCAGGCCCTCGTTGGCTTTCATTTCCATTACAATATAGCAAAGTCCAAGCATGAAATTCTGGTCCCACTTAAGTCAACTGCAAAACTCCTTTTGTCATCAATGGAATGAGGATTTCGCCCCAGGAATGAAAGGAGGGCTTCAAGATTTATTAACAAACACATTATATAAGTGACTACATCAAATGTATTATTTTCAAAAAAACACTTTACAGTTCATTTAAGGATACTAAGTTACTCCCCTTTATGATATCAACACAAAAGGAAAATTATCATTAAAATGTACAGAAAGCTGGGACATTGTCAGTTAAGATGGATGCACTTTCCCCTTGACTTTTCACTGATATATATAATGAAATACTAGCAAATTACCTGTCTGAAATTAAACTTAAACTCAGTCATTTTGAGCTGTAATAGTTGGCTAAAGTTACATGTTAAATTTTCAGTACTCTATAATTCAAAACCTGCTTGGCTGACCTGCTTCAAAATTTAAAAAAAAAAATGTCTGACAGCATGAGCCTAACCAGAAAAAATTTTAGGCCAAAAGGAGGCTTAAAGCATAATCAGTTTTGGAACCTTAAAACTGGAGCCTCAAATGTGATTCAATAATAATGCAGATGGTAATAAGGTTATGATTTGAGTATGTGATTAGAAAAAAAAAAAACATGAAGAGCAGAGCTTAATAGGCTGACAGGACATTCCAAATCCCCTACAGTATGTGTATCATTTACCTTTTGAATAATATTTGATGGACACACTGGGACTGTGGATATGAAGAGCACTCTCAGGCCAACAAAATGAAAATATTGGCCACATCCACATGTGGTATGGATGTTTGGTTCCCCGGAGACAACTAGCTTAAAAGAGCACCTCGTACTGCTGCTAGTTGTCTCCAGGGAATGCCTGTGCCACATGAGTTCTGGCATGTGGCAAGTTACTCTGGGTGGGGTAGGGGAGGCTGGGGCCAGCACTGTGCTGGCTCCAGCAGCCTTACCTGGGGGCCTGGGGACTTTCTGGGGCTGCAGTTGTGTCACTCCTGCCATGCAGAGCCTAGCTGGCAGTGGAGTGCGGCTCTGGTCAGCCAGGCTCCAGGTTTGGGCAGTGCATGCTGCCGCTGCATGCACCACTTCACTTTTTTTTCCTGCAGATTTTTTTGACCCTGGAATATCCAAATGTCAAAAGCACAAGTGTTCTATTTCTATTAAACTTTTTAGTGCTTCAAATGATTCATTTAATGTACTAAAGATACAAGATGGGGTTACATGTTGAACAGTGACATAGATACCTAAAATATTAAAAAGAATATTTGAAAAGGCAAACAGATCTTATGGTTTGAGGTTGCAATTTAAAAACAGAGGTAGATATCTACATAATTTTTCTTTTGTACATTTGAAATGTGTTATGCATATGAATTAATGAAGGCAATTAAAAAAAAACCCTTATGAGCTTTTACTTTTATTACATACATGCACACACAATAAAGGCTTGTGCTGTGTATCTATATCTATGTGTCCTAACAACGAGGAGCAGAAGAATTGTGCCATGGAAAAAAATGAAAAAGAAAGAGGGAAACTATTATCATAATTAAAGTTGTGTGAAACTTGGCCATTATGCTTTGCAGGGGTTCATCCAAGCCTTTTCTTTGGCTTTGGTTCACATCCCAAGTGTTGCTTTGACATTTGGACTCAAAGGAAGCCAAAAGCTCTAAATGAAACTTGGCCAATTTGTACATACTTTTAAAGGTTTGGGGTCAAAACCATGCAAAACCACAGAATTCCTTCTTTAACCATAAATCAGCCCATGTTTGCCAAAAACGTCTATTTTATTCTGTATAGATTTGTATGCCACACTCATCACTGTAGTATCAGAGTGCTTTGCAGACAGTGCATTAAGCTATGTATTATGTTTTCTTGCTTTTTTATTGTTCTCTCGTTCTAAAACTGTGTTTTGGTTTAGAAGCTTTCTAGGTTCAGGATGGGGAATAAGGGGAGAAATACATTGTGTTTTTAATATATAAGCTGCTATGTTTCTGCTGGGGAAGCATGATCGAAGAAAAGTACTTGCAGCAGAAGGTAGAAGTTCTCATTGGAATTCATTCTTCAGTTTTAGACTGGTCTCCTGAGAATATTATATCTCCTATAAATTTTTTACCTCCAATTTTAAATTCCATCATGCCAGAAGAACAGAGTTGTAGATAAGTGGTTCTCAACCTTTTTAAACTCAATGCACACCTCCAAAAATGCCTGCTCTTAGATTTCATTAATTATTTGACTACAGAAAAATAATTTTTCCGTTACAACATGTCACAACGGATGAAGAGGTAAAATCCTTTTTTAAGGTTTCAAATGCCATTCAGGTCTCTTGGGACCACTTCAATGGTACCCGTTTCATGGGTAGGGTGGTCATGGGGGCTACCAGGTATGAGAATCCTTAGAGAATCTATAAAAATTGGAAAAGCCCAGGAATCACTGGACCCCCTTTACATCCCATGGATATACCTTTACCATATATAGGTTCATTGCCAGGCCCTTAATTAACCTAAACATTCAACCAGTAAATTCTTATTTTTTTAATTTAACATATAAATTGTTCTCTTGGAGTTTTGGCAGGACCTGGCGCACATTCTGAGTACTGAGTCAGATCATCAGAAAAAATCAAGATGTCACCAAGGTAATTTACAACAAATCAGTCCAGCATGTCTCAAAATATGCCATTCAAAAAGTGCTTGAAGATAGCAAGGGCATTGCAGAGCCCAAAAGGTATGATGAAGTATTCGAAGTGCCCACAGCGGGACTAAAACATAGTCTTCTTCTCATTTCTTTTCCCTATACAGATGAGATTGTAGGCTCCTCATGAATCTAATTTTGAGAATATCTTGGCCTGACAAAGTGTCTCAAATAATTAATTCATTAGGGGCAGTGGATACCTATTATGAACCATTACCTTGTTTAAAGCCCTGTAGTTAAAACAGGAACAGAGAAAGTCATCTTTCTTAAGCATAAAGAATATTGGGGGCCTGCTGGGGATGTAGAAGATCTGATAAACCCCTTATGGAGGTTCACCTTAATGTATACTTTGAGAGCCCTGACCTCTGGTTGAGAAAGACAATAAATTCATCTGAAGGCAATTTGTGCCCCTGACATAAAAACAATAGGGCAATCATAAGGTTGATGTGGGGGGAGCTGATCTTTTTTCTTATCAAACACATCTGTTAAGTTGCAATAGTTAGCAGGGAGTGAGGGGTCAGGGTCCACTGGACAGGTTTTTCCCACTGATGCCAGCTGGAAGTCATCTATGGTTGGTTCAAGGCCCCTGGTATTGTTGGTCCTGCTTCTGGTCTGGGTTCCAGTTTGAGAAGCATTCTTCATACAAGAGCTTAAGCAATAGGGTGAGCCAAAATGGAGCTTCCTTAGGCCCCATAGAATGTGTGGATCATGGACAGATAATCAATGAATTCCTAGGATGACTAAAAAATGAGAGGCATGGATGAGGTTGAAAAAAAGAGACTCCCGATTCTAATCTATTGATACCCCTACTGGAGCCATTCCACTGGTTCCCACAAGGGGCAGTGTTGACTCTTCCAGGATATTAGCCCACCCAGGTAGCCAAAATGCAGCCTCGTATTCCTGTTGCTACTCACAGCATCAATACAGAGGCTAAGATCAATGAAGCTATCCAAGGTTGCTGGGAGCTCCACCCAAACCAACTCATCCTTAATGTGGTACTGAAGCCGTTGGTGAAAGTCAAAGTGTTGAGCCACCTCATTTCATTCAGTGCCAGCAACCAGCTGTCTAAACTCAGCAGCACAGCTTGGTACTGGGTGGTGCCTTTGTCTGTGGGCCTGGAGAGCCTGCTCTGCAGTATGGACCTGACATAGGTTCTGAAGATCTTGGCCATGGCCTGGATAAACTCTTTGAGCTTATCTAAGAGGATTCCTGCAGATTACAGAAGTGCAGAAGCCCAGGCCAGGGCATCACCACTTGAGAGGCTAAGGTTCGGTCCTACCCTGGCTATATCAGAGGCATAGGTTTCAGGGCACAGTTGAAATAAGAAGTGACACTGATTTAATGAATCCCCAGAAGTGTCAGGGATCAAACTTGGCAGGTAGCAGAATCCAGGGTTTGGAGTGAGTATACTGGGTAGGCTGCACTGCTAAGCCAGGAACTGGAGTGCATTGGGCTTGCAAGCCTGTGATCTCAGCTTGTAACCCCTGTAATGCTGCCAGCAACTCTTTCCCAGAGATCTGTCTTGGTGGTACCTCCATCTCCCTGCACCACCATGGCTCTGTGAAACATACCTTGTTGTGAGGGTTCAGCTCGGAAGTAGGCATCCATGCCCGCAGATGGGGCCCTGAAGGGCAACCAGGAGGTCAGCTGGGTGAGGATGCAGGTTATTGGGGCATCAGGTCATGGTCTGGATTAGCAGAGTGGAGATTCAAGACACAACCCATGGTGCACGCCAAGTTCAGAAGCCAGGAGAATCAGAGTGCCAGATATGGGATCCAGGGAAGATACAAGAGCAGGGTCAGGGAAAACCAAAGCCAAGTCTGGTGCCAGACAAACCAGAGAAAGCAGTGAGCACAAGGCTTGCCAGAACAGACTCAAGCTGTTGTCAAGGTATGCCTGCAGCCTGAAACTGCAGGTGGGCTTACATGGGCTGAACGGTACTCTCAGCAAACAATCCAGTCACAGAGAACTGGGGCAGTCTTATTAGCAAAGGATCAAGGTCATGTGTGGAAGCTCAAGAGCTCAGCCCAGTTGGGCCTGACTAGCCAGAAAAGGACAGGTAGAAATAGAAATCTGTGTTGATGAGGAGACACATTGCAGTATTCTGGCCTAGTCAAATATAAAAGATTTCAAGGTGTATTGGATTATCATACTTCAAGTGGACTGCAGCAAAGTCATGAATAACTGAGGCCAGGTCATCATCTATTTTAAAGGGACTCAGATGATGCTGTATGAAATCTTAGCATTATTGAGGAATCCTAATGGGCTCCTAACCTACATGCTGAATTGACTAATTGAGGGTATGTATCCCCAACCAAAGGGAGACTGCACCATGGCTGCAAGCTCCTCAAAACATGTACTCTGTCAGCCAGCAGTTTTGCTTGGGGCTTCAGTAAGCTGTTCTTTACCCATGAGGTCATCTCCTGCAGCTACTAAGCCATTTGGTGGAAACAGTATGGTCATACAAAGTAATGGATAGGTAGTGTTGCCTATAGCTGATGTTGCATCCATACTGTCCAAGCGGTTAACTGGGTAGTTGTATCTTGGTGTTGTAAAGGATATAGAGCAGGGATGGGCAAAATGCGGCCTGCAGGCCAGATGCAGCCTGCCAGGCCATTCTATCTGGCCTGCGAGGTCCCTAAAAAGTTTAGAAAATTAATATTTATCTATCCCTGGCTGCTTGTCATGTGGCCCTCAATTGCTTGCCAAAACTCAGTAAGCAGCCCTCCACCTGAAATAATTGCCCGCCCCTGATAGAGAGAGAGAGTTCTTACGTATCTCCACCTGGGAGGGGTCTAGTGCTAGAGATTCAGTTTCCTATCCGTGCTCAGCGGGTATATGCTTCCTGAAAGGCCTCATAGGTTCCCATATCATCTTAGACCCCTGCAACCACTCTCAGGCAAGTCAGCAGCATCTTACGGTCAACAATGCAAAATGCTGCCAAGAGGTTCAATAATGGCAGTGCCTGTCCATCCAGATGAGGCTGCCTAGATTTTCTATGAGCTTGTTCAGGCATGAGAGGTTTGACACTCAGCAACACCCACCCACTCAGCAACAGCCTAATGCATCTTAGGTGGGTTTCTTAAGTGCTGGGACTATTGTGTGTTTGGAAGAGAAAGGAAAGATGTATTTTCTGAATGATGCATTGGCTATTTATGTCACGATACCAGTGGCTGATGACTTTTGCACATTACAGGAAAAACACGGGCTGGATTCACAAGTCCTTTACAGCAAGGGTGGGCAAAATAGGGCTCCTAAGCTGGATTCAGTCTGGCCTGAGGAGGGTCCCTTAATCTTGCCTGACCCAGGCACAGTCTGGCCGTTGGCACATCCCACTGCCCCTAGGAGCACAGGAGGGCTGGCGAGGCTCAGTAACTTGCCTGCATTTTTAGGCAGCCCAGATGGTGGCAGCTTCTTTTGGCTGCTGCTGCCACTGGCCACTGCTACTTGCCCCAGCCCCCTGGTACTGACGAGAATCTACATGCACAGCCTCAGCCCAGGCCTGGCCTACCCTACGCCTGCTCTGGACTCACCCTGACTGGAGCAGACCAGCTCCAGACCAGCTGGGACCTTTTGCCACTCCCAGGCCTTTCTTGCTACACCCTCCTGCAGCCTGCATCCAGGCTGTCCTGCTGCTCCTCTCTGCTGTTATCACTGCCCCACCAAGCCAACCAGTGGGGCAGTGGTGGCAGTGGAGAGGAGCTACAGGGCAGCCCAGGCACAGGCTCCAAGCAGCTCCAGCGTCAGCGATGGGGAGGTGGCTGCTTTTCTCTCATGCCCAGCAGCAGCTTCTGCCTTGCTAACACTGCAGCTGCCACCAGTCAGAGTGGGTGGGCAGTCTGAAGTGAGCACAGGGTGGACTGAGGCCAGGGCCAGGTCCAAGGCTGAGGCTGTGCACTGGTGGCGATGACAAGGAGGAGCTTCAGGGTGCTCAGGCTCCAGGCTGTTACATGGGAAGAAGGGATTTTTGACCAGCCCTTGACAGTTCCCCAGTACTACCTGTCTGGCTCACAAGCCCAAATAATTGCCCACCCCTGCTTTATAGGAATCCAAAACTTCTTGATAAGAAAATGTCTAGAATGATGCTTTGTAAATTGTTTGACCTAAGAGACCTGAGCTTCATTATCAGATTTACTCTACCTACTATCTACCACCTGTGAAGTTGCTTCCTTTTTCACAAATGTGTTAAGACCTGATCCTGTGAGGTCCTGAACATCCTCACTTTTCACTGATAGCAGAACTACTGAAGATGCTAAGTACCTTTCAGAATGATCTCATCATCTTATAGCAGGGGTGGTCAATTATTTTGGGCAGAGGGCCATTTACCAAATTTTGGCAAGCTGTTCGGTGTGTGGCAGGGTTTTGTGTGTGGGTGGATAGGTGTAGGGGTGGAGTGAGGGAACATGTGGGTGTGTGTGTGGATATGTGGGGGTTGGTGTGGGAGGGGGTGTGGGGGTCTGCATGTATGGCAGTGCAAGGAAGGTGTGGGTGCATGTGCATGGTGTGGTGTGCATGTGGAACTCACCCTATGAACACATACAGACACACACAGTGTGCCTCTCTCACTGCATGCATGCGCGTGCGCATACACACACACACACTCCCTCCCTCATTGCTCTCTCTCTCTCCCCCTCCTTCATTGCATGGACACGGACATGGGCACAGACATGCACACACACACTCCACTGCTTCTGGTCCCAGAGTACAATCAAATGATTGCTAGGGCCTAGGAAAATTTTTAGATTTGGTAATGTTATATAGTTAATGCAACTGTACATACAAACAAGGTATGACAAAAAGGAAGTTAGATGTCTAAGTTGCCACTTGACTTTGCAAATGTTTAGCATACAAATACATCAAAATGTGCCTGGTTTTCAGACCGTAAATAGAGTAGACTTTTTGAGATATTTCTGTAAAGACAGTGGTTTCTCATTTAAGGTAAAATATATTATGAATTGTAATGTATTCCATTAACCTTTTTTCAAAACATGCCTTGAGATTATGGTGCATGTGTGTATAAAATGTTATGCCAAAACAAATATTCATGAAACCCAGGTATCAAACAGTAACATCACAAAAATATCAAGACAGCACAACAGTTTACCTTCCTAATCAGAAACATGTTAGCCATCGGAGACCTAAAGAAATGAGCCATATAAAGGATATGAAAAGCATCAATGGCATTCACTGAACTTCACAGCTATTCTATAACAACCTATATATGCATACACACATATTTGATTATATATATTTATAATTCCACTATCGCTTTCCACTCTCTTCTGTACAAAGGTTAAAAAGTTAGTTGACAGAACAATAGCATGAATTAGCTGAAGTTTGAGGTAAGAAATTTAATTTTAAAGTTATGATCTAATAAAGTAATAGAGATTCTTGAGACTGATGATAATATCCCAGACTTCATGATACAGATACTATCTTAACTCTGATTGTGGTCTTTCAGCACAGGCCAGTTTGGCAGATATGCAATTTTTATTTTTACTCTAAGTCAAATAGATGATTATGTCAGTAGTTACTTTCAATATTAACTTCAGTGATAGTTGCCAAGACTGTGCAGCGTGTGTCTAACAGCATGAACTATATTTTGTGCTTTATCTCCCCAGTGCCAGCTTCTCAACTGAAGCCTAAAAGATACAGATACTGTGAAAGAAGAGAACATGAAATAACTTTCTGTATGAGGCATCTATCAGGGATGACTCAGTGGCTTTATGAAAGATAACATGGCTATTGTTAGTATTCCTAAGAAAGCACCTGCAAGCTAAGAAGTTAAATTCCTTAGGTTCTTAACTTAGGGAATGGCAAACATAAAAATGTCTCAAAGAAACAAATGAAATAAAAGGAAGGTATGATGTTGCTAAGAAACAGAGATATATGGATTATTTTAAAGATGCAAACACTAAGGAAAGGGCTTTGTGCCAACAGAGAAGAGGTATTTGAAAGAAAAAATTATGAAGCTGGTTAAGGGTGCATGAATGGATAAAGCCTCAATTTCTCTTCATTCAAAGCTAAGCTACCAAGACAGGCATAGCAAATCTTTAATACAGCAAAGAAGGGAACTTACATGAATCGTTGTAGCTTAAATAGTAAAAGTAATTGCCCTGATAAATATGTAACACAAAAATAGGAAAAATGTGAGGTTGGGGTCATATTTTAAATTTATATATTTTTTTACATTTGACTAATCTTTCAGGTTGATTAACAACAACTAGGCAATGGCAGTATGAACTAATTATCATAAATGAATGTTAAGTGTTCCTGACTGCAAACCTGTCAAAACCTCTGACCATGTCTTCACATGGAGACCTGTTTCTCTGCAGAAGACTGAACAACTCTTTCTTGGTGAAAACAGTATCTCTCTCAGCTACAAGCTCTTGTAGTATACACTTTGCCTTCTTTATTTGTTCATATTTCAAATGACAAGACTCTATCAGACGGCAATCATTTAAAAAGAAGAGCTGATTTTATATCAACAGGCATTTTAAATGGCCTTTTAAAAAGAGGTAAATTTATACACCACTGAGAAATCATACTAAAATATAAAAGTGCATAGAGGGATGATATACATACTGGACTGACCCAACATTTTTTAGGTCATCAATAGCTTGTGAGAAGATTCGATTTTACTTTTACATGTGCACCAAATACTAAACATCTCAACTTACAATAAAAATAATATAATTAGAATATAATTTGAAAGAGACATTCAAGCCTAATCTTTTAATATCAGTTCAGTAAAAAGATAGTCTGAGGGACCAAACTTTCCTTAAGAACACAAATGACTTTGTTACAATATGCCTGTTTTTCAGTCATTGAATGAAAGATTTGGCACAGTTGTTTTACTACTTAAATGTTAGTCTTGGGAACAATAAATTTAACAGATGCCATCATCACAGACGGCATGCAAGAAACACAGACCATTCAGAACCCTGCTAGAAGAGATGAATAGGTTTTTGCTTGTAACTACCATATTTGGGTTAAAAGACAGATGTTCACCGTGAACATGTGGTATTACCTGTGAAGGGAAATTTTATACATGTGCACAAAACCACAGTGTAGTTATAACTTTAATCCTGGAAAAGGAGCAAGAAAAAAATACCTGTAAGATGAGTAAATGTGTAAACTCATCATTAAATCAGGTTAAGAGAGGAGCATTTCACTTAAAAATTGAGACCTTTATGATTAGGTTCAGGTATTCAGTAGGCACACATTCAAGCATATTGTTCAACTGTGAGCATTTTAGAAACTGTGGTTTTCTAACTTCTTCTAAGGCTCCTTTCACAACGAAAAATGCAACCAAAACAAAAACAAATCTGCAGTAATGACACAGGGAAGCTGTGTGCTTCATTTTCCACATGCCTAATTGACTCTGACAGCACACTAGTAATTTAATGCACTAAAATCAACATTGTATAAATTCAACCATCTGAGCAAAGAGAAGAAGAACTTGTACCTACATGTGAACTTTGAAAATAGAAGCATTTTCAAAAACCTTAAGAAGCCTAATTAAAATGAAGTGGCAATTAGTTCAGTGTCTTCCCCAAACCATCTGCATTCAAAGTCTAGCATAAATATACTTTTAAACCTCAGTCACTTAAATTATCCACCCAATATTCAGGACATTTCAATATATCAATATTCATGACTGATCTGACTAAACTTAAAGGGTATGAAAAAATCAACCTACCAAAAATACAAATATCATTCGTTCTCTTAAGGATTTAATTCAGTTTATTGGTAATATGACTTTAACCAAACAACAAAGCAGAACAGCTCGTGTCCTTAAACTTTTCCCATATTTACCTGCCATTGCCCACTGCAGTACTATCTTCTTTGAGAAGACAGTCCTCTCAAAGGGAGAGGACCACCAGTCCCTCAACCAAGACACCATACAGACAGCTTACATTGGAGTAGGAAGTGGAGAGGATCAATACACTGGGCAGACTGAGGAATTCTAATCCCAATTTGGAGTATTCTCCATGAAAATACTAGGTCCATTAAAATATAATCACCCACAGAAACCCTTGTTGCTATGATGGCCCAGAAAATAGGCAAACAGCAAGAATTCTCATGGTAATATTTTTCTTATATTGACTGAAAGTTTCCGAGAGATATAGACAAACTTTTCAGTAACACAGTACCGTTCCTCAGGCCAAAAGCCTGTCTACGTATAACCTAACCATGCAGTTGGTCTAATAAAAGATATCACCCAACAAATTCTTGTTTCTCAGAGAAACCCTTGCCTCTTGATACAAACTGTAGTTCACCTAAGATTTATTCAAAATGGAGAGAAAACAGGAGTCAGAAACCCAGCAGTTTACATGACATGCTACATTTCAACACTTTGGGCAAGTAGTATGGATTCCCCTTAGCTAAGTTACAGAGAAAACAAAAGAAAACTTTACATTTCTGGAAGTTTGGCCATATGAACAATGTTGACAGTTTTTCCGTGTGTCCCTCTCTCCAACTTCCTTATCAGCTGCTAGGTGTTAGGTTTCATTATCATATCAGAGTTAGCTTCCATTCATATTTTAACAAGTTAGTGTTGGATTACAAGTGCCATCTGAAGGAATTATAAAAAGTTTTGGCCCTCCTACAAGGGCAATTATCTCCTCATTACCTATGGGAGGTTCTTGCACCTTCCTGTCTCCAGACCCAGCATTTCAAAAGCCCCTTTAATCTCCAGGACTCTAAACATTCCTCAACAATTAGGGGGACAGATTTTAGATTTTAGATTTTCATGTCCATTGTCCTTGCCTATGGAAGCTGATCATGCCCTCATGACAGAAGTATCCAGTTTCTATCATAGCCAATTACAGTGATAGCATGGGTTTTCCTCTTCTCAATTTTCTCTTGACATGACTTATAAATTATTGACAAACCCCATGTGGTATTAGCTCAAGCTGCTTCATTTCAGTTCCCAAAAACAGAATAGATTCCTTCATGACTTAATTTAAATGTACATAGATTATTAGCCAAATTAGAACAACTGCTAGAAATGTTTTCTAAGTGTGTGTGTGTGTATATATATATATATATATTTTTAAATGCCAAATATCATCTAACTCCCTTTCTGGATCCTCCCTCAAGTTATGATCATTATACCTGACAGATCAGATATACAACCAAAAATTATAGTAGGTTCCAACTGAATCTTTTACCAGCAGTCTATGTAGTTTGATATTTTGGGCTATTTGTTTTAATTATCTTTTGTAAATGAAGGAAAGGGCTATAGCACTTATGTTGCACACAGTTATATGCATCTCTCTGAAGTGAAAAGCAGATTACCTACACCTGCTTCTCATCCTTGGCAAGTCACCTATGTTAAATCTTCAATGTGACAGAGCTCAAAATGAAGAGTAAAATGCTTATTTCACTATGCTAATAAGCATCTATGAAAATAAATATGAATATACAACCCCAGCTCAATAATGCAGGGCCTAACAACCTGCCATTCTACTGTACTGACAAATAAAACTTTGCTAAACCAATGAACAAACAGATTTTTAAAACCATTTCTTCTAAGTAATTCAACAATGTCACTGTAATACCCCTCATGCCCAGCATAGAGAGAGAAACTAAAAATATGTATGTTAAAATACAGCAAAACAGTCTAGCTTTCACTAAGATATTTTGATGAAGTCAAAGATTGCAATTCTATGCAAATCTAACAGCCTATAAAAGTTATAAACCATATTAATGGAAAAAATCTTAAGTGTTTGGGTTTCTCTTGTTCAAGTTAACAAGGATTTCAGCTGTGGCAACATTTAATCTTGCCTAGGATACAACTGAAATCTTCATATACTCACCAACCCCACCCCTCCCCAACAGTCACTATCCGTTACAACATAGCTATGGACAACCTAGAATGGGTGCTCCTGCCTTCATTGATTTTGCTTCCCTCCCTTCCTGCTCTGCCTTGCTCCCCCATTTGTTGGCAGTTTGTAAATCAGAAATACAGGCAGCAGCCTGCAGGGACAGTCTGCATGTCGGGCACAGCCATATTCAGCTTCTGCAAAACTTACATTTCCCATTTACAAACTGTCAGCCAATGCAGGAGGGAAGAGGGGTGGGGAAGAGGAGAGCACAGTGGAGCAGGAAAGGGAACAAAACCTAATACAGGGTAAGAGCACTGGCTCCTGCTGCAGCCACTGCTTTGTTTTAGGTTTGTGTGTTGATTCTGAAATGTTAGCTAGCATCAATAGTAACAGAAAGGCAAAGATTTTCAAGATAAATATCTTTTATTGGACCAACAGCATGGTTGGAATAGACTTAGACAAATGCAGTGTATTTGTCTTCTTGAGATTTAAAACTTGCCTAAATCTATTCCAATCATGCAGTTGATCCAATAAAAAGATATCACTCAAAAAATCCTTCCCTCTTGCATATTTCCTAGATCATCATGGCTACAACATTACTCCAGCACTCTCAGTAGTAATATTGATTTTTTATTCAAAACTGAGCAACTTTTATTTTGAAGGCACAGACATCATATCAGCTTAGTAAAAAAGGGGCCTTTACATAAGCTCCATAGCTGCAGTTTGGACTTTTTTGATAAGGATGATTATTGTCACAACTACTGGGTAAACTGCACCACTGCATCTTTAGTCTTTCTGAGAGCAGCCACTTTCCATCTCAAGGTCTTGGGCTTTAAACTCTCCCAGGATGGACTCACAGCATTTTCCAACTCTCAGCCTGAGTTCTGTGTATCAACTATCATCACCTCAGCAGGTCTGACTTGTGCCCATACCCAGCAATTCTGTTTCTACCAGTGTAATGACAGAGGTAATCAACAGCCAAACAACCTCCTTAAAGCAAAGTAGCGTGTATTTAAAGCAAATGCATTTAAGAGAAAATGCATAGGCTATTTTAAGCTACAGAGTTCTCTAAACAAGATCATATAAAGAAGCACAGTTTCCACATGCCCTCATTTCCTTCCACTTCTTCAGGATGCAAATGATACTACAGACAACTTGGGATGAACTGTAGGTGGTATAGATCTGTTCTACTGATAATCTACTAAAAGAACTCCTATGCACTTCTTGCAGTATTTAGCTAATCAGTTACATTCTATAACCTAAAAAAAAAGGTCAGAAAAGGTTTACTTTGGTGAAGGAAAACCTTAAACATTATTTCTCATGCCCCACTTACAAAAGGAAATCTGTAAGAATATAAATCTATAAGAATACTCTATAAAAATATAAAACATCAGGAAGCTGTCTATGTTAAAGGATAAAAATTCCTATTACATGTTTTATGGAGGACAAACTGTGCAAATAGATTAAGGCATGTTAGTGCGACTTTAACGTGCGGAATTTCAATCTCAACTATCGCTTTTGTCATTGATTATAATTTATATATTATAGGGTGTTTAAATATTATATAACTTGGTAAGATATTAGACAAGCTATAAGTCAAAGTTAACATTAAAATGAACTATATGTAGCTTGCTATATTGAACTCTGATGTGCTGAAATACTAACATCTATTATAATGAGGTTATTGATGTAGAGTTGACATATGACTTGATTTGCAGATGCCCTATTGACTAACCTTTCGCAGCTATATCTCAGTGTAAACCCATGGTAATTATTGCTGGATAGGGAGAGCTGGTTTAACTGAACTATTTCTTTTGATGCATGTTGAATGTGATTGCCCCCTGGAGATTACAGGAGTCCCACATGTGTGAGTTATTACATAAATACTGGGAAGAAAAAAAGGTATATCGCATTAAATTTTTTCCTGTTTCTCATTGTTTCAGTTTTAGATTTTTCAAGGATTTTTCCCCTTAATGTGCCCATTGTGTGTGTGTGCATGTGTGCATATGTTTATGTATTTACTTAAATACACACATTTTTTAAAAATGGTCACCTAAAAGTATACTGTACAGAATACTGTGCAGTATTCAGTTTGTATTTCTCAACCCACATAGATATATATATATTCCCACAGGGAATTCATATATTCAATAAAGTTTATCTGCATTATAAATGGAAACGTGTTGTTTAATTGCAAATATTTACAAAAAATTGCCATTCATAGATTTTTAAATAACTGTGTGTGGAATGTATAAGCATAACTCAGTTTGTAATATCCAAATATTTATTGCATTGTTTAATGGTAAAGGGCTGCAAGCCAGGGTATTCAGGTTGTCTTATTGGTTCTGCCATTTACCCTCTATGTCACTTTGGGTAATACAGAAACACGATGTGTCCATCTACATGTGCTGCTATGGCACTGTTGTTACTGTGCCATCATTTAATACTTCCTTTCAGAAGTACTAAAAGATGCTACAGTAACAGCCCATACTGTATTGTGCATGCACCGCACAGTAATTTTTAAGGCACTACATCATCATAACAATGAGCTATAATGAGGGAGCCCATCACTATGGCAATGTAGTTGCGGCATCCCAGTTTTTTCCTGTGGATGTTATATCACCATAGCGCGTTACTATGGCGACATAGTGTCATGTGTAGCCATGCTCAGTGTATATCTAGTTTGCTTTCTAGAAAAAGAAAGTGTGGAAGTATATTAAAGCAGGTAGTAAAGCACTGGAACAGTTTACCTAAGAAGGTTCTGAAATCTCCATCCTTGGAGGTTTTTAAGGCCTGGCTAAACAAAGCCTTGGCTGGGATGATCTACTTGGGGATGGTCTTGCTTTGAGCAGGGGGTTGGACTAGAAGACCTCTTGATGTCCCTTCCAACCCTAATTTTCTATGATTATTTCTTATACATTTCTGACATAGGAAAATGAGCATGTAGACTTGGAAGATGCTTATAACAGTACTTATAACAGAAGTCCTTACAATATTACCATTGTTATTATTATTAGGTAAATATTATAGTTTGTCATGCTGTTTGGCTTAACTTACAAATCTTGATGAAAGATATGAAGATATTTTTTGAAACACATTCAAGTAAATACATAAGTAATATTCTAAGTGAAGA
>NW_017728997.1:27826998-27831362 GCF_001723915.1 Gavialis gangeticus | reverse complement strand
TCTGACATAGGAAAATGAGCATGTAGACTTGGAAGATGCTTATAACAGTACTTATAACAGAAGTCCTTACAATATTACCATTGTTATTATTATTAGGTAAATATTATAGTTTGTCATGCTGTTTGGCTTAACTTACAAATCTTGATGAAAGATATGAAGATATTTTTTGAAACACATTCAAGTAAATACATAAGTAATATTCTAGGTGAAGAAAAGACATGAAAACCAAAAAATAAAACAGCTGTATTTACAACATTTTACATATTACATTGACAAGTTTTTAAAAATGGTCAGCTAAAATAATTCTGTACAAAATACTGGGAGTGTCTATATGTTTAATAATGCACAGTGGTCACTGCACATTTAATTTAGTATTTGTACAACCACGTACTAAATGTATGTGCAGTGACCACAGTTACTGTACAGCAGTGCTGGTGAATGCCTTTTTAGTAATGCTACTGCACAGTAGCCTAATAATACCATGCAGCAGCAAATTAGCACTGTCCATGCTGTGACATGCTACTGCACAGTGTTATTAAGCTACTGCACAGTTAGCGTCTTATGTAGATGTGTCCACAGTGTAGCAGTCAGTATGTATATGTCAACCTACCAATTATTAGAAAGAAGTAAAAATTCTCAGGGTGTGCAAATGTAACAAAATGATCTTCAAATATGATTTTCACAGATTGTCTATAGGGACATTTTATAACAAAAGCAGTTTTAGCTTCTGGGGATTACCCTGTGCAATGAAAACAAATGTCAAAGTAAATCCCAAAAGAAAAAAACCACTTCTGGTATTGATCCTCAGACCTACCAATCAACCTTTCTGCCCTCTGTAGACTTTCAAATAGTTTAGTACTTTTCTTCATCTGAAACCTCTTAGAAAAATTCAATGTAATCTTAAAACATTGGCTGAGGTTCAACACACATTTCAGCAACACATATGGTATTTATCCACAACTCATAGAACCTTTCCCTGGCCAAGAAAAGAAAATGCCTAAGTGCACATCTAAGTGTTAAAAGTATGTTTATGTTCCACTAGAAATGTGTGCATATTATCTGCATCTGTAATTGTCCGTAATGGGCTTGTTTCAATTATTCTGATTTTGTACTTATAATGTATTTCTGATTTTGTAATCATTTTTTAAAAATGTATTGAAATACATTATCAGTTGCCTTTTTATTACTCCTATTATAGACCACAGTACGAAATATAGATAATTAAAACAGAAACAACAGGTTGCAGGTAAGCAATTTTGTTTATTACCTAATTTAAATAAAGCACATTCTTAGAGATATAATCACATACACATAAAACTGACAGCTTTAAAAATACAACTGCCTTCTTTCCTGCAGATATTAGTAAAGAAAACTCTCTACAACCTGGGTGAAATTCATAATAAACTCTACTTTTTACTGAAGGCTGGACATTTTTGAGGTTGAAGTTATTAGTTACACTTCCTATCTTGGCAAAATTCAGCTATAATTAGAGAAGCAGAGAAATGGCAATGAAAGTACCCATGAACAAAACACTGAAGTACATAGTTGTATAATCGATTGCAGTAAGTTCTCCCCATTTGTATTTCCTAGCTTTTCCTTTATAAGGGTGAAAGATATTCAGTATATATATAATCTTTAATTTTTTTTCCAAAACTGATTAGACTTTAGCCTAGCCGCAGGAAAAGAATAAACTTTACATTCTTCAAGGAACCCCTCAGTTGAAAACGGAAACATACAAGAACATACTTTAGATCTCAGGCAATACATTGAGGAGAATTGTGCAGATGTATTACAGAAAGCTAGTATAAAATACTGAAGTTTACATTTTTTCATATGTTAGTTCATTAACTTGAAACTGTATATGAAAAACATAACCAAATACTACAAAGACTGACCATTTGAACTTGAGATTTGCTTGATTATTCAATAAGTATTTGTTAAGGCCTGAAAAAACGTATCCATTTGAGGCAATGAACTCTTAGCACGAAACTCAGCAAAGAAGCCTGCATTGAAAGTATGTGTGTGTGGCTTACACTACTAAATCAGAGAACTAAAGCATCAACTCTAAACCTAAACATCAATGAGGATCTTGTCCATCAGGCATAGCATTAACCTGCTGCCTTACCCATGGACATATTCAGGAGCACAGGTGTCTGGTTCAGGCTGATGAAACTGTCACTAATGTATTTTAATAAGAAGCAACTAAGTTATTACATTTTCCTGAAACAACTTTTCAGGGGCTGTAGAATGAGGCTTCCATTGTAAGTTCATTCACATCAGTACCATAGTTCCCAGATTCTGGTACCAATTCACATTTGAAGAACTGAAAAATGCCTGCTTATACCTATTGGGATCCAGCTGGTTTCTGACAGCTTCAAAGTTCTGAACAACTTTTCATCCTCTGTTGACCACATATGGGATAATCCATTCTCAGGTTATCCACTATCTTTGTGCAAAGGGAGGAATATAAGCTTTCTTCCCCTGCACTTGTACAAAGCCCAAGTTTGCTCCATTTGTGTCTCTCTTGGGGTACACATCACATATAATGCAGAAGGGAAAAGTGAGAAAAATGTGGGTTAATTTTCTCCTTTTCCCCTGACCCAATCCTTGTGTAACTAATTGGCTATGAAGAGGGGTCAGCTTCAAAAACCAAAGGTGTAATGCAGTGTGGATTTTATCCTCACGCAGCAGGCAGGAGTCATATCCTGTAAGCTAAACTCCCTTTTCCCACCCAGTAATGGCCTGTGGCTGAAAGCCAAAAAATATTTTTTCCACATAACAACAGATCTATTAAAACTTTCAAGACGCTACCACCTATCTGCTACAGATACAGACCCCATTTCAGCCTATTTTTAATTAAATAAACTATGATTCTGAACTCAGAAAATTTAAGACGACTTCGTTTCAATTCTAGTCTGAACTGTTTTGATTCTAATCACTACAAAGATGTTCATTTATGCATAGGATTTCTTCTTAACTTGTTTGAAATTTCAGCATAGTATAATGACTCTGGCTTGTAAAATAAAGTTTCAAAAAGTTTATTTGGTCTCTGAATAAGTTACTTTGCTCTGTTTATTTTCATTTGTAAGACTTTATCGTATTCTACAGTTTTCCCTTTGTATTTATATTTTAATACTTCAATCTATGTGAAATATCCTTGAAAATAAAATACTTCCAGAGAATAGTATAATAAATTTATGTCAGGAATTCCACACAGGTTCTGTTCATATTTTAAAACACCTAAACCTAAGATATCGCAGCATGTTGGCCTTGTGCAGACAGTCACTGCTTTCCCAGGAGAAACCGTAAGTGTACACCTGTCCACGTTTTTTTTTCCCCTAGAGTAAAAATGGCTACTTTGGGAGAGTGAATGTCTGTACATGCTCTGGCTTCCCACAGAAAAGAACATAGCTCCCCAGCACCCTGCTCCCTATCCCTATACCTCCCCCCCACACCCCATCTGCTCTTTCTCCACCCCTCTCCTCATGGAGACAGTGGACTCTAGACTCTGCTGCTTGAGCAGGGAGAGAATGAACCCCCTTCACAATCCTCACATTGTGCTGCAGGGAAACACAGACTGGCCATGGGCCATCTGGGGCACCCAATCAGGGCTTCACTGTACACTGCTGACATCTGTTGCCAGGCAGACTAAGGGAGCACTGAGATGTGCATACAGGAGTCCACCCAGCTGGACAGTGTCAGCACTGTAAACTTTCCACTTGTCGGGAACTCAGCATTAGAATGTCTGCTCATGCAGCTCTGGGAAAACTTCTCTACCAGGAGGACAAACCTGGGAAAATTCTCCCAGATTATTTAAAAATGTGTACAATGTTTTGAAAGCTCTCAGGATCAAACCTAAGTGAATGAGGACTACAAACTTTCACATAGCAGAAATCAGATTTCCATAAGGCTTGAATCATTTTGTTGGTGGCCATACGACTGTAGAATGATTTATTTTACACTCAGTGCAGTGGAGAAACTTAAATTCCAAAGTACAATATTCCAGATTAACCTGGAGCATACATCTTTGCACTCTTAAAGAAAAAAATCTCTCTTAAGCATATGAGCTTCTGCCTTACAGTTTTCTGCCCAACCTGCTTGCCAAAGAATAATAAAAACCCTACACATTTAAAACTAAAGAGCAAAACCTACTGCTAGAGATAAGAAAGAAATGACAAAAGCTGAGCATATCTGAACAGACATTTGTTTTGAGGCTGGCACTTACCCCTCTCTTGGGACATGTGAATGTGCTACAATTTAGAAAAACACACATATTGGCCACATCTACACAAGATGCTGACTGCACAGTAGCTTAGAATCATACAAATCAATGAGTCGGAAGGGACCTAGACAGATCATCAAGT
>NW_017728997.1:27824574-27826987 GCF_001723915.1 Gavialis gangeticus | reverse complement strand
ACTCATATTCATCCTGGAGTCAATCATGATCCCTCTCTGCCACAGCTTGTTACTACTGTGCAGCAGCTCATTACTACTGTGCAGTAGCATCACATAGCACAAAGCCTGACAAAACGCTACTGCACAGTAGTGTCATCAGAAAGCTGTTCGGGGACACTACTGTGCAGTAACACCGGTTACTGTGCAGTCATTTGGTACTTGTGTATGCAAGTATTAAATGACTGTGCAGTCAGCATCTTGTGTAGAAGCGGTCATTGTGTTGCATAATACAAATATGATTGTGCATGTTTTAGTTCAAATTTATAATGGGAATTTCACATTTATGAGAAATATGATCACAAAAAAAGAATAAACGTTTCCTTTGGAAGTTATTTCCATAAGAACCAATGGTGGAACCAGTGGTGTACAATTACATACACATTTCCATTGTTTTATATTGTGGTAGAAGCATATGAGGATCATCTTTTCTAACTATTGTAGTCACCATAAAGTTTGTGTGGTTCATGGGTATTTTAGAGTTTTTCCATAAGTATTTATTTTCAGAAGTTTGCTTTCTGGACACATCACTGAGACTGGAGATTGTTGGTGGCTTGTGCTTCAAAGGAGGTGCGCATCATTCATATTGCAGTAGGGTAATGGCTGCGAGCAGTTCCTTCAATAACACCATGATATATTAGTTATTAGACAACTGGTTTTATGAAGACTTGATGTTATGACTTTATTTCTGCCTAACATTGTTTTACTTTATATGGTTTTGTAAGCACATATGATCAGAGGAATATTTTATTGTCTATTTTTAGCCAGTTTTCTTAAACTCTTTCCCTCCCCTTTTCATTTCTTCCTCCTCCTTTGAGGGGACAGACAGGTTATAAAAGCAACTGCTTATCCTTTGGATAATAGTCTTATTTACCTGAAATGTAAGTTTACTTGAAATGTCAGTGATAAGTGGTAAATGGGAGTACATTGAGTAAAGAATATTTTTCCTAGTTCTCAGTACACAAATCTCAGTAACATGCATTAATCTGATTGCCAATAGGTAACACTATTAAAACATATCAAACATAATTTTGATGAAGAAAAATATACCTACATAAAAAGGAAAAAAGATTTTTGCATCCATGACTGGCTACTGCTTTGCAAACTGAATTCTGTTCTTAATGAAATAATTGGAAACATAATTTTTGTTAGCAAGCAAATCATTCTGCTGAAATTAACAAGTCAGAACACATGCTGGCAAATTATTTTGACATCCAAATGGTATAGAATGAAAGCCAGCTCTGTAATAAAGGAGATGGAAGACAATTACAGGAAGATAAATAGCTGAGATTTTTGGAACCTGACAGATTAGACATCTCACCAGAAAACATGAATTTGAGAAGTTCTGTGGAAACTTGCAGAAAGCCAATATTGAAACAAATATTTTTGAGAGCTTCAGGGGAGAGGCAGGAATGCTCAAATCAAATAGGCTATAAGAGTACTGCACATGGAAAAAAAAACAGGTACAATCCCTTGTGATATCTCTACCTGTTTTGATAATGATTTTTGTCTTAATTATAAAAGATATTCAACTTCATGTTATGAGGACAACTCTTTCTCCTCAGCAAGCTTAGTGACATTATTAGAAAAGCTGTGTAGTAATAGCCAGGTGTTGATCCTATATCCGTCATAAATCATAAGCATATAATAAAACTCGAAATTAATGATACTGTAATAAACCAGGAATCGCAACGGCTTTTCCCCCCAAGACTGAAAAAGGAGGTACTCACTTACAGTAGCAGCTGCAGTCCTTCACACAGATGGATCAATAGATTCAATCTCACTTTCCTACGGCTCTATGGATTCTTGGAAATGAGATCATACCTCTCTGAAAAGTAATGGCCATTGCTGCTGTGCACATTGCCCCAGACTCTCAGGAAGACAGACAAGAACAGTGGTTTAGTTAGACCACAACTTCAACTCAGTCTTGGTACTATCCAACAATAGCTTGTTCAGCACAGGTCATCAATCCTTTCTTAACTGTTTATACCTGGGTGAAGGGTTACCATCAGCCCTCACTCCTTCACAATATGTCTTTAGCCCATTGCTGAGACCATACTGCCCTTCCCTTGTATGAGGGCTAAGAGGATGCTCTAGCAGATTTCAGGATCCTGATCTTTGTTCTTTAGACACTATCTTCCCCTTAATCCACTTCTACTCACACTTTATCAGGAAACAGAAGCCTTTGTGAAAGGAGCACCTGCACTGGAAATTTGCCATCTACAAAATTTCAACAGCTTAACTCTTACTTCTTAAACTATCCTAACCTGCTGTGGGAGAAAAGAAAAAATCCACTGTGTATAATGAAGCTGGAGGTAACTTGAAAATTGTTCCCCAGTCTCGGAAAGGCCACAAGAACAATGCCACAGCAAATCAA
>NW_017728997.1:27822184-27824025 GCF_001723915.1 Gavialis gangeticus | reverse complement strand
TCTCGGAAAGGCCACAAGAACAATGCCACAGCAAATCAAAAACCCTGGATCTTAGCTAGCCCAAGAATAGGAGAAAGGAAGCTGTAAAGTGAGTATGAGAAAGTGTTTCAGGCTGAAAGTATTAGATTTATATTATCTTCATCACATGCGCAGGGACCAGTAGCTTACCTGAGCCCTGCCAACCTGCCCACCAGTTCAGGTAATGCCTTTACTTCTCCCTTGCCATGTCTACATGAGACGCTGGCAGTAACGGGTGTTACTGTGGACTGGTGTCAGAATTCCAGCACATTAGGGCAGATTCAATTAATTGAGTCTACTGGAGCATTGAATGAACAAGCATCGAACAAACTTTAGTTCAAGTGCCCCTGCTGCCATTATTAAGTGTGGGGATGCTGATACAGAAGATGTGGTGGTGCTTTAATTAAAGCAGCTCTTGGGTCTACTTTAATTAAAGCACCAACCCTCCCACCCCTGGAGCACGTGTAAAAGTGCTTGAAGACTGAATACTGCATCGTTTTTTAAGATAACAAGCTTTTTTGCTTATATTTTCTACAGATACATTGTCTTTGTGAGGCAGATGAAATGCCAGAAAAGTAGCAGCATACCAGATACACAATTCTCAAAATCATATAGCTTCTTGACAATGCAGTCAAGGGTCAGTCATCCTTCCCTGACTTTTGCTGTAATATATGTCTACCTGGATTTGCACAGATCTGCCCTGGATTTGTGGAAGAAAAACTCTGAAAACCGCACATTTCCCAAGACATTAATATGAAGTCTGACCCCCTCATGTTTCTGATTTTACCACAATCCAAATAAGCCCCCAAAGACACTCCTGAAGCATCAGTCTCAATTACAGCCTGTGGGAGCTTTTCCTGTAGGAGCTTGGAGTGAACTTCATAAACAGACAATCATGGGCATCACAAAGCACATCCCAAAGAGAGGTTCTAAAATGTTCTGAGGCATGGTCACTAAGAATTAGAGCTTCTCCCAAAGGAAGATACTAAACGATCTTAATCAGTTTTGAAGGAGTCTCACCTTTAATGAAGGGAGTTCATATGTACAAGACATCAAGAGCTCTCAAAGTTTCAGAGAGAAACTTACATTCATGTAATGTCAGGTTTTACAGAAGTTAACTGACTTTAGAGTTTCTTGAAGCCCATCAAATAACAAGCAGATGCAGACTTAAAAAAAGAAAATCAGCCCCTACTCCAGCTGTGCAAAGCTGCTGGTAACCAAGTTAACTGGTTTCCTGGAATCCTCCCACAAGAATCCCCAACTGAGCAATATACAGCCACAGTACATCCCCTACCACCTTCCTCCTAACACCCTTTCATCCTAAACAAAGCGGACCTGGCTGGAAGAAAGTGGATCTGTCCAGTGCCCAACTGAACTTGGGCCACACCTTGCAACTCATTTTATCAATTTTCAGGATTTTTTATTTTGTCTGATAAAGATTTTAGGTTATATTCAACATTAAAGTTCTATGAATGTAAGTTTAATACATGACTACTAGATATGATAAGTATCTATAGACAGTGTAATACAGTAGATGGTTCTAAACTCATGATTAAAAGGCAAGGAAAGAAACAACTTATGGGACTCCGTAACACTATGAAACATTAATTAACTGCTTATTGAAAAATCGATTAATCATTTATTCATCTTTTGTAAAATATTGATAAATATCTTTTTTAATAGAAAGCAGGAGCAAGCTTTAAGTTATCTGGTTATGCAGACTTAAATAGACGCTACACATTTTCAGATTCTATCTACTGATATTGTAACAAGGAACCCTAGCCCTGTTACTAAGAGACAGGGTGGTCCCTTTAAATCTAGAA
>NW_017728997.1:27788010-27817184 GCF_001723915.1 Gavialis gangeticus | reverse complement strand
CTATCTACTGATATTGTAACAAGGAACCCTAGCCCTGTTACTAAGAGACAGGGTGGTCCCTTTAAATCTAGAACCTTCCAGTCACAGCCAGCCAGTCAAGTAGGAGTTAAGTCTCAAGCCCTGCCAGCTGGTCAGGTGACAGGAAGAGGAAGGCCAGGATCCTACAAACGGTGAGTGGAGAAGGCTAGAGGGACAGCAGAGAGGGGGACTCCCAATGACTGTGGTGCTACAGCTGCAGTCTCTGCTGGAAGAATATGCTCCTTTGTGAGCCAGAAGCATGACCATCTAAAGTAAGCAGGCATGTTGCCTATCTTATTTCTTTATTATCCTTCTTCCATTCTATGGCCATAGAAGCCTGTTTTGCATTGGATGTTCATACCCGGAGGATTGGGCTGAAGCTATTTGGGGAGGAGGAGGCATTTAGGGAACCACTTCAGTGTGGGAACCCCAGCACCAGAGAGGGCGCAGTATTCAGGAGTGGGAGGACACCAATGCCAAAGGGGGTGCAGCATTCAGGGGTGAGCACACCCTAGCGCAAGAGGGGGTGCTGTACTTGGGAGTGAACAGACCTCAGCGCCATAGAGGGTGCTGGAGCCTCAATGAGTCTTTGAGAGCTACAGCCTGGGAGTCAAGCCGTGATTAGTGGGTTTTTGACTGACAGGTCTAGCTAGAGAGAGAACAGGTAAGCCCACAGCGGCTGAGACCCCAACATAGAGAGGAGTTATAAATACCATCTGCGAGGCTTGGGCTGCAGTGTAGGGGAGGAACGGAGCTGCAGATAGTGCCCCCTGGCATTGGGGCAAGAAATGGGCAGCCTCCTGCTTAATTAACCACTATTAATTAATTAACATCAAGGCATGGCAGGTGAAAATGTGGGCAGGTTGCCCAGAAACAGGCAGGTGGGCCAAAAGCAAAATTGGCCCTGGGAAGCACCCCCTGTTACAGATATAAAGTATTATCATGCCTTCTCATTGGTCATGAAGATTTAGATAGCTGCAATGGATTGATTGCTTATTGCAAGAGAAAACTAATGGTGCAAATTCTCATATTATAGTCTAACATACCTGGAACAGGTTTTTTTTTTAATAGGCAGAAAACAAAAGCAGAACATAGTTTAATACTAGCGGGCTCATAAAAGCAGTCAGGAGCTTAGAAGCCTACAGAAAGCAACTGGGTTCCATCACTGTAGCCAGATCCTGTGTATGCAGCTCCACAGAAGTGTTTTATGCCAAATAAAGTTATTTGATAAGACCAGGTGCTAAAGGTTGAACTCAACATCACCATCAGTCAAAGGCCACAAAACTTCATCATAACCACAACTGACCTTGTGCCAGTATTCTGGGTATAGTCATCTATTTTCTTTAAATAAAAGTAACCATTTTCATTTCAGAGTTCAAAGAATCCTTTTGCATGTGACACAACGGATGCCTCTGAGTTCTTTATTCTTCACTTACCTACCTTTGAATGCTTGCCCTTTAACCCAGCCACTTTGATGGCTCTGGAGTTGTTGTTTTTTTTCAAACGGCTTTCATGCAGGAAGTGTCCTTTGACATCCAAAGTTATTAATTGGTTTCATTTTTACCACCTGACTACAGATATCAGATACTAGATCATAACAATATGCTCTTGCTTAACAACATTACAACTAACTTGTAGGTGCAGTTACAGCTAAACATCAGTAGTGGGGTACTTGGGGGTATAAACATTATTCCAATACCAAAATAAATTCATATTAGCAGCAGTTTTGTCCAACCGGTTAGACAAGAAGATATTTCACCCAGTTGTAGAAATATTAGGGTGCTTTTTCCCCAAATGAATTAATTTGTAGTTTACTTTCTATGTAGCTAATCCCCTGACCACCCAAAGGGAACTGGAAAGAACCAAATAGTTTCACTATCTGATCTGCTTTAATTTTATGAATTCAGTACAAAAGAATGAAACCAGCCTTATAGTAGGTAGGAGCAACCTGGTCAAAGTGAACTAGGGAGGATTCACCTGGTGGAGTGAATTAGAAGGAATGGATTTCCAACTTTCTTCCTTTCAGGTAAGTCAGCAAAATAAGCAGCTCAGACTCTTTCTGGGGTTTCACAGGAGGTGTGCCAGCGGAAGCTGAATCAAACTAACTTTCTGTGTCCCTACCATGTTGCCTCTTTGACCGGCACCACCACTATTGAACTTTCCCTCCTGCCCCAACTTATCCCCACTACTTATCTTCTTCAAAACCTTTGGCCACAGAGCTGCTAAGCCAACTGCTGCAACGCAGTCACAACCCCTCACCCATGCCACACCATTCAGAGGAATAAGCATGGCTGATTTGGTGGCAAACTCAAAGAGGCACTTTTCATTTGCCTGAATACTTCTCTGTCAAATTTACCACTTCAAATACAATGAATTATGCTGGCTAGTTTCCCTCCTAATCTATGAAATAAGAGCCACCCTTATTTACCAAAAGCAATAGCACATCATATCTAGCACAAGCACAACTGGCAACAACCAGGAACAGCGGAAAAGAAGTCAGAGCATAGAATGAGAACAGAGGTTACCAGTCATCCATGTGATGAGTACAAGTGAAATAATTCAAAACAGCCTCTGGAATTCAGAGAAACAAGATAGGACAGTGGGATTGACTGGTTGTCTTGCTCATGGGTTAAATTGTGTGTTAGTAAGGAGCTGTCTCATTTCACAGGAAACAATCCACTGTCCTCTGTCCCAAACACTGGGAGAGAGAGGTTGTGGGCCTACCTCTACACTCTGTGGGGTTTTGTAAAACACAAAGGCCTTTGCAACCAACTCAATTTACTGGACAGGTGTAAGCAGGGCCAGGTCCCTGAATAAGAAAGGGAGTGCACTCACTCTCTAAAAGCAAGGACTGCAGCTGATGAGAAGGGCAAGGAAGCCCCTTGCAACCAGGACCTCACAGGAGTGTATTTTGGCTATTCAGAACCTAACTATACACTGATGCATTAATCTCCCATATGAACCAAGGTACTCTGCAGTGTTGCTGCTCAAGTTTATAAGTAGAGGTTTAGTATCACTGTCTTTATATTAGGTTACATCTTAAAAAATTACTTAGCATTTCATTTGAGGTGTTGAGAACCTACAACTTCCAGTGAAATCACAAGTTAATTCACTGGTTAATAAAGAAACCAAAGGTCAGCCCATCTGGGGGTTAATGTGACTTCAACGATCTCCCCAGAAAGCAAGCCAATGAAAGATAGTCTTTTAGAGTTTTGTCTAAACTTTTCATTTCTCTTTGGTCTGTATATAACTAAGACCTCCATGTTAGAGAAAGACAAAGCAACTGACATTTAGAAAATTGTTGTCCAGTTTCTCTGACTATTTATATCAGAGTTATTCCTTATTTACCTATTATATGCCATGAATACTTTTACTGTATATATTGTTATTACAGAAAAAAAACCTCCCAAGTTTATAAACAAATGCAAAATAAAAATACTCCACCTTTTAAACCCTTAATAACAATGGACACATTTACACGTGCCCCTACAGCGCCATTATTACTGTACCATCATTTAGTACTTTCTTTTGGAAATACTAAATAATGGTTCAGTAACAGCCTGTAGGGCCCCATGCTAATGGCACATGGTTATTTTTAGCCTCTATGTCACCGTAGCAATGCACTATAGCAAGGGAGCAACAGCATCACGTTTGTGCCCATTGGCATGACGTCACTGTAGTGCATTGCTATGGTGACATAGCATCTCATGTAGACATTCCCAATAACTATCATGTATACAGCCCTTTTTTAGGCGATTTTGTTTTAATATTAAAAAATTAATACATTATAGCTGATGATTTATTTCTGTCTCGGTTAATCTAATAATAATCTTATTGTTTAAAAATGCATATTTTATCAAAAGAATAAACAAATTGAATTATTCTTTATTAACATTTTCATACTTAGTCCTTCATAGGCAAATACTTGAGTGCATGCGAGTGATAGAGAAGGGTTACAACACAAAGGCACAATTTATTTCTTAAATTCAGCCAGGTTATCACTTTGCTATTAATTGATGGACACTGTAATTATACATAATACAATGAAATAAAAGAAACATGAACGTTCCAATAGACCAAAATACTCTGGAAAAGTTTTGAAATGACCTTTTTATTGGTCCTTCCATTTCAGTACAAGAGCTTCTCAATTATCTTGTAGTTAAATCTAATATATTTAACAACTATTTAGCCAACACAGGGCCACAAAGCAATGCTAAATTCTCCATCTTGCACACACAAATAGAATACAGAAGTTATAGTCTATTATTTTGACATAAGTCAGAAAATAAAGCCAAAACAGACTTTTCCCTTTAAACCAAAGTAAACTGAAATCCCACTGTGGAATATATTCCACTCAACCTTCCTCAAAATTATTTAGTCATTAGTTGGATATAATCAAAGCTATGGGTTCATCTTCTGGCACGAGAAAAAAGGGGTCAAAACTCTTTGTAGGATCAAGCCGTTCATGTATTTTGAAAACTATAGACAAAAAAATATGCTCCCTGATCATTTTAAATTATAATCAATAAATCAACTCACCTGCAAATGCTGAGAGTTGTCTGTCATATTGTCCTCTCGCCTACGGACTTCTTCCAGCAACTGCGCATTCTTCTTCTTTTCCAGTTGTTGATTGTGCTTCAGGTTGGCCACTTTCTTGTTTTGATCCTTCATATGTCTAAGAATCGTATGCATATCTCTGTTAATTATAATGGCTACAATAACTGGTGACAAAGTCAACTTGTGAATATGATATAGATAAATGATTTATTACCAGATACAAATACCTCACAAGTCAGATTTAAAAAGTGACACCTAATCATATTCTTAAAATCACATATCAAAATAGTTCAAGCAAAACTAAATTTAAAATAAAACAAATGTTCCAGGTCATTGATTGGTTTAATCTTTGATATGTGCTCACAATATATTCCAAACACTCTTTAAGATGGAAAAATACATAGTCTTGTGGTAAGGGTGGCTCTCAACATAGTAATAATATTTTTTTAAATATGTGTTATAGATTTAGTTGGTAACAGGCTTACTCTGAAGCTGACTGCTTCATAAAGTGTTGTTCTCATGGCCAATAAACTATTTATGCATTCTTTATACTGGCACTGATTTCATGGGTTAGGTCTGTCATAACATTAATGGTTAAGACACAGGGAAATAACAGGTAAAGGGTTCTGAATGTTCTGGTTCTGCTTGCTGTTTGCTTAACTGTGCTGTGTGTTTTCTTTTTTTCTTTTTCTTTTTTTAAATTCATGCAATGCCTTTGTTATTTATAACGCAGGGGCTTCTGAAGTATAAATAAGCTATTGCCAATTAAAGGATGCCTATAAAATATCTTCCCAGTGAAAAATATATCTTTATTTCCTTCTCTCTTACTTTTGAGTTCTACAGAATAATTAAGTAAACACAATAATTCCCAGATACTTTTAATGAAATTGGAATGATTTTAACAGAATTACACTTTTTATTTGAATACTGCGTTCAACTTACACTAATTGTTTCAAAACTTCCTCATCCTTTACTACAAATGCTATTTACAATATTCCCAGGTCTTTTGTTTCTTGCATGTTGAACATACACCTTGATGCAGTGGAGAAAAATTTTCTTGTCACGTACCCAAAGTAGTCAACCACTGTCATTTCAAACTCTAAAAATTGTTTTCTACTTTCTACCTACTTGGATTCTTAGATATTATTTTCTTTGACTTTCTTTTGATTCTAAGGAATTTGCTTCCTTTTATCTATATTATAATAAAGTCATGTGCAAATTCCTAATGAGATCTACACACTAATCCCTTTTTGGCAGATGAACAGGATATTTTCCAGTGCCCATAAGGATCACTGGAAAATTCCCAGTTGCTTTTGCAGAAGGCTTAATCATAATAATAACAATAACAACAATAACAACAATAATAATATTAAAATATAAAGTTATGCACTATATTTGCTATATAAACAATAGTATGCTGCGGCAATTTGGTCATCTAAACTACGTTTGCCATTAAAAATACTTCTTTCTTCCCATTTATGGGCGCATCCAGAGGAGAGCACATGTGCCTCTTGCAGTGTCTCAAACCCCTTTGAGATGCTGAAAGAGGCACATGTGGGAACAAAAAAACGTTCCCCACACTGCACATTTGCACACATTTGCAGTGTGGGGGAAAAATTAGGCCCTGGATATGCAGGGGTCAAAAAAAATGCACTGCAAAACAGCGGGGCAAGGCAGGGTCCTGAGGCAACTGGAGGCTCGGGTCCTCCACAAAGACACTAGTAGCCAGCCAGAGTGTCTCAATGGCTGGCCCCTACCCCAGTACTGAAACACGCTGCCTGCCTGTGCAGGCCAAGTAGCAGTGCAGGCTGCAGTGACTGTGACCTGGGTTCTGTGCCAGGTAAGTAGGGAGTGGAGGGGGCTGGAGAAGGGGGGAGGGAGCCATGCGGGGATCCCTGCCTTGCCCCAGCTCATGTTCACTCCCCCAATCACTCCCCCACCCATCCTCATCCCTTTCTCACTCCCACAGCCCCACGATCGCTCCCCACCTGCTCCCAACTCCCCACTGGCTGCCCTGCCTGGACCCATCCTCCCGTCACTCAAAAAAAATAAATGGTACAGGTGCAGAATAGCTCCCCACACTGTCTGGGACCTGGAGCCA
This sequence comes from Gavialis gangeticus, assembly GCF_001723915.1. Taxonomy (NCBI): domain Eukaryota; kingdom Metazoa; phylum Chordata; order Crocodylia; family Gavialidae; genus Gavialis; species Gavialis gangeticus. The sequence continues at coordinate 27,810,508 of NW_017728997.1, read as the reverse complement.
CTTGGGCTGAGTGGCACCAGGCTCTGGGTGGCAGCTGGAGCCACCCCAGCTTCGAGACACTGTGTAGTGCTCTGCTAAACCACGCTGCACCTGCGTGATGGGACAGTGGAAGCGCAGGTGCCAGGCAACAGGGGCCAGTCCCCACGGCCCCCCCACCCCGCACAGCATGAGGGGGCTCTGCCATGACTTCTCAGTGGCCCCAACAGCTGCTGTTACAGCTGGTGAGTGCAGGGCTTCTTTTTTTTTCTGTTTTGAGTGTCAGGAGGCTGGGGCCAGGTAGCGTAGTGATGGCTGGGGGAAGGGGGCTGGAGACAAGCCCCTGGAGAAGGGGGATCAAGATGAGCACCTGGCTATATTCCCCTGCTCATCTCCAGCCTCCTGCTCATTCCCCTGCTCATCTCCAGCCCTCTGCTTGGTCTTCTGCTCATTTCCACCCTCAGGAGGTTGGAGATGAGCTGGAGGTTGGAGACAAACAGAGGAACATCTTCAGCTTATCTCCAGCCTCCTGGTTGTTCTCCTGCTCCTCTCCAGCCTCAACGAGCAGGTGGCTGGAGATGGGGGGGGCAGCAGGGGGGTTCTAGGGGGAGTGCTGTAGCCCCTGGTGGCAGGGCTGGGACCCTGAAGGAGGGCAGTCCATGTCCAGGAGACCCACCTCTTCTAAGAAGCCACCCTACACAGTCCCCCCACATCCACAGTCCCCCCACACCTACCCACACACTGATCCCCATTCCCCCACATCCCCCCACATCCCCCCACTCCCCTCTCTCCTGCAAACCCAACATCACTGTATCACACACCCACCATGTGATAAGGAAACCAAAAACAAACATCAAAACATCTAGATATTTAGGATTTATTTTATTATGATGATGGAGGCACTTGTAAGCTCCAAGGGATAACTAGGTCTAACAGCCACAAACTTCTAGAAGGCCAATTCAGACTCAATATAAGGAAAAACTTCTTTACAGTCTGAGTGTCCAAGGTCTGGAACAGACCCCCCAGAGGTGGTGCAGGCACCTACTCTGGACTCATTCAAAAGGCATTTGGATGTTTATCTTGCTGGGATCATCAGACTTCCTGCATCTGGCAGGGGGACTGGACTTGATCTCACAAGGTCCCTTCCAGCCCCTAATGTCTATGAAATTCCTTCAAAATTGTAAATATATCAATAAAACATTGCCAAATTGATTTGATCTCTTTCTCTCTCTCTCAAAAAAAAAATTATATATATTATTGGTGTTTTGTTTTACTTGTGGAAGAACATGGATTTGGGGGTATTTTAAAGAGTGACTTTGGATTGTTTTGTTTAACAGGGATTTTGCAGTTTGTAAGTAGGGACCACCAGAATTCCTACTAGTGAGTCACGTGGCAGGACCCAGGTAGATAAGCCTATTCAGAGCTGGCACCACACTGAGAACATCTTCTGGGCGATAGCTGCCCAGATGGCTGGGCTGTGGCACAAATGGCAGCAGTGCTGCACAAAGGCCAACTGTGTAGCCAGAGCCCACTGACAGATGGCCCAGAGGTGCAGATGCCTCTAATGGCCATACAGTCCCCATCCAGCTCTGGCAGGCATGCAGCCTTGGGTCCACATGCTGTCTCAGGTGACAGACAGGCTGCAGCCCCCACTGCCAGGCTGCTGCATGTGGGTAGAGGGTGCAGGGAACTCTCCGGGCTGCTTCAACAGTCCAGCTGGCACAAGGGGTGGTGTCCCCAGATACCAATTGGCCAGGCCCCAGAAGCTCCTGTCTATTTGTAACACTCATACTGTGGGCCCTAAGGCCCATCTGGCTAACTAGTAACCTCATGTGGGGCTAATGACCCCAGAAGCTCCTGAGAGTGAGCAGCCCTGAGCTACTTGCCAGGGCAGCTTTTTATAGTACTGGGGCCAGCACAGGTGCTGGCCCTAGCCTCTAGTTCCCCCTGGCTGGGAGAAGTCAGGCAGGGTTATTTTGCCCCAAGTGGCACAATTTGCCCCACACCAAAGTGTATGTCTGGGCATGTGCACTGAGGCAAAAAGCCCTGGCTCAAATTTGTACCAATTCTTTTTGCCATAATATTGTCTGCTCAGAGGCACTGAGAGATGATTCTGCGTGTTCTACAGCATTCAATGGATTTTCCCACAATCTAAATCCAACTCTGCAGTTTGCAGGATCAATTTTCAACAGGACTTTTGTAGAAAGGTGAGCTGACACCTCCATTTTCATCTAATCAAAACAAAAAAGTCTGCTTCTCAGTTGACCTCTGCACCTTGCACTCACATACCACTGCATTTTGGGAGCATTTTATACTTTACTTTGCACTGTTAGAAATGATTGCTCTAGGTGCAGAGAAACAGAGCACCAAGTCCAAAGTTACTTTTTTGGTGGAGGACCTTTATATGTGCTGAGAACAGATAGCAGCAAGCAGAATTACTGGCACTATCCAAAACTCTATTAAGGAAATACTGCAACACACAAGAATCTATCAGTGACTAAAAGCAGCCAACACAACTAACTTCTTCTGTTTTTTACTTGCTGACTTTTTCCTCGCAATACCAGGGAAGACATTTTGCTAAATCCTTTGCAATACAATGTGTCCTCTTGTGCAATGTCTCCTTTTACACATTATAAGGGTTTATAGATGGTTTATATCACCTTATAGTATATTAGAATTTGATTAGTAAGATCCTTTACACATTTTTGGTCATTACTTAGGATTTCTACCTCCTAATATAATGGTGCATAATAGCATGAAGTGATTTTTTTTCCTTGCTTAATGGGTTTGGTTAAAGTACAGATTTGACAGTATATTTATTTCCTTTCTTGGATCCCAATTTTGTCTGGACCTTCTGTTTTTAAAAAAATACAGAAACTATTACTAGTTGTATTTTCTATGTCTGGGGCATATATAATGTATACAGAATATCCAGCTAAAAATACAATCTCTGCACCATGATTGCAAAATGTCCTTGCTTAGTACAAAGAATGGGAAGGGAAAAAAATTAAAGCTGTGTAGACCACCTAAGCTCTGCCTCTTCATGCTTATACAACAGGAGAGTCTTTATGACATGATGCACACAGTGTCTTAAATTAGACAATATAATATACACACTTCCCTAACTTTAAGAGATGCATACGGCACTTTGTACTACCATTTATTACACTGCATGTACTAGCAAAAGAGCTAAACTAAGTTCATACACATTTAAACTAGAGAAGTTGATAAAGGCTTCAGTTACTTGGCTTATAAGAACTAGGAGGCACTCCCTGAAGTTAATAGGAAACAGGTCTAAAATGAACTTGAGGAAGTACTCTTTTACACAGCACATCATTGCCACAGGAGACTACAGAGGCAGACAGTATAAACAGGCATAATAAGTGTTTAGACAAATTCATGGAAGACAGGTTCATTGATAGCTATGAAACAGAACAGTCAGGAATCTACCCTCTGACATTCCTAAACCAATGATGGTTGACACTAGGGAAGGTATGAGAGGGGATAGATTATACTAGACATGCCCTGTACTCTTCCTCTAAGGCATCTATGATTTCCCATTGTCATAGTGAGGATACACGGTTAGATGGATTATTATATGGCCCTCCCTATGTTCTTAAGAAATATGGAAAGCCTTGTCTCATTACTGTGCATAACATCCATAGAAAATTATGTATGATGATTATAGTGTAATAGAAATAGATTTTAATCATGGGATTCAATTACTATCGAGGCACCGTGCATATCATTATATTAAAGACAGGCCATGTACAGGTGTTATTAGGGATGCACTGACAGACATTTTGGGGGCCATTTTTAAGGAGCCATATAAGCCGATACTGATCTGGTGTGTGTCCCCAGATCTGCACATGGGGCAGGGCAGGCTATCGCTGAGGGCTGGGGTCGGGGCTGCACCAGGTGGTTCCTAGCAGGAGGTTGGGCCAGGCTGTGCTCAGGGTAGGTGGCAGATCTGGGCAGGGGCTATGGGGAGTGCTATCTCCACCCCAAAATTTGCGTAGCCCCCCCATAGTTCTCTCCCAGCACCACCACTGCCTTCCCTGAGCACAGCCCCAGGCCAACACCCCTGCCAGAAACAGCCTGGCATAGCCTCCGGCCCCAGCCCACAGCAACAGCACATCCTGCCCCACGTGCAGATCTAGGAACACACACCCCCATGCCCTTCCAGGGTGTATACAGGGTGGGAGCTGCACCCCACACACCTTCAACAGACAGATCACTTGTGGCTCTGTCCCATGCACCCACCCTGCCCCAACTAAGCCGTGCCTGCCCCAGCCCCACTCCCTCACTCACCACGGGGACCGTGATCTGCCCCTGCATGCCCCTTCCCCACATTTGATTTACCAGCCAGATGCTGCTCTCCAAGCCACTGGGCTGCATTCCTGGCTGTGTGAATGCTGCAGCTGTGCCCATGCATGGGGCATTTATCAGCCACATTATCAGCTACATCAAGCAATAAAATCCAATTTCTGATACTGTCAATTTTCCCTATATCAGTGCCGATCCAATATGGGACTGATGCATTGGTGCACCTCTAGGTGTTAGATTTCTATGAGCAAAATCACAGTTCTCCTAGTAGAAATAAGAAGCATACAAGTGTTTTCCTATGAGAAACATGCCTGTTCTGGGACAAAAATCTTCCAGTCTGAGACCCAGAAGATCTCCCTTGTCTAGGAATTTCTCTCACAAGAGTGGATGTTTATATACTGTTAAATTCCCCTCCCAGTCTGGTCTGGGAGTGGACTAAAGAGGTGGGATAATGAAGTGGGACCAGTATGGGAGGGGACTAGAGCAGTAGGACAAACCACCTACCTGTCTCCCCTGACTGGGATCCCTGGTCTGAGGAGCAGGTAGAAGAGGGGGGTTGTGAAGCTCCTCCTCTACTTAGCTCCCAGCCACCAGGAGCCAAGCAGAGGAGCAAGCTGGAGTTTCAAATCTAAAAAGAAGGTGGGGGGTTGCAGTGCTGCTCACTCCTGAAGCTGAGTGGAGGAGCAGCTGTCTACTACTTCTCACTCTGTTTCCAGACCAGAGTCCCCAGTTTAAGGAACAGGATGGGGGCTTTGCTCCACTGTTCAGTTCTTCCAGAAATGGGAGGACTGGAAAAGCCACTACTTCCCATATGTTCCCTGGACAGTCACTCCAGTCTTGGGAAGGTGCAAAGAGCAGGGGAGAGGGGCAATTGCAGCCTAAACATCTGTACTGTTCCCTCTCCCAGAATCATTTCTAGCACTGGAAATTATCTTCTACAACATATAAACGCTGTCCATTTTCACCACTAAAAATGAACACCTGTTCACAGCCGCAGAGAGCTCAAAAACTTGGGTCACAATAAGATGCAACCAATGGATAACCAGTTGGTTTGTTTGCATAAATTAGTAGCTTCAGTGTCCATAGCAAGGGGCGTATTTCAATATACACATAGAAGATGTAAGAGTTAAGGTTGTAAGTGCAACATCTACAGTTATTCATTGACTACTGGGCTTTTCAAGTGCAGTATTAACTGGCTCTTGAGAATATTTTTGAGGAAACTTCCTGAGGGGTTTTAATTTTATTTTGCTTGGTTATATTTTAACTTTAAAACATACTATATTATATAATGGAATATATAAATATATTTTTACACTTTTTTGCAATATTTTATAAGAATTATTTATGTGATACAATTATAACTATGATTATGAATTCTATTGTCTGTTTATCTATCAACCTAAACAATGTTATATATTCATATGAATGTATATTATACTAGCCAATTGCCCATCAAGAATTATGCGGGGGTGGAGAGAGGGAGCTGGGATGGAATGCCGCCACCCAGTACCCCATGCTGCTGCTGTTCTGCCTCTTGCAGCGCTGCTGGCCTTGGCTCCCCCACCCTCTGTCTGGTCCTCGGTGCAGCTTCAGAATCGTGGCTGCACTCCCCCATGCTTCGAGCACTCTGATTGGCTGTTTCCATCAGCCAGAGGGCAAATAAAGTGTTACAGACAGACAGACTTAGACTTTATAATATTAGAATTCCAAAGGCTTCTAGCAATTCTTTCTCCTTTGCGCTCAGGTCCTAATTTAAACACAGTACATATGTATAAATAAGCACCTTAAGAATCAGTAGTCCTCCTGAAGTCAGTTAGGACTAATGATTCTTAAGATGCTTAGTTATACATATGTGCTGTTTTTAAATTCTTAACATTGCATGTACATGCATACCAAATCGACTTAAAATATGGTGACTTAACTAAGTCACCTGAAGTTAAGCCACATCGGAACGTACACATGCACAGCTCCTTGGCATTGTGTCTGCCATCTTGTTAGCTAACTCAGTTTAACTAATCCAACTCTAGATAATACACCTCAGAGGTATATTATTTTGTGCTGCATTTAAGTCAACTCTGCTCCATATACATGTGTACTCTCTGATAGTTAAGTCAACCTTAAAAAGTTAAGTCAGCTTAACCATCAGAAAGTTATATGCATCCACTTATATGCTTTGCAGGATTAAAGCCTCAGTAATGATTACACAAAAAGATCAGGCAATGGTTTCTCACCGAGGGCCAGCTTCGTCACCCTCCCTTTCACTAAGGAATCTCATTCACTTCAGTGGAACCACACAACGCCTCCCTTAATATCAATCATAAGAATAAGAATAAGGCCCTTCTTATACCTATTTCTTTTCCCTTCTCAGACTGACTCCCATTGCAGGAAAAAGAAATGGCTGCTTGATTGATATTCCTTGCTTTGAGCCAGCAGGGAAATATGGAGGAAGTAAGATGCTCCAAAAGAAAGAGCTAATTTCATTCTAACCCAAGCACAGAAAAGAATCATGTCACCCATTTATTCTCCCTCTATTCTTAGGGCTCTTAGCACCACTCTTTAGTCAAGGCCTATTGTAAAGTTACAATTTGGCTCACAATTTGGCCCTGGAGATGCATCCTATTAAATGAGATTAAGTTCCTAGTAACTGGAGCTGAGATGTTTCAGAAGGGTTTGATACACCATAAATTAGACTCTTCAACTTCACATGCAGATCTACATGTACCAAAATTATACACCTGTGTGCAGGTGTAAATTAGCTTACAAGCAAGCAGGAAACATCATTTTGCAAAATAATCAATTGCACCATGATCATTTTTGCCAGACTGAAAATTCCTTAAGGCTAAACCTCTGGAATAGAATTTGGGCTGTCAGTAACATAAATCCTTACATACAACTATTTCCAAATCATATCAAAGAATTTTTGCAATAGTATTTAGAAAGCAAAGATAAGAAAACCAATATTTTTATTGTCAGATTTTTTTCCACAAAGAACAAACTCTATGTGCTTGGTGTTACTTTCCTTTATCTTTCAACATATTATGAAATGATCTGTGACCTTGTTTTCACTAGTTCTTGTTGTAGTAAAGGCATCTCTTTTGCATAGTACTGTTGCTATTGATGAAACTACCTGTTGAGATGCAATCATTTACTTTAAACCTTTCTAGTCTGCTTTGCAATGTTTCCAGCACTCCCCAGTGTCTGCCTCTCAATCAGAAGAGTAAGTTATTGCATTAAATGGAAATGGAAACCATCATGTTATAAACGCTGCTCAACCTAGGCAGGCCATTAGGAAACGTTATACCCTTTACTTTTATAGGGTACCCTGGATAGCAGTTTGGTTGGCTATCAGAGAACTTGATACAGATGAAGTAATGGTATAAGAATGTTAGGCTTTCATGAAGGGAGCTTCAGAATGGAAGGTAAGAACTTAACAGCTTCATGCTCAACAACAGTGATATTTGTGGATAAACAGTGATAAAATGAGGAACGGAACTGTGAAATATAACAAGGCACTCAGTGAACCAAAAGCTACAAGTGTGCTATGCAATTTCCCTATTAATTTCCTTTTCTGAAACCCTCACCCCAATGTGACCAGTTTCTTAGCACACTGTTATATTTTTATGTAGCTTGCTACAATACTACTACAAGCATGTTTTCTGTATTTGTTTTTTATTCAAGCTTAAATGTATTAGAAATTAACTATAAATTTGGCTCATCCTTTTGTAATTTTCAAGACAGATTTATGAAATCAAAAGTGTGTATATACAGAACACAGGTCATGGCTAGTGGTGACACGTAGGGGGTGCACAGGGATGCACATGCACCCTCCTGAAAGTGCTGGCGCACCCTGCCAGTGCTCCCTGCTTAGGCAACGGGAAGTGGGGGCAGGTGGGAGTGCCGGTGCCTCCCCTGCAACCACCAGCCAGGGAGTGGGGGTGCCAAGTGAAGTGCTGCTGGCACTTCTGGGAGCACCGTGGCTGCTTCCAGTAGCGTCGCTTGCGTTTCCTGGTTGGCGAGATCAGCCACAGGGACCTCCTCCTCCCCCCAGTCACTGACTGGCCACTGAGAGGGGCATGTGCCACCCCTGACTCAGGTGGCACCAGTCGCCCATGGTCATAGCTAAGACAGGATGGTATCCATTCATGAAAAATAAGTAAGGATTTAACAGATTTCTAAAGAGATAAAACAGACATGCAAAATAAAGAAAACGTGGACACAGTTGTATTTTAGCAACAAGGAAAAAGCCATAAAAAACAAAAGTTTCACAAAACAGTAACTGAAAATATGAAAAATGGAGCACCTGAAATCAGAGACAACTCCAGTCAGAAGCTAGGAATCCATAGATTTGGAGAGTTTGAGGTTTTAGCTTCTGTCTTCACTAAGGACTCCCTCATTCTCAAATATCCTTTTTATCACACCCAGATGAAAACACCCCTCTGACATGCCAGATCCATTAGAGATGCTCTCTTCTTTAGGCATATCCCTGGCAAGAAGACAGGAGAAAAGGCTCCCAACAGAGAAACACTTTCCTCCTAGCTGGAAGAGGCCATACATTTAGTGCCACAAATGCCTCCTGCTAGAGTGTCGATATCACCTCTAAAACATTCACAAATCAAGTTGACTAGGGAATGAGATATATAGCCCACAGAAGTAAAAAGAAACGCTACCACTGGTTCATGAGGCCTACTCCAATAGACTTGGGAGCTTAGTTTAAATAACTGATGTTTTATCATACTAATGCGTGGAAGGAAAGGTTAATACAATGAAAAACACAACAGTGTCAGAGTTAATCAGCAACAGTTAAACAACACGATAGACCTAAGGAGCAATAGTGATATTTCCAGCAGGGCTATACTGCCAGATTAATGGAGAAAAAATAAAAACCTGGCGTGTTAGTTTGAAGCTGATTCCACAGCTTAAACAATAAAATGGAGTTAGGCACACACACAGTCCTCTATTATGTATTAAAATACCTCCATCATTTCAGTGAGGTCTTTCTATTTATAAATTATATGTCAATACATAAAATAGAAGTACTATGCAAATCCAAATGAAAATTAGCACATCTTGTGGATTTATGTAAAATAATCTTAGACAGAAATGCATATCTGCATGGAAATACAGTAGCTAGATTGAGGAATGGCTATTTCTAAGTGACTAATGTGATGTGGCATTCAACTGAAATTTAAGCAGTGTATTATTAAGTTTAATATGCTTCAGCAATGTGGTATATTCTTCCAATGTAAAATGGTTTGGTATGAAATGCTGCATAAGTGATACATTAATTTGTATTTGGTCCCTATACAAAGGTATGTTTTCTTACTGACTGAAAATATTTCCCCATAGCCACCCATCCCAGTGCCACTGCTGCTGCATGGGAACGCACGCAGCAGTGTGGAACTGACCCCAACTCCCCATCCTCCAGCCCTCCCAGATGGCCCCCCACAGCTCCATCCTGCCTTGGCCCCAAGGTTGCATTCACCGCCCTGGCTAGGCAGCGCCTGCCCCTGCCCCTGCCTCTGCCCTTTCCGCACTCCCTCCCTCACTGTGGGGGCATCAATTGGCCCCACTCATGCCCCTTCCCCACACATCTTCTCCTCCTACTCCCCAACTTACCAGAAGAATACTGCTCTCCAAGCTTCCCAGCTACATTCCCAGCTGTGTGCATGGTGCCTGCATACATGCATGCAGGATTCATCTGTGACATTATTGGCTACATCCACCAAAAAAAGCCAATAGCCAATAATGTTAATTTTCCTTTTATCAGTACCAGTCTGTTATGTGACCAATATATCTCTGCATCTCTAAAGGGGGCTTCCAATTCTGTGTTTGCTCAAGGTCCAAATAACTCTTAATCCACCTCTGGAGACAGAGGCAGCTGCCCGGCTGCCAGGAAATCTCTCCCAGCCACTTGGAGATCAGGACCGGTCCCACCAAGCCAGGATAGCTCTTGAGCTCCTGAAGCCCCTACTGCCTAGGCTTACCAGGATCAATTTGCTTCCCATCAGCCTCTACACATGTGCTTCAGCGCATTAGTTTATTGTGCCAATTTCTAGTACCTGTATCTACAAGTACTAGAAAATAGCACATTAAACTCATCTACTGTGCACTAATTGCTGTGCATGTGTAGACGGTGATGCTTTCCTGTGTATTAGATTAGTTTAATGTTCAGTAAAGCATCTTATGTAGACACAAAAACTACCCACCGAAAACTACTTCAGCTGCCATTAAAGGTAAGTGGTAGCCAGATAACAGACTATATGTACATCCTTTAACTTCCAGTTGACCTTAACGTCAAACTTATTTGAAGTTTTGTTCATATAACTATAGTACAGACTATTACATATAAATTTGGAAAACTGAATCCAAGTTGTTGTAAGTTTCTTCCTGAAACTTATTTCAGGTTATTATTACACCCAAGAATATTTACTTATAGTACAACACAGCATATAATAATTCTGATTTTTTTCCCCTGATTTCCTTTATATTTTATGTAAAGGTACATGGTACATTCAAATTAATTTTCAAAAGGTTTAATTTAAAAATGCGATTTCTTCCATACATACAACAGCAATGTTTTATATGTCAAATCTAAATTTTCTTGAGGGAGCATTTTCTGGAAGCTAACTTATAGTTTCATATTCCACTGTTACATATTTCCATTACTATTTTCAAACCACTATCACAAATAAAAAAATATATAAATTGGCCAACATAACTTGTAGCTGTCTTTGATGCTATTAATGAATTAAACAGCTGAGTGACTTTGTAGCTCGCAGAAAGTAATCGGCAATGCATTAGAAAGAAAAAATATTTGGAAATGGATACAATGATGTTCCTGCACAACTGCTGCAAAGTTTTCATCACATTACATATATAACTAGTATTCACACTGATACATATAATGAACTGTCCACTATGACTTTATGATTTGTAATTACTTTCATATGCTCCACATAAGTGCAATTTAAGGATGTAACACTATAGTTACATTTAGATATTATAAAAGGCCATAAAAATCCAGTGAGACAATAAAATACATGAAAAAGTACTTTTTAAATTAAATGCCTTGTAAACCTGAAATGTATATATTATTTGCCTAGGCAGAGTGGTTGCATTATGTGGTCTTATACCATTGGCAAGCTTCTAGCAAACATCATATTGTATACCATGGATGTAGTGCCTCTGTACGTCAACATCCCTCATGAGGACAGATTAAAAACCATAAAGACAAGAAAACTGCTCTTGTTTCTACTGTCTCCCTATTTGTCTTCACACACAACTATTTCAGATTTGGGGACTCCCTATATCTACAAAGAAATGACACTGCCATGGGCACACATATGCATTTCCCCCCTCCCCCCCATGCCAATGTATTTGACAAACCTTTAAGTTAATTTCCCCTCCAGCTGCCCTCTCATCCCCCTGGTATACCATAGATACGTCAATGACATTTTTCATAATATGGACACATGGGAAAGAATCTCTAGAGAAATTTCACCAAGACTTTAACTACTTCCACTCCTCCATCAAAATAACTCTGGAAAACTCCACATAGGAGATTCATTTCCTAGACACTACAGCAAAGGTTTGCAGTAGCTACATCACCACCACATTGTATTTGAAACCTACCAACTACCACAGCTACCTTCATGCCACCAGCTTTCACCCTTGTTGCAGGGCACTAAGATGTGCCTGCTCCTTCAAGAGGACAAGCACCCTGACAGGCTGTCTGTAAGTGTCAAGGGGAAGCTAATGAGGGACTCACCTGACTGAAAGAGGGCTCAGGCTACATGCCTTGAGGTACCAGGCACAACTCGTGAACGCTGAGATGGTAGGGTGGATGGAGCATCCCACAGGAGCACAGGGGGGCCCACTTCTGGTCCACTTCTGGGTCTGCTGCCAAGTATGCTGAGGACTCCCCCCCCCCGTTCTCCCATGGGACACTCCATCTGCCCCACCATCTCAGCATTCACAAGCTGCCTGGTACCTTGAGGTACGTAGAAAAAACTTTTAAAGCTGTGTCTATGTCCAAATCATCGAGTTTCTCTGAATTGATTTGGAGGCTTCCATTTCGATTCAGAGAGATTAAAGAGTTTCTTGATTCCATTTAGATTTGGAGATTTGGCTGTTGAATCGCGCTGAATCTCTGCCAAATCAAATCAGCAACTGAAGTTTTGCACAGCCCTATTAATCATGTCTTAAGGGTAACATGTAGATGGGGCCTCTGTGAAATTCTTTTCCGCTCTGCTTGAGTCCCTAAAAAATGCAAATGCAAAAAGTGTGTGGCTCCTCCTCCTCACTGCTTTTTTGTGACTCAGTCTTAAGGGTAAGATGACAGCATGTTACAACAGTGGATGCATCAATGGAATTTCAAGACTTGAATAGCTTGGAATAGAATTTCACCTAGATGCTTAAGTCCACTTAGACACATAATAGTTGGAATAGCATCTGCCTAGAAGTTTAATCTAGGGGTGGAATTCTAGCTTAATAATCAGTGGCAAAGCTGAATACAAGAGAGCCAGAATTTCACCCCAAATGTTAAATAGCAATGAAAGAAGGTTCAAGGGATATGGAATTCTGTAAGTGAAGACTATGATAGTCCATGGGTTTCATGCTACTAATGCTAGTTCTTAATAAAGAGTTGTGTAGCACACACAATTAGCAACCATGCCACATGAAGAATAGGATATGAAGTTTGAACTTTGCGGCAGCATTTGATTTTTATGGAACTCACACTATTGTATAAAGAAAAAGATAGATAAACTGATATACTTTTCTACCTATAAAAAGATTGTCAGTGTGGTATCTTTTCAAATTTTTGTGTGACATAATTTTAAGAATGAGAGTTAAACTGAGCCTTTGCTCCAAGCCCTTAATATGTTGTAGGGTGTAGCTATGTTGTCAGAGGAAGAATTCTCAGGATCATCAAAAAGGTACAATCACCCCTTGCTCAGGGTGGGAAGAGAGAGCATAATTTTCTTCTATGTTTTATCTTGTATATGTCAGTTCATCTCTATTGGCCAATGTCCCAAGAAGACAGAGCAGAGATTTGGCAATACATGCCACCTAACCAGGCACACAGCTTCTGTTCTTCCCCCAAGCCTAAACAGAAGATCTGGGAGATCCCCAATATTGCTGCATAAGTGATATGGGGCAAGTGGTGGAGGGTGAGGGATTCTTATTGATCTGTGCAACAATATTAGGCTCAGCCACTATTTACACCTAAAACTGTTATAAGAAATAATATTATGGCCAGGAAGGCCAACCATACCTTGTCATGCATCCACAGATGCATCTCAAGCAGGTCCAAGGAGGTGATACTCCCCCTTTTTGCAACACTGGTCAGGCCGCAGTTGGAGTACTGTGTCCAGTTCTGGGTGCTGCACTTCAGGAGGGACGTGGACAACATGGAGAGGGTCCAGAGGAGGGCCACTCGCATGATCAGGGGGCATCAGGGCAGGCCCTACGAGGACAGGCTATGGGACCTGAACCTGTTCAGCCTCCACAAGAGAAGGTTGAGGGGGGATATAGTGGCCTGTTACAAATTAGTAAGAAGGGACCAGCAGGCATTAGGGGAGTCCCTGTTCCCCCGAGCACTCCCAGGAGTGACTAGAAATAATGGTCACAAGCTGGTAGTGGGTAGATTTAGGCTAGATATCAGGAGGCGCTACTTCACTGTCAGGGCAGCTAGGATCTGGAACCAACTTCCAAGAGAAGTGGTGCTGGCTCCTACCCTGGGGGTCTTTAAGAGGTGGCTAGATGAACACCTTGCTGGGGTCATTTGACCCCAGTACTTTTTCCTACCATGGCAAGGGATCAGACTTGAAGATCTGCTCAGGTCCCTTCTGACACTACCAACTATGAAACTATGAAATGACATATTCTACTGTGATTGAAACCCTATTAAAATCTATATCAAGTGAAACAGGAACATTAAAGGAATGCAGCATTTGATGAGACTGACAAGAAATACTTTAAATGGATATGATTAGCTGGACTCTACTTTTTTCTTGTTTCTCTGGAATAATGTAACTACAGCTGATCTCTTAATCTAGGCAGCAGGACATTTCAGTACTTTGGTCCAGCATTTTAAAACAAATACAAAAAAATCTATTCAGCAGATATATGTGCATCTTTCAGACTTTGTCTTACAGGCATGTGTAACTGTAGTCCATACTCCAGTGCCTCTCTACTGTTTACAGAAAGTCAAACCACCGCACTAAGTTCCCAACTTTAATTAGGCACCTGGGTACCTTGGCCAAAAACTAGGTAATGTCAGCCAAAAATAAGTGTTTCATGCTCACGGTAGCCTTTATCCCATTTCACAAGGTAAAAATTGTTTTAAAAAAAACCTTAAAAAAATGCAGACATGCAAAATACTCCTACAAGAGGAAGACCAGAGGTTGTAATAATCCCCTAAGGAATACTTCTCTTGAACACTTTTCATCACATTAAACATTATTACAGTGGGACTACCTGTCTGAGAGCCAATCAGAAAACTTCACCAGCATGCCAGAAACTCTTATACCTCACCGCCAAGTTCATAACAAAAATATGCAATAATCCATGTCTGGAATAATATATGAGCAGAAATAGGATTATCTATGTTCCAAACTAAGTTCCTAAAACAAGGACAAAATAGAAAAACATACTTCTCAAAAACAAAATTGAAGGTGTTTGTAGTAAAGAGAAATTAAAATTGATCAAATTTTACATAATCAAAACAACTACACATTTTTGAGTACTTCAGCCTTCAAAAAAGAACAAGATTTTGATTTGACACATTAATTTTAAATCATCAAACAGCTAGGATGATATGCCATTGAAAAAGTATTTGGGGAAGAAACCTGCTGAAGACGTTGCTCGAAAATGTAATTTTTTTCTCAATAAAATGCCCCTTTAAAAATACTGTATGATTTTTTTTTTAAATCTGTCCAAAAAAATTGAATGCATCTTTTCCCTTTCCCAATACCACATACAGAGAAGGGAAGTTAGCCATGTTAATTTGAAGGCAGGGTAGAGATGCACCTATAGACCAACTCAGGGCCACCCAAATGACAGGCTACAGGCCAGCATACAGTCTGCAAGCCAGTGCAGGAGCCTCTCCCATAGCCACACTGTGGGAGGCAGCACAGCAGTTTGGGGTCAGCACACTGCCCGTGTTCCCTGCACAGCAAGGAACAGGATCCCCAGGGCCCCAACCTCACAGTACATGGCTGGCATGGTGGGCAGGGAACTTGGACAACACTGGACTGAGTCAGAGATGCATAAGCTTTGTGAACTTATATATTAGAAAGCATATGCAACTCTGATTCAGTTAATCTCTAAGGTGCACCTCTACCTTGCCCAGTACCATATAGTTTAACGAAAGACTCATATGCATGGATAGCAAAGAGATGATGTCCTGGCACTTTATGCTACACATCATATTTGAGACAGCAGCCATGCAGCTTGATCCTGCAACCACTGTGTTCAGTAAGTAATGTTAATGTTTGCAAGTACCTCTAAAGAATTCCATTTTGTCAATGGGACTTCCCTTAGATAGCTTTACTAATACAGATCTAGGCGTTTTAATTTTAAAAAATGAAGAAATGTATATGGAAAAGAGGAAACTTCACTGTTCACTAAATAGTTTTTAAATCTTCTGTTTTGATGTACTAATGGAATCAGTACAACAGAACAAATTATAACTAATTATTCAATAATACAGTAGAATGTATAATTGGTAGAATATATAATCTTATTGTATGCTTTCACTGATAATCATACATTATATAATTTTATTATATTTTATATAATTATATTGTCAATTTCACTGTGTTGGTTTAGTAAAAGCTATAAATAAATAAACTAATCAAAAATACATGTGCTCCAGATTTTTTTTAGAACCTAAAGCCAGTCTTTTCCCAATGAAATCAATGGGAAAATTAAGAAAAAAAACCTCATATTGCCTTAAACAAGAACAAAATCAGGTCCTTTAGGCATTTTCCTGGAACACTAGAATCTGTTACTACAAATATCCAAAGCTGAAGAACAAAGATGGGCTAGGCCCTAAAAAAACTCTAAACATCACAAGAGGTGTTAAAAGGGTTACTGACAGAGACATTCCTGGCACAAACATGCAGGGACCTTGTTTATTCAGATACTACCCCACTGAATTTTTTAAAACACAAAACTGAAATTAGCAGCACTGATTTTTCTTCAAGAAAACTAGTGTTTAAACTGCCATATTTAAATCAAGAAGGTCTAATTTATTATTAACATTTATATTAAAATGTGCTATTAAAGGACAAATAAATATTTAAAAGACAAAATGTGTTGCCATTTCATCATTTGAAAATAAAGTACTTTCAACATTTTTAAATAATATGCAGGCTTAATATAGAAAAAAGCATTTTATCCATCAACCTGAAACATGCTTAATGTCCAAAACATCCTTGAACATTTTAATTTGTTCCTTATGCTTAATCTTTCTTATTTTACTTTTCATTGTCTAACCAATTTGACATGATGGCAAAAAACGAGAGAGAATATTTTAAATGCAAAAACAAGATGAATCATCAGAACCATGGATAAGATAATTACTCTGGCAAAGCCACCATTTTTAATACAGTGGAACTTGAAACAAAACTTGCTATCCATACATCCTTAAACCCCAGGGAAGTTCTGGTTTGGATGAAACTTATGTGTCTTAGATGTATCTCGATTTCTAAATAGACAATAACTTTTTAGCAAGATTTCTTATGGGAAAGATGGTGTAAAATATTTTAATCAACTTTGTACTTTCATATGGCAAACATTTCAATAAATATACATCCTTGAACAGTTTTCAAATTCAATCCTTATTGAAGCCAGTGGAAATACCCGCCTTCTCTTTTAATGGAGCTGAATCATGCAGGTGCAAAATAATGCTATATAAGAACAATGGCAAAAATCAGACTGCTCAGAAATGGTTTCCTAAATACAATACCTAACCTTACCCACTTTTTCAAATGGTTATAGCAAAACACATTTCATATAACAGCAAGAAAAAACCCCAGCAACAACAATAGTAATAATGTATTAGCAACGCCCATACCACAATTAAATAGATTTAAAACAATACTGATTTGGATTTTTATTCTACCCTAAGGAGAAAGAACTTCCCCATTACCACCCCACAGCAATGTATTCCATCTAGACAAGGATTAAATAGTTCAAAGAGCTGTATCTACACACCAAATCTTGATTAAGTCAACCACAAGCAGATTACACATGAATGCCCTTTTGTCACACTTTGTTACACCTGTCCAGATTTCTGTCATGGAATACTACGACTTCTGAAGAAAACAGGATTGAGGGAGAACATGTTTTGGCATACAGTGCAGCAAATGCACATTTCACAACAGATTTTTAGTAGTGTATTATACTTAACAATTCAGGCCCATGCTTTTAACCTTATGTTAGCTAGATTGTGTTACTTCTAGGGCTAGCGGGGGATTTCCCACTCTGGGCGAAGCTATGGGTTACCACTCATTATAGGACCTAAAAGAAGCACTGAAAATAAAACAGGGTAAAGAAAAAAGAAGGATAAAAGATTTTTGGAGGTTAGAATTATGCTATGTGGCCAAAAGTACATTGCACTAAATCTTTGACCATATTTGCAATAGTTCTTCCTGGGTGGGAAACGACAAAATTCTGCAATGAGAGGGAAAAAATGGGAAAACTAAGAGATTCTTTAGAAGCACAGAAAGCAAATCCCATGGGGCATGTCCTGATAAGTGCACACATACAGGAGCATGTTTGCCATGGCATCTATTTATGCTGCTGCTTTGTGCCCCAGGGCATATCCCTGCAAGCATGCTTTGGTGCTCAGCAAATTGTCCCAGGTATGGTAAGGGAGGCTGGGACCAGGACCTGTGCAGGCCTCAGCAGCCTTACCTGGGGACCTCCAAGGGCAGCAGCAGCATCGATCCAGCTGCATGGAGCCTGGCTACAAGCCAGAGTTTCTGGCGGCATATGTTGCTGCTGCATGAATTGCACGACTTCTTTTAGCAGCAGGGTTTTTTACACCAGAATCTCCTGGTATCAAATTTTAGCACTGTGCTTCTAATTTGCAGTGCAGCTAATGGGTGCATGTGCACTGCGTGCAGTTTGTGGCACCTCAAACAGCTTTGAGGCACTGCAAATTGCATGTGTGCATTCATCTGGATGCACCCATGATGAGCAAAACCCATGGTGAGAAACCCATGGCAGAACCCACAGTGAGGAGTCCATTGCATGGACTTTAAAGCAACAACATGAACAGCAGAAGCATACACACTAGGGCTGTGTGAAGCTTTGATCACTGATTTGATTCAGCGGAGATTTGGCCCGATTCACTGGCTGAATCTCTGAATCCGAATTGAATCAGGAGACCCATTAATCTCTCCAATCGAATTGGAACCCTCTGAATCAATTAGGAGAGATTCAATGATTTGGACATAGGCACAGCTTTAAATGTTTTTTCTACATACTTCAAGGTACCAAGCGGCTTGTAAATGCTGAGATGGTGGGTGGATGGAGCATCCCACAGGAGCATGGGGGGTTCCCCCTTCTGGGTCTGCCACAGACCATGTGGAGGATCCTCCCCCACCCCCTGGCTCAGCAACTGGTGCCTTCTGAGTCTGCAGGGGCATCCTAGGTCCCGCCGTGGCCAATCGCTAAGCTGGGGGGTGTGGGGTCCCCCATGCACTTGGCGGTGGACCCTGAAGTACTTACGGTCCACTTCCAGGTCACTGCTGAGCACCCCCCACACTCCTGTTGGATGCTCCATCCACCCTAGCATCACAGCGTTCACAAGCGATGCCTGGTACCTTGTGGTATATAGAAAAAACATTTAATGCTGTGTCTATGGCCAAATCACTGATTATCCAAATCAGCATTGAATCTTCATATTTGGATTCAGCCAAATAGAATCGGGACAGTGATCCAAATCAATTAATTGAATCGCTGTCCCCTGAATCGGGCTGAATCCAAACTGAATATGGCCTGCTTCACACACCCCTAATACATACATCATCATCCCTTTTCTGCATGTCCCTGGACAGAGCCCAGCTGTGTGGTTCAGTACAGTAATATTTTCTCCAGTCCTCTTTCCAACGATCCGCATCCTTGGCCACCTTAAAAAAGAGCAACCTCAGCACCTGCTCCACTGAATATATGAAACGGTATTGTCCATTGGCACAACAGTAGAAGAAAAGCTTCTTATGCACACATAACACACAACCAGACTGTACAATATTCTCTGACATAACTCAAAATATTTTATCTCATCAATGTTTGTTTTTTCCTGGTGATACAAACTGGACTACAAACTAGAAATCCAGACCAAATTCTATAGCCATAATTTTAAGATGCGAGGGCTTTTGTGTGCTACATTTGTCAAAAATGTCAAATTGCAGTAAAGCAAAATGGAATTTCCAACATTTGATTGCTCATATATTTTCTAGGAGCAAGTAAGCAAAGCAGCAGCAGCGAAGTCCATAACTAAAGAGAGATAAGAATGAAATGGAGCATAGGACAACTACTGTAAGCTGCAATACAAAAGTCAATGACAGAGAGTAACAGCAATCTTGGGACAGTTATGAACTGAACCTACAAAAAAGAAAGTTTCCCCAGGACACAGAATTTATACATTTCAGTAAAGGTGATCAAATATACCAGTGCCAATTAGTGGGGAGGCAGAAGACCAGGAGGAAGAGCAAACAGGATTGGGCAACAGGGGAAGTGCTCTCATACTTCTTGACAAATCAAGGCAATCGACTAGTTATCTCAGGTGCCTGTACACAAATGCACAGAGCCTGGGAAACAAACAGGAAGTCCTTGCACAGTCACGGCACTACAATGTGATTGGAATAACAGAGACGTGGTGGGATAGCTTGCGTGACTGGAGCATTGTCATGGATGGATAAAAACTGTTCAGAAATGACAGTCAGGGGAGAAGAGGAGGAGGAGTTGCACTTTTTCTAACAGAGCCATATGATTGCTTAGAGCTCCAGTATAGAACTGGAGATAGGTCTGTTCAGAGTCTCTGGGTTAAGGTTAGAGGGGGACAGCAACAAGGGTGATGTCATAGTGGGGGTCAGCTATAGATCAACAGACTAGGAGGAAGTGGATGAGGCTTTCTTCAAACAGCTAGTGGCAGTTTCCAGATCACAGGCTCTGGTTCTCATGGGGGATTTCAATCACCCTGACATCTGCTGGGAGGGCGATATAGCAGTGCACAGGCAAACCAAGAAATCTTTGGAGAGTATTGGAAACAACTTCTTTGTGCAAGTCCTGGAGTGGCCAACTAGAGGCCATGCTCTTCTTGACCTGATGCTCACAAACACAGAAGAATCAGTGAGGAATGTAATAGTGGATGGCAACTTGGGCAGCAGTGACCATGAGATAATTGAGTTCAGGATCTTAAGGAAAGGAAGGATGGAGAGCAGCACAGTAAAGACCCTGAAAACTCATAGAGATCAGGAGAGGTCCCAGATGATTGGAAACAGGCAAACATAGTGGCCATATTTAAGAAATGGAAAAAGGAGGATCCAGGGTGCTAAAGACCAGTCAGCCTCACCTCAGTCCCTGGAAAAATCATGGAGAAGATCTTCAAGGAATCCATTCCTAAGCACTCGGAAAAGAAAAGGATGATTAGGAACAGTCAGCATGGTTTCACCAAGGGCAAGTCATGCCTGAGCTACCTGATTGCCTTCTATGACAAGCTGACTTGCTCTGTAGATGCAGGGAGACTGGTGGGTGTCGTGTACCTTAATTTTAGCAAGACTTTTGATACGGTCTCCCACAACATTCTCCCAGGCAAGCAAGGAAGCATTGGATAGATGAATGGACTGTAAAATGGATAGAAATCTGGCTGGAGCATCTGGCTTAATGTCTAGTTGGCAGCTGGTATCAAGTAGAGTGCCCCAGGGATTGGTTCTAGGGCTGGTTTTGTTCAATATCTTCATCAATGACCTGGCAGATGGCATAGAGTGCACCCTCAGCAAGTCTGCAGATGACACCAAGTTGAGGTGAGTAGTAGACAGACAGAAGGGTAGGGCTAGATTTCAGAGTGACCTAGACAAATTGGAGGATTGGGCCAAAAGAAATCTCATGAGGTTCAACAAGGACAAGTGCAAAGTCCTGCACTTAGGATGGAACAATCCCATGTTCCAGTACAGGCTGAGGGTTGTCTGGCTGGGCAGCAGCTCTGCAGAAAAGAGCCTGGGGGTCACAGTGAGCAACAAGCTGAATATGAGCCAGCAGTGTGCCCTTGTTGCCAAGAAAGCTAATAGCATACTGAGATGCATTGGTAGGTGTGTTGCCAGTAGGTCAAGGGAATTATTCCCCTCTATTCAGCATGGGTGAAGCCACATCTGGAGTACTGTGTTCAGTTTTGGGCCCCCCACTACAAACAGGATGTGGACAAATTGGAAAGAGTCCAGCAGAGGGCAACAAAATGGTGAGGAGGCTGGGGGACATGATTTATGAGGAAAGACTGGGGGAACTGCATTTATTTAGTCTAGAGAAGCGGAGACTGAGAGGAGACATAATAGCAGTCTTCAACTACCTGAAAAGGGGTTCAAAAGAGGATGGAGGTAGGCTATTGTCAGTGGTGGCAGATGAGAAAACAAGGAGCAACAGCAGGGGTCCTATATGTTTGGGTTTTCCTGGATATGTCCTCTTTTATGGACCCCTGTGCTGCATGCAGGCAGGTTTTTAAAATAAGAGCAAATGTCCAGGTTTTCTGCTCTCCAGGCTTGCTGCTTGGGGCTTGGAGCAGTGGGCAAGGTGACTGACTGTCGGGAGTCGCATGCTGTCCATGTGGACTCCAGCAACCAGGTGGGGGGGGTGCATGCAATGTGACAGCTTCTTGGGCAGCAGGGGTGGGGGGCAGGGGGCTGTGGATCAGGAGTGAGGGGCATGGGAAGGGCTGGTAGGGGGCTATGGATCAGGAGTGAGGGGCACAGGGGACAGGACAGATGACTGAGGGTTGGGTGTGTAGGACACTGTCTCCCCACAGCTAATCGCCAAGCCAGGAGGCAGGGGAGCCCCTGCACGCTCCCTGGCAGACCCAGAAGTGGACCAGAAGTATTTCTGGTCCACTTCTGGGTTCACCGCCAAGCATGCGAGGAACCTCCCTGTGCTCCTGTGGGATGCTTCATCCACCCCAGCATTGCAGTGTTCA
>NW_017728997.1:27780220-27788000 GCF_001723915.1 Gavialis gangeticus | reverse complement strand
GGGGGGCAGGGGGCTGTGGATCAGGAGTGAGGGGCATGGGAAGGGCTGGTAGGGGGCTATGGATCAGGAGTGAGGGGCACAGGGGACAGGACAGATGACTGAGGGTTGGGTGTGTAGGACACTGTCTCCCCACAGCTAATCGCCAAGCCAGGAGGCAGGGGAGCCCCTGCACGCTCCCTGGCAGACCCAGAAGTGGACCAGAAGTATTTCTGGTCCACTTCTGGGTTCACCGCCAAGCATGCGAGGGGCCCCCCACACTCCTGTGGGATGCTCCATCTGCCCCAGCATCATGGCATTCATGAGCCACACCTGGTACCTCAAGGTATGTAAAAAAACCCTTTTAAAGCTGTGTCTACATCCAAATCGCTGATTCTCCAAATCACTATCAAATCTTCAGATTCGGATTTGGCCAAATTGAATTGAGGACAGTGATCTGAATCAATGAATTGAATCACTGTCCCCGATTCATGCCGAATCTGAATCCAAAATCAAATAGGGCCTGTCTTGTACACCCGTAATATATAGCATGTGTGGCCTCACTGAAAAGCAATGTTATGCTGTGTTCATTTATGTTACTTCCATCATTGTATGTGTGTATTATTATGTAGTATTAGTATTAAGCTGGCTATATATATCTTTATGATTTTTGGCATTGTTTAGTCAAAGGAAGTGAGGGATGCTGATTCAAAGAAAAGGGAGTGGGTGAAACTGCTAAATGTCTCTTGCTCCTGTATCACTAGAACGAGAATAATTGCACACCCAAACACAGTCAGAAGGGGCTGTTATTAGGATGGTTACCCAAAGTATTGTCTACCTGTAATAGGAAAAACAACCACATAATAGCCAAGGCATCTCAGAGAAATGGGCCATTAGCCAGAGTAATTCCAGCTGCCCCTGGCAGGAGAGAAATTTCTAGGAGATTTTGAGACTCATAAGCAATTAAGACAATGCAGAAGGGTGGGGGGTGGGCAGGGGGGAGAAGAGGGCACAGGGGAAGGGAGCTGCTTGAAGGTATTTTTAGGAAACTACTCTTAGTGACAGTCAAGATCTTTGGATTTTTCCAGGCTTTAGGAGGGTCCAAATATACAACAGTCAGGGCTGGCAAGATCAGCAGGAAGGCTGATCTCTAAAAATACTGGCAAAATTGTTGGAAAGGACTAGCTAGTAGTCAGATAAGAAGGTAAGGAAGTTTATTTGTCTGTTTGTTCTGTCTTCAAATAATATGATTAGTTTTTCTTGTGTAATTTTTTTTCTCCTATGAAATAAGCTGTTTTGTTGTCTTGTCTCTTTACTGATTGCCTGTGGTAAAGCATGATCTCAGGGGTTGAATGGTATTTCAGATATAGCCCATTCTACAGAAATGGAGACTTAATTTTTTCACAACCCAGGGGGGAACCAGCCAGAGTTGTTAGGGATTCCCTTGCTGCAGCTGTGAGTACTGCATAAAGGCAGTGGAGCTGAGGCTTGCAAGGGTAAAGCGTTATCCCCGGGAAAACCTTGGTCTGTTTGACAGGAACTTTTCTTGTTTACATGGAAATGTTTTATAGTAGCAAATATAAATAAGAAGCACAGATAAGTATGTACAATAGTACAAGCAAATAAATAGGCAATGAAATTTCCACACTACGAGTAAGTCCAACTGACCGCGTGTATTTTGAATGGAGCCTTTGTGCACAAAGCACCTTTCATTGCAAAGGGCCTTCTTGAGGGCTCAGTGCTGAGGTCCTGATTCAGTTTTATTTAGACAAGCTGCTAGTGAAGCCAATGGGAATTTGGCCTGATGAAAGAATGAATAAATAGTAATGGCCACAGGATCTAGCCCTATGCGAGTTTTGGCAGGTTAAACCAAATTGCCCCAAATGGGAAATCAAATGTTTTAATTTCTGCAGTCTTAACAGCCCTGATTAGTCTAAATTTAACCATAATGTAGGTATGGTGGGACAGAGAAGTAAAAAATGTTAAGCAAAACAGTACTTGTGCCTTTGCACTGTTAAATCCATGCTTCTCAACCCACCACTTGCTGGTGCTTAAGATTTCATTTTTTTGTTTGAGGTTTCTCACCAGAGAAATGGTTTGGTTTATATGATGCTCTGGCCCACAGTAATAAATTTTACCAAGTAATTTATGTGAACCTGGAAAAGAACTCCAGCTCCAAACCCCAAATGATTCATTTCCCCACAGGCCTGAATCACCCCATCCTATAAATAAGTCCTGCCCTCCTCCATCTTTATTTTTTGGCAGTCTTCCAGGATGGAGGGGCTAGTGGATTTTATCCCCACTCCCTTCTCTGCCTTGACTGCATCTTCCCTCCTATTTTCTACTGAAAAGCAGCAGGACTTCAGTCCTGCTGTGTTCCATGAACTAACACAGCCTTTACCTCAATCTGGGGCTTTAGACATTATAATTACCAGAACAAACCCATCAAGGTTGGCTCAAATTTGAATTTTTTTTACAGTGCTAACCCTCTTCACGTCAAGATCCTTGTAAAAGGAAAGGGAAAAAATGGCCGGGTTGGAGTCTGTCTCTGTTACTTCAGTGAATTCCAAGTACAAACTACAGTTCCAAAATCTGGCAGCTGTTGTGATGCCCAGCAGTCAGAGTTTCTGTCCCCCATGGAAAAGAATTGGAATTGAGTTGGAGATCCCCAGCCTACAAAGAAACTTGCCATAATGACTTAGATGAGAGTAGTCCTGCCTCAATAGCTCATTTGGAAGATGCAGGGTAAGAAGAAAAAAGAGCCATTTATCTGCCCCCACAGAGACCGGAGAAAGATGTGATTTAGTTTGACTGCCTATACCCTCAAAAATGGGGGAAGGCCATCAGACTCTCCTTTCAGAGCCCAGGAGCATCATGGGAAATGTCATAAACAAGCTTATCCATATAACCCCTCCCTACATCATTCCCCACACGAAATCCTGCCCCTACATGACCACACTTCAGGCATACAGTAGAGCTGTGTGAAACAGCACGATTTTGTTTCAACTTCTGTTTTGCTGTTTTGATGGGACAGTGTTTTGTTTTGAGGTTCATTTAGTTTCAAAGCACTGTTCTGTTTTGTTTTGTTTTGTTGAAACTGTTTCACTATTTCAATGTTGTTTTGACATTTCATCCATAGGCTATAATGGGGAAGCATGAAACTGCCTAAAACTTTATCATCTTCTGGCAGATTTGGATAAAAACAGCTGGGATGGTAGTCCCTTCTGAGGGCATGAAGCCTGCCAAGCTGCAATGAGATAGGCACAGGGGGTTCTGGGAAACTGCACCTCAAACTCTTGAAAACAAAATTCATGTTACTTGTAAGTGTGAAGGCACAGGAGGGTGAAAACAGCAGGCATGGTAGCCCCTGCTGGCAGCATGTAGCTTGCCAAGTGTCAAGGAGATAGGTGCAGGGGTTTCTGGGAAACTGCACCTCAAGCTGCTGACAAGCAAAACTTGTGATGTGTGACTGTGTGTTAAGGTGTGCCCTCACTGGTGTGGGGGCCTCTACACAACACAGTAGTGTGCCCCAATGAGGCCTCTTCCCCTACAGCCTTATCCCAGTCCTCCACTTTAAATGACAACAGGTAATAACTTAGTAAGCAGCACAGTAGCACCAGCAGCATCTCAGGCAGCCAAGTACTGTCACAGAGCCTTTCTTTCATTTCCTTCAGGAGCTTCTTCTCCAGCAGCTGCCAGAAAACTCTCCCTGCCAGCCCCAGCCTTGGGGTTTAGATATGCCCAGGGCCCTGTGTCCTTCGGTCAGTTGACTGGGGACAGGTGCTAGGGGTGTTGGTCTAAGGACATGGCACTAGCATGGACTCAATATAGACATTGGAATTCTGACACACTACGACTTGCCAGACATCTGACTCCCCAGGTACCTCTCCACTTTTACCTGTCCTACTACATCATTGTAAAGAAGCCAGGACCTGGCATGCAATATAGGCAAGAAAACCAGTCAGTAAAAATGGAAATGGAGGTGTCAGGGGGGTGAGGGACAGGCTGGATTGGGGGAAAGGGAAGTAACTTTTCACAGACGAACCCATGAACAGCACTTCATCAACCTGCTAGGTACAGAAAGTAATAGACTCAATATAAACATTGGAATTATGACACACTACAACCTGCCAGACATCCAACTCCCCAGGTACCTTTCCACTTTTACCTGCTACATTCCTCCCCATCCCAACCTGTCACTCACCCCCTGATGCCTCCATTTCCATTTTCACTGACTGGCTTTCTTGCTTGCATTGCATGCCAGCCTCTGGCTTCTTTACTATTCCTTCCATCCAGGAACAGCACACACACCAACTGCAGGTGCTTCCTCAGCCTGACGAAGGGTTTTTCAACCTGAAAGCTGGCATACCAGGCAGCTAAGGTGAGCTCACCTGGAGCCTCACAACTGCACTTCAACCAGCAAGCCTCAGGTCTGTCAAAGACATGACAGGTCTGGGCTTTCCCCAGCCAGGACTGTGTGCATGTGGTGGCTGGAGGTTATGACACCTCCTACCCACCTGTCACTAGAGGGATCTTCAGTCCTGGCATTTCCTGGGGCTGCTGCGCTGCCAGCAGCCCCACCAGGCCTCCCAAACCTGGCGGGGTGCAGTTTTAGGTCGTACCCAGGACCTGGGGCCTCCTTCCCCATAGCCCCGCCCATACCTCCAAGTTCATCCTGGCACAGTAGCTCAGCAGAGACATGTTCTTCCCCTGCTGGCTAGTGATGCAGCGAGTGCCCTCTACAGCTCTGAGAGCGGGGCATTAAATGGTTTTAAAAAAATGAAAAAAGGAAATAGGTGTGGATGGAGTGAGGAGGGTGGCATTCACTTCATCTGCACCTGGAACTTTGGGAAACCCAGCAGCAGGAGGCTCACCTTCAGGAACACCAGCTGCTCCACCACATCAGGATCCAAGGAAGTATGATGAGATGAACACCCTCTTGCTTAGAACACCGGTTGGTGGACAGAACAAGTGTTCCCAGGCAACTGACCAGATCCGGCCACATCCGGCTGCAGCTTGCCCAGTAGGCCAAGGGGTTGCACAGCAGCAGCTCCATGTCCTCGGTGAGATAGGCAGTCATAGAAGGTCTGAGCGCTATCTGCCTGATGGTGGGGTCTGGTGCCTCTGAACCCCACCAGGGAAGCCATGCCCTTGGCCCACATTGGCAGCACTTGTGGTGGAGGAGGAGACTGGCTGGTGGATGGTGTGCTGGCATGAGACTATGGATCCCCCTCTTCCATGTCCCCCTGCCTGTTCTGCCTCCCTGACTCTCTTCACCAGCACCTTCATCCACTGATTCAGGCTTTGGCTGCTGCATACACTGCCCTTCACCCTTGGGTCACACGTGGCGGCCAGCACGTGGACTGTACTGGACTGCAAGGGTTCAAGCCTTTCCTGATGCCCTCCTTCAGCCGCCTCACCACTGCCTGCATGTCTCGTAACATCAGCTTGCCCCAGCCAGGAACACTGATCCCCTGGAAGCTCTCCATTTGGCTCTGAAGTTCCCTCACTACAGGGATCACCTGGCTAAGGCGAGCATCACCAGTGCTGGGGGTCTTGGTGGCCTTGAGGAAGGACTTGAGGACCACCACTCTCCAAGCAAGGCCATTTCACGGATGGGCTTCTGTTGCTCCACCATCCTCTCGAGCATCAGGTATGTGGAGTTCCACCGAGTCTCCACATTCTGCATGATTTTGTGCTGCAGGATGTTCAGCTCTGCCTGCTTGTCCCCTTTACTGCTCCGGTGAAAGTAGCCTGCCACCTTCCTGCATTTGGAAATGAGCTTGCTGGTGGTGCTGGCACGATCACTGGCAGCCCTGTCCCCTCCAAGGTGTCCCTGACAATGAGGTGGAGCTTGTGTGCTGCACAGCAGATGCTAACAAAGTTGACATCAGAGACTGCCTTGACCACATTGGTCCCAGTGTCAACGGGAACCCATGGGTGAGCTTGCCCTGCCCAACAAGCCACCCCTGAACCAAGCGGTTCCTAGCCCCCATGATCTCTGTTGCTGCATGGGGCATATCCATCACCTCAGCTTGAAGGAGAGCCCACTGACAGCCTGACTGGTCACACCAGTGCGCTGTGAGGAGAGGTAGCTCTCCCCCCCACCTCCTCTTCCACCCCTCCCTGAAAGCTTGCCAGCTACCTTTCCAGCATACTTCTTAGTGTGTTTCATAGTGTCTTATCTTTGTCTTGGTGTGCTGGAAAATCTGTCTCTTCTTCTGTAATGTTATCTATCTGATGTATATAATATATGTAGATATTAAGATAATTATACATATGTGTATTTAAGTAATGTATGTATGTATGTAATAAATAAAATATATATATGTATGCATGATTTTAAACCCACCACAAATGTTTGAGGACTAATTTCTCCAAGTTTCAGGACACAACCACTTGGTTACATAAAGTATCCATAAGATTTTTCTGTATTGTGCAAACTAATGATTTTGCATGGTAGAAATTAAGTAAATTCAATAGCATATTGTCACTGAATCAACTTTCCCACCTGGAAAATAAACGCCCCTGCCTAGGTATTTATTTAGCAGATATATAATCTGGGAACTTTTCCAGATTCATTGTTTAAATAAAAATGGTACTTGATACAATAATAGCTGGACTAAGTGGAATCCTTTAGCCTGACGCAGTTCTATCCAAAGCACTCCAGACAAGCTGCAAGTACATGTTGGAGACTGATGCATGGATGAAAGCAGAGAATTGAGAACCACAACATCCCATTTCCTACCTTTTTTTACACAGGCAGCTATGGCTCATACTAGTTTTTTCTTGCATATGTTTTGTATTATAGCCACTGAAAGCTCAGTATAATACAACGCAATATTGCTTTCCTCAGCCCATTCTTATTAGCTGACCCTTTAGAGTATTTCATTTATAATGAAAATGGCTGATGTCTAAGTAAAAAGATTCATCTATAACATACCCATTTGACCATCATAAGGGTGTATGCATGGGTGTATAAGGAGCCAGTGCTTGTTCAGTAATTATTTGCAGAAATACCAATAGCAACAGCACCAGTTAAATAATTAAAAACAAAATTTTTCTTTGATATGGGGCAAAGGAGCTATGGCTACATTTGTGGGCCCCAGTTAAATAGTTCTTTTCAGTAGAAACTAACACACTGGTTTGTCCTGCGCTATACTCTACACTGGTGGTCACCAACCAGTTGATCTCAAAGCCTCTTGGAGTCAATCCAAGCCTCGGGTAGGGAGCTTTGTGTGAGCATGCATTCATGCGCACACCCCACCGCCAGTCCAGCAGGTCAGTCCATGGGGGAAGGAAGAGGCAGGGACCAGATCAAGGCCCCCATGGTGAGGGACAGAGTGCCGCAGAGGCAGGAGCAGGGGTAAGTTGAGTGGGGTCCAGGCCTGGTGAGTGGTGGGAGGATTGAGCCCAGGCAGCTCAACCAGGGGCACAGAGGGGCATTCCTGCCACTGTGTGCACCCTGGTGGAAGCCCCCAGTGGGCACGTACCCCACCATCTGTGCACAGAGAAGCAGCTGCCATTACAGGCTGGGCTTTGCGCCTCGAACCCCACTGTAGCCTGCCCACTAGCAGCCCAAAGCCGTGTGCATCCAGTTGCTGGGTGGGCATGGGATGAGACTCAGCCCAGAAGCCGGACGCATGTGGCATCAGACTGCTCCTGGGTGGGCTGCAAAGGAGCTCAGGACACAAAGTTCAGCCCACAACTGCAGCTGCTTCCATCACACACAGATAGGGGGCACATGTACCCCCCCCCCAATTCTGGGCAGTACAGGCAGCTGCAGCAGCTGTGAGGGGAGGGG
>NW_017728997.1:27779120-27779834 GCF_001723915.1 Gavialis gangeticus | reverse complement strand
GGGCATGGGGAAATGTGGGTTGGGGCAAGGGTGCACCAGGTGGCACTGGGAGCGGGGCTATATGGGGGGGTTGCAGGCACCCAAAAATTCACCACAGCCCCCCCTCCCAGCACCACTGCCTGGCCCAACCACAGCACAGTGCAGCCCAGGCTGCCGCCTTGAAAAGCGCGGCACTGCCTTCCCCTTCCCCCACCCCCTTCCCCCAGATCTGCGTGGGGAGGGGGCAGGTTGGGGCAGGAAGGCAGCATCGTGCTCTTCATGGCAGTGGTCTGGGCTATGGTCAGGCCGGGCAGCACTGGGAGGGGGTATATGTCAACTTTTTGGGTGACTGCAGCCCCCTGCGTAGTTCTGCTCCCAGTGCTGCCCAGTGCACCTCAGCCCTAGCCTGCAGTGGCAGCCAGCCTGGCCAGCATGCAGATAAGGGGGCACATGCCCCCTGTGCCCTCCCAGGGTGTGCCCCCCTCCCTCCCAACAGCCCCTGGACGAGCCATCCATGGCTCCATCCCATGCACCAGCTGTGCAGGGCCTGCCCCTCCTCCAGCCCCACTCTCTCCCTCCCTCCTGTTGGGGGGGGTGCAGATGGAGGCCCCAGTGGTGAGGAAGTGGGGCTAGGGCTGGGGCCTTGATCTGCCCCACCCACCCAAGGCCCTTTCCACTCCCCCCACCCCTTCCCCAACAGTTACCTGCTGGGGGAGCACACCCCCAAATATTTTT
>NW_017728997.1:27773728-27774120 GCF_001723915.1 Gavialis gangeticus | reverse complement strand
TCCAGGCCTGGTGAGTGGTGGGAGGATTGAGCCCAGGCAGCTCAACCAGGGGCACAGAGGGGCATTCCTGCCACTGTGTGCACCCTGGTGGAAGCCCCCAGTGGGCACGTACCCCACCATCTGTGCACAGAGAAGCAGCTGCCATTACAGGCTGGGCTTTGCGCCTCGAACCCCACTGTAGCCTGCCCACTAGCAGCCCAAAGCCGTGTGCATCCAGTTGCTGGGTGGGCATGGGATGAGACTCAGCCCAGAAGCCGGACGCATGTGGCATCAGACTGCTCCTGGGTGGGCTGCAAAGGAGCTCAGGACACAAAGTTCAGCCCACAACTGCAGCTGCTTCCATCAC
Source organism: Gavialis gangeticus (assembly GCF_001723915.1). Taxonomy (NCBI): domain Eukaryota; kingdom Metazoa; phylum Chordata; order Crocodylia; family Gavialidae; genus Gavialis; species Gavialis gangeticus. The sequence goes on along the minus strand of NW_017728997.1, from coordinate 27,773,774 downwards.
ACACAGATAGGGGGCACATGTACCCCCCCCCCAATTCTGGGCAGTA
>NW_017728997.1:27760680-27772856 GCF_001723915.1 Gavialis gangeticus | reverse complement strand
TGCCCCACCCACCCAAGGCCCTTTCCACTCCCCCCACCCCTTCCCCAACAGTTACCTGCTGGGGGAGCACACCCCCAAATATTTTTTTCTCCCCTCTGCCTCGATCTGCCCCCCCTTCCTCACAGACTTACCTGCTGGGTGGGACAGGGCAGGGGGTGCAGCACAAATGCCAAAGGTGATCTCCTACTTTAAAAAGTTGGAGACCACTGCTCTACACTGTTACAGCTAACTTGCTCCCTTCCCCACCAGTTACATTCATACAGAGTTTTTATACCATTCTGAATTAGTGTTTTTTATATTCTTCTCCTGTTCAGATCTGCATGCTGCTACTTTTCTTTAAACGCTAAGATTGATTTTTCATTTGTTCAATATATCCTAAATGAGTGATGTCCAACTTTTCTCTGGATCCAATCCCTCTGCCACAGTGCCTGGCTCAGTCCGTCTGTTCTCTGGATCCAACCCCACAACCGCAGTTCATTAGGTCTATTTTCTGGATCCAACTTCTCCACCACAGGTCCTATCTCAGTTCAGCTGCAATATGGATCAGACAAGTCCACCACAGCTCCTGGCTCTGTACAGTCACTCTCTGGATCAGACTCTACTACCAAAGCTCCTCCTTTGGTCCTGCTACACCCTGGATCAAAAGCCCTGACTCAGTCCAAATTCATTCTCGTTCAATGTACAAACCATACTCCCCAAGCTGCATGAGTGCCTTCTCCAGACACTGCCCCAGCACCAGCTAACCAAAATGACCTCTGAGCAACCTTCCGTCTTGGTTTTGAGATGCTAAGTTTCATTTGCAGGGGTGGTTAAGTCACTGGCACCCAAACTCCTGTCTCTGTTTAGAAGCAATACTCCTCCTTTCCACTGAAAGTTCACCAAGTTATTTACCATTCTCTTGAGGCCACCCCACCAAAACAATATGGATGGGCAATTCTGGAAGTTCTCCCAACTCATATGTAGCCAATCAAAGCTTTTGATGTTGGGCCTGTGCCCCATCTTAACTATCTGACTGCTCTCACACTGAAATCTCTGGGGCATGCAGGGACTCCTGTTGCATTCTATCTCAGACCAGAATACACCCTGGAGCAGAAGAATAGCATGGCCATTGGTATTTCACCACCTTTTCAGAGAATATAGGATTCAGTTCCCTAAATCCATGGCCCCACCTCTGGAGAATCTAATGCCAACAGTAATAATTGGGAAGCATAAAAAACCCCGTTGTGCCCTGACCATTACTGGTAAAACATGGAATAGAAAAGCAAAACAGTTTCCTCTGCCTTCTCTTTCCCATCATAACAGTACAGAGTTATGCACAATCTAACCCAAATATTATATTTTTTTACTAAAATGATTAGAGTCCTCTTGCTCCATCCATGCTCTATATTGCAGATGAACTTGCTTTCCAACTGTCTCCTAGTAATTTGCTGTTTTGATCTTTGTATATATTTTAGAAACTTGCAGAGAGCAAAGTAAATACATGAGTGAGGAAAGATGAGCAAATAAGGCTTCTATTACAATGTTGAAGAGGCTGGATCCTTTAACTTTTCACCTTCAAATATTTTGTTTGGTTTCAAAGGACACAATATTTTGTAAAGAAAATACGGTACTGTTTTTCATAGAATCATAGAATCCATGAGTCGGAAAGGACCTAGACAGATCATCTAGTCCAACCCCCTGCCATGGGCAGGAAGGAGCACTGGGGGTGGGAGGGGTCATAAGACACCAGCCAGGTGCCTATCCAGTCTCCTCTTGAAGATCTCCAGGGAAGGTGAGAGCACCACCTCTCTCGGAAGCCTATTCCAGGCTCTGGCCACCCTTACAGTGAAGTAGTTCTTCCTAATATCTAACCTAAACCTATCCTCCCTCAGCTTGTGGCCATTGTTTCTGGTGACTCTAAGGGGGGCCCTGGTGAACAGACTTTCCCCAAGTCCCTGCTGGTGGCCCTGATAAGGTTGTAGGCAGCCACAAGATCCCCCCTCAGTCTCCTCTTGCGGAGACTGAAGAGATTCAGGTCCCTCAGCCTCTTCTCATAGGGCTGGCCACAGAGGCCCCCAACCATATGAGTGGCCCTCCTCTGGACCCTCTCCAGGTTCTCCACGTCCTTCTTGAAGTTGTTGTGTGCACATATATTAACTAGAGTTCACAGAAACATATATTCTGTCTTCCTTGCTTTTTACCAAAATATGTTGTTTCAGAATATACAGAATAGATAAAAGTGAAGATTTTCACTAAATCCTTATATGTTTTTTACAACTTTTAAAGGGCAGTCTTATTAATGTAATGCATACTATCAGAGAAAGGCAAGACAACAATCTGCCAATTGTCCAATAAATATTACAAGTAAATTTCTCACCAAAATTAAGCAGTCCCTCTAAAGAGTTCAGTGCAACAGAGATTCTCTCAGTGCTCATTAGTATAACGATCTCATTTTTGCCAAGGAAATTATCTTGAACAACATATCACACTGCCCTTGAAACCATCCAGCTGACATTTGACAAAACTGCGAAAGGCTACTAAGTTAATTTTAAAACTCCCTTAGACCTTGCCTTGCACATCTCATTGAGCTTTAACCTCCCATGGAAATGATTAGGCAGACCAACAACTGAGCCTGGTGGTATAATGTCTGGCATTGCTCAGTATATTAAATCCACTGGAACATGTAGCCATCCCCAATGTATGTATATACAGATTGTTTTTGTATGTGCCATAACCTAAATTAGACATGTTACCATTAAATTCTTAGAATTATTCAAAACCACTGTTTCAGATTTTTATAGCTTACTTTACTGAACAATTAGAAAATGTGTAATTGTTAGTATATAATAATGTATTCTCTTGCCTGCCAGCACACCTACAGAACATTTTATTATAACTGAGACACCACTGTTGTAAATAAAAAAATAGTTCGATTAATGTAAATGAATGATTAAAGCTGTTTCTTAAAGAAACCTCTGACACTGATGATTATACAAGCTGGGAAACCTTAACAGATCACTGAAATCCTACAATACAACCAAATTGTGTTCTAGTAGCCTTAACCAGGACTCAAGGGAAAAAATTGGCTGAGTTAGGAGGATAGTTTTATTTAACGAGGTCAACTACTTTTCTAGGTCAATATAACAAAACAAGAATTATGCTCCCAACTCCAGGACAAATGTTTCCACAGACCAATCATCAAATGCCAGTGCAATTAAACATATGGCAACTATATTGCACAATGTTTCCTTTAAGCTTTCCATAAAAATATTGATGATAAATAAATGTTCAATAAAGGCTGATGTAAACACTGTGGAAGCAACACTGAATATTAATTCATCAAAGATTATTCTGAGATAAATATCTCAAATTTGTTTTGAGGTAGAATTTAAAAAATCATACCAGAAATAAGTAACAAATAAGTTTGAAATAAATGGTATCTTAACGTTTCTTCCAAGCATTAAGATGTATTAATTATTCAGCAAAGCAAATTTCAGGAAACAAGAACTCTCTCTATAAAGATATAAAATATAAAGAAACGAGAAAAAACAAGAAATGAAAAATTACTTATAATTCTGCTAAGTCTCACTGTAGAAAAAGCTATGTTTTTTCAATCTTTTTAGTATTGATTATGTTCAGAGATGTCAAAATTGCCAATATTTCTTCATATTTCCAATCCAAAAGCCTAGTTTGGAGACTGATGGGAGAATGACAGGTTTCTTTTGCTCTGTAACACTGATATCTTATACTTCCCTAGGTAGGAATATGCTAAACACTGCAGCTCCAAGATATGTGTAACATAGTTAATGTTTCTCCTTCTTAAGACTTTATTCAAGTGTCTACACTCTTAGGGCGCATCCAGACAAGCACACACGTGCCTCTTGCAGCATTTCAAACCAAACAAAAAAACATTCCCTGCACTGCAAATTTGCATCGCAGGGGCAAAATTAGACCCCTGGATATGTAGGTGTCAAACAATACCCCAGGGGAAAAAATGGGTCAGGGCACGGTCCTGGATGGAACCCTGAGGCAACCAGAGGCTCGGTCCTCCACAGAGATGCTCTGGTAGCCTGCCAGAGTGTCTCTGTAGTTGGCCCTTTCTCTGGTGCTGAAGCACACTGCCTGCCCATGCAGAGCAGGCAGCAATGCAAGCTGCAGGGACTTGGACCAGCTTCATGCCAAGTAAGTAGGGGGTTGGAGCACTGGAGAAGGGGGGAAGGGACCTTGGGGGAGGCCCCACCTTGCTCCAGCCCCATTCCTTTCCCCAACTTCCTGTTCATTCCCCCATCCCCAATTCGTTCCCCCGGCTCCCCATTAGTTCCCTCCACTCCCCGTTTGTTCCCCCCATCCCCTGTTCGTTCCCTCCTCCCCCCATTCATCCCCCCATTCCCCCGTCTTCCCTTCGTACCCCTGGCTTCCCGTTCATTCCCCTCATCCCCCATTCTTTCCCCCATTCCCCTATTCCCCATTCATTCCCCCAGCTCCGCACTCACTCTCCCAGCCCCTCCCAAACTCACCAGCAGTAACAGAGAAGGAACAGGAGGCTGGAGACAGCAGGGGAATGTTTCCAGCTTATTTCCAGGGACTTGTCTCCAGCCTCCTGCTCATCTCTAGCCCCCTGCTTGTTCTCCTGCTTGTCTCCAGCCTCGGGAGGCTGGAAATGTGTAGGGGAATAAACAGGAGGCTGGAGATGAGCCCCTGGAGATGAGCTGGAGACATTCCCCTGATGTCTTCAGCCTCCTGCATGTTCCCCTGCTCATCTCCAGCCTCCTGAGGCTGGAAACAAGCAGGCAGATGAGCAGGAGGCTGGAGACAGCAGGTGAATGTCTCCAGCATGTCTCCAGAGGCTGTCTTCAGCCTCCTACTCATTCCCCTACTCATCTCCAGCCTCCTGGTCATTCCCCTGCTCATCTCCAGCCTCCCACGCCTAGAGACAAGCAGGAGAATGAGCAGGGGGCTAGAGACAAGTAAGAGGCTAGAGACAAGCCCCTGCAGATAAACTGGAGGCTTCCCCTGCTCTCCCAGCCTCCTGCTCATTCTCTGCTACAGCAGGTGAGTGTGGGGGGGGGGGCTGGGAGAGCAAGTGGGGAGCTGGGGAAACAAATGGAGGGCAGGGGGAATGAACAGAGGGCAGGGGGTAGGGGGAACGAGCCTCCTGCTCATTCTCCTATTCTCTCCAGCTTCTTGCTTGTTCTCCTGCTCTTCTCCAGTCTACGGAGGCTGGAAAGGATCAGGGGGCTGGAGACTAGCGGGGTTGCTGGGGGGGGAGCTGTAGTCGCTGGGCGGGGGGGGCTGGGACCCTGCAAGCAGTGTAGTCCATATGTTGTGTGGGTGGGATCTGCTCTATGGGGGGCAGGGGACCATTGATGATGCAGAGGGGGTGCACATGTGTGCACATGCAACCCCTGAATGTGGCAGTAAACTCACTCAGAAAATGCACCACTGACAGTGTCAATGGCGTTTGTGGGCGGTCACTCCCACCCACCAACATCTGTAGGCAGTCAGCAATCACTGCTGGGTGCTGCTGACACTGCCAGTGGCATCTGCAGGTGGTCGCCAACTCCTGGTTGGTGCTCGCCACCCCTGCCCCCACCGCTGACAGTGCCGGTGACTTCAGCGGGAGCTCCCCGCTTACTGCCACGCTCCCACCACTGCCAGTGCTGCTGGGGGCATGCAGTGTCACTGTGCTGCTGGAGGCACGCAGTGTGCATGCAGGGGACCCAGCCCTCCTAAGCAGCCCCCACACCCACAGTCCACCCACACCTACTCACACACACACTCACATCCCCCCACCCCCCTTCCCATCACCTCCTGCAAACCCCATATCTCCCCATCACACACCCACCATGGTATAAGGAAACCAAAAGCAAACATTAAAACATATAGATATTTAGGGTTTATTTTATTATGATCCTAGAGACAATGGTAGGCTTCCAAATTTCTTTAACATTGTAAATATATCAATAAAACATTGCCTATCTAATCAATCCCTTTCTCCTTTGTTCTAATTGTGGAAGAATATGGATTTTGGGGTATTTTAAAAAGTGAATTTGGGATGCTGCTTCAGCAGTCTAGCTGATACAAGCGGCTAGTGTCCCCAGATATCAAGCAGCAGGGCCTCAGAAGATCCTGAGGGCAAGTAGCCCTGAGCTGCTGGCCAGGGCAGGTTTTTATCCTGCTGGGGCCAGCACAGGTGGTCCACAGCACTCATTAAGTGGCCTTCCAGCTGAAATATTTGCCCACCCCTGTAGTTGAAGACTGTTATTAAATCCCTTCTCAGTCTTTTCTTTTTCAGACTACATAAAGCTAGTTCCCTTAGCCTCTCCTCATAAGTCATGTGCCCCAGGCTCCTAACAGTTGTCACTGCCTTCCACTAGACTCGCTCAAATTTGTCCACACTTCCTATAGTGGGGGGCCCAAAACTGGACACAGTACTCCAGATGTGGCCTCGCCAGTGCTGAACAGAGGGGAATAATCACTTTCCTCAATCTGCTGGCAATGCTCCTATTAATGCAGTCCATTATGGAATTAATGGGCTGTTATGCTGTTAGCCTTCTTCATGCAAGGGCACACTGCTGGCTCTCACTCAGCTTATTGTCTACTGTGGACCCTAGGTCCTTTTCTGAAAGTTGCTACTTAGCTACTCAGGCTCCAGTCTGTACTAGTGCATGGGAGTATCCCATCCTAAATGCAGGGCTTTGCACTTGTCTTTACTGAATCTCATGACATTCCTTATGGTCCCTTTAAAAGGGAAAGTTTTTCCTTTTAAAGGGGAAGAGGGCTGCTTCCTCTTTTTGTTGATGTTGGTGGGCCCAGAAGGGAAAGTGTATATTATAGCCTGGGCGCTTAGTGTTTGATTATAGTTCATACTGGTGGTTTGGGTTGGGAATGTGAGGGGTGGTATTTGGAGCAAGTCCTGAGCTTGGAGTAAGGCAGAATGTGGGGCTACAGAGCCCAGAGCAGGGTTGAGGGACCCGGTACCCAAGAGGGGTGAAGACAGACAGGAGCCATGGGCCCAGCACCCAAGAGGGGTGCAGATGAGGGCTAGGGCCCAGCAGATGGAGGTCAGGGGCCCAATGCCTGAACAGGTAAGATTAGAGTGGGTGCCTTAAAGCCAGGTCCAATATACTGGGCCCAGACTAGAAAGCCCAGCTAAAAGAAAGTGGCAGAGGCTGAGGAGGCCAAAGCCCCACCAGGAGAGACTGGTACAGTGACACCTGTGAGGCTTAGGGCGTGGTGTAGGGAAGGAATGGAGCTATGCAATTACCCCCTAAGGCTTATAGATGTCCTGGGGTACAGATGGGCAGAGAATGCCAATGCAGCTCCGGGGCTAGGTCAGGACCAGCAGTGGGCAGGAGGGACTTGCTGGCTAGTGGATAAACCACAGCTCACTCTAGGACTGTCAAGGCAGCCTCCCTTTCCAGACAATAGGTATATCAAGGTGTGCTGGGTTAGCAGGAGGTAAAGGTACCCTAGAGGCAGAGTGTGGCATGGGTTATGGAGTCAACAGGGGGCATCATATCCACCCCTGGGATCCCAACATGCTATAGCCATTAACTTTTAAAACTTGTGGCAATGTGAAGAGGTCCCAGATGATTGGAAAAGGGCAAATAATAATGGCCATCTTTAAGAAAGGAAAGAAGGATGTATCCAGGGAACTACAGACCAGTCAGGCTCACCTCAGTGCCTGGAAAAATCATGGACCAGGTCCTCAAGGAATACATTTCTAAGTACTTGGAGGAGAAGGTGATTAGAAACAATCATGGATTCACCAAGAGCAAGTCATGCCGGACCAACTTGATTGCCTTCTATGATGTGATGACTGGCTCCGTGGATGGATGGATACCAGTGAATGTGATATACCTTGACTTTAGCAAACATTTTGATATGGTCTCCCACAACATTCTCACAAACAAGCTAAGAAAGTATAGGTTGGATGTATAGACTGTAAGGTGGATAGAAAACTGGCTGGATTGTTGGGCTTAAAAGGATAGCAATCAAAGGCTCAATGCCTAGTTGGCACTTGGTATCGGCTGGAGTGCTCCTGGGGCCAGTTTTGTTCAATATCTTCATCAGAGTTCTGGAAGACAGAATGGAATGCACCCCCAGCAAGTTTGCATATGACAATAACCTGGGCTGAGTCGTAGATAATGCTGGAGAGTAGGGTTAGGATTCAGAGAGACCTCAATAAGTTGAAGGATTGAAGAAATCCCATAAGATTTCTAGAAACTGCATACCTGAAGCTGGAAGTTGACAAAATTTTGCATGGTTTGGAGAAAAAGAACCAGAGATCAGGAGAAAGGCTGGAGATCTTATTGGTTCACAATTTTTTCATCTAAAATCCTGGGATTAGATTTAGGGAAATGGAGTTGTGAAGGTGTTGCTAATAGTAGCAGTGGTAAGCTAAGGCCCTGGATATATGGCTAGAATAAAAAGAAATCCTGGAGGAAGGCATAGGCAGATCAATCCAAATCTGTAAAAGATTTCAAAATCACCTGGCAATACAACTGAAGTTGTAGAAGGCTATTTCTGCCCCTCTTAATACTTTTTTTCTTCCTTTTTGTGATTGGGGGGGAGTTCTGTTTTTGGCAAGGTACAGAAGTGCTGTCAAGAAACTTAAGCACAGCTTGAGGAGGCATATAGAGCAATTCTTCACCTTTACCATGGAAAGATTCCTCCACAGGCCATCTCTTAACAGGGACCTTGGAGGAACATTGCACAAGTTAGGAGGCATGGGTTACATGTTACCAAATGCACATCCTTTGATCCTATGAAAATGGTGCTGTGAAGAGAGGGAGATAGATTAGAAACCTAACTGTGACCAGAATATGCGTGTACATTAAAACTGCATTTACAAAATAATCCTTGTTTTGGGATTATTTGTGTGTACAGCCTTAGATTAGCCCAGCTGATTTTCAGCTATCCCAAACAGTTTCTAATCTATAAACTGAATTCACAGCATCACTTACTCTTATGCTCCCACTTGACCTGCTATGTTTATAATATTTGTAGCAGTAAAGTATGAAAAACAAGTCCCTGATTACACATATATTGCACTTTGTAGTCTGTTGCTCAGTCCATTATCTGGATAACTATGTTATGTGGTATCCAAGTGTTGAATTCTTTAACAACAGCAATAAAAATACAGTTTTAAAGAAAAAAAAGGTTTCGTGTAAAACATGTGAATTTAACATGTAGCTAATAAACATTTTTCCTAGAAACACAATGCACTGTCATTTATTAAAATAGCTGAAACTACAATATTAAATGCGGTAGCTGTGACACTACCTGGATGTTGTTTAGGAAATGTATACCATTGTTCTAGTTCCTTCCACTGAGGTACCTTATTTTATACACAGTTCTTTAGAAATGATGACCAGTCTAAGAACAAAATGATTGGTGGCCTCCCAGTGATAGCCTGATCTGGAAACAGAATGACAGGTAACTTCCCAATCATTTCTTAAATAAAAAATATATTAAAAGCAAATTTTGAATATATAATGAAAATGGTGAAAAAATAAAGTTACTAGAAAAAAAACTGAAACTGAAAATTTAGCTGAGCAGGGAGCAAAGGAAGAACATAAGAGAACAGAAAGTACTGACCTGGAAGTCAAGCTGGTTGGAGCAGGGATGAAAGCAGCAGTTTGAAGAATAACAGAAAGGAAGGGAGATAGCAAAAGAGAATAAAAGGAAGGAAATTCATTAGTTTTTTTCCCCCAACATATTGTGAGCAGTTGTTATATCAGCAGTCTATTAAAAATTAGTAAAATAAAACTTCTATATAATATTTTTTTTTGATGAGCACTGAACAAAACAAAAGTTTGAAACGCAAGAAGTCACCTAGTCATTTACAGACTGTAGAAGATGATCTAGGATTGTGCAAAGCTTTGGTCCCTGGTTCAATTCAGCAGTGATTCAGCCTGATTTGGTGGCCACATCTACAAATCCGAATCGAATCTAAGGATCCTTTAATTTCTCTGAATCAAATCAGAACCCTCCAAATTTATTCAGAGAGATTCAAAAAGATCTGGCGATTCAGCTATAGACACAGCTTTAAATGTTTTTTCTACATACCTCTAGGTAGCAGGTGGCTCATGAATGCTGTGATGCTGGGGTGGATGTAGAGTCCTACAGGAGCACAGGGGGTTCCCCGGCATCCTCGGCAGCAGACCTAGAAGCACACCGGGGGGGGCCTGAGTCCCCCCCAACTTGGTGACTGGTGCCTCCTGGGTCTGGGGCCCCCCACAGCTGATTACCAAGCCAGAGGAGGTGAGGGAGAGCCCGCCAGTGGACCTGGAAGTGGACTAAAAGTATTTCCAGTACACTTCTGGGTTTGCCACCTATCACATGGAGGGCTCCCCTGGCACTCTTGTAGGACGCTCCACCTGCCCCAGCATCGCAGCATTCACGAGCTGCACTGGTACCTCAAGGAATGTAGAGAAAACATTTAAAGCTGTATCAGTGTCCAAATCGCTGATTCTCTGAATCAGCATTGAATCTTCAAATCTGGGACAGTTATTTGAATTAACGAATCAAATCACTGTCCCCAATTCGGGCCGAATCCAAATCAAATACGGCCCGCTTCACACACCCCTACTATATATATGTGTATGCTAACTTCTTGTACATGCATGCAAATGTTAAGGCACTTGTTTGGCAGCAAGTACTAAGAAGCACGAATCTCTTATTTGAACTAGTATGGGTTTGATGACTCACATTCATCAAGTCTTCTTCACTCCTGAAAACCCCAAAAATAATGAACAGTTTGGCAACATGTTCAAAGCTGTTATGTTAGAGGTTCACTATGTACAGTATCTAACAATGATGAAAGACACTGACTTTTTTCTCCTAAACACTTCCAAAGCTTAGAGAAAGTTTTTTCTAGCCCTGAAAATAAGGTTAATACTTCATCATTGAAAATATCCAGATGCTTGATAACTTATTTGTACAAAAATATCTAACATGCCCTTTCAATTCGCCAAGACAAAAAAAATCCTTTTCTTAGCCCAGCGAGAAAAGTTCCTCAAACTATCATAGGTGGATAATAATCATATACACTTATGACAGATAAATTTAAACAACGCCACAAAAATAGGCTTTTACAGCTATTTGGCATGCCAATTCCTGTCATTTTCTATACTGAATTATGTCAGTATGTATTGGCAGACAATGGCCATTTATTTAAATAGACTTATCACTTTTTCCTTCATCTGAACACACACATAAAATCTACTATGAAATAAGAAATTTAAGACTAAAAACTGCAAAGCCAGGATACTTCAAATCAGGTTTTTATAATTCTGCATCTTAACAGTGCTATGCATGAAACACACCATGGCCAATGCAAACTGGATAATTACGTACACTGGAAAAATACAACCACAGGCCAGACTGTGACTGATTCATTCAAAACCTGGGGAAGGGGTAGTACTATGCTATACTGTACCAAGGACTTTCTGTTTCAAAAAACGACAAGGCTCCCTGAAAGAACCCAACTGTACTGTGGACATCTGTTGAAGAGTGTAATGTGCTTGCAGCTCCCATGGCTGAGAGGTACATCCCTGTATAGGCGACTGCTCCTACAAAAACCAACAGGAGGAGACCGAGCCCACATTGCTGGCCATACATTCTGGCCCTCCTTTCTCCCTTCTCTCTGCCAACTGAACATCCAAGTTAACTGGCCTCAGTGATTTCTGATTAAAGTACTCTGCCAGCAGACTACTACAATGCTACACCACTGGTCTCCAACTTTTTTAAAGTAAGAGATCACCTTTGGCATTTAAAAGCAACCCAAGATCTACCATGCACTGCTGCCACCCGTCCCTCTCCCCTGCCCTGCCTCTGTGGGGAGGGAACGGTGAGGTGTAGATCAAGGCAGAGGGAGAAAAAAATATTTTGGGGTGCACTTCATCAGCAAGTAAGTGCCACCTGGCCAGGGCCCCACTCAACTTACCCCTGCTCCTACCTCTATGGCACTTTCCCTCATTGTGGGGGCCTTGATCTAGCCCCCACCTCTTCTCTCCCCCATGGACTGACCTGCTAGGCTGGGGTGCACATGTGCATGCACATGAGCACTCAGGCCCCCCACCCCAGCCTTGGATCAACTCCAAGAGGCTCTGAGATCTACCAAAAGAGGTCCTGAAATCTCCCAGTGGATCAAGATCCACTGGTTGGTGACCACTGTTCTACAGACTTAA
>NW_017728997.1:27752702-27755680 GCF_001723915.1 Gavialis gangeticus | reverse complement strand
CAAAAGAGGTCCTGAAATCTCCCAGTGGATCAAGATCCACTGGTTGGTGACCACTGTTCTACAGACTTAACCTATAATTAAAGTCAAACAAAAACAGTAACATCAAAATACCTTATCAAAAACTATTTAAAATTCTGAAGTGGTGTCTTTTCTGCAAATTAACAAAATAACATGTGTCTGGGAAATTTGTAATATCCTAAGGGCTCTACTAAGTGGCTTGACTCAGTTCAACAAAAGTGATTGACTGGCATTTTTTTCCCCATTCCTGGAATAAATCCAGATTTTGTGATCTGCACTGCAATTTGCTTTCACATCTATTGCCCCCACATCGGTTCACTCTTTAACCAATAACAAACAGGAATGGCTCAAGTATACGCCCACAAGCAATGCATATAACTTGACAAAATTGTGGCTTAGTCCTTAATCTATCTGTTAAAAAATCATCTGGTGCCTAATCTGTTTCAGTTTCTCCCAGGGGTGGTCCTCCAAACTGCTCTTGGAACTTGAAAACCCATTGTCTCCTAAATTTAGTTCTTGTGCATGGCAGTTGGGCAGAACTGAGGCATATGCTGTATAAAACTGCTTTGCATAATTCATAAAAGGGGGTGTCCAAGGAGAAGCTGATTATCACTGAGCGATAATACCAGATAGTAGCTCACAGATTTGGAAGATGAGTTCTGACACCATACAAAAGAGAGAAATTAATCAGCTCCATTTCTCTTATGGAATTTTTCTCAAATACACTATTCCCTCGCATATAATTTATCATCCTGTAAAGTCCAAAGGGCCCTTTAAACAAATGGAGTCCAGAGATTGTGCAGGAAACTTTGTTTACAATACCCAGACCCTGAGTCATTCATGAGCAGGGACAGCCTCACTCTGCAGCTTTCCAGCTCCACCATCTACATGCACACAAACACAGATTCCTTTTTAACTACTCTTAATTTAGCCAACAGCGCACAACATGGGTAACAGAATAAATAGTAGTATCACTTATATTCTGGAAGCACTCGGTCTCAGCACTCATTTCCTAATGACCCTCTCAAGATGTTCACTTTGAAGCACACTGAAGTATTCATCATAAAATTAACTACGATAAGGTTATTTTGGGAATGAGCTATTACAAGCTATAAAAGGATGTGTTGCTTTTTGTCAGGAACACAGGACTAGACGGGACCACGTGGGACACTAAGTCCACTTCCCTGATACCTCAGCAAGCACATCACATAATTGTTCTCATAATTTTTCCAAGATCCATCTTAAAGCAAGCTTGTTTTCTTACACCCTCTACTCCTCTCTACAGTAGTAGGCTGTTCTAGAACCTCACTGCCCTGACAGTTAAAAGCCGTCAACTTATTTTTTTTCTATTTCCAGCCCATTTCTTTTTGTGCCAATATGGTCCTTTAATTTACATAGTTCTTCTCCTTCTGACCCCTCAATGTATTTATTGAGAGAAATTTTACCCTGACTCACCGTTATTTTGCTCAGTTAAAACAGCCAAATTCTTTTAATCTCTGTTCTACAGCAAACCCTTTATTCCTGTGAACACAACCTAGTCCTTCTCTTCACCTGTTTCCAAAATAAATATAGCTGATCAGAAATGTACACAGTATTCCAGATGAAGTATAACCAGTGCCCCAATAAATAGTATTAATACCTTCCTCTCTCTACTGGAAATACATCAGCTGATACCTCCTAGAATTGTATTTGCCTTTTTCACAGCCATATCACTTTGAAGTCAACAAATACCCACAATCATCATCCCTCTAATGAGCCCAAGATTACAGCAGAAATTATTATTAGTCTCGTAGTGAATGATCTGGATTGTTGCACAATTACATTTAATCCCATTAAGGTTATTCCATTCCTGAAAGTCATCCCATTCTTCCCACTTGATACTCCAACTCTTCTTTATGTTAATGATGCTTCCCATCATCAGCAATTTTCATTTACACATTCCTATTTTTGTGCCAAGATAATTAATTAAAACATTAAATAAGATCACTCTTAATACCAATCCTTGAGGAATTCCACAAGTTACCTACCTTCCTGCAGTTTGGGGCTAAGTACAGACAGTCAAAAAGCCTGAGGCTGAATCAATTAAATCTTCACAGGTTAGTCTAAGATGCATAGATTGAACTGATAAAGCAAATGAAGAAAAATTCATTTTGATTCCGGAAATGCAGCCACAGACCTACAATGGCTCAAGCCATAAGCTGGGGGGTGCTAGAGCATGCCTCTCTACTTGGTGGAAGGAGACAGCTTGGGCCAAACCTAGCCCTCCCACCCTGCAAGGGGGGGTTTGCAGGACAGGTGCAAAGATTCCTGGGATGCTGGGGGACTGTGAGTTCATTTGAATCTGGAAGGAATCTGGGACAGAAGTTCAAGAAACTGATTTAACCTAAATCAGTTAAGTTGGATAGTACATCCATCCAGCAGTCATGGGAATTAACTAGTTAATTAACTAGTTAAAAAGTTAAAGAAATGGTTCACTTTTAACTTTAACTAGTTACATTTTTCAGCTGTTAACTTTTAATTTAAACTAGTTTAAAAAAAGGTTAACTTTTTAAAAAAGTATAAGTTAAAAAAAATGAAATATGGCTTTCCCAGAATTTTTTCTGACACAGCCACTCTCTAGGACTTACAGAGAGCAATATTTCTTTATTGAAACTCTAGGCCTTCTTGTTTGAGAGACACAAAGTAGTGTGCCTTCTTATGAGATATGGTCTCTTAAGAACTACAAGTCCCAGAGTTCCTTAGTTCATGCTGGCATTTTCTGTGCATTTGCAGACGTCAACAGGGTAGCCAGTTGGCTGCAGGAGAGAGAACAAGCAAGCAGAGACATTGATTCCAGTAAGAGTGGGAGCAAGTAGTGAGGGTGAAGCATATGATGACTTTTTAAAATTTTAATGAAGATCAGAACCAGCAGTCCAGGGCCCAAGTTGAGCATTACTTCTCATCTGTGAGAAACTTATCTG
>NW_017728997.1:27748413-27752040 GCF_001723915.1 Gavialis gangeticus | reverse complement strand
CATAGATGCATCACGAGCAGGTCCAAGGAGGTGACCCTCCTCTTCTATGCAACATTGGTCAGGCCACATTTAGAGTACTGCGTCCAGTTCCGGGCGCCGCACTTTACCAAGGGGGACCAACGGGGAATGGGAGACACTCTGTTCCCCTGAGCACTACCAGGAGTAACTAGGAATAACAGCCATCAGTTAACTAAGAGTAGACTCAGGCTAGACATCAGGAGGCGCTACTTCACAGCGAGGGCAGATAGGATCTGAAACTAACTTCCAAGGGAAGTGGTGCTTGCTCCTACCCTCGGGGTCTTCAAAAGAAGGCTAGATAATCACCTAGCTGGGGTCATTTGACCCCAGCACTCTTTCGTGCCATGGCAGGGGGTCGGACTTGATGATCTGCTCAGGTCCCTTCCGACCCTACCAACTATGAAACTATTCATCTGTTATAACACTAGCATTCCCTCATCTGCCCATGTAGAGTGACTGTTCAGTAGTGGGGGCTTAGTTTTGCAACACAGAAGAGAAAAATTGTCAGATGTAAATTTTGAAATGCAGTTTTTGCCGAAGTTGAATAAGCACGTTTAAACAGTTTCTGCTATGCAACTGAACATTCTTTTTCTCACTTAAACTAATTTTCTCATTTCAATCTAATTTGGATTTTCAGACACTTTCATTATTTATAATTCAGATGTATTTCATACCCTTTTGTTACCTTTTAAGCAATACAATTTGTAACAGAGGTTTTCTGTGGAAACAGCTTTAATTTGTCACCTGGCTATGAATATCTCCTTTCTGTTATTCTCATATACTTATATGATGCATAGACTTTTACAAAGTACTTCACATGGAGAGGGTAAGAAGGATGTAACATTACATAGGTATTAGTAAATTGTTATTCTGAAAACTGTATGATAAGCATAACATTGTTTTCAGGTAAAGCAAGGTGAGTTCTGAGTAAATTAGTGTGCTTCTGTGGGCTTATGGAAAAGAAACCCACTCATTGCATTTGAAAATGAAAAATGATGCTAAGAGGCAATTTACTGTGTTTCACGCATTTCTCATGAATCAACTTAACTTTTAACTAATTACTCTCTTCTTAACTTACCTTTTAACTAGTTGAAAGTGGAAATATTTAACTTTGAACTTAACTCAAATTAATTTTAAAGGCTGCTAATTTTAACTTTAACTAGTTACATTTTTTATGAACTTTTCCCATGACTGCCATCCAGGTTTATCTTAAACCAGTTTGGGCCATTTTGAAAGCAGTTTATGTGCACAGAACTTCTGTTGTGTTACGGATTTTGACCAGTTTCCGATCACTTATACCAGTTTATGTGTAACTTCTGTCCCTAGCCTAACAGTTCCCCTTTCAGCATAATCTGATGGTCATCTTCCCTTCAGTCAGGTCGTTATCCATGGTACAGTTCTTATGGTAATCCCCATTTTCACCAGCCTAACTAATAACTTCCCAATTTATGCCTGACCTCATTGAAAATTATTATTATATTATAATTATATTGTATTTATAATACTTATGCTTGACCTTATTGAAAATTATTATATTATAATTATACATAGCACAAAAGTGTGACATACAGAAGAGATCAAACAATATTAGCAGAGGAGAAATCTTGAAAATTTATCTTGCTGTAAGAAGGACCAATTTAAAAAACAAAAGTCTTATCTTGTATAAAAAGAGTTATTTAAGAAACAGACCAACATACAATATACACGATGTATAGTATGCCCCATGGGCATCTGTTAATTTATTAAACAGTTGGAAGCAAGATAGGCTCTGAGGCAAAAACAGCACATTTAAATCAAAGAGAATTACTATATGCATAAAAGCTTCTTTGGTTTTACTAATAATTTTTCTCAGTCTATTATGAATACTTACTAATTAAGTACTCTGGATCCTGAACCAGATACCTCCTTTTGAAAATTTTAAATACTCTAATATATTTGTTCACTATTTGGTTTAAAAAATAATTACTCTTTCTGTCTTAAGTCTTACTTGAGTCCATAAACCCCAAACTTATCCCCAAACCAATTTTTAACATCAGAGTTAGGGTGGTGCAGGTGCTAAGGCACACAGTTAATAGCCTAGAGATTGCAAGTTCAAGACCAGAGCAGAAGTGCTCACAACTTGGCCTGTCAGGTTCTAATGAATCAGCAAATTCCATTAAATTCCTTATCACAAAAACATGAGAAAGAAAAGAAGTTTTTACATATCAATTTTACATATTCATTTATAAACACTGAAATGAAAGTATATTTAATATTGTTAAGAACAATATAGCTTGAAATAATAATGATATAGAACTTTCATAGCTCAAACCAACAAGAAGATACGTTGTACAGTTTGAGAGAGAAATTATCTTGTAGTGCCAGAAAGAAGTCAGCATAGCAATAGCATATACGCCGACGCCAGAGTGCCTGGGCAGAGCACTCACTTTCATAAGAAATCTCACAGCAAGAGGGGCACAGCTAGCCACTTGTTCTGAACAGAAAACAAAGGGGAGAAAAGGCAAAGATATTCATGTCCTACAACACATTTTACAAACTACAAAATACAGTAAAACTTCAACAAACTAGGGCAAGGGGAGGAGAACAGACCATGTACAGACATGCTTCTATAAAAGTTGTAGTTATTTTAATACAGAGTATTTCTGCAAAATGTGCTTGTGTAGAGATTCTGAGTTTCCCATTAGGGACTTCATGGGAGAGTAAAGAAACCCTAGTGAAGCAAAATTTAGACAGCTGTAAGGTGTCAAATGAGGTGGAGTGTATAAGATCCCATGCTCTGCCTCCTCTTCAAATCACCAGCCAATATGCCTGACCAGCTGCCAGGGTCCTTTATGTGATACAGATCCTGAAGCAGCCAGAATAGGCAACAAGGGCAGGTCAGTAGACACCGTGGGTAGTGTGGCACCCATCCCAGCCACTCCAGGATCTGTGCTACATATTGCTTTTGCACTAGCTGGACTGTATACCTGTGATGCCCATTCCAGCTACTCCAGAATCCACATTACTCATGGCACCCATTCCAGCTGCAATGTGATCTATGCTGCACTCAATGTTCACCCCGACTGCTTTGAGATGCACACTGCACATGACATGGATCCCAGAGGGGCCAGAGTAGGTGTCACGTGCACTTGATTTGGCATGGAGATGGGATGACCCCCTGGGGACCGGCCAATTCATCCTCGGATAGCGATGGATGTGATGGGGCCCCTGCCTCGGAGTAGTGTGGGACATCAGTATGTGCTGGTGTTCATTGACTATGCTACCCAGTATCCAGAAGTGATCCCACTCAAGGAGGCAACATCCCCGCAAATCACCAAGGAGTTGATAAAATGGATGCTTGGGTGGGAATACCCAAGGACATTTTGACCAACTGTCATGGAAAAATCTTAAGTTATGGGTGCTGACAACACAGAAGAGTTAAAAGCTAGCATGCGCACTTTAGTCTTTGAGTGGAAAATTCCAAGGCTCACCCAGCACATGCCCCCTGGGTGACCAGAGGGCCTGTCAATCAAGCGTGACCTACTTTTCCACCATGCGCATGCTCAGTTAGATACAAAGCTCAGTCAGACACATGCTCAGTTCTCTGACTGCCTGACGTAATCAGACCAG
>NW_017728997.1:27745682-27748160 GCF_001723915.1 Gavialis gangeticus | reverse complement strand
TACAGTTCCATTGTTTGTCTGTCCCGTTTATGAGCCGTTGACCAGCCCTGGGACTATTAGGTTGAGCAGCCGCCCCTAGCCCTCTGGGGTTAGAAAGCAAGGGCTCACCTAAGAACCCCACGGGCCAACAGACCCCTTTGTTGTTTATACTGTAACTGAAGA
The DNA here is from genome assembly GCF_001723915.1 of Gavialis gangeticus. NCBI lineage: Eukaryota > Metazoa > Chordata > Crocodylia > Gavialidae > Gavialis > Gavialis gangeticus. The sequence goes on along the minus strand of NW_017728997.1, from coordinate 27,747,998 downwards.
AATTGCCTACGCCATCAAAGCGTAAGTTAAATAAACCCCTTTGATTGGAACCATAAGCTTGTGTGTCACTCAGACTCAACCACCGCTAATCCCATCTGTTCGTATACCCTCGGCCCCCCATGACCGGTCCGGTTCTCCGTGACCACACCAACTAAGGGTGAAATTTTGTCACGAGTACTGGAGGTCACGTGTCGTACACTACAGATAAAACACCTAAGAACCTCAGTGTACCATCCACAAACCAACGGCCTCGTAGGGTGCCTCAATGGCACAATAAATAGGATGTTATGACGATGCATACAGGGCAATCCCCAGAAGTGGAGCTTGCTACTCCCTTTGGTTTTGTTTGCCATCTGAGACACCCCACAGGACTCATCAAAGTACCCACTGTTTGAACTCATCCTGGGACACCAGCCCTGAGGTCTGCTGCAGGCACTATGGGAAGGTTGGGAGCAGGACTTGGGTACAGTGAAAACCCCAACTACCTATGAGCAGGAATTCCAACAACGCACACAGGTGGTGCAGAACTTGGCCAAGAACAACCTCTAGGAGGCACAACAGCAACAGAAGGCTAGGTACGATGCCCCCACAAAGGAAAGGGAGTTCAGGCCCAGTCAGAGGGTCCTCATACTCCTGCCAACTTCTGCAAGCAAGCTCTTGACACAGTAGCAAGGCTCCTTTGAGGTAGTCTGCAGGGTTGGTCCCGTGGACTACAAGGTCCACAGGCCAGGGCACCGTAGGAAAGATAGATCACATGAACCTTCTATGAGAATGGCTTGAGCCTGAAGGATGGACCATATTTACAGAGAGCGAAGCGAAAGCTCTAGGACCACAGGGACTAGTGAGAGGGGGACCAATGACCTCCCCGGAAGACCATGTCCAGACAAGCGAAGAACTCTCGGCCCTTCAGGAAGGCAAGATGAAGGCGATGGTACAAAGCTTCAGGGACATCTTCTGTGAAGAACCAGGTTGGGCCCAGGGAGTGTGCCACATGATAAACACTTTACCAGGAATGATAGTGCAAGAGAGGTGGCAGCCCATGCCACATCACCTCCTTGGGGAGATCCGGTAGGAAATCATGAGAACCTTAGAGCAAGGGGTGATACAACCATCAAGAAGCCCTTGCCGGAGCCCCCTGGTCTCTGTCCCCAAACCAGATGGATCACTCCACTTGTGCATGGATTATCATTGCTGTCTTCGTGGTTGTCTTCGATGCTTTCCCGATGCCTCACATAACCGAGCTAGTGGAACATATAGGGAACGCGCTTTACATCACGATGCTTTTGGGACCCCATGGGGCCTATACGAGTTCATTCAGATGCCATTCAGACTCCATGGGGTGGCCACGATGTTTTAGTGCTTAATGAATCAGATCCTGGCACCACACGCCAGCTACGCTGTGGCCTATATTGATGATACCATCATCTTCACCTGGATATGGGCCCAACATCAGAGCACTATGAGCTATTCTCATGGAACTATGAGAGGTGAGGATGACAGCAAACCCATGGAAGTGCACTGTGGCCCAGAGACAGATTAAGTACTTGGGCTTCCTAATAGGGTGGGGTACTATCAGACCATTAGCGGATAAAGTAGAAACTATCCGCAACTTTATGATGCCCCAAAACAACAGACAACTATGGTCATTCCTGGGGTTGACCAATTATTACCAGCGGTTTGTGCCCTGTTTCTCAGAATTGGCAGCGCCACTCACAGAAGCCCTAAAGAGGTGAAGGATGGGGACCATAAAATGGACTGCAGAAACGAGGCATAATTTCAAGCTCCTAAAGAAGGTGTTATGTGAAGACGTAGTGATACACACGCCCAACTTTCAAAAAACTATTATCTTGCAGACAGACGCCTCAGAAACAGCTATAGGGGCCATCCTGACCCAAGAAGATGCTGGGATTGAGAGACCCCTGGCGTACATGAGTTGTAAGCTACTCCCCATGCAGACACAGTATGCCACAATAGAGAGGGAGTGTTTAGCAATCCAATGGGCCATAGAAAATTTCCGTTACTATCTGATGAGGAGGGAGTTCAAACTTATAACGGATCATGCACCCCTACAGTGGTTAAGCAGAGTCAAAACTGATAACATCTGAATAACCAGGTGGGCCCTGGCCCTGCAACCTTTCAAATTTCAAATACTTTTTCCAGGGCAATGTAATAACACTGTGGCAGATTTTTTATTCAGGTGTGAGGTTGAAGACAGACCACCAGACATAGCAAACTGGGCAACAAAGGGACAAAGGACACAAGGTAGGAAACTGAGCAAAAGACTTGGATAGCTCCAAGGCATCTTGGGGGGGGGGG
>NW_017728997.1:27744276-27745639 GCF_001723915.1 Gavialis gangeticus | reverse complement strand
TTGGATAGCTCCAAGGCATCTTGGGGGGGGGGGAGGGGTTGTGTCCCAGGGGACACAAGCAGAGGCAGCCTCCCACTGCAGGACCTGAGGCAGTGCTGACCTGCCCAATGAAAGAAATAGAAAGCCCTGAAAAGTGGGCACACTTACCACCCCCAGGAGAAGCGGAGCTGCACCAAGAAGGGCTGCTGGTGCGGTTCATCAGCCGCTTTTGTTGCCAGCTGGGAATGGCGCCGGCAGATGATGTCAGCAAAAAGCAACTCAGCAGGGTTGGCAGCTCAGAAGGGGGCTGGACAGAGACCCACAGGAGGAGTGTCAACCCCATTAGAAGAGTTACATACCTGGCTCGGCTGGGCAGCTGGGCCAAGGAGGGACGGCATTGAGAGATCTCGAGGACCATAGATGCCGGACCTGTGAGTGGGATGGGCAGAGCCCTGTTCCCTGATTATTCTTTTCTTCTTTTTTCTGTTACTTTTATTTTGGAGGGCGCATGGAGACCAGGACCGGGGAAGGAACACCCAAGTGACCCCAGGTCAAAAAAGAGGACTGAGGTAGCACAACAGAAGCCTCAGAGGGAGAACAGATGCAGAGACGAGGAAGGTCGCACACCTCGCTGTCATCTGGGGTGAAAGGTCATCAAGGGATGGGCAAGGAGAGAAGACAGTGGACAAGAACTTCAAAAGGGACAGACTGGTGACTCATCATCCAGCAGTCCCGAGGGCTGGCACATGGCTGGGGTGTAGGGGAGGTGGAACCCCGAGAATGCCCGCAAAGGGCAACACCCGGTCTGCGAAAACCTGTGAGGAGGAGCCCCACCACTGAAGAAAAGAAGACTGTCATTGCAGGCGAGTGTCAGGGCCTCCCTTGGGGTTGGATGCGACCCAACGCACAGTTCCCAGGGACACATCCCATAGCTGGAACCGGGTGTGCGCTCAAAGGTCACTAGAGAGCAGCTATACAAGATCCAGGCAGGTGCACTGAGATTGTTGCTGATTGACTAGAAAAGTACAGTTCCAGAAATCAATGAACAAAAATTGGTGTACCACACATTAGGCCTAATTAGTTAACCAAATAATAAGAAAGTGTACTATTTGGCTATTACCTGTGTATGGGGTCCTTTATTTTGACACTGATACCAGGAGGACAGGTGAAAGCAGGGAACTTTTCAATCTTGGCTGCCAACGTACTGTCTCCTGGGACTCCAGGATCCACCATAGCAAGGTTACATTGTTGTCATCCTGATCTTGAGAGGTGACATGATTATAGTGAGCCAGAGGGCAGGACCCAGATGACATTACCACCAACTAGGCTCACTGGGGGAAGGTAAAGACAAGGGTGGAGGAATCATCGGACTGCCAGACCAAGC
>NW_017728997.1:27711921-27742362 GCF_001723915.1 Gavialis gangeticus | reverse complement strand
GGTCTCTTCCGACCCTAGAAACTATGAAACTATGAAACTTTATTAAAGCCACTTCCCTACCTCTTGCATCAGGAATGCAAGACTTGCATTTATGTCTTCTACCCTTCCTTTTGTGTCTCTTTTCCCTTTTCTTCCTCATTTTTTCTCTTTCCTATCCACTTTTATGCCATCTGTTCATTGAGGGCCTGGCTCACTTGGCTAAGACGATGTTTTCAAACATCACCCTGAACCTGTGACAAAGGCAGCTAAGAGAACATCTTAAAGCATCTATCAGTCCCACAAGTTGCATGGACTCAGACTGGCTGATTAAAACATGCACTATATCTGTCTCTCCGTAACAGAAATGTTGCAAGTAGTCAGCAGAAGAAACAAAAACATAATTTTCTCTCTCTCCTGTTTTCTTCCCATCCCTGTTATGTGTCTCATCCCATCTTTCAGAAAGCATTTTTGTCCCCCCCCCAAAAAAAATTTATTACCATCCTGAATATCATATAAAAGAATAGCAAACAGATTTTTTCCCGCTAAGAAATCTATGTAGCCAAAGTGAAAGTTAATAAAGGAAGCTGTTAACATAAAAGTCTTATTTCAGATCGTACTTTTCAAATTATTGTTATTGTTATTATTTGTAAACTGTAATAACAAGCTAAAATATTTTAATGATACTATTTGCCATAGGACTAAGCAGGAGGAGGTCTCTGAACTTGAAACCACTAGTCTTATTGTCTCATATAGTACAATCACAAGGTCATATTAAGATCTTTGACTTCTGGGCCAATTTATTCTACCTAATTTACTACAATATTGCTTCCCACAGATCTAAAAAAACAGTACACAGATACTCAGACCTTTTGTCTCCTTTCTGGAGGGAAAAATTGATATTATTTACTGTAAGAAGTCTCAATACCATTGCTAGTAAAGACAACTCAACACCATTGCTACCCGTATCACACATCTCCCACAGTAAGTACTGTGGTGAAACTCAACTACGTAGGAACCTCCCACCACCTACCAGGTCATTACACTACAACTTTCAAGCTACAGTTCCCATGATTCACTGATTCTGCCTCCAATTTTCCTAGATTTTTAAGACCATAAAGAACTTGGGTTCATGGGTCAACGAGTAAGTTCCTCCAATACCTGCTTAGCCCAGCCGCTTAAATCCACACTGATTTTATATTTTTCTGAAACCTCTATCTAAAGTAAAAGAAAGAGATGCTTAGAAAAAAGTTTATCACCAATTAAATTCTAAACACTACACTATTTAAAATTCTACAGCATTCACAAGTAATTACTGTCAAGAGTCTGCAAATATATAAATCAAGTAAAAATTTGGCAAAAGGTAAATTGTAAAGGTTGATCTGTTTCCTTTTTTGTAAGCAACCAGATATGCCCTTTGAGAGATTGTCCAATTTTTAAACCATTTGAAGATGCCCCAGCAGTTATCTATACTATCTTACCTCCCTAAGCAGATCCTGGCTCCCTCTCCTGATGATAACTAACATTTCCTGCATCTCTTCTGGCAAGATCTTTCTGGTAGGAGGCTGCTGCACTCTGTCTAACGGTAGCTATTAGACAAACAGGATCTATCAATAGTTAGATTTCACTTTTGGTACCTTGACACTCTCCTTTCATTATACAAACTCTTGAGAGCAAGTTTGTGAAAGACCTGAGTGTACAAGATATCATCCTTACTTTCCATAAAGATAGCTTAGTTTAGGGAGAGGAAGAGGTTTGCCAGAAACTAAGGAATTTCACAGTGCAACCTAGAGCATAATCTTCAGAAGAAACTTCGGGTACTGTTCATTTTAAAAGGAACAAGGTAAGTGGATCCCTCCACTTCCCTACCTCTGCTGATGAAAGGCTGCAAAACTTCCCTACTCATAAAAGCAAAGGGAAGGAGCCAGCATCAGAGAATATTTGTAAGGATAAGGAAGAGCGTGCAGTGGGTGCATCTACCCATACAATTAATGTGCAGTGAGGTTACTGTGCATTAAAATAAGGAACAGTAAACTGTGGGCCTACACGTGTACCCACTTTGAAGAAAATTTGCTCCCAATGGGAGCAGTTAAGACCAGGGATGTTCTTGCCCCCCTGCCTTGCCCTGCTCTGCCCCAGTGCAGTAGCCAAGGGGAACTCCAGGTTCCCCCTTGTGCCAGTCCAGGGATGACAGGCAGCATGGGGCTGTTCCCAATCCCCATGTAGGAGGGGAGAGCTGTCCCATGGGGACTGGGTTGGGTCATTACCAGGTGGGGACACCTCTCCTGGCTGCATGGGGTTTGGGTCCTGACCTGATCCCCATATGACAGGCATGCAGCAGTCCTGGCTGGTGGGACAGCTCTCCAGGCCACATGGGGATCAGGACGGTCCTGATCTTCACATTGTGGGGAGACATCTGCCCCTGCAGCTGGCACAGGTTTGCCCAACATTGGGCTTTTGCCAGGCAGCATCGGGCCCCCTGCTGTGTGGGCTGACTGGAAGCAAATTGTACCCAAGCAGCATTTACACATGCACTATTGAGCCATAGCTAATGCTTAGTTAATCTACTTGCTACCTATATATACAGGTAGTAGAAAACCGTGAATTAGCCTAATTAACTACACAATAGCTACTTTGCACGATTACATGGTGATGCCTTACTGTGCAGTATTTTAGTCTACTGTGTAGTAAAGTGCCTTGTGTAGATGCACCCAATGCCTCTGAAAAACACCCAAAGCTACAGTTAAGTAACTCCTCAGAAGTAGAAATGGTGTTTCAGAAAAGGACAAATGTCTGGATTGGTTTTTATTTTGGCTTTCGCTACTACTAGTGAAGTAGCAGTGAAAACAACAACAAACATTTCTCTTCCCTAATGCAATGCCTCATGAAGGTATTGTGGGCATTACGTAAGCAGTGTATTCTCTGTACCACGTAGTACAACAGCTTTTCTAGACAAGTTGAGATCCCAAATATATTTAAAATTCAACAGTGTCACGTTTCTTAAATACACTTCTAACTTGGAAAGCAATTTGATTTGACATCAAAGATCCTCTATTTGATTGATGCTTTACTTATGTAATATTATTCCATATACAATAAATCCATGATATAGCCTATATAATTAAAATCCAAATCAGCAGAAATAACATAAAAATTACCTTTCCAGCTCTGCAATTTTCTTATCTTTGTCATTCTTCTCATTCTCCACTTCCTTGAGGATTTCTAGCAATCTGTCAACCTCGGCCTGAGCTTTGCCACATTCTTCTCGGTAGTATGACGCCTCTTTGTCAAGCTGTTTCATTCTGTCTGCATATTCCGGGTTCATACGGGCTTCTTCTTCAGCTTCATGAGCCTTCAGAGTTAATTTTAAGAAACAACAAGTAAGACAGTTTGGTGGCCCTATATCTTCAGGATCAAAGTCAGGTTTGCATGAAAATAGGATTATGGGTATTTCTGTCAGTTGTCAATATTTTTTCATAATGACCCAATAACAGAAAATGAAAATCTCTTTGTATTATTCTTAAAATTTCATCTGAGACCTATATTTCCAAAACTGTATCAATTACAGAAAAGAAACAACTTCCCTCAATTATAATTTTCATACAAGTTGGTAGCAATTTAAAAAATAATTCTGATTTCATTGTAAGATGCTAAATATTGTCATAAAAGTAAATATTTAAAAATATATATTATAACCTAGTCCATAAAATTCAGCCATGTGACAACATATTTAGAAATCTTGTTTGATTCTAAGAACTGAAGGAAAGAATCAGTCTTACACAGTGACAATGAGAAAAACATTTTCAGCTGACAGTTAACCCAACAATCCCCTTTTCCCCTCTCCGCTTATAATACTTAGCCTGAAACGTCAGAAGAACAAGCCCATTGGTAAAAAGAGCACAAATAAATAAACCTGGCAAACACATGCATGGGTGGGTGGCAGTTTCACAGACAAGAAAAAACGCAATGAACACAACAACGACAGTGCAGAGCCCAATCCTACTCCCATCAAACCTAATGGCAAAGTCCCCAATTAACTTCAATGGGAGCATGATGGGGCATAAAAGTGTTTTAAACTGTTGGCTGGAATAATCACAGACAGATGGAAACAACAATGCACTGCAATGCTTAGCCTACCCCTTGCTTCCCATTATTCCTAATTGGCATCTTGAAAGAGCAGGCAGGGAAAAAACAAGTAGTTTAACCACAGTACACATTAATCATAGAAAATTCAGATAACATTTTTTTTTAATGTACACAAATGTATTTTACAAAGATTAAGGACAACTAGAGCTGAAGGTCCTCCTATTATCTTACTATGTAGAGCAGCTGCTAATTTTTTATTTATTTGAAATTTCATAAATTTCAGGGAATAAACAAGGCAAGCAAGCAAAGAAAGAACTGAACATCAAAATGAAACATGCACATCTGGCGGAAAAATACCTACTACTGTTAGAAAGTTGACATTCTTTGCAATGATTTAGTATAATTTTCTCATTATCTTTATAAAGAAACAGGTCTTGTGTTTATTGTAGGTGAAATAATAATAAATTTAAATCACTGAGGAGAAAAACTAGATTTTTTTTGCATGTAACATACATTTAAGCATGAGGATAATAAGGAAAATAATTTAGCTTTCATGTCTTATCTTTCTCTTTACAAGGGGTATCTAACTATGAAAAGAACCTGAGAGCCTGATGGGACATTTGCCATATTTGTTGGCCTTGTTCCATTCCTCTACTTTAGATAACATAACATGTTTAGGACCTGGGCTCTGCACAGACACTGGGGTCTTCACACACACAGACCATTGAAGGCTCAAATCCAAAGAGTTTTGCAGTTTATTGTTTTGGTGGTTTATTATCAAAACTTCTTTCTGAGTTGGGAACCAACTGATTTGAAAGGTAAATTTTGAGACGTGATACAAGGTATTATTGTCACTAAGTGCAATTACAGAGGTAGAACCTCAATTTATGATGGGCTGAACACCACTTTCAGGTGGCAAATCATTTCCAGCTCCTATTTCCTTTAAAAAAAAATTGAAAGGGGAGAACAGTACTGGGTAATAAATATTTCTTCTTCCATGAAATAAAAACAGCAGCAGCAAGACAGAAGTATTTCTATAAGGAATCTCCAGGAAAAAATATGTGGAGAACCAGTCCCTCCACACAAATACACAGAGAACTAGGTTCCCTTAGGAAGTGTGGGAGTCATCTTTCCCACTCTGGTCCTGCAGACTACCAGCTGTTCATATTCTCCTAATTTCTTTTCCTTCATTTCAGGCCTCACACACTTTTGTGTCCCAACCTTCAGTCTTGCTCTCCCCACTGCATCCCTATGCTACATCCTACCTTTCATCCCTGCCACCCACTGTTTCAATTCTATGTTCCTTCCCTCTGCCCCATCAGCTTTTTTGTGCACCAAACACCCACTAGCATCAGCACACTGGGGCACCTACTATCACCCCACTCCTCATTTGAGCACCTCTCTCTGAGTTTGGCTTCGGAAGAGGGAACTGCAGGGGAGATGGGGCAGCTTTGCTATCTGTATTCCCTTTGCCAAAATGTCCCCCATATGGCCAAAAATAACTGGGAAGAATCTCTGCAGCACCAGCAATGTACAATATCCCAGCTGGGTTGCAGAGAAGCAGGACAAGGCAATCAAATGTGAATGAATTATACAATATCTGGCACAAAGCATCCACCTGCATAATTTAAGTACAGGTTACTGAAAGCTTTGTTTTTAAAAAAAATATAATTCCTTGCTTTCAGTTGCATCCCAAGGAAGTTAAGAAGCGTTTTGTCACAAAAGAATTGTGACAAAATGGCTCCTGGCATGCCATAATACATCAACGGCAGATCATAGGAACAAGCCAGATCCTCTGACTTTTAGACCCATGCTATATCCACTGAACATACTTTGCTTCTCAGAAATAATCTAATCATTAGCACTGCTTTATCTAGTGGTCTCTCAATGGCAGCTTCAACTTAAAAAGGTAATATTCCCATGATTCTGCTTTATTTTCTTTTTTAATTTTAAAAATCTTTAAGTCTTTTTATGAAGGATATACTATACATGTGCTAAATGATGATGAAAAATAGCAGTATTTTAAATTTTTTGAGTTAAAAAATAGCTATGTAGCATAAAATTAATAGGATAACGTTTCATATGATTATCATTACTATGTGATATTATATTATGTGATATGTTAAATATAATAATAATAACAATGGGCCACATCTTGCCTTGTTCCTTGAAATACAAGCAGGTAAAGGCACAAGAAGAATTACTTCCCTCATTTATGATGATCTAAATACCACCACTGATGATAGCAGAGAACTTTAAGCTCCCACTTACTTCAACAAGAAATAAAAAAGGGAGAACATCTTAAAGTACTGGGCAATAACTATTCCTTCTTTCATGAAATAAAAACAGCAGCAAGAGGGAAGTATCATTTCCCAACTACCTCTGCTCAGTAACTGGAATACTAACAGCTCTCATGCCCTCTCCCAGAAAAATGTTGGCTTTTAATATGCCCTGAATGCAGGACACTTCGAAGGGCTACTCAGAGTCACCTAAGATGGCTACCAGACCTGTTTGGATACACAAGAATGTTTCCACTACCTACTATTACAGTAGTAATTCTGCCTTTCCTTCGATAAGTGTATCTCCATACAAATCCTAGCATGAGTCAGTGCCTATTAAACATGATTCAGCTTCCAGTCTACTATGCATCCTAAGGTGGAGAACAATGATCCATAGTAATTCAAATAATATGAAAACACAAAGTAAATACAAGGATTAATAGAATATTCTAAAAGGAAATCAAATATTGGGACCAACTTAATTCAATTGTCTATACTTTCATAATAGATTGGGATTACTGCTGAAAACAAATTTAAGTTGTATATGGTACAAGATCATCTAATGCAAGATCAGACCCATAGAGAGAGCTAAATAGGAGGACACAAAAAAGGAAAGAGTTCCAAACACACTGGCTTATGGTATTGAGTGTTGTTTAAAACTGCAAAGACAAAATGAATGGATGTCAAAGGAGTCTGTTGTTAGCATAGTCAACATGAAGCAAAACTCACTCACTCTGAAAGCACTTGACATATAGATGTGGTTTTATTCATAGGTTCTGGATGTTATGTCCTATGAATTTAAAAATAACCATGGATTTTAGGCAGGAAAATATTTTTAATTGGGTTATAAATAAAATAGGGGTTATTTCATCCCATAGGCACTCTGCTTGTAGCAGTCAAAGAAGGTCCCAATAGTTGAAGGACAGTACAGCTGGTTTGACCATATCCCTACTATTCAAGGTGAGGTAGATTTCTTCATCCTTCTGACTCATTAAGAGTGAAGTTATACCATATTGGTATTTAGGCCATACCAAGGGCACTTAAAACATGAGTGTCTGCAGTTAAAGCGCGTTAATTTGTGCTAAGTGGCCTTTGAGCATCTCAAAGTTATGCCACTTCAGGTGAGGGTTAACTCTGGGCCATGCTACCCAGCTCATGTTAGGGTAACTTCAGTCTGCTCCACAGAGATAAAATATGCATTTTGCAGTCCTCCAGCATCCCAGCCCCCACTACTCCAGCTCTGTGGATGAACTTTCCATCCTCCCATCCAAGAGTTGGTATGGCTGAGGAGAAGGTTCTGCCAGTGCCAGTAAGAGGGTTGCAGTAGTGAGAGCATGGAGCTGGGAGGCAGAGAGGCATGGGGGCTGTGGCTTCCCTCCACATGCCCCCCACATTCCCATCCTAGGGTGGGGAATAGGGGGACAGGGCTATGCTACATGAACCCCAATAACCTAATCCCAGCCACCCAACCCAATCCCAGGCCCATCCCCACTCCCCCCAGCCATCCCCAGAGAGGACTGTGCCTTTACTGTAGCTTTTGCCTGACTCCAGATGAAAGTTCTACTACCGAAAACTCCATGTATTCAAGGTTAATTGAATTTTTTTCATGCAGCCTGCCCTATTTTTCACAAAGGCCACTGGCTCTCCCCTGGCCAGGCACCTTTATGGGGGCTATGGCTTCCTCCTGCATCCCCCAATACTATCCTAGGATTGGGGTGGGGGAGAGGACAATGCTACCAGCACAGAGACCATGGGGTTTAGCCTGGTGGGATCATGAAGCCATAGGGAGTGAAGAAGTATGCTTCCTCATGGTGCCATGCTTTCAATGGGCTACAGCCTGGCAACCTGGTCCCAGAATGGGAGATGGGATACAGCCCAGATGTCCTGGCCCTAGATAGGGCTCTGTTTGACAGCCCTCTTGTGGCAAGTGAGAGCTGTGCAGACAAGAAATGGTATTAACTCTTAACATGTGACTTCTCTCAACATACATCTTTAACACCACAAAACATTCCCCAATTTTAGTATGGTCTAAGTGTACTGTGTAATTTCATCCTTAGTGTAACAAAAAACTTAAAATAATTCCAGCTAAAAATAGCTTGGTTTTCCCACCAAAAGGGAAGGTAAAGGAGGTAGCACACCTCTATGTTCAGGTGCGCACAAGCATTCAAAAGATCAGATATAATCCTACTATTTTGTTCTTCTAGTAGGAAAAACCTACCAGGGGAGCCCAGGACAAATGTGACAGGGGCTGAGTGGGTGGTCCACAGACAGCTTGTACTGCTGATGTTACCCAGCCAGAGAGCCCCTATGCTGCTGCAAGCAGCCAACAACAGTCAATGGCACAAGTCATAATTAACTGGCTGGAAACCCTGTGGGACCATGACCCTTTTGTCGACAACACCCTTTTCACCTTTCCTTCCCTTCCAGCTGTCTGGCTTTGAGACATGAGACCCAGAGCACTTCTGCTGTCTTTTAAAATCTGTCATTTTACCCTCAAACAGTCTGTAATAGATCATTACCCTCTCTGGCATCACTCAAGGGACCCAGTTCCAGCACAGGTTAAGTGAGGCTCATTGGAGTCAGATGTTGATTGGTCTGGTACTGGGGGTCATGGTCAGATGCTGGGGGTGGGGCTGAGACCAACCTAGCTGCAACTGGGACTAGCTGCACTGCTAGCTCCCTGCATGCCGTCTCACTAAGGCAGGGGGCAGGGCTGGTTCCTTGCCTGCATGCCAAACTGCCAGCTCCTGACCCATCAGCTACCAGCTGGTAGGGTCAGGGTCACATGCTGGTGAGTCAGGTGCTGGCAGGTCAGGTCTACCCTAGTCAGGTTCCACCACCTGCTCAGAGTGGCAGAACAGACAGCTGCACAGTGGGACTGTGCGAAGCTTCAGTCCCTGATTAGATTTGGCGGAGATTCAGACGGATTCAGTGGCTGAATCTTCAAATCTGAATTGAATCAGGAGACCCTTAAATCTCTTTGAATTGAATCGGAACCCTCCAAATTGATTCAGAAAGATTCAACGATTCAGACAGACACAGCTTTAAATGTTTTCTCTACATGCCTCAAGATACCAGGCGGCTTGTGAATGCTAAGATGGTGGAGCAGATACAGCATCCCACAGGAGCGCAGGGGGCTCCCCAGCACACTTGACAGCAGACCCAGAAGTGGACCAAAAGCACTTCCAGTCCATTTCTGGGTCTTCCGGGGAGCACACCATGGCCCCCTGGCTCAGCAACTGGTGCCTCCTGGGTCCAGGGAGGCACCCGGGGGCCAATCACCAAGCCAGGGAGGTGCCCCCCCATGCTCAGCAGTGGACCCAGAAGTGGACTGGAAGTACAAAATCTGAATTGAATACAGCCCATTTCACACACCCCTACTGCACAATTCCAGAGCTGTGGAAAGGGGCTGAGCTTTCCTGGCCCTAAAGCTGTTAAGGAAAGTGATTTGCTGTGGGTTGAGCTGCAGGAGTAGAGTGCAGCCCAAGTTGCAGCTCTCTCCCTTGGGCTTGGGGCCAGAACAATGCATATTGGAATGCTGGAGAACAATGGCTGTATCAGTAGGGTAAACATGCATTGGTATGGTAAGCATATCTGTATCCATTCCCCCAGTAAAAACTCTTCCAAGGGTCATTTCTACCTGATTTGGGGTGGTAGATTTTTCTAAGAGACCTACCATTTTTGGGCTGTGTGCACAATTGTACAACCAGGAATTCCAATTCCACCAGTAGAAAGGTAATGCTTGTATGCACCCTTTGTCTTCATTCCTCCAAATCTCCCTCTCTTCTGCTGCTGTCCTATTTCAGTCTTCACTTACATATACCTCCCTCTAAGGTGAAGTATGCCTGATATCTGCTGAGTAGAATTACTTCCACTTTTCAGCAATAGGGTCACTGCTGTCTCTCCTAAAGGCTCACAAAGAGATATGTAGTTCAGGCACAGGGCACTTTAAGGTTTCAGATGCATGAGCTATACTTGTAGCACCCAGAGTTCAGCCACTTGCCAATTCTGGGGTCACAAAAAAAGCAGTAGTGGTTGCATTAATACGGCTGTTGCTGATTGGCAGATTTTAAATTTCTCTTTTGATTTGCACAAAATAACTGAAAAATATACAGTAACCTTTCTATTAAAAACTTGAGCACAGCCTATTTTTCAGTTTTTATTCAATTCTATATATAAAGGACTTAGTCCACCTATCTGTCTGTAATGCTCTTGCGGGGCATGGCTCCCAGCAGGGCGTGGCTCCAGCCACTGCTGCGTGCAGAGCAAACTGCTCATCAAGAATGACGGTGGGGATGGAGCACCACCATGACAATAGGGATGAAGGGGACAAAGTGGGGGGCTGGCACAGGGCCGGACGTGGAGCAGAAAATGACAGCCAGAATGGAGCCATGATGGCAGGGACAGAGTGGGGGGGGGGCAAGGCCAGCTCCTTGGAGGTGGCAAGGGCAGCACAGGGTGGTGGCGGTGCGGCACTGGCCTTGTCCACCCCATCCTCACCATCAACCTTGACACACAGTTCGCTAATTCATACATAATAGAACATTCAAAGGAATATATACGGACTCCATCCTTGTGTGACTTTTAGCACCCTCAGTTTAATAGGACTCGGTACCTGTAGGGCCTTTTAAAAGTTGAGAAGATCTTTTCTTACATAAGCACTTTGTATAAACTAGAACTATAATATTAGGTGAAGTTACATGTTACACTTAGACCATACTTAATCTGGGAAATTTTAGGCAGTGAAAGCTAGACTATGCTGTAAGCACTTACAGGTTGAGGGTTAATACCATTTCCTGCCTGCACAGCCCTGACTTGCCACTAGAGGGCTGGAAAGCAGGGACATGGCTAGGAGGCAAGACATCTGGGCTCTACCCCTGCTCTGGGTGCAAGGAGGCTAGAAGCAATGCATCCTAGGATGCTGGAGGACTGCAAATTGCTCATTTAATCCCCCTGGAGCAGACTGAAGTTATCCTAACAAGAGCTAAATAGCACTGCCCAGAGTTAACCCTTGCCTGAAGTCATCCAATTTTGAATTGCTCAGAGGCCACTTAGCACAAATGAACAACCTTTAATAAGCAAATGCTCATGTTTTAAGTATTCTTGGTAGGGTTTAAGTGTACTATGGAACTTGACCCACCATAGCTATTGTTAGGAGCTTCA
The DNA here is from genome assembly GCF_001723915.1 of Gavialis gangeticus. NCBI lineage: Eukaryota > Metazoa > Chordata > Crocodylia > Gavialidae > Gavialis > Gavialis gangeticus. The sequence continues at coordinate 27,730,858 of NW_017728997.1, read as the reverse complement.
ATGTATATGGGTGAGATTACTAGGGCCTGGTTTAAATTGTGGGCCCAGCTCAGGGCATGGTGGCTCCTTTAATCTTGGAGTAACCCCCACACATCCCCCTGCCACTGACTGGCGGAGGAGCCTCATCGGTCCCACCACTCACACCTGATGCCAGAAGATGAAAACCATGGTTTTAAATATGATGCTGCTCTTGCAGATGAGTTAAGCAGTCAAAAGAAATCTAGAACAGCTGACAGTTCAGAAAAAGAAATAAGACTTCAGAAATTTCTGTAGGATTGGTTTTGTATTATTTAGGAGTCCAGTCTCGCTATCTTTTATTATACATTATTATTAAGGTATTTCCTCATGGGAGTAGCCCAACCAGAATTCTGAGCTTCATTGACATAGATGAGACAAGAATGTTTGCTCTGAATATTTCTGGCAAGTCCAAATTCACTGACATGGGAGAAGTTGATCAAAGTTTTGGGAGAGTAATTCAGAACTCTGCAGTTTGTTAACAGATAATCTGAAATGTTTGTTTTAGGACTAAATTTTCTTATTAACATAAACCACCCATATACACAAAGTAAATGCTAGTATCATCATGTGAATTATTTTGAGGGTGTAATACTACTTTTACTTTTAACAATACTATTGCCTACCAATAGCAGTGCCTCAGTAAAATATGTTAATTATGAATATTTATAAGCCAGGTATTGATTACTATTAGTTACAAGGTTATATTTTGAACAACATATACTATTGACACTCAATTATTAACTGATGCTGTGCTGTATTTCAGTAGTGGATTTTTTTTCTTTGTTTGCTAAACTTCCCAAAATAAACAGAATATCACTTTAATATTAAACTTCTCCAATTCTTACACCAAAAAAATAAAGAAAATTATATCAACTATGCTTATTTTGTACCTCCAATTAGAGGCAAGTAAATTTTTATATATGAATAGGAAACTATCTACAGCAATATCAAAATATTGTACTACACGCATATAAATTTAATTATTTTGTTTATTAAATAGACACAATCCTGCATGCATTATTCTGCATAGTATGTATGGATGGATATAATATGCCTTAATTTAAAATAGCCAAAAAAATCAACTGAGAAGTTAATAAAAGAAAAGTTAAAGCAAACAGCAGAAGTGTACATGCAAGGAAATACTTTTTAAGATCCTTCAAAGTTTGTCTTCAGAATTTGCTTCATTGACTGGTTTTAGTATCTCTTTTAATTTCAGTTATTTTAAGACATCACCTCTAGGGCTGAGTTGCACAATTTAGAGTTGACCCTGCAGGTGCCTTGAATTTTGACTTTACATTGCGCTTGTACAGCATTTGAAGAATCGAGTCCTAATGTTCCAAAAAGCCTTCACAACAAATAAATGTCACCAAAAAAGGGAGCATTTTTAATTACAGGACAAAAACAATCAGGTAATTGTTTTAGAACCAATCCTTATAAGCATAGGGCATTCCTTGAGTAATTCAAAAAGTATTCATTGTCTACAGAACAGTAAATTAGAACAAGAATCAGATTCTCTTAATCTTGATCGTGCAAGCAATCCCACTAAATTCACTGTAAATATTCTCACAAAAAGGATTTAGGCCCCTTCTACATTTTTACCACTTTCATTGCAAAAGACCTAGCAGTATAAAACACACTGGCCTGTCTCACTGGATTTTTCAAAAGTGCCAGATGAGTGACAACTGGGGATGCCCCTGAGTCCTCTGAGCTAGCAAGAAGGCTTATTACCTTTTTACTAAAACAGGAATCTCCAGTATGAGGGGGAATAGGAGTCCTTTAAAATTTATTTTTAAGTGAAAGAAAGGTTTAACGTAAAAACAGTTGAAAGTTTAATGGTACGTATCTGTTGCTTGCCATCCACTATATCATTATCATCTGAAGAAACAGTGAAGAAAAATTTAATAAAGTAGAAGGTCTAATGACTTATTAGATACAAAGTTGGCTTACTACTAGTAACTGCAATCAAGACATCTAAACCAGGCTTGTCCAACATACGGCCCGTGGGCCGCCATGTGGCCCTCCAAGCTGTTTTCTGAGGCCTGAGGTGCTATGACAGGAAATGAAAGTAAACACTGTACTTTCGTTTAGGGGGGGTGATGTGATACCGCTTCCTGTGAGGTCTTTGAATATGGCTCGCCGGCCCACTGGATGATAAAAAGTGCATGATCCGGTCCCACATTCAAAAAGGTTGGACACCCGTGATCTAAACAAAGCTGAAATTTTGGCCCTAAGAAAAGTTGATGTGAATGTTGCCATCGATATGAGTGAGTTCACAATTGTATACCCAGTCTTTAGATCAATTTAGAGGGGAAAAAAACAAACAAAAAAACACTTCACTTCCAGAACGTACAAAATAGAACAGGGGAAGTGTTCCTTTTAGTTATCTTTAGTCCTCTTTAGTTATCATCCCACTAATGAAGAGATAGTGTAATTAATTTCTGCCTAATATCAAATAAAAGAGTTTTCATTCAGTGCTTCCAAACTGGTTATCCCTGTGAAAAATAAATATCCTAAAGCAGAAAAAACTGCCCAATATGGGACACTAGATATGAATAAACTAATGAATAACAGGTAACAATTAGTACAACAGTGTGACTAAAGCTGAAAATGGAGGGAAATTGTTCAAAGGGAGCCAGTAAATGGTAATACAAACCTCTATAAACAAGAGATATGCACTAGAGGAGTGTAGATGATGTATGGAAGTACATGGTCTGCCTATAAGTCTATCACATAGAGGACACAAACTCATATAGAAAAACAATTCTATCACATAGAGTGAAAATAATTTTATTACAATTGTATGTTGGATGGCAATGTATGTATATAATTAAGTTTTACATTCTTTTATGACCAATTTTGACTGAGTTTAAATGAAACTAACTGGTAGTTTTCAAGAAGCAAAATATGGTACATTCTATGGGATCTAGCCCTCCATAAATATATAAGACATTTCTATTACATCATTAGAAATTACTCAGTAACAGAGGAACAGACAATAAGGATGAAATTGAGGACCACTGAAGCTAACAGCAAAAGTCCCATGAGCAGCATCTGCCCAGCATAAAATAGCATACTATATGAATAATATGTTATGATGTAAAATCAGTTATCCGGTACTTTCAATTGCAATTACATGGTAATTCCAAATCTGATTACTATGTAACCTGGAAGTCATAAATTGCTATATTACTACATAGCATGTTAGTACAATCCAGTTAGGTATTATTTCTGTCCTGTGATGCTAACAGACATTTGTACCTGCCAGAAAATAAAAACACAAAGCTCTGTGGTGAAAGAAGTAGAGATAGCAGTATTTATTATTGTTCTTCCTAAACTTGAAAAAAAGAATACAGTATAATTAAAGAAAGCATCAGGAAGGACAATCATGTTAAACAAGGAAAACATGATTATACTTCCTTGTTTAAAAAGCATTGCTATTTGTTTTCATGGTTCTATATTTTTAACATTCCTTGTCTAAATATGATGCTTATGCATTTTTTTAAAAAACCTGAAAGTGCTCAACACGCACAATCCTTCACTAATAAAAGTGATCCTTTGTCTTCTAAACTAATTTGATCATGCTGCAACTATAGAAAATATACTAGAAAAAGTCACTCTTACTGCTCTAATCACAATATTATCAATAAATCATTAGATATTTTGAGTTTGAAGGATCAAATAAAAGTACCCCATGAGCATAGCGTTAAAAAACAGAACTAAACTGAAACAAAAATCAACTGAATTGTGCATGCTTTTTACAATGGAGAAGTTGAGGACCTGAAGGCAATGACATTTGAAATTAGCAGTTTTAGTAATCCAGTTTCTAAATAATGTATTTCATGTTCAAATGAAATAGCCTTGAAGTCCACAGAGCTCATTTATTTTGACATAACTAAAATAGGTGGGCATCAGAAACATTCTGCAAAGCTCCACAGAGGAAAAACACAACACAGTGTTGGGTTAATGGATCCTCATGCTTTCATATGTTACAGCGGGCACTTTCAGAAAGGACTTACTGGATTGTACATCTGATTGAACAACTGTTCAGCTTGCTACATTGCAAAGTTGGGAAGGAGTGAAGCACAGACAGGAAAAGAAGGAAAGATCCAGGAAAACAGCATTAGCTCAACAAATTCAGTGCATTTGCACAGAAGAACTCATCATAAAAAAGTAGAAATTTAAGTTTCTAAACATTCCTTGGTGAAAGTGAGAGGCACTGGGGAAACATAAATGTTGACTTTGGCTCCTAAAAAAGAATAGCTGGAGTAAGAAATTTAAGGTTTGTGTTACTTTCCCTTTCTCAAATTAAATAACCCATGAAATAAAGAAAGCTGTCCACTTTTGATGATACATTAAGTGCTGGTCTCAAGCAATGAATCACTAGAAGTGCTTTTGGCCAACGCTGCAATTTATCAACAGAGCTTCAAAGATGGTAATAATAAAAGATTAATTAAACTTTATCATTAAATTTATGGATTTTTCTTTTGTATTAACACAAGTCTGAATTTTCTATTCAATATGAGTTTTGAGCAGAACAGCTTCGCAAACAGTAGTTTAGCAACAGCAACTGTCAGTAAGCAAGGGAATTTAACATACATGATAAACAAGAAAAGGAAGAAATTCTGAAGTGGTAAGATGACTCAAGAAAGGAAAATACAAAATAAATAACTACCTATGAGGTAATTCCTGCTGTTCCATCATAATTAGCAAAGGAAAATAAGGAAAAGAAAGACCTATATAGATTTGGCACGAAAGTGTTACAAGTACCCAACTAATCTGGTTTCTCATCTACTGAAAATTCTGATTCTCATTTCAAAAGGTTTCATAAAAATCCTCATTTTTAAAACATGATATACAATAAAATACAGTATAAACACAAGATTAATTATTCTTTCAGAATGTTCCACTTATTGCTTTTTAAATGTCTATATTATTCCAATTAACAGTTCAATTTACTGTAATCAAATATTTTAACAGTCTATCTAAGCAATTTTATTTTATTTTTGGATATGCTCTAGGCATCCTTTTCACTGTCTGCATATTTTCTCTCCTTGACATGCCCACTGTAGTTAAATAATATTGAGAAATAGTAAGACATAGTTATAACATGGGAAGAAACTGTTCCCTACTTTTCCCTAAGGGAAAAAGAAAACAAAAGAGAAAATAAAGGATGGAGAAAGTGGGGGGAGCAGGGGATGAGTGAAAAAGAGGAGGGGCCAAATTTCAGGGCAAAGTGTTCCTCATCCCAGATTAGGTTAAGATGCATATCTTGCAAATGTTTCTGGCTATAATGCTCACTACTATAGCTACTCACAGAATCCACTCACTCTAGCAGCATGTGTTCAAGATCAAATTCATATTTGTTAATAAATGAGACAAAATAAGAATCATAATGCTAAAATCAAGCTATATTCATGTCAAAATACTGTAAACTGAAAGTGTCTTCACTGATTTTTCAGAATTGTGTTGTTCAATTTGTAACAAGTTCAAAGAAAAAGGAACAGATACTTATTTGAAGATACTATTCAAATTATGTCCAATAGAAGTGCCACATCTCTCACTTTGGCTGCACTGAGTGTTCACTGATACAGTAAGCTCTGTTATGGGACATGCAGATTTATATGTTATGCATAACAACAAAGAAATGTAGACGCTCCCATGTGAATATTTTAATGACACTGATTTCTATTTCAGTCCCTTTTTTTAAGGGAAAAAATACATAACTGAAAGTAGGCTAACATTTTTTTCATAGAATGTTTCCAGGTTTGGCTGAGACTAAGGTATTTCATTAATGAAAGAGTAAATTAAAAATTACTGTTTGGAGTCCATTGTCATTAACAGTAAGTGTTTCTGTTCAACTAAACACATCCACATTTTTTAACTATAGTTTCTGAACATACCTGGTCTTCTATAACTTTTTTGGTCAATTTACATTGGGAATTCATGTTATATTTATGGTATAATAAAACTATTACGTTTTCAACTTTCATTTAGTAACCCTTTGTATTTTATGTGCAAGAAACATACTCCCTTTTTATTTAAAAGAAATCCCAGACACTCACAGACTTTTATAACTGCTTATTTTTCCATGACTAAATGATGTGTTTCTATGTACGTTCATAAAATGTGGGTTTAGAATTTCACCTATTTCATGTGAATTTCCAGTTTTTAAGTGATGGGTACTTCAGCTTTCTAAAGAGTACTAACTCAGAAAAAAAAGAGAGAGACAACTGAAAAAACCTATATTAAAAATAGTTTTAAAATGTCAATGCAATATTGCTAGAAGCAATATAATTAAATCATGTTAGTCATAGGAACACAAATATTTAAATTATAGATTAGATTATAATTGCATTACATGATTCTAGCATGTTCATTACAAAATTTGAATGACAATTTATCAAAACTTCAATAAATACTATTTGTTTCTTTAAATGAAATAAAGATAGCCTAAAACTAACACATTGAAATAATTTGTATATTTCTGGGGCAAACAACATTGATAAGCTACCAAGTATTTAAAATTATTTAAGATTTTGTCAAAATTACTTTCCACACAAGCTTGTCCAAAAATATTAACTTTCCTCATCCCAATAACTATATATTAGACCTGTGCGAAATGGCTAGTATTTGCTGAGGAATTGGACTGGACCAATTTGGGGGGGCAGTAATTCAATTCAGTGATTCGAATCACTGTCCTGAATCGATTCAGCCGAATCTGATTCGAAGATTCAGCTGCCACCGAATCACCCGAACCTCTGAATCAAACAGGCCTTATCCCCCACCCACTCTCCCAGCACCACCCAGCCCCAGCATCCCAACTGTTTTTAAAAAAAAAGCCCCACGCTCACCAGCTCCTGCCAGGCACAGGGAGTGGTCCCCGCTGCCCCCAACTGCCCTGCACTGAGTGGGGGGCTCTGCCATGAGCTCCCATCCCCTGCCAGCTCTCTCAGCTCTCCCCCATGGCTGCCCCACCCAGCCCCAGCATCCAGGCTCTTTAAAAAAAAGAAAAAAAAAGCCCCACTCTCACCAGCTTCTGCCAGGCAGGGGGAAAACCCAGCTGCACCCCAGTGCCCTGCGCTGCATGAACAGGCTCTGCCACAAGCCCTCTGAAACCCCACGAGTGCAGGGCTTTTTCTTTCTTTTTTTTTTTTTGAAGAGCCAGGAGCTTGGACCAGGCAGGGCAGACATTTACAGGGCTGGGAGAGCAGGCAGGGAATGGGGGCTTGTCGCAGAGCCCCTCACACAGCACGGGGCAGTGGAGATCACCTCCCTGCCTGACAGGATCTGGTGAGTGTGGAGTTTTTTTTTGTTTTTTTTTTAAGCACCAGGACACTGGGGCTAGACGGAGCAGCCATGGGGTGGGGGGCTAGGAGAGTGGGTGCGGTGGCGAGCAGGAACTGCCCGAATCCCCAAATCTCTGAATCTCCTCCGAATCTTTTTCCAAATTGATTTGGAGGCTTCGAATCGATTCGGACCTTTTTATTGGTCTCCCGATTCAATTTGGATTCAGAGATTCGGCCACCGAATGGGGCCAAATCTCCTCCCAATTGAATCAGCACCCAAAGCTCTGCACAGCCCTACTATATATACAAAGTTGCTAACTGCTCTAAAGCAAAACTTACACCCATATGTTTTCCTAAAATATGCAGTATAGTATATAATCCATTCTATACATACTTTCTAAAACATAAAATGTTTGGTAAAAATAAAGGATCAAATTCTGACATCCTTCCTTGTGCATGGTAATACTTTTCTCCAGAGGTAGGTACGACTGAAATCAATGTAGCTGCTTCAGTTGTAGGATAGGGTATCAGAATGATATCAGAGTTAGGGTATCAGAATCTGGCCCTTTACATGTCAATGATCAATGCCACAACTAATTACTTGCTTTTAAAAATCTCTACAAACCTATGTCCAAACCTGTGGTTTTAAGTTTGATCTACATTTATGAATTGCAGAAAGCAAACATGATGCTTAAACCCAGGTAAATGTCTCATGAGTTTGGTGTTTGAACAATGAGTGCAGACAGTACTAAATGACACAAGAAAAAGTCAAAGAAACAATGTATGATTGAAGATACATCAAGAAAACTTGCTCATCAGTTTGGTAAAAATATTATAATGTAGCATAAAAATATATTTTATAAAATATTGTGCTTCTAAAATGTTTTCCTTAAAAAGTTTGCTTCTGCTTTTTGCTGGAGATATATATATAAGAAACAACCAACTGTGATTTGTAAAATATTACTATAACTATCACAAATTTACACTCAAAGAAAAATACTAAGCAGAAACTCAATATAGAAACAAGACATTTTCATTAAAAAGAGTAGGAATTAATCACCTATGAGATTACTCTGATTTTTAATATGATACATTTTTATTTATCTTTAAGAGTAATTTAGATTTGCACATCTAGTGAATAGCTGGTTTCTTTAACCTTTTTCTCATTTCAGCTATTTTTTACCAGATTTCAGGAACCCCTCAGTCAGGAAACTTCAGATAATTTTTCAGGCTCACAGACAACTTTTATACAAACTTCTTGAGAAAAAGTCAATAGTGTTTCATGTTCATATCAGCAGAAGACAGACAAATTTAAAATGGATCTCTTTCTTCATTAACATTTACATACTAAAGAAATGAAGAATTATATCCTTTTAAAATAAGATGGTCTCTGATGACACTTACCTTTTTCAGCTGTGCTTCCAACTTACTACACTCTTCTTTCTTTTGTTCTATGGCTATTTCTAAGGACTTTAATTTGGAGTCTCTTTTCAGCCCTGCTGATGCCAGTGAAGATGCATGTTCTTTGAGGTCAATTAAACTAGACTGAAAAATTATCAAGAAAAAGAAAGAGCTTAATTCAAGAAACTGCACTGATCACTGGCATAGTAAATGATTATATCAGCTACACGGTCAGTCAAAAATGGCTTGTATGTGTGTGAAGGCATGGAGATGTGCATTTATAGCATAATAAAAAACTAAGATCATTTTCAGCATGCTTACAAAAATGTATGTCCATGAAAAAATGATTTTTAATGTGCAATGATCCTCTACTTAAAAGAGGCTGTAATTTCATTATGGAAACAAATGGATGATTCACCTGGTTTTGTAAATGTAATCATCAAGAGCCTAAAAAACAGTTAATTCTCGATTTGTTCAGCATTACCATCTATGTTACAGTTCTTAATACATTTTAGTTTTGCATGAGAGGAGTTTAAAGATGGTATATATGTCAGTACATTATATATTTAAATAGACTGACTTTGATTTATTTTGTCAATGTTTATTGCTCATAATACTCTTAAAAGTTTTAAGATCAATCTTATTTCTCTCCTGACTTCCCCTGTGTGATTTTTACTGGCACTGAAATCTACCTTGTATTCTCCACGGAGTTAAAAGCATGATTCCTTTGTATTTGTTTCTTGACATCATGCCAGTAGCCATGATAATGGCAGTCTGGTTCTAGAAACAGTATTTCAAACAGAACTGCTGCTGGAACCATTGTTCTTGGTAGCCCCTGAAAAAAATGGCAGGAGGCTTTCAAAAAGCCCATTACTGGATAGCTTTAGAAATTAACAAATTCTAAGAGCGATTTTGGATAGGGAGAACATTCCCCTTAACAACATTATTTGCCTATTAGTCTCAGCCCCTTTTCCAAAGTACACAAGAGAAAAACCAAAAAAGAAATATCAGAGGCATAGCAAAGCATTCAGGTACCCAGGGAAGCTGCATGTGAAGGGGCAGCAGTGACTTCCGGCTGCTGCCATGTCCTCAGTATCATCGTGCAGTTGCAACTGCAGCTGATATTTTTCTGCCACCTTCCCTCCCCCTACCAAAGTTGATACTCAGGGCAGCTATACCTGTTGCCCCACCCTAGTTATGTTGTTGGGAAGTATATTGTTATATGACATACTCTGGATTTACGTTATACATATGGGTCATGGAATCTAATGAACTAAACACAGAATAGTGGCATGCAATGATACAGCCAAAACTTTAGTAACATGGTCAGCTTGAACAAGAGCTTTGCCAGACAAAACCAAGTGTCAGTGATCAGTCTGAGTCAAATGCTTTTGGATACTACACTTGGAAGCTCCTGCTCTGGCTAAATACATTAGTCTGGATACAAACTGAAAGTAGGAGCTGAGCTGCAATTGAATATTAAACCTTTGTTAATTGAATATTAAACCACTTGGAAAGGAAAGACAGAAATAAATATACAAAAATAAAGCCAAAAGGGCAAGAGATCTTTTATGTACAAGGTATTCAGGAATTTGAAAGTGAGGAGTGCTCAGTAAAAATTATTATAAGCAAGGGCTTAAGTGATTTGATAGTGTGTCTGATAGATCCTCTCACATCCTAAGAATAAGCCTTTCAGAAAAAAACAGAACAAAGGCTTTTAATTTTACAACAAACACTGACCTCTTTTTCGGTCAGTTCTGCTTGTAAAGCATTAACTTTTTCCTTTAGGTCTTTGTTTTCCTTTTTAAAGGATTCAATTTCGTCAAGTCTTTCTCGGTCATCTCGTTCCCTCTGCTCCTTCAAACGTTCTATTATTCTCTCCTAATGATAAAAAAAGCAAAAATATAAAATTATACAACTTAAAAAAGCAAAACATTCAGAAAGCATTGTATTGTACTATGAACACAGAACTTTGGAAGCACAAGTATCACATTGATTCTTCCACATTGATTCTTAATGGAAATAAAAAATAAACAATAGCTAATTAATATTAACTAAAGTTGAAAGCTTTTTCAATATTTACTAAAAGCTTAATGATTATTTCACCCTAAAAAAGCTTGATATTGATTCAAGCTTTTTACTTTTATAATATTTACTTTTATAATATTAATGGGATATTATTTAGTTAGACAATGTAAAAACACCCATAAGTCATTACAAAATTAAAAAAGACAACACCATTTTATTTAGTCTGAAATTACTTCCCAGCTGGTTGTGCACAAATTGCAAGTGAATTCTTGATTAAAGCTTCCACAACTCAGTAAATTATTATATAATAATTTAGAGTGCAAGCCACGACCTTTACCATTTTCAGTAACTCAAAAATTCATGTTACTTTTTGAGACCAAGTAAAATATTGTCTGAAGAAGAGATAAAGTATGTTGATATTGATCAATTCATAAAGAAGATTGTTCTCTATCTTAATAATTCTATGAATGCTTAAACACTTGTCATAAGTGTAATGCTAAATTAGGGTTGTTGTAGGAAGTGGGCAGAAGTCATAGCTCAGGAAAATAATAATACCTTCCTTTACAACTTGAAGGGACTGCATCTGGAATATGAGTTTGTGGGCTTGTCAGTAAGTGAAACACTTTGAAAATCTGGTAGGTATTCACAGAAGAGCAGTTAACAATTAATGGACTAGAAGGATGGATTTAAAAAGGAAAAAAAAATACATGGTAAGTATAGAGTGGCTTAGTTTGAGTAAACAATAACTGAATTTATGGACATCACTGTCCACAAAGATAAAAAAGGTGTAAAGGGCAATCAATAACAGGAAATATTTAGTGTGAATTAGAGATATAACTAGAAAAGACTGTAAACTGAGAATAGGACAACTTAAACAGAGCATCAAGGGAAACTAATTACTGACAAAAAGCTCTGCTCGACTATAGAATAGTCTCCCACAAAAAGACATAGAAATCCGCATGACTTCTAGACTAAACAAAAACATGTATAAGGTAAAACAAAACAAAACAGTATCAGCAGGATGAATAAGACATCATAATCTATCTTTTCCCCTCTGATTTTTTGGTATGCCATTATAGTATTCTTTGCTTTTTCTTTTAGAATTCTCCTCCCACTTATGCTGAAAATCTTGAAATACATACATATATACAGACACATATATTATTCACACACATATAGATGCACACCTACACACTGTCATATATGTGTTTGCTTTTTGATTTCTTAAATAAAATTACAACTAAACATAATTTAGACTACAAAGGAAGTTAAAGAAAACACAACGTTTCAATGGCTTCTCATCAGCCACTTTATTTGTAAAGGGTTTAATTATCCTGTAGAAAAAACAGCCCTTGTTCATTTATAAAAAAATGTTTAAAAGTACAGTACTCATATTAAAATTCACTATTGAGATTATTCTCATTACTTAAGAGTCCAGATGTTCAGTACAATGTTTCTCTGAGGCTTAGAAGCCCTTCCAAAGATTTTTCTGTTTTTCTAAGTACAAAAGAAGTCTGTAAAAGGCATAACCTCAGCCTCTAAGGAAGAGAATAAACTGAGGAACATGAGCCTAATAAATTCAACTCCCACCCCTTCAGCAGCCCTTCCTTCCTCCTTACCTCCTCTCTCCCTTTCCTGGACCACTCTGTAAAGCATCAACAGAAACAACCTTCCTCCAAAGAAGCAATATTCTTCAGCTTCTGTACCCCGCCCATTGGCTGTTTCCTGGCTGGTCGTTCACCTGCAGAAATCTGCAATGTTCTTTCCCTACCACTGACTTCATCAGACACAAAATATTGTGTACCCCTCTGCTTTCTACTATGAGGGGAGGGACAGGAACAGATTAAAGGAATAAACAGAGATGCCAGAAGATCAGGAGATTTTTTTTTAGAAGTTCCATCCTTCTTTCTGCAGATCTTCCTTTCACCACAAAAGCAGAGTCCCTTGAGGCTCTCATGTATAAAACACTCTTAAGCATTCATCATGTTTCTATGGTCTTAATGACATATTACGTGTATTTACTGGCCTTTTAAAATAGTAGTCAATGTCTTTTGAATCAAAAGCAAACATTTATATTATTTTTATGCAACAAACATTTTGGATGGTCTTACGGTTAAGGCAGAAAGTAGGGTAGATTTGCCCCTTAGATTAACTAAATCAGAGATGCATAAGCTTTTGTAACCAGCAGCTTACTTCATCAGAAGTTAGGAAGGGACTGCAGGAAGCAGAACAGCTTCTAAATAGGAAGTGGTACAAACACAAAGAGTAAGGAAGACAGAGAAAAAAGGAGGTAGCATTGCTAGAAGAGGCAAGGTGGTCAGGAAAGAAAAAATAAAGCAGGTAACCCATAGAGGGACATAGGGTTTATAAAAGCTAATCCAGGTAATGGGATAAGATTCCATAGTTTAGACCCTATTCAAAACTACCCAACCTGGGGATGATTTCTTGTTCTGCATTTTCCCATTCAAGTGCATTTTTAAAGTTTTGTTGTCTAAGAACAGCTATTCTGCAGTCAGCAATTGAATGTCCACAGGGAAGTTAAAGTGTTCTGCTACAGACTTGTGTCTTTCTGGAACCAATGTCACAGATGGTAGAGAAACAGATGAATGAACCTTGGATGTTATAATCTATGTTATTTAGTCCAGCAATGATGTGATCCATGTTCACTGGATCACATCTGACATCACGCTGACATCTGCGTCTGGAGCAAGGTCTGTTTCCTGGGGGTAAAGGGGAGTTAGGTAACCTGTTGCTGGAGAGAAGCTAATTGAGATTGGGAGGTTGTTTGTAAGCCAGGACAGGTTTGTCCTCCCTAATTATCTTGAGATGGTTGTCATTTTTCAGGAGGGATGGGGGATCATTAATGATACATCTAAAGTGTTCAAGCTGGGGCTATATGTAACAAGCAAAGGGGTTCTGCTGCCCTCATCCCAGGTTTTCTATGGTGACAGATCAGAGTGGGGTCTGAATCTGGCTCTGTTGATTTGAGTGGCTATAGTTTTAGGATTGTACTTTAAGGGTGTGTCTACACGTGCATTTAGGTATGCCTAAATTTAATGTATATTAGCTTAATGCTCGCATGCATTCAAGTGCATTAACGCCATGTATGCAGATTGATGTGGGACTAAAGTTAGTCAAAGGCAGTCCATACACAGCGTTAATGAGCCTTAATGAGCCACTTCATGTGCATGAATGCACTTTAGCTATTTGAACCTAAATTTGATACCTACTTTTTTAAGGCACATTAGGGCACACGTGTAAATCCGCACAATCTTAATGTGCCTTAAATTGGGCTAAAGCGCCTTAAATTGACACATGTAGACACGCCCTAAGTATAGGAATCCCCGCTCCAGATTCTTAAGATATGCATCTCAGTCACCAACATAGACCAAACTACACAGATTATAACATCAGAGGTCCATTCCCCATCTTCTCTACCAATGTCATTTTAAGTGGGAGCCAGTGTCTCCCATTACTTGAAGGAGAAATTGCAGAGGGCTTATCTCACTGCAGAGGCAAGCAGTTGAGCAAAAGCCAACTGCCCTTTAACAAGCTTTTTGTGTGGGGCAGATTCCCAGACAGCCTGAAAAAAAAAGGATGCAAGCAGTGGGATCCAGCTGCAACAGGGAGGAGCAGGCTGACAATCAGACACAAGGGGACACCCCTGTGCCTGATTAGAGAGTCACCTGACTGGAAGGGGCAGTGCTCCAGACCATAAGCCTAGTAAAAGAAGCAAGGTAGACAGTTTGGCCCTGCATGCTGCAGGGAGTGGATCTCCTGGGACAGAGGGGCTGCAGAAGACAGCCTGGCAAGCACCCTAGCCACCCATGACCCCTGGGAAGTGAGAGTCCAAAGAAAGGTACGGTTTGCCGGATGCCATAAACCCCAAATGGGGGAGATTTTTTTTGTTGAAGACAGCCACTTGTATTTATGTTACATTTAAGGGGAAACTAAAGGACAGGATTATAGCTATGGAGGTGGCATGCCAGCCACAGGGATGCCTGAGAAGCACCCTGAATAGAGCCCTGTAGGGGCTCATGGGTGGCAAAAGAACAGCGTGGGTCAGGGACCCAGGATGCTGAGTGGACAAGCACCTTGTCCAGATCAGGGATCCCAGGGGGCTGAGAACTAAAAGAGCACCACTGCCTGGGTCCAGGACCCCAAGGGGCAATATTGGGGGCCAGGGGCCTGGAAATTGATGAACTGGCTGAGGCCAAGAAAGCCAGGCTGGAACAGGTGGGCTGTGGCTAAAGTAAGAAGGCAGAGGCCCTTACAGGAAGGTCCAGAACATTGTCAGAATAACACCTGCAAGGCATGGTCATGGCTACAGGGGAGGAGAGAGGCCATGATTATTGCCTCTAAGGCAGCTTGTGCTCTAAGACACAGATAGGGCCAGGGGGCCACAACTCAGGAGTGAGATAGGTGCCAGCCAGGCACTTGAAACAACAGATAGCTGCCCAGCTGGAGGGTGGGGTGGGCAGTTCGGAGTCCTCCACCTCATGTAATGAGGGCTCAGATTGTCATTTGATCAGGCACTTTTGAAGTGCTCTGCAGCTGTGCTTTTCTGTCAGGGCAGAGCTGTAGAGTGCTTCAGGGGTCTGATGACACGACAAACCGTCACTTCTGTCAGTGTCCTAATTGTTTTTAGTTACATCAAGGTGTGGCAGGAAAGGCAACATCAGCGAGTACACCAAGGAGCCATACTCGGGAAGGAAGCGCTTGGCCAGGACTTGACATCGTGGCCACCCTGGAGTCTCAGTCCTGCTACAGTCATATATGCCAGTTGTCAGAGACCTGTTAAGGTTGCAGACCAGATTGACCCAGTTTAGGTCAGAAACAGGTGGGCAGCTGCTAGTACCCAGCTGCCACTGCTGCTTTAACCCATATTGGCACAGGGAAATCACCCACCACCGCTGCCTTCTTCCCTATGGTGGTAGGGAAAAGCAACTGCTGCTGAAGCCTTCTGCCACCAAATGCTGCCATATGTCCACATCCCTGGACAGGTTTAAATGGCTCCACAGGCTAGATCTAGTCTATGGGCCAGAGGTTACTAACTCCTGATATATGCTATCACTTGCTTACAGTGTGCATCTATTATCTAGATTGACATATCCCTTCATGGAAGAATGTATGAACACTGATCTGAGACCAATTCCAGAAAGACACACAAGCTTCTGTGGAAGAACACTTTAACCTCCCTGGACATTTCATTGCTGACCTGAGAGTGACTGTTCTTAGGCAACAAAACAAACTTGATATAACAAATGATTAAAAAATGAACTTGAAGAGGAAAGTGCAGAACAAGAAATCACCCACAGATTGGAGTGTATTAAGTATGGTCTAAACCAGACTATGGATTTTTATCCCATTAGCTGGGTTAGTTTTTATAACCCCCATATATCCCTTCAATGGGTTAACTGCTTTGTATTTCTCTTTTTTTAATCAACCTGCCTCTCCTAGTAGTGCTCCATCCTTTTTCCTCCCACCCTCTCTACCCTTTATATTCTTATCCCTACTTTCTATTTAGAAGTTCTGCTTCCTGCACTCCCTTCCAACATCTGATGAAGCAAGCTATTGCTTACAAAAATTTATGCATCTTTGACTTAGTTAGTCTATAAGGTGCCAAACTACCCTACCTTCTGCCTGGCTTCAGACCAACATAACTACCTCTCTCTTCTTGTGGTTAAGGGAAATCTTAAGAATCAAGGGGAGTGGCTGTCCTGAAGATTCCTCATGCTCACAACACAGGTGTAATTTGAGGAACCACTGAATGGGAAAAGAAAAATGGACCAGTTGGTTGCTTGTTCACCTGGCCCCCTTTCCTAATTAAACTGGTTAAGATACTTTTTCAGACTCAAATGACAAATAGGAATTTGGAAAGGAAAGGTGCTGCCAATCTGCATAAGGCTAGAGAATAAGTAATCCTGGAAAGGTGAAGGAGAACAGAAAGGCATCTACCAGAGATTTTTTTTTCTTTAAAAAAAAAAATCACAGAAAATTAAACCAAAAAAAAAAAAAAATCTTAGAAGAAATGCTGGCCCCACTAAACTCAATGGAAAAAAAAATAATGGACTTAAATACAGCCAATATTTTACTTGATACAGACAGTACAGGGAAAAGTTAAGATTTTCATAGTGACATTAACTTATTTTAGACAGGTGTAATATTTTTGGTTACTTATTAGAGAGTTAAACATATCAGTATTCTTATAGTGTGTTATGTGAGCAGATCAACACATCAATGAAAATCTTTATATTTACATTTCCTGATAGCTGTATGCTAACAGTCATAATAATAACATTTTATTAATATACTTCCAGCAACAAAACTTCAATTAAAAAGATAAGGACTCCATCAGCTGTTAGTGAACAGTATCAAAATTGAATGTTTAATCTGGATAAAATAGAAATTAGGGCTGTCAATAAATTGCCATTAACGTGCATGATTAACACATTAACTGGCCCTTTCATTAATTTTTTTAATGTTTTAATTACACATGTTGTTTTGGAGCCCGCACCTGGACTCTGCTTCGTTGCCATCACCCCTGCCTCTGGGCCACCCAGTGGGGCAGCAGTAGCAGTGCAGAGGACTGCAGGGCATCCCAGGTGTGGGCTCGGAGCTGCTGCAGCAGGAAGGCAGGGGGGCAGGGTAAGCACACGCACAGGCACAGACGCATGCACACAAGCAGCTGCAGCATGCATGCAGCCAGGAATGGAACCCAGTGTTGTGTAGAGCAGCATCCAGCTGGTAAATCCATGGAGAGGAAGGGGTGGGGGGAGACAGAAGAGGCAGGGGACAGACTGAGGCCTCCACAGTGAGGGAAGGAGTGGAGAAGGGGCAGGGAAAAGGCAGAGGCTGGGGTAAATGGGGCCTGGGGCCAGGACGAGTCATCAGACAGAGCTGCAGGAGGCTCGTCCAGTGGTACAGGGGGGCACAGTTCCCTTCTGCTGCACACACCCCCCGGAGATGCATGAGGGGCACGTGCCCCCTGAATTTGTACGTAGGGTAGAGGAGCGCTGCCCACTGTGGGCTGGGGCTCTATGCCCTGCTGCCTTTGCCCCAGGAGCTGTGCAATATTATATTGTGCCTCCCACCGCCAGGAGGGCAGGGGACGCATGGTGCAGCCAGCGCACAGCTCCCAGGGCAAAGGCAGCATGGCACAGAACCCCAGCCTCCAGTGGGCAGCCTGCCTCTACCCCATGCACAAAACCAGGGGGCACATGCCTTCCATGCCTCTCCCATGGGTGCGCCCAGCAGTGGGGAGTCGTGCCCCGCCCCCATCTGCACCCCTGAACCAGCCTCCCATGGCTCCGTCTCATGATCCACCCCAGGGCCCCATTCACCCCAGACTCTGTTCCTGCCCTGGCCCTGTTCTCTCCCTTGATCATAGGCACCTTGATCTGCTCCCCTACCCTTTCCCTCTCCTCCTGCCCCTTCTCCTCCACAGACTTACCTCCTGGGCACTGCTCTACACACTGCCAGGCTGCGTTCCTATAGGGTTACCATATTTCCAGTTCCAAAAAAGAGGACACCTGTGGGGGGGGTGGTAATATGATTGTGGGGAGGGCAGTGATATGTCTGTGCCCTGCCCCTCACTCCCAAACCACAGTGCCCCCCCCCCTCCAGCCCTGCTGCTGCTCCTCACTCCTGACCCACAGTACCCCACATTCTGCCAGGGTGTGCTGAGGTCCCCCTTCCCCAGGCTCCAAACCCCACATACATGCCCACAGCCCCCCACATCTTCACAAATTCCCTCCACACACACCCCAAACCCACCCCCAGCCATATAAAGTACCCACATAATTCTGCAAAATTTTGAGTTTTTACCTGTGTGATTAAAATTGCAACTGTGACTAATTTTTTTAATTGCACAACTAATCATGATCACATTTTTAAATAATTTGACAGCCCTATATTTATAGTTATTAACACAAGAAAAGTAATACAGTAGGAAGCAGGCATCTATAGCCCATACCTGTATTCATGTGAGTGTGTAAGTATGCATCAGAAATTTTATGGCAACAAGAGACTTCACCCATTCATTCTCAGAGTAAAATTTACCTCAGCACTGAGGGTCTGCCCCACTTACACCTTGAATTAACAACTTCACTCACATCATCTATCTATGAAGTCAAAGGGATTTTAGGGTATAAATACGAACAAAGACTGATCCAGCATCTTTCCCCAGATCTCAAAATAAACAT
>NW_017728997.1:27665070-27711697 GCF_001723915.1 Gavialis gangeticus | reverse complement strand
CCTCACTCCTGACCCACAGTACCCTGCATCCTGTCAGGGAGTGTGGGGACCCCCCCCTCCCCAGGCTCCAAACCTCACAAACACCCATACAGCCCCCCATACCTTCACAAATTCACCCCACACACACACCCCCACCCATACAAAGTACCTGCATAATTTTGAGTTTTTCTGTACATAATTTTTTTAGTTTTTAGCTGTGCATTTAAAATCACGATTCATTGTGACTAATTTGGAACTAACCGCGATCACATTTTTTAATCATTTGACAACTCTAATAGAAATCATTGACACCTTTTGTTGAACAGAGTTAATTACTTACTGGATATGAGATATAAATATAAAATATGTAGTATGTTTCAGTAATGTTAATTAAAGACTTGTTTAATTAATACTGTAAATATTTGCATGTCTCCAATAAGTTTGACTCTTTTCTCCTGTTACACAATATTATACTATACAGCTTTCAGCTTGATTAATAGTAGGAGGAAAAATGATGATTTTATAATGTAACTGCAGTTATAATACCAGGGGTGGGTAATTATTTCAGATGGAGGGCCGCTTACTGAGTTTTGGCAAGCCATCGGGGGCCGCATGACAGGCAGCCAGGGGCAGATAAATATTAATTTTCTAAACTTTTTAGGAGCCCTGCAGGCCAGATAGACTGGCCTGGTGGGTCACATCCAGCCTGCGGGTCACATTTTGCCCTGTATAAGACCCATGTTTTATATTATTAGAAGTGACCTATCAAAATTGGATTTCACATTTTAATGGAAAATGCAAAATCAGTCATTTTCTGTGAAAAATGGTGGGCTTTGTAATTTTGGTGAGCTCACTGCAGGAAAAAAGCAGGATTTGCTAGGAAGCAAAGGACGGGAAGTCCTAAAGCCTTGAAGAATGGAGGATGAGGGGGAGGGAGGGAGAGGGATCAAACAAGAGGCCGAGCCTGTGACGTAGGATCAGTACAAGAGTCAGTTTGGGGCCTGTCAGGGAAGCAAGAGGCTTTTCACATTCTTTTAAGCAGCCAGGGGCATGCTGCTGCAACATGCTGCAACCTGAGGAGGATCGAGCAGGGTTGAACACTGAAGAGAAATCCTCCAAAAGGGCCAAATACATTTCAACTCTGGACTATGTAAGGCAGTATCCTGCAGGGACCTTGCACATAGATAGAGGCAGATTATTGTGTACCACCTACAATGTGACTCTGGATGTGTCAAGGAAAAACAATATAAATCAACACACAGAGTCTGAGGTGCAAATGAAGAAGCGAAAGGCTTCAGCAGAGGCTGAAGGTCAGAGCAAGAAACAAGTGACCATGTCTTCATTCTTTAAAAGGACCACAGAAAACAGCTTGACAAGGCTTGGCAGCATTTTTCCTCTTGGCTTTCACGGCGGCAAACATCCCACTAGAGAAACTTGATCACCCTAAGTTAAGAGACTATCTGAACCAAAACGTCCCAAATGCTGGCAGTTTTCCATGTGCTAACAAACTTTGCCAAGACTATCTCCCTGCAGTGATTGCTTTGCATGTACAGTCTACAAAGTCTGCATTGGCAGAGTATGAATCCTTTTCCACTGCGGCCGATGAAGCCACTGTCCCTCAAGATAACTGTGTGCTGCACATTTTATTGACCAGGGAGCTAGACAAACCTGCTTAATTTTCAAACAGAGCCAGTCCACATCATGTCAATTTTTCTATCCTGTCTCAGGTTCTAGTGAAGGGAACTGTCAGCTGTGGCTTAGAACTTAACAAGATCTCAGCATTTCTATCCCACAATGCCATGTACATTGTGCAAGGCTTTCTCTCATGTGCGCCAAGGAATGCTGCCCAATGCAGTTCATGTCACCTGCAAGGTGCACATTCTGTCTTTAGTGATATCTGGCACACATGGTTCCTTGAAGTGGATAGCCTGGTGTCCTCCTTCAAGAAAGCCATCAAGCACTGTCTAGGCAATAAGGTCCAGTACCAGGAGTCCCTCACCAGTCAAAGTGGGGACTTGCATGCAACTACGTCACTGACACCAGAGCCTGTGTTCACAAGGTGCAATTTGTGGTTTAATGTAGTTCATTACCACACTGAGTATATGCAGTACTACCATCACACAGTGCATGCTTAAGCTTCATGATCTCCTGAAACAGGGAAACATTCAAGATCAAGTGAAGTTCTTGGTGGAAAATGCCACCTGGTTCATGGAGCTTCTAATGTGTTTTAAAGGCTGGCAGGCTGTGATCCACCATGCACACAACAAGCTGATGGATTTGATAAATTGGGTCAAAGACATGACATTGCAAGAACTATCAACATATCAACTAGGGCTGTGCAAAGTTTCGGTCCCTGATTCAATTCAGTGGAGATTGGGCCCAATTCGGTGGCCGTATCTCTGAATCTGAATTGAATCAGGAGACCCTTTAATCTCTCCGAATGGAACTGGAACCCTCCAAATCAATTTGGAGAGATTTGCAAGAATTCAATGATTCAAACATAAACACAGTTTTAAATATTTTTTCTATATACCTCAAGGTACCAGGCTGTTCATGAATGCTGAAATGCTGGGGTGGATGGAGCATCCCACAGGAGTGTGGGGGGTTCCCCCCCGCGCTCGGCAACAGACCAGGAAGTGGACCAAAAGCACTTCTGGTCCACTTCCGGATTCGCTGCCAAGAACGCAGGGGGCTCCCCTGCACTCCTGTGGGACGCTCCATCTGCCCCAGGATTGCAGTGCTCAGGAGCCACCTGGCACCTCGAGGTATGTAGAAAAAAAATTTTAAGCTGTGTGTATAGCTGAATCACTGATTCTCTGAATCACCACTGAATCTTCAGATTCAGATTTGGCTGAATCGAATTGGGGACAGTGATCCGAATCAACAAATTGAATCACTGTTCCTGATTCAGGCCGAATCCAAATAGAATGCATCTCATTTTGCACACCCCTAACATGTCTGGTTCTCAAAGTAAAAACAAGAGAAGGGAAGCTGTGAAGCTGAACCGGTACTACAAGTATGATCTGTCACTGCTGCCATGGTTCAGACAATCAGGCTGCCTCATTCCTTAGTGCTGTTCACATTTTGGACCCCAACCAGGTACCTGTTCTGAGTTGTGACCCTCACTTTCTGAAATCAGTCCTTAGATGTCAGAAAAAGCATGACAACAAACAACGTGCTGCTTACATGAACTTTGTCAAAGAGTGTCAGGTACCTGTGCCTATGCCTGTATTTTGAGAATCTATCTGTGACCAGTTTCCACATCCATATGCCCTGGCAAAACACTGCCTCACTATTCCAGCAAACTCAGTGGATGCTGAGCATGCCAAACTGGTGTACGGACAAGCGTTCACCCCGCAGAGACAGAGAATGTCAGCAGTAACTCTCACAGGATGCTGCATACTAGAGTTTAACAGTTAGCATGGATCGCCTGTCTCAAGGTTAGCAGAGAATAAATTCCTTTTTATAACATCCTTTAATAAAGTATAAGTGTGGCATCAATTACAATGCGTGTGATGTATAGCTTTAATTTCATAAGACATTTCAGTTTAGAGTTTAATTAAATGCTTAGATTGCTTAATAATGTTTCCATTAATGACTTCCACAGGCTTAATCAGGGTAATTAAACTTTGGTTTCAGTTGGCCCTCTGCCAATCTGCAGGGAGGGGGGGGACTGCCGGGGTCCCTTGGCCAATCAGAGTCATGGGAGGGCCCACCACAATAAGCCCACCAAAATGGTAGCTAACCCTGGAATATGCCCATGAAATTGGCTGCCTATATCCTCAATTTGGATAGATCCCTAATTTTTAGGAGGTTTTAGCAATCAAATGGAGGTCTTTATTTAACCAAATAGCAAGGTTTCAGTCAAAATGAGTTTGGGAACTTTTTGACATTGGAAAATAACTGGCACTGTTTGATTTTCTCTTCCTAAGAATATTGATGCAACGCAGATCTAATCTGTTACTACACTTCTGTTACTACATTGCCAAAATTGAATTTTTTTAAGAACTGGAAATGCAGAATTCAGACTTTATTTTATATCTTGCATATATCTGCCAACAGATTCCATCTTCATAATAACTTCAAAATAACTTTGGAATAACCACTGACCTGAATAATAGAACTTACATAACAATGGGAACCTTAACCAAAAAAAAAATAATTAAACTATCACATAAAATATGTCCGTGTTCATTTTTTAATGTAAACCAGTTACACACTGATGTCAAGCTTACATGTACTTAGATGTGTACCATGTAGTATACAGCACAAAGAAAAAAAAGACAGGGAACAGGAAGTTTACTATCCACAGTTAAATGCGAGGCAAGATCATTTTCACTTTTACCCCCAAAATCATACAAGGTATTCCAGACTGAGATGAAGCCCTGGCTTCAGTAGACTCTCCTTAATTTCAATAGGGTTAAGATTGCACCCAATTTCAGAATGTTCTGTAAGGCTATAAACAGACTTAATCTTTAGAGAGAGATCAGCTGTGCCAGGATGTGTCTTAGCACAGCTGATCTGCTTCAATGGCATCCACAGATGTCACTGGGACTGTCCTCCAACAGGGTGGGGCCCCAGGAGCAACTAAGGCCCAATGCTGTGCCCCTGGTGCCACACCCAAAGTTGGGGCACAGCAGGGAAATGTTGGTGCAGCAGGAATCCCCTGCAAAGGATCCCCTCAATGCACACCTGTAAGCAGAAGAACCCCAATACATGTCCCCTCTGATGGCTTAAGAATGGTATTTGAAGGTTTGCTTTTTGGGAATTGGCCACATATAGGTATAGATATAGGTACTGATGTATGTATGTATATATTAGAATGGTTTAGGATGGGCATTAGGGGTTAATTGATTTCTAAAAGGCTGGTTCTCATATACAGCTTTTTGAGCCTTCAGAAGCAGACAGTCTGTCTAACACAGTAAGGCCAATGGATACACACATAGCCTCGGAAAATGGGGGAATGGGCCACACTGTTCCATAACATAAGGTGAAACCAGCTTGCAAGGCACCAGAGCAAGGGGCCAGAGTTTTCCAGTTTTGGGAAGCAGATCAAATTAGGAGGATACAGGTTAGGACCCAAATTAGGATGCAGGCATGATAGGTTTATGAAAATGGGACTTTGACTGACAACATAGGACATGGACAATGTGTTGAACACAAAGAGACCAATCACCGATAGCCACAGATGAAGAGTTATCAGGAGTCATCAGGAGGGAAGGAGAATACAAAAGCAGAAACTTGAGAGTAGCAAAGGGTCCTCTGCCTGGGTCCTCCTCCTCCCCATCCTTCTCCCCGAGAAGGTCCCTGAGAGAAGGGTCACCAAGATCACCATGGACAGAGGACACACCACCACCAGCCGGTCTCATTCACTCTACTGGAGTGGGGGCTGGGCCCCAGCATACCACCTCCAGGCTGCTGATCTGCTGATATATGACAGCTAAGAGAGAGCCTTAGAGTGAAGCTTACACCCTGGCCAGACATTTCTTGACTCTGATGACAGCCCTAGAATTGGTAGATATATATAGATTGTTTGATTGCTTGTATTGCCTCTTTTCTGTTATCACTGTGTGTGTATCAATACATTTTCCTATTATCAAATGAAAAGGTTGTGGTCAGTCTGAGGGTGCCGCACCACAGAACAAGGCAGCTGGCTCCTAAATCCAGAGCCAACACCCTCTCTGGGAAGAATCTTGTGGTGCACAATAAGCAAGCAGATGTGCTCCCATCTGAGGCATCACAAACTGTGACTACCTTTAGTTGCAATAACATTTCTGGGCACTTGGAAAGTCTGTTTGTTCACAATTTGTGCTGCCATTTGTTCAGTTTTTATGGCAGCACAAGGGCAATGTTTGTTTGCACCCTAAAGGTGGGTCTAGATGAGCGTGGACATTTAGTTCCTTGGGAACAGATAGCGCAGCTCACCTTGCACAGACGCTACTTGTCCACAAGGAATGCCCATACCACATGCATTTTGGTGCATGGCAAATTATGTGGGTGGGGTAGAGGAGGCTGGGGACAGCACTAGGATGGCCCCAGAAGCTTTACTTGGAGTCCCGGGGGCCTCCTAGGGCTGCAGCAGTGGTGATTCTGCTGCGTAGAGCCTGGCCGGCAGTTGCAGTGTGCTGCAAACCATACATGCTGCATGTGTACACATTCACTATGCTGCTAATTAGCATTGGAGTTTTTATTATGCAAAAAATTTCCAGAGTCCAAAAAAAATAAAAAGTGTGCAGCGCATGTGGCTGCAGTGTGTGCCATCTGAAACTGGAGCCATGCTCTGGCTGCTGCCCAGCCTCTACAAGCCCAGACTGCCACTGCTGCAGCCCTGGAAGGCCCCCAGGTGCTGGCCCCAGCCTCTCCTACTCCACCCAGGACAATTTGCCTCACCCTAGAGTACACATGCAGGAGCATGCCTAGAGACAACTAACAGTAACACAAATATGTGCCACTGCTGTTTGTCCCCAGGAAAACACACGTTCCTGCTTGTGGGGACATGCCCTAAGTTCCTTCATTAGGACCCTACATGGACACAGGTGATCACTTATGTGCATGTAGCTGTAGAAAGAATGCCTAACCCAGAAACACTGCTGCTTATTTATTTCTGTGCTACAGAAATACACTGTTTACCTTCCTGAATGCTGCTGTTCACATGCTGGTTTCCTTCCATACTGTAAGATACAGGAAATGTGGGTGATAAGGGCTGTTACATGTCCTAATCTCAGCTCTAATCATAAATATGTTTAAATTCCAAACCTCTTAAATTTAAATACTAAAATACTCACTTTTACAAATAATAAATACTAAATACTCACTTTTGCATTTTATTAATGGGAGAATAGTATTGAATTGTTTTCAGTCAATTACAAAAGACAACTAATTGTCAGCTAGACTAATTGTCTAGCATAGGGCTAGATGTTAAAAACATGTGTTAAAAAGCCCTAATATATCATGTTTTACTTGATTAACAGCTGACTTGCAGAAATCCCAACAATGTGTTCTTGTTTCAGTCTTATTTGCATTGGCAAGCTTTCCATGAGTACTAATCTAGTACCTCACAGGCCTAATCTGCTTGCACTTTATCACAGAAGCAGGAACTGAATTGCAGCAGCATACAGCTTTATTATCAGACGTACCCAATTGCTTATCTGTCATATGTGGTCACAGCAGCTGCATGGTGAGAGCAACTTTATATATATCAGCTTCATGAAAGCAACCTCTTGAACTGCTGCTGGGCCATTCCTGAAGCTATGATATTCTTTGAAAAGTTTATTGTTAAACATCAAGGAAGGTGATAGTGTTCTTTCATAGTCTTATTTTTAAATGTTTTTCCATATGGAAATGAAATTAAGTTTGACTTGCTACAAAGTACACTCCCAGTCTTCCTCTAAGAGCTTTCACTGCCTGAGACACAGCCAGTTTAGATGATGATTGAAAAATGCCAAAGAAACTATAAATATATCATTAATAATTCCTGTGCAATCTTAGCTGCCTAATTAGTTTCTTAGTACACTGTACATTCTTGCACATTATTTGACTCCAGAGACATAATCAATCCTAACCTGATTCAGTACCAGTGGAGCTATAAACAATGGGTAAATTTAAATAGTTGATTGTTTCATAATTCAATGTTGCCTAATGTCTAAAAAAAAATTAAAATATGCCTAATTCACTGAAAAATACAGGAACATTGGGAAATGATAACTTATTGACTATAGAGTACCTGTTATTTGTACACAAGACTTGACATTCTTTCAATCAGTTTTACTTCTGTGCAGATGTTTGAGGGAGTGCTGGCTTCTCATCAGATTCAAAGGTGGATCCAGAGGGGTGCAGTAGTGTGGCTGTACACCACCCCTCATCCCCCACCTCCCACCCCTTTGGACCGGACATAACTGCAGTAGCCTCTGGGAACTTCTTGAAAGTCCCAAAAATACATAAGAATCCACCCTTCCCTCCATGCTCAAAGGCATATCCAATCCCGACATATTCCCTCCTCTCCCCCAGCTGCCACTGCTACTTTTCTCTCTGTCCTGGGTGTAAGGGAAGCTTCAAAGCCACTCCATCTGGGCTGTGTGGGGACTGGACTCAGCTGGGAACAGTGATAGTGGCAGCAGCAGCCACAGGTTGGGGGTGGGTTCCCCACTTTACCCAGTCCCCTTTAAGCAGGCATGGCAAGGGTGAAACCCCCCCACCCTATCACTGCTGCTGCTGTTCCCAGCTGAGCCTAGCCTCTGTGCAGCCCAACTGCAGCAGACGGGTGTGGCTTTGAAGCTTTCTTCTCCTCTGGGAAAGTGGGGAAAATAGCAGCAGCAGGCAAGGAAAGAGGGAGAGGGGAAGAGGCATGCCTTTGAGTAGGACAGGGGGGCTAGAATTCTTACCTGCTTTGGGGATTTCAAAAAAGTCCCCAGAGGTTCCAGTGGCATGGTCTGCCTGCACTGGTGTGTAGGGAGGAGGCTAAGAATAGAGGATGCAGCCGCTCCTGAAGTATTGGTAGCCGTTCCCGCACCTGCCTTTGCCAAATCCTAGATCTGTCCTTGATCAGATTTGACTTCAGAAGTCTTTAAAAGACAGAAAACTCCAGCAAAATGCATCTATAAGGAAGCATATTACATGAGTTATCAGTAAAATGTCAGGAAAAAGGTAATGAAGACTAAAAAAGGTATACTGGGATCCTAGAAATATTTTCTACGTTTATCACTAAATGCTAAAGGCATAAAGTAAAATTATTTTGTTTTAGGCATATTATGATTTTAAGTATGCATCAGTCTTTAACTAACACATCCTCACTGAAATGGACAAAGTGACAAAGCCACCTTGCCATTAAACACTATAGAAAAGCTGGAAAGGAAAACTGGCACTTCCAAAAGTTTATGTTATGTTTTTGCGAAGTACAATGTCTTTAAGTCTCAATAAAAGTCTAAATTCTGAACATAAACTTCTTGATGCACTAGCAAGCACTTCTAAATAGGACAACTTGCAAACATTGACTAGGCATGGTAATTTGGCATAGCTGCCTTTGGACATATAAATCTAATGCAGGCATCAGTAAGCACAGAATCAGACACAAGAAACTGAAAGCCAGTTCACAGCCCTTTTAAATATGTATCTTTATATGTTAAAATCTGTCATATCTAATTGTGGCATCATGTTTGTTTGTTTTGTTTTGTCTTGTTTTTCTCTGAAACTTTCTGTGAGCATTTTTAGGCCAAAACTGGCCTAAAAACTGGCCTATTTCTAAAATGATCTCCTCTATTATTTCAACCACAGCTAACAGTCTGAAGCATGCATTAATCTAGGGAAGTCCTATGTCCTGTATTACGTAAGAGAGGGATGGACAAAATATGGCCTGCAGGCCGCATCCAGCACATTAGGTGCTTTCCAGCCCATGGCACACACCAACAAATAGTACCCCACCCAGAGCTTTTGCCTACGAGGGTGGGAGTGAGGTGCTCACATATAGACATGCCCCAACATACTCTGTAGTGCTTTGCTCCCACCCTCATGGGCAGAACAGCCTGGCCTAGTCAGCAGGCAGCTTTAAGGCAAGGCTGCTGCTGCCACCACTGCTGCAACCACCCCTGGGGGGCCTGCTCAGCTTCCCCAGAGTCCTGCGCGCTCTGGACAGCAGGTAAGGAAGCAGTGGGACAGGGGTGGAACTGCAGCTGGGTGGGAGCGCAGAGTGTGGGGCTGGGGCTGGCAGCAGCACAGAGCCCATGCCCAGGGGGGCAGCGGCAGCACAGAGATTGGGTGGGCAGCATGTGGGTATGAGGGAGGACTGGGGGTGTGGGAACCCCCCCCCCCCCACTCCCCGTGGTGTGCAGCCTTGGCAGGTGGAGGTGGAGCAGCAGCAGCAGGTGGGAGTGCTCTGGGCACTCGTGCCCTCAGCTGGTGGCATGCGGCTTGCACATTGCAGCAAGAAACACAGCCCCTACTGGGCTGTCTCTATCACCAGCATTCTGTGCTGTGCATGCACAGCCGCACATTTGTGCGGCACAGGAGTGAAGCCCCACGTGCTGGAGCTGGCTGCCTTCCCCACCCCTTGCTGCAGGAACTGCACTGGGACCTGCGTGGCAGGGCGCAGGGAAGGCAGCTGGCTCCAGTGCATGGGGTTTCCCTCCCATGCCGTGCAAGTACAGAGGCTGCATGTGAACAGCAGGGAGTGCTGGCTGTAGAGAGGGCCTGGCTGGGCTGTGCCTCTTGCCACAATGTGCAATGCAGGCCAGAGTCATGCGCTGCCAGGCACCAGCGCCAGGCACAAGCACCCTGAACAACCCCACCTGTTGCTGCACCATGGGGGGAGTGTTGGGGGGTTCCACAGCCCCCTGCCCTTGCTCACACTCCACAAATGCCACACATCCACACCTTACCCCCACAACCCCCCCCACATACACAACCCCCCCACAAACCTTATGCCAACACACTCAGCCACACCCCCTCACAAACCTCCCCATACACCCACATACCCACACACAATATACAAGATTAAGAATTTATTTTTGACATGAAGCTGGGGAATGGGAGCCAGCGAGGGCTCGGCTCTCATAGGAGCTCCCTGGGTGCCCAACATGGGGCACAGGGCCCAGAAAGAAGAACCCTCAACTCGAGGCCAATGGCTCCAGGAGGCCTGAGAAGGTATGGGGACCCAGAGGCCAGATCGACAGTCCCCAGAGGAAGGACCGTGAGTTACCAGAAACCCAGGTCCTGCAGGGGAGGTGCTCCCAGGCAAGGGACCCTGGGGGGAATGGGCCTATGGGTAGAAGGCCCTATCCTATTTGAGGGACCAAGTGGCTAGAACCCAGTCTAATATCTGGTAGAGTTATGTTTCCTATGCAGTATCTGTTGTTATTGTTGGTGTTATAAATAGTTGGGTGTATTAATTCTGTATAATGGGCTCTGTAAGGATGTCTTTATTAGCTAACCCACTTGTGGTATAAACTTGCTAGATTGACTGTCCTGGGATCCACCCCTCTTCTGAACCTGAGGCACGGGTCCTTACCTGAATGCCCTCCCTAGGGCCAACTTCCTCCAGCTAACAGACCTTTATATGTTTATTTGTATCTACATCTGTAATTATATCTCTCTTAAAGAGCTATATATATATATATATGTTGGTAACTCAAGAAATTGTATATAGTTAAGAACTTTGGGCTTGTGCTAACTCTATAAAGGAAAGAGGGATCCATTCAAAATTCTGGCATCCCTCTCACTGCACCCCCTCCTGCCTACCCATCCCATCCCAACTGAGAATAGGGCACACCTTTGGGTGTACCTGGGTTACAAAAATGTTACCCTTTGTGTAAAGCAGACAGTTAGCAAACCATTCTGCAACATGTTTTCAAAAATACTCCAGCTCTAACCTTTGTTCAGTTCCTTGTTAAATTGTCCCAGTTTAATCATATACAATAAATGAACCATATTTATGCTGCATAGATGGGGCATAAAAGGACTCCCTGTAATTCACCTAGTAGATATTAAATGCTGACCACTACACACTGGGACTGTATCTTGCAGAATCGTGAGAATTTATAGGCACTATAGAATCTTTTATAGAATCTTTAGCACTGTATAACAGTTCATCAGGGATTAACTTTCTGCTTGGGAAATAAAACCTATTCTCTATGTGTGTAATTCTTATACTTTTAATTTATGGGATGAACACGTTTTAGTTATAAAGGTTTTCAAGGCAACCCCTTATTTGGTACAAATAATTTTCCTAAATGAACAAAGTTACAACAATCACTTTTGGGAAGTGACAAATCCACTTTTGGGGGGATTATCTTAATATTGAAACATTACCTGCTGTTTTTGGGGGTTAGAGAGCACAGATTTGAGCTATAGAAGGCATTATGATCACATTTCCTACTATAGCCTTAGACAGTTCTGAGATATATGCTTCAGGAACAGTAACATTCCTGCCAATAATACATTTTTCATGGACATAGTAAAATCACCAGCAATGACACAGAAAAAGCAGAAATGTTGAATAAGCACTTATTGCTTTTAAAAAAGCTAGATAATATAGTGATACTGCATAATGATGATAATTTCACTGACAATGAATTATAATCTATTAAAATTAAATTATAAATTCAAATAAATGCAACTATATTGACGTCATACTTTTAAAATCCTATGAAATGTTTGACTCAGTATGCACAATGATCAATGAAAATAGTGCTGAGCTAAATCCATATTGCACATATTAAACTAAAAACTAGTTAAATGAAATACTCAAAAGACATCAATGCAGATTTTACTGGCTGGGTCCTATGGAAAACCTATTTGTAGCAACACTTAAATAACATTTTTATCAATGTTCAGAAAAAATATTCAAATCTTAGTGGACAAAGTTGTAAAGGTCAAAAAGATTAATGGCATGGCAATCTGACATGAGAAAAAAAGTCACTTCTAGAATAGTTTGGAAAGTTGAACCCAGTAATACATGAGTTTTGATATATACAGATATCATCTTTATTGACTTATTTTAATTGACTTTTCAAGTTGGTGAACTCCAACCCTGTAGTTTGAATTAGAGAAATCCATCAGAATCGTCCTAACTTGTGCAATGTTACAGCACCAGTAATGTGTGTATCTCATGTTTGGAGTTAAATGCCTGTTGTTTGACAGCCTTTAGTACTGGATGGTATGCCAGATATAGGAAGGAAATAACACTACAGAATCAGAGCAAGGAGATAAGATTATCATGAAAATTGTGCAAGAAACAGGACAACTGGACCTGGAGTATTGTACACAATAAAGAGGATTGCCCTGGGATGAAAACAGTACTCAGGTCTGTATAAAGTTTGTTAGCCATTTTTTGCCACAACTTCACATGGCCAGTTCATGTTCAGTTTCAGTAACATTTCAGAGTCACTTCTTTCCAAGATGTAGAACCCCTCACCCTGAAAATTTGGCCTAAATAAACACATACAGTTATTTCCAAAATTACTTAAATGACTAACTTCCACCTGGGATATTTGTCTAGTCATGTTTGAATACCCAAGTAAGGGCTTATCTGCATCTGTAGGTGCCTAAATACCTTTAAAATTCTGGCCTATACAGATATCTACAGGGAAAAGAATGTCCCTGTATAGGTCTAAAGGTGTATATAAAACAGTGTCTCTGAAAGTGACTCCGTGTCCAAGTGTCCTGTTTCTTGTACAATTCTCATGATAAACTTCTCTCTTTGCTCTGATCCTGAAATGTTTTTTTCCTTCCACCATCCAGTACAAAATGCTCTCAGACAACAGACATTTAACTCTAAACATGAGATATAAACATTAATGGTGCTATAACATTGCACAGGTTAGGATGATTCTGATGGATTTCTCTAATTCAAATGACAGGGTTGGAGTCCACCAATTTGCAAAGTCAACAAGAATAAGTCAATAAAGCTGAAGAGCAAAGGACAAAGCCATTATTCAAAGTTTTTAAAGAAAGTCCGGCGTGATGCATTTTAGACCTTTGTATTATGCTTGTTAGGGTACATCTTCAGTTGGTGTAAATCAGCATAATATCATTGATCAGGAACACCAAATACCAAATTTACTTGATTCCAAGACAAGTTTTTTCTATTTACTTGATTCTAAGACAAGGGTTTTCCTTCATTTAACATGGGGGGAAGCCCCTCATCTTGAAATCAATTACAAAATGACAACAGGAAGGCTGCTGCTGTGGCTCTGGCTCCAGTTCCAAGCCTGGGTGAGGGCCAGAGTCAAAGCTGCTGCCTGTGTCCCACTACTCTTCCCCTATAGCCTTGGATCCCTGCCTTCCTGTCTTCTCCCTTGCTCCCCCTACCCCATCTCCCTTCTGCTCTTTCCTCCTTACCTTTGGTCCAGCACTGCCAGGCTCCTTCCCTGCTGGGGCATGGAGGATGGCCCCAGCCAGGAGCTATAACAGCAGTGCAGAGTCAGCACCACAGCTACAGGGTGGGGCTAAGGCCTTGCTTTGTGCCCCAGGCTGCAGCAAGGATGGAGCCCGCTGGTGCCAGAGCAAAGGTAAAGAGGGAGAGGGAGGGAGCAGGATGAAGCTTGAAGGGAGATATGGGGGATGGCAGGGCAGGGACCCTAGATTGCAGGTATTGGGAGCAGAAGTGGCTTAGAGGGAGGTAGAAAGGAAAGCGGGGGCAGGGGCCTGAAGCAAGGTTGTCTCTGGACAAGAGACAACTTCATCTTTAATCATCTTTTGTCAGTTAGTTCATAAATGCAAAACTTGGGAACAGTTTATAAGAAAGAGTAAATATGTTAGCGTATGTGGAGTAAAAAACCAAGGTTAGGAGTGGAAGCTGCTGCCCCTGAGTACATACAAAGTTTTACCTGTGTAAATATTTTAAACCTTCTGAGAAAACTGTCTAGATAGACTAAGTATAGTATAATCAAAAGAAACAATAAAGGGAATGTGAATAGAAACAAAAAATCATGCCACCGTGTTTGATTTGTAATGCTGTTTTACTATATTTTGTATATTTAACATGGGGAATATCTTTAGAAGATCAAATACTACAAAATAATAAATATTTTATATAGTTGTGTTCTCCCTGCATAATTATAAGGTAAATACTACTAAAATATAAATACTGCAAAAGACTACACTTGTGCTTAAACTTTAAATACACAGGTCATCCCATTGAGCTCAAATATGTGAGCTGTCCCAAAAACCTGTGTTTTAGAAGTTAACTCAAAATGGAATCCTGATGCCGCTAAAGTCAATGGAAATTTTTCTACCAATTTTATTTGGTCAGGTCCTTTATCTTGTGTGTTCCAATATTAGCAAGTTAGTGGCATAAACCTCCAAGTTAACTCCAATTATTTTACATGCCAATTCTGTAACCTTACACAAACTTTCTTCTCTGCATTTGGTACTAGATAAGTTTAAGGAACCATCTTTTCTAGACACACTTCACCCATGTCACTGAGGTGCACCATATAACATTGAGTTACAAGCTAAACATTACCTTCTCTGACAGAGCTTCTTCTAATGTTGCCAGCGCTGTGTCTGTGTTACTGGAATCTGTCTGCAATGATTTCACTCTGTCTTTTAGATTGGTTAGTTGTTTGTCTTTATCCCTAAGTTGCTCCTGTAGATTTTCAATCTGAAAATAAAAACAGATCACAGTAGTCATCAATATTGTCTTATCATTCACGTAGGGGAGTGGGCCATAAGCCCTTTTAAATTACCTGAATGTGCATGTTTATGATGTATCTCTCAGTTTAAACACTTAATTTAATATTAATAGTTGTATTAAAAATGCTGCATTATTCCAATAAAGTGGAGATGCAGATCTTCCATTTCAACTCCATCATCACTCTTCAATGTCCAATCCATGTAAAGCCGATGTATTTAGCTCTATCCTACTTAGGAAATACTGGGAAAGATGAGGATGTAGGTAGAATGGTCTGTTTGAATACAACAGGAAAGGGGGAAAAGAAGAGGCAAAGTGTCTCCAGGATTGACAAGAGGGAAGGTGACTTAAACTTATCTATCCAACACTTCCCTCAATGACATGCAATCTTGACATCATTTTCCATTTATTCTACCTAGATGAGGTTCATATATTGGATGGTGCCCACTAATAGCTATAGTGTTTGCCCCAGTGGGTGCTCCAACATGCTATAAAAGCCTTGTCTCTGTGTACCCATATTCAATGTGGTATTCACACAGTGTTGACTGAAGAGACATTTGCACAGGAGACTGAGTGGAGAGAGCACCAATTGGCCAAGGGAGCCACATCTGTATACCTATATATATTTCCAGGTCATGCTCTCTGTGACTGTGATCTATTATGTACCCCTATAGAAGAATTTACAAACTACTTGTGAGGTGTGGTTTATCTAAAATGTGTCACTGTTTGAACTGGGCAGTCCAGTGTCCCACCCTTAACCACCAGTTTGCTAGCATGAAAGTATTCTTATTGATAGGTAAAACTTTTTGCATAATATTTAAAGCAAATATATAGTAACAACATATAGATCAACAATGAGGAAAACTTATTTGTGTAATGTATCAGAATATCTCCATTTCCATATAGGCATTATGAAACATATTCAGTTCTCAGTGCCTACGAAGCTCCCATTTTTCTCAAAGGGAGTCATGCCCACAGAAATATGGCAGGAACTGAATCTGAAATAATGTGCCAAATCTTCTGTGCGCTTAACAAATCCTGTGCCATAAAATCTTTTTGTAGGTAACTGATTTAAAAGTAACTGCATGTAAAGCTCTTTATATTATCAACAGCAGCCTCTTAATAAGAAGAGCCTGTGACACGGATCAAGTTAAACAAGTCTGAAACATCACATTTGGCAAATAAACCATGTACTGGCAGCAAACCAACCACTTTTATCCATTATCTATAGC
Source organism: Gavialis gangeticus (assembly GCF_001723915.1). Lineage (NCBI taxonomy): Eukaryota > Metazoa > Chordata > Crocodylia > Gavialidae > Gavialis > Gavialis gangeticus. The sequence continues at coordinate 27,695,362 of NW_017728997.1, read as the reverse complement.
CTGAGAACAAACAAGTTAAATTGCAGATTATGACTCTTGAACATTACTGGTAGCATGGGTATTCTCCTGGGGATTACATTACTTTATCATTTATAGCATTATTTTATTTCTCTCACTTTATTTCATGTACTTCTTATCTTAAAAAGAAAAAAAAAACTGCTACCCCACCAACTCTGTATAAGCAATTTATTCATTTAAAAAATTTTAAAATGTCAAGGAGGCAAAGTAATACAACTTTCAGACATGTGCATTTAAAACATGTCTGTTCCAAAGAACTGTTGTAAAGGAATCACTTACAAATAGCAATTAATTAAGGGAGAGAATTGAAAAAACCCAGAGAAGGTAAATTTTCTGAACAGGTAAAATGATGCAGAACATGCACTAAAATAAAAAATGTACCAGTAGGCATGAATCCTAAATCATAATGGGTTATATCATAATAACTGGAATATACATGAACCTGTACAGAAGCTTGCAATGTTCTGATTCTTGAATTCATAGTCTAGGAGAACATGTGTCACATTATTCCCTTAATTATTTCTTTGTGTGTCTCATGCAGACCTTCCCTCGTTATGACAATTAATTCTAATTCTCTTATCAAATCCTCTCTGGGAGTTAGAATCAGGAATTCTAGGTTATAACCCCAGCTCTAAAAATGACTCTGAGACCTTAAGAAGGCCACTTTACCTAATCTGCTTCAGTACAGCTGCTATATAAAACTGGTATAAAAAGAGTAAAGCTTATCTTTGTGAATTTTTTCAAATGACAGGAAACCTTCAGAAAAGTATGCCTTTAGATAATGTGATTATAGCGACACACAAAATAGTCAGAAAAATGTTACCCCAGAACAAGACAAGTTCCATACACTGATCTCGGAACTGAATTTCATCTATAACATGGATGTTAGCTGTATTTTAAGAAATAAATTATCACCTATGGATGCTAAATTATGACATTATAAAGGACAAAGGAGAACATACCAATAGTTCATCACCTATAAAATATATATACAGCCATACGTGCAAAAGCAGCAACTTTACTTTTCTGGCTGTTGTCCAGGTCATACCTCCATAGAACAATTAAAATAAGAAATGTGACATACTTATGTCAAAACTAGATTAATGAAGACATCTCCATTTGTGGAACTGATCCTGTAATAGCAGAACCCTTGGTCACGTTTCTTCATTGTTATCATTTTATGTCTGCGTGCATTAATCCCAAAAATACACATGCAGAAGGTAGATATCAATGTATTTATGGCAAAGTTCACTAAGCTAATTAAGAATATACTACACCTGGCCATTATTCAGGCAAGCAGCAGCCACCAGATAGCACTGGCTGTTAGTATTGATTACAGGGAGCTTAATAAAGAAGCTGTCCAGGACCTTTATCCTCTTCTACTCCTAGATGAAGTACAGAGCTGTTTGGCTGGTAGAAAGTTAAACATGCAGCAGTGTTAATGGCTAAACAACTACATCTTTATGTTCATACGACTTTATGCATACAGATACTGTCACTCAAGCCTACATGCTACAGAAAGAACCCCCCCGCCCCTTCAAGTGTATCTCTTTGATCTACCCTTTCTTAAATATAAACACATAGTTTAGGTACTTCATTCACTTTCACACTAAAGTGTCTCCAAGATTTTTACCACTTACCCTTTCCAGGCAGTTTTATAAAACACTTTTTTTCCCCCTTAATACATTATAGATTTGACTGGCCAAGCAACTGCCACAGATTTCCTGTCACTAAGTTACTACTGAATGTACATAAAGCCTAGAGTTTGTGGATCATTTCATGGCTATTTAAAGTCTTTATAACTAGAGTCCTATAAACTGTTGAAAAGACCTGCATAATTCTGAATAAATAGATACCCTTAGTGTTATAATGCTTTATTACAGTCTTCTAGTGGTCCCAATAGACTACTTATACAGAACAAAAAAGATAGCTCTTTTCTAGCCTTTTATAGATGGCGTAAAATCCTATAACACATTAAGGCTCAGTAGCAGTAAAGCAAATAAAACTGAACATGGGAGCTTGTCAATTTATAGTAAAACAAATTAATCAGAGAACTGTGTTATAACATTTTGTAAAACAACTTCTGAGATGCTTAAGCAAACATTGGTTTAAAGTAATGTATTAATCACATTACCTGTACCCTCCCATTTTTAATAGGGAGCAATTTTTTTAACCTCCCATATGACATTTATTCAGGACCTGGAAATCTGGCAAAAACATTGAATATGATCAAAACTGCAAACACAATGATCCAGTGAGGCCTTAACCAAGGAACTGCTCCTCTCACATAATTGCAAATCAACCTCAGGGATGATCAGCTTGTTCCACATTAATCACTAAGGTCTAGCACACAGATTAATGCAGCTGCTCCTACATCATCTCTCATTAATTTAACATTAATCTGGAAAATGTGCATTAAATATGGTATTCAAAATCAATTCAGGTGGAAGATACCAAATAGATCAGTGTTCCAGTTCTTATACGAAAAACATTACCTGTCATGTAGAGCACATTTCAGTCCTCCTTCAGCAAAATTCCTACTTGTTCCAGTCAGCTTTCCTACTTAAAAACTGTAGGATTAAAATCTCAATTCAGGAAATCTTCTCTATTCATGACAGCACTTAAGCATATGCTTAAAGTTAAGCAAATATTTCATGGTTGTTCTTAATCAGGACCTGACTCCTTACTTTGACAAACTTCAGCAGCTGCACAGAGTAGACCACATCCTGTTTCTGCTGAAATCATCAGAGATTTTGCCATTCATATTACATAATTGTGCCATACTTCACACATGGAAAACAATCTTTACTAAAACACCTCAAAGACTTCAATGGAAGGAGAATTAGGCCATTACTACTGTAACAGCTGAATGGGATTTAGAGATTTTATTATGAACCTGAAGCCAGGTCCCCTCATTGTGTAACTCTACCTAGTTCAAAAGTTTATCAGAAGAAATTTGGTCCAAGGCAAAAAACAATTTAAGTTATCATAACAAATGTTGGTATTGGGACAAACCTTGATATTAAAAAAAAATCTGAAAGTATATATTTTAGGGGGGGGGGGAAAAATCAGTCAATGGAAGATATTACTGAGTTATCATTACCAAGAACAGAATGTAATAATTAATTAAATCTAAATGGGGATAGTGGGAGGTGGGGGGTGCTGACTTGTTTTCAGATATATATATACTAGTATGACTGGGGGTGGTAACCAGGGTGCCAATGCCAGGTTCTGACTTAAGGGTGTGCCACTTCCCTTGGTAGTCCAGCTGTGAACTATATCCCATGCCTCACCATCATCTAAGTGCAGAACTGCCCAGCTACACCTCTGCAGAAATATGTTCCATTTTGAAGGATGGCTAGGTCAATATGTCAAATAGTACTGTTCCAATATTGCACCATAGCTCAAAATTCTACCTCCCAAGATACAAAAAATTATCACTGTGGGAAAGAGACCCTGACTTGCATTGGTTTTATGGAAGGAGCATTTTGTGCGCTCCACATATTTTCATCATTAGCAATAGAACTGATGAGAAAATTCCAATTTTGATGTGCAGATATACAAATATGCCTGATAAAAATAGGGAAAATTTTGCCCTGATTGACCCTTAGTGTCTTGAACATGTCAGGGTTAAAACTGAAGTCTCTACAAGCTTCCTTGCTTTTGAGTATTACTGGATCACTAACCTCCCCAAGGAAACTGAAAGGAATCTGTATGTAGAAAAGGTGCTGGAAAGATATTATGTAGGACAGCTCACTGCTATAAACGATCTCCAGTAATATTTTTGCTCATGTGTACATTTTACATAGATACAAAAATAGGATATATGTGTTAATGAGTTAATAACTTTTTATTTTATGGCATGTGTATTAGTCACATCCAAGATTACATTAACTGGTACTCAGAGGACTGCACTTCATGTTTCTTTACTTTCAAACAAGTATTAATGATTCTAACAACTACCTCATGACACCCTGTGGAACACTTAAGTTATTGCACATTTCAGCTTCATCAAGCTATGTTCTCAAACAGAGAGGGAAAAAGCAGAAGAGTGTTTCCAAAAACACATAATCAATATTCAAAGTTGGGATCTGTTCTTTTATTATCCACAGCCTGACCTACCCATTCTAGGCACCCTAAATTAAAGCACTTACTTCCTATGCACAGTGCTCATCTGAATTCCAAAACATTTACACGATTTCCTTCCTCTTAAAACTAATTTTAAAATACAATTGAAGCCTTAACCAAGAAAACATGTTCTAAAGTACTACAGCGTATCACAAAATTCGCCCTTCAGAGGTAAAGAGAATAGGCAGCAAATTAAAAACATACCTATTGAAACACAACTGTTTTAAAATAAATCATTCAATATATGGCCCACAGGTAAAGTAAGAAGCACAAGGAATGGTTAGATTATTCCTTCTACTTACACTGGGTTAAACGGGTGTATATGAAAAAAGATCCAGGTCCAAGGACAGACCCTTTCTTTCAGAGGATGGACAATACTGGCTGAATAATGATCTGTTAGTGTGTACAAGACGCTATGGTTACCTAACCCTGAACAGAATTCTCCATGGGGTTAGAGAAGGCAATGGGGTTTAGTATTCTTTAAAATTAAACACTTACAACATAATAAAGTCTTTAATTCTTCTCAGGCTTTTAAGACTGAGAATGTTATGGTTATCTCACATTTTTAGAGAGAGAAGGACACGGGTGTTACACACAGAAAAAAACAGAGGAAAATGATTTCATTATTTAAACTTCTCATGCTATGACTGATTTTTGTGAACAATCAAAAGCTTTCTAAACCTTGATTTATAACAAGTATTCTTAAATACTTTTTCATAGGTATAGTAAGGACTTTTTTTAAAATCAGAAGTTAGCATTCAGCCGAGTTGAGGTGGTGATTTTATTTCTGACTTGTACAAAGTTGGCATGGTAGGATGTGCATTACCATCAAGATTGGACAGCATATAGCCTCCACCTACCTTAGCTGTAGTGATATCATTCCATTATCTCTATAAAAATAAATGGATCTACTCCCAATATTTAAATACATATGTGCATTTTACTAATTTTAAAAGAGCAGTATTCCCATTAGAAAAAGCATTATATGCTTTCAGCTAAAAGTCTTTTCTATTGGCCATCCTGTCAGTAAACTGCAAGTGCTAATCCTGTCACTTTTTCTGGGGACTGTCTCAGGAATGCTTCTTAAACACTCAAGGGATTAAATCAAATCTCACCTGCAGACAGGCTTTTTAATTCTACAGAAATCTAGGATCTCCAAAGAAAATTACTTTCATTATCTAAATTAAAGCCAAGATATTGTATGTTGGAATCTGCAACAAAATAATAAATCAAAGAATGCTTTTTTCTTTAAAATAATTTGCCCTTTAAAAATATGTATGAAGGTGTTATACAAGAGAGAATTTTTCATAGATTTTCCCCAAGGCCTTCTTTTAAAACTTCTAAATCTTTGCTAAAATAATTAATATAGCCTAATATATTTTCCATTTGGATTTGGATCTGTTGGGCTTTAAAAGACTGAAACAACAAATATTGGGTAATACAGATTCTTGGAGTTTGTTTGACTCTTCTTAGTTTCTCTAGACCCAATTCAGTTTCTGAAATTTGTATCACATTGTGCCAGGAATCATGCATGTTCCAGTAAAGTAAATTTTAAAAAATGTAAGATTAGTTTAATAGCAAAACCCAAAAACAAACAGAACTTGTGGTTATGAAATCTTTTCATTATTTAGTAAAATGCATATGTATTTGAAGAAACCAAATTCCAAGCAGCATGTTGCAAATTTTCTAACATTCTAATGAAAACAGCGAACGTTGAACAGAGCTTGAGAAAGATTTAAGCAAAACAATATTTGCACAATAGAAAAGATATTCGTAGAAGCAAACAGAATTTCAGGGTCCCCTCCTCCCATCGTAGATATGCTCTGTTCTACAAGGAGTGTTTTTGTTTTTTTGAATGTTAATACTGAGAATTTTAAACCTCAACATTCATTCTCCAACCTTTACTCCTTCCCACAGAAACACATGTACATATGGAAGAATAGAAAAATCAACTACTAAGCTGAAAAGTGAGCAGTAAAAGTAGTCCAAATGCAAATACCCAACATGGCTATTTACACACAATTTATTTTTTATAGGTTAGTATGACTCATGGTAAATGTTCTGTTTCATACAGTAAATGGTCCATTGCAGACACATCTCAACATATTGCCAAATCTGATACCAGCAAAAAAATAGCTTTGAGTAGTCTAGCACAATGGAGGCATTTAAAGCTACAGAGCTGTACTAACATCTACGCATTCTACAGCTTAAAAAAATACTGTAATAATGTTCTTAATTAGCATTTTCATTTAGAATTAAAGATTTCTCTCAAAAAAATTGGGGGTTAAGGTTTTTTTCTCTTCACCAAAACATATTGAAATAAAGTTGCTACCTGTAAGGGAAATGGGCTATTTTTTGGAAAGCACCATTTGATTTATAGCCAAAAGTGTTTCTCAGAATGAGACAGTCATCAAGTATAAAATGAGTCAGAAAATATTTTAAATATTGTATTAATATATTTTATGGTAACTATTTTACATCCTGATCTAGTAATAAGAAAAATCAGTTCACCTCCACAACCCTCCCTCAGTTTTCATGTCACAAATGTTACATTTTTATTCCATTTGATTAGGGGTTTCATTAACAACATGTTTTCATCATGCACATCTTTTGTTTGACATTTCATAGTTGTCTAAAACACGGAAACATACGGATACATTTCTAATGCAAATTTATATATATTTAAAATAGTCAAAATATATACATAAAACAATTCAATAACAACATTAAAATTAATTAGAAAAATATAGTCAAATACAGGATATTTCTTAGAAAACTGAAAGCTGCTATTTACAAAGTAATATTTTAAAAGTATGTTTTTCTGCTTGCAATTACATGTGAGAATTCATCTTTTACTATTCTTATGCCTTCATCTAGGTACTAAGAAAATGGTCTTCACATCTTTTCAAAGAATGCTAGGACTTTCTTGAATTTTATATGAATTTCAATAATGACCATAGTTTATGATCCATTAATCTATGGAGGGAAGATTTTTGTCCTTCTCATGCCAGCACTTTGCTAATAAGCAAGAACATTTTCTATACATTTCTGAGATTATTTTTAATGAAATGGTGTCTCCGGCAAAGCTATCATAGGGCCCAAAGGGATGCTTTACCCTTAGAGTTCCTCCAGTCCTTTCCATTGAAGACCCCTCCAGAATGTCAGTGTTTTAAGGCTCTCCAGGGTTATGTAGAAGTATCAATTCTACCATGTCAACAGAAGTCTGAATTACTAAAAGCAAATCAGTTACATTCAGAGAGTTCACTGCAATCCATTTCATCCTATAGTCCAATTTGTCTCCTTCTAACAAAACATTTATATAAGGAAAATCTGACAGAACCTGATAGAGTTGTCAGGCAACTATTAGGTGACGTTATGGAAGAGGTCGAGTAGACAGGGACATGGACCTCTCAGCTGAGGAGATCCTAAGGATCTGAAGGGAGCTAAAGATCAAAACCAATGGAAGCAAGAAACATTCACAGAGCAGATGTGCCCTCTGAATGGTTTTGTTGTCCCTAACTTCCTTAGACACCACAGTTTTTTCTCATGTAGTCTTAGTATTGCAAAACATGCTGTGCCAAGTATTAACCCTCATGTTAACCTGATGACAAGAGACAACAAAAAGGCAAGAAACAAAGAAAGGACAAGAAACAAAGAAATGCCCACACTTATCCTCTTGCTTCTTTTTATGGTACTAATATGTTTAAATATCAGAAAAAGTACAATATAGCTACCAAGAAAACATAATGTATTTACATTAAAAATTCTTTTCTCAGACATCTCAATTATGTATAAAAAGATAGGAGGACTCATAAAGGTGATCGAAAAATTCTGACTATTTTTTTTGTAATTTTTGACTTTAACTATTTTCTTTAAGAGATTTAGTAATTTGGAAAAATGACAGTTTTGAAATCATTACGTTATAGCCCACTTTTAGCCGATTCATCTTTTATCTTCATCCACCTTTTCCCTCATCTTATTCTTTGCCACCCTTATTTGTTGCACCTTGTCTTTAATTAAGCTCTAAATTCTTGGGGTATAGAAAATGTGAACCTTTGAGTTTGTGCCAGTCCCTAAGCAACATGGGGCCCCATTAGTGAGAGACAGCTATCAGCATGTATAGTTCAAAGGAAAAAGGCAATGTGATGTTTATGGCTGACCCTATCTTATAAGGTTGAATAAGCAAAGAAAAGATGAAAGCAGTGACTCAATATTGTTCTTTTACACATACAAATGCTATATAGTCTGCTTAAGTACAAGACTGGTATAAGATTAGGACTCAACAGAAAGCTTAGAACAAAGTAATAGCCAAGGGGACAGATTTTGCTTTGGTTACAAACATAGCAACCCACTGTCTTAAATGAGTTGTATTTTATCTCTTCAGGAATATAAAAAAGTTGTATTAGTTGCCATGTACAAAAGAAAGAATTATAAGAAAAGGAATTTTCACTAAATACATCATTCTGTATATGTAAAGTGTGACACCCTTACGGACAAGAAGATTGAGCCAGAGAAAACTTTTCCTTTTGAGTGATCACTGGGCAGAATTTCATTTTCAAGTACATTAAACAGCCATTTAGCAAAGATGCATAACCTGTCTTCTATTTGTTTAAGCACTCAGTATTTTCTAAGTTCTAACTATGGCTGATCTCTCCATATTCACTTCTAGCAAAAGAAATCTATTTCTGCATTTCGAACTAACATACCACAAAGCTTACTTTAAGGGTCTTTAAACATTGGTGCTTTCAGCTCAATCTCCTACACAATTAATCTTCATTTGCTTAGTGTCTGTTGTTGAAAAAATACTGTGTAGCCCCTTCTGTATATGACTTACATGTTAACCTTTTATTGAATTTAATTATAGATCACCCACGTGTACATGTTCCTGTACCAGCATAAAAATAATGCAGACTATTAGGCTGTCCCAAATAGCTTGCTTTTTGGAATGTTTTACAATGTAGAACAATACAGTAATAAACAAACACTGTCACTAGCTGCCACTGAAAGTTTATTAGAACAAATGAAACTTGGTATAGAGGGAATGATTTTTTTTTCTAGGAAATAGTTTATTGGACAAGAAATTCCATTCTAGTCTTACAAAGCAATTCACAAATTCAACCCAAATTCACCACATAGCTTCAGCTAAAATTATTTTTGCTACTGTTGCTCACTGTTGTCTAATTTTATTTGGAGGATTTGAACCTCAATCTCCCACTTTCCAAGGGAATGTTCTAATCATGCAGCTAGAGGGTATTCTGGGACATTGTACTCACTAGGCATGTCTCCATGAGATGCTAACTGCGCGGTAGCTTAATAATATTGTGCAGTAGTGCATAACAGCATGAACAGTGCTAATACACTACTGCACAGTATTATTAGACTACCATGCAGTAGCATCACTAAAAAGGCATGTGCTGGTGCTACTGCACAGTAATGTCAGTTACTGCACAGTAATTTAGTACTTGATGATACAAGTACTCAATTTAATGCAAGTACTCAATTTAATACTCATTAATTCAACTACTGTGAATCAATGAACATGTAGACGCGCCTACTCTCTCCTCTTGATATTGTTCTATTGTGAATAAAAAAAACAATTGCTGAAGAAGAGACTGGAACCTACATACCTAGAACCTCCTAACCACTGTTACCACCAGATATGACAGTGATTCTTACTCTTTGCTTCAATGAGTATTTATTTTATACAAAGTGGATTGGTTAAAAGGAGTGACTGGGAGTGTCCCGGAAAACTGTATACCTAGTGATTAGATTTTGAATCACATACTTGCTTTGAGTCAAGCAGATAGTGGATTTGTACTCAGGACTCTGACCTTTCAGATGAGTGTCCTCACCATGAGGCTTTATATTTTCATTGTGGTAGCACAAAGAAAGGCAACTATATCAGTTCAACTCCCCCATTTATTTTTTTCAATTTCTTGGTTTGGTTGCCAAACTGAAAATCACCTAATATTTGCACACAGCTACCTTAATATACATTCCTCCCTGCCTAGTCAAATATGCTAGTACACCACTTTAACTAGTTCTGGAAAATACAAAGATGAAAGTGCATAAATGAGACAAAGCAATCAAGCGAAGAGCAAAAGCATGGAGGAGTGTCATACAAGGTGAAAGCAGAGATACAGATAGATGGAAAGTGCAGGGTGCTCAATTTACAGTCCGTGGGCCAAACGGTGCCCACAGAGCCTTGGAATCCAGCCCACAGTGCTCCCAAGAGGCAGGAAATTTGGTGGCAGGAAGCAGTGGTACTACTGCCATCCCTGCACATGGCCAAAACCATAAATCCAGCAGGGCAGGTAGGAAATGAGCCACAACCCTCCCCCAACATGGCCAGATTGGGGTTAGGCCACACCCCCATCCCTCTGCAAAGCCAGATTAGGGACAGGCTGTGTCCCCTTCTCATCACAGAGCTAGATCATGCCCCATCCCCTGGGGCAGCTGGTTCAGGGCCAGCTCATGCCCCCTTTACCACCCCCTTCCCCCCCCGCATGGCTGGGCCATGCACCCTTCCCTCTGCCTGACCAGGTTGGGGCTGAGCCAAGACCCTCCCATCACAGGACTGGACTGGAGCCAAACCAAGCTGCCTCCCACTGCAGGGATGGATTAGGACTGAGCCAAGCCCCTTCCTGCCATGGGGCTGGATCAGGACCAGGCTGACCCACTCTACACAACCAGATGGCACCTGCCGTGGATCCACCAGCTGGATCCAGCTCGTGTAGGGATCAGGCACTGCCCATCTGGCCTGTTGGCCAAAAAGCACCACTGGACTACAAGACATGTATGCACTCTGAAAGGACCAGAAGCTGAATTCTATATACAGAAAAAGTAGGGCAACAGTAGACATAAGAAGGGGAAGATCTAGTCAGTATTTTGGGGGAAAATAGTAATCAGTGCAACAATGTTTTCAATTGACTGGGAAAGAAAGGGGTCAGAGAAAAAAGCCCCAAACTAACAATTGTAGAAGCGAAGACAGGAAATGATCAGAGTATAGATTACTGTCTTATCAGCAGAGATATACAGCATAAGGACATTTTTGTAGCTAGTATAAGATGAAAGAGGAACTGGCTGTATGCAGAGAGAGACAGAATCAAAGAAGATACATAAATTGCAAAACTGGGTGATGGACAAGATAAAACAGCTGCCGACAGGAACAGTTACAGAATAGAGAGGAGAATTTAGGATGAAAAGCCGAGGTTAGTATTGACACCCTAAGCCTGTGATGGCTGCAAGTCCTTAAAGGAAACATCAGACAAGTGGATGCTGAAAGGTAGAGGTGCAGGTTTCCAAGGATAACTGAAAGAAGTCAGTAAAGTAGGCAGAACACCATGAGAGAGAAGTTTCATAGGAGGAGAGAAGGAAAGGGTATGGAAAAGTGGGGAATAAGAAGTATCACCAGTGCCACATGTGTGTGACAAGATCAAAGAAAATATGAACAGTTGGAATTGGTCCAGAAAAGAACACATCTACATCTAATTATTTTGAGCCAAATTTCCTAGAGAAACTCTTCAAACACCAGATGTAAAAGAAACATTACAGTTGTTCTTCTTTGTTGGGATAAATTTATATTCAACTCTGCTTGAAAACACTCACAACTCTGAGGTATGAACTGAAGAAGTAAAACGTAAAATAAACCCTAAAAAGAATTATTATCCAATGGACTATATTTGAATGCTTATATTTTTAATCGTCTCTGAGGAATTCTCCTTCCCCACTATTACCAGTGAAACAAATCCACACTAAAACAAACAAAATCAGAAACATCATCATCCATACTATACAAGTATGTCCTAAAGTTAGCAAATGTATGAATAACTATCTACAATCGATGGACATGAAAACAACAGTAGCGGTAAAAGTAATATCCAGACAATCAATAAACCCATCAGTGGACTACGGATCTCTCTCATATATCATCCACTAGGTACATCCATTCAATGCCTTGTTTAAGATCTGTTGAAGTCTAGGTGGCAACTGACCACAAGAGAAAGAGCAAGAGAACTCCATTATTTGTAAATGTTATGGTTCCATGGATTTAAAAAGTCATCATCAGCCACCTAAAGTTAAGCAATGCCCATGTCTTTTTGTTCTGAACTTTAGGTTCTGGAAATCCCCCAAAGAGATGTGGAGGTCAGTTTCCCAAGCAGGCATTGGAAATTCCGTCCTTCCACACCAGACTGCAGTTGTTGCTGAATATGCATAAACTCCACATTTCTAAATCTAATGATAACAATAAGGGCATTTTGAAAGACTTTATTTGATTCAAATGTATGTTATAAGCAAAACAGTTTGCCACCAGGTTTCAGACACCTTTAAAAAGCTGACAATTCAGAATTTATTTTGTTTTCTAAACTCAAATGACCTATCCCATCATCCATCCCAAATACTATATTCTTTTTTTTAGAGAAGGACGTATAAAAAATTAATATAGAGAAATATATATTTTAGGAAAAATAAACCTGCCTTTACTACCTCAATAAGTTCATTATTAGTTGAATTAAACCACAATGGTAATGGTAGAGTGACGTAGCTGTGCTTTTTCAGAATTATGTGAGTGGCAAATAATTTTTGGGTGATATCTTTTATTGAACCAACTGTATGGTTGGAATAAAGTTAGACAAGCTTTTGAACACAGGGCATTCTTCTACATTCTTCTTCTTAGACCTGAAGAACTCTTGCCTCTTGCATAAAACCATATAAAATTTAACTTTCTAACAAATAGTTTACTAATCAGAAATAGAAATAAAGCACACCTCTTGCAAAATTTTTGGGGGAGGGAGGATGGGTATCATAATCTTCAGAATTATTTCCAACTTTATTGACATAACTAAGTAAAGAGAAATTACTGTTGCCTTCTGATATCAAGCCTGAACCTGCTCTCAATCAATTTGTGATCACCACAAAAGCCTACCAAAATTATAGAACTCCAACCATCTCTGAAATAGAACTAATAATTCCCTTTATGTTTTTATTAGTAAACTTTCATAGACTTTTTCTAACCAGCTAATTCCCAAATGACTCCATCTTTTACAGATAACAAAGAATGAATATTTACCTATTTAGGATTTTGAAGCAGTCACAGGGCATTCAGAAAGAAGAGTTTGGCTGCTGAGTTCCCACAGAACAACTAGGATAGAGGAGAAGAAAGCCAGAAGGAGGCTAGCTCTGGAGCTGCCTTGGGAAGGGAGCTCCTCTTTTACAGGGCCATAAAAGCTGGTCAGGGGGCATATCAAGCCAAAAGAAGGAAAGTCTGTCCAAAGGAAAAGAGCTTCTGAATTTAAAGCCTAGCTTCTGTTGCCAGACTCCAATTGAGAAAGAGCTGGAATCTAATCCTAAATTTAATTTCTCCTAGGAAACTAGCCAAAAAAAGCCTGACATGATAATATCCACTCGCATATCTGGAAATTCTTATTCTGTCTCTCACTCTCTTTTGTTTACCAATAAATTTTGTTAACAAAGCAGCTTGACTCTTTGAATCTTCTAAGCAAGAATCACAAACCTATCTGATAATAGTTGGAAATTTATTACCAAATTTATGAATTGCAGTAGCACTAAAATTGTAATAGGTATGTTCCAAATAAAGACAAATCCGAAGTGTTTACAACCCAATTTATATTATGTTACTTGGATATATGAAGATCCACATGCAAAGATCTTTGGCTTTGTTCAAACTCCTCTGGTTTACGTGTTTGAATAATATGTTTTGGGTGTGTATAGATATGGGATGTAATCTGGGATGTTTCACTGTGTTAGTTGGTACCAAGTAGAGGACACTGGCTTAAGCAAACAATGTTCAAACAGACTTTGCACAGCATGCTTTATGGTATTTGGCATGCAAGCCACAGAAGCATCTGGCCTTGAATATGCACTAATATAAACCCATATGTTGCAAACAGGCTACTGTACTATATATATGAAATTTTACATAAATCACTTATGATGGACAGGTCAAATCCTTTTTGCCTTTATTACTTGTCCATTTTACAGGGTACCCATTTGAGGTGTATTACAAAGGAGCTCAGGAAAAAATGATAACCATGGTGAAGAATTTTGCTCCCAAAAAGAGGTAAAGGTGCAGATAAGGTTTATATAGAAATACCAGGAAGAAATGGGAAGGGAAAGGATGGAAGATAATGACAGGAGCCTATTAGGCATTTGAGCTGATGGCTGCAGAGGGTCTTGGAGATGGTTCACTTATCACTATTCCATAAGGGAGCGAGCAAGAGCCAATTTAGCAGCTCTGTTATGTACCATTTTCCACAATATGTTAGATCACATGAACATGCCAGCACTAACATCTGAAGTGTATATAAACAATGTACAGTACATACAAGTAAGCATAACTTGCAAAAGTAAAGACAAATCTATTCTAAATGCAGACTGTGTTTTGTGTTTCTAAAGTGACATAACTAAGCACATTATTGATAGTACATCAGTTTAAATAGACTGGTATTTAAATGCAAGTTCCAAAATTTTCCATGTGGTAATTGGATGTGCTTAGGAATGGATGGAAACAGGAAAATATTGTTTTTTTCTACTTCCCCACCAAACAAATCCATAACCAACAGTAGGGCTGGATTTCCTCCTAGGACTCTTCTGAACTTTAGGTAGGAACCTCACATATAAGTAGGATAATAAGTAGGATACTGTACCACTCCATGCAGTGCCCAGGGGCAGGGAGCAATCACTTGAGCAGGACACAGGGCTGGGACCTGATCCTGACTGGGAGAATTCCCAGCCCCCACTCCACAATCACAGTGCAGAGGCTGTGGAGCTTGTTCCCTGTCTAGCTCCATGATTGTGGAGCTGGGAGCGTGTTCTCCGCCAAGCTCTGTACTCATGGAGCTGGGTAGGGAACAAGCTCCATAGCCTGTTCCCCACCCAGCTCCATGATCACAGAGCTGGGTAGGGAACAGGATCCCCAGTCTCCACCAGCAGGAAGCTCCCCGTGGCAGCTCCATAGTCATGGAGCTGGTGCTGGGAGATTCTTATCTCCCAGGCTGAGCTCGGCATTCATAGGGCTCAGGCGGGGGGACCTTTATCTCCCAGCACCAACTCTGTGACCATGGGGCTGGCAGCACTGTGAGATCCTTATCTCCCAGCCTGGGTTCCGCAGTTGCAGGACTCAGGTTGGGAGATGAGGATCTCCCAGCACCAGTCCCATGACTGTAGAACTGGTGCTGGGAGATAAGGGTCTTCCACCCCAAGCGCCACAACTGCAGAGCTCGGGCTGGGAGATAAGGATCTCTCAGTTCCCCACTCCCCCATCATGACGGTGAAGCAGGTCTGGTAGATAAGAATCATCCAGGTCCCATTCCCTGATCGTGAGCTCACAGCATGGGGCTTACAGCTCCCTCCTGCTGGGGCAGGAGGACATGGTCCCCACCCAGGCTTTGGTGGTGGAGCCCACCCCAACAGCAAGCAGCTCCCTGGGGCAGTTTCCTGCCCTCTGGTGTCTAGCTAACTGGGAGCAGGTTTGCTCCCAGTCAAGCATCTACATGAGTGCTACTGCATCATTACTAATTACGAGTAAATTCGCTACTTGCATTTGCAGCAAATTTACTTGCAATTATCAAAATTTACTGCATAGTAAGCATGTGCACAGGTAGACTTACATGCTTACTGCACAGTAAATTATGTTACTTCACAGTAAAGTGTCTCGTGCAGACACGCCCACTATGTTACAAGCCCATTTAAGCCAGATAACATAACATTATAGTACAACTGTAGCAAACTCCTAATGTATGCTTACTACCACATACTGGGCACTTCTACACAAGACATTTACTGTCCAGTTGACTAATTAACTGCATAGCAAATGTCTCAGAATCTACATTCTACATGTGTACCCCTATTAAAGCGCACAAAACTAATGAACTCTGCAGCAGGGTAGGACTTGTAAATATAAGACCTAGATGCTGAACTAGTTGGCTGGGGCACATGGGTGCTACAGTGCAGTGGCTGACTGCTGGCTAGCCCCACACTGAAGGCCCCTCATGCCCCAGCCACAGCACATTGAGCCCAGTCAGAGCAGCCCCAGGCTGGCAGGCTGACTCACAGGGCTCAGTGTGCTGCTCAGTGGTGCTACAGTGCTCAATGTGCTGCAACCTGGCTCATTGTGCTGCTGTTCAGATGTACATGTACACTGTGCACCTGCGAGCTTCCCAGGAGCAATAAACTGCAGAGCAATAAGCCCCACAGTTTATTGCTGCCTGTTAATGACATGTGTAAATGCACCAACTGGGAGTATCTACACAAGTTATTAACGTACTTCAATAAACTCCAGCGAAGTTTGTGCCAGAGTTTGAGCTGGGACGGAGCAGCCCCTGCCCGGGTCAGCCCTGGGCTCCAGGTGGTACCATCAAGCAGCTGAGTGGCCGGCTGGGACACAAGTGTGCTGAACTGTACAGCTGTGTGGCTGACCCCCGAGTTTGCTGCTAGCCCGGGGCTGGTCCATCCCAGCTCAAACTACTGCAATACTGGCCACTGGCCACACATGAGTTTCTGTGCAGTAAATGACTCTGCCATAAGATAGTTCTGTCAGGGACAGTACTATCTTAGGGCAAAGTTAATTAATTTCCTGTCCCCTAATACTGGCCCACGTGTAGGTGGTGATACTTTAATGCAAAGCTAATTAGTCAACTCCTCAGTAAAGCACACATGCACACACACTCAGTATGACTAACTGAGTTAGAAATCTTTGGCAATACATTACATTTTGTCTGTAATTATATATTGTCTTGTATAGGTGGGTATAGGTAGGTTTGTAGCACAACTTAACGTTGCTCATATATTGCATACGGCTTAATTATGTTTTAAAAAGAATAAATAATTACCTTGAAAAATAGGTAGCCTCATGTTCTATAATTCTTATGCATGAATATAGAGAACCTTCAATATTTGCTCAGTATTTACAGTATCTCAGCTAAATCTAGAGGTTATAATGCAAAGAACATAGACTTTTCACACTTGAAAGAAAAACACTGAGAACCAAGTTCCTTCAAGTTTGTGTTATCTGAAATCCTGAATTACATACATGACCCGACAGTCTGAAAGTGTCTTTAGTAACTTCTGAAGGCCTTTTAATTCTACACTTGTTTTACAATATTCTGAATAAAATCCCAGTATTTCCAACAGGAGTTATGCACATAAAAGAAATAAAAAATACTGAGAATGTAGTCATGTTTATTGATCCGACTAGGGTTTTTTAGGGGTGGGTGGGAAAAGCATTTTTCAACAGAGTTGAAAATTTTTCAGAGTCCTGAACTTGACCAGGAGTTCACCAGGGAATTGCCTGAGGCCGCACAATCCCACTGTATGGTTGTCATGGGAGACTTTAACTACCCAAATATCTCATGAGAGGAGTGCTCAGCCAAATCCGAGCAGTCACAAAGCTTTCTCTTATGTGTGGATGACCTCTATCTGACACAGGAAGTCTATGGGCCGACAAGAGGTAAAGAACTGCTCAACCTTGTACTGGCAACCGGGGATGACCTAACTGGCAACCAAACAATCAAAGGGAAGCTGGGTGACAGTGATCATGAACTGATCACCTTCACCATCTGCCGTAAAGCTGGCAAGTCAGTCAGTTGTACAGAAGTCCTCGACTTCAGGAAAGCTGACTTTGACAAACTAAGGAGGCTTGTCAGAAAGGCCCTAAAAGGCCACAACCCAATGGAGAGGGGAGTTCAGGACACGTGGACTCCTCAAGGGAGCAATCCTGGATGCACAAGCAAAGTCCATCTCGTCTCAGAGGAAAGGCAGCAAAAGGGCACAGCAGCCCCCTTGGCACTCCAGGAAACTGGCAGACCTCCTGCTTCTTAAAAGGTAGACCTGTAAAAGATGGAGGACTGGAACCACCACCAAGGAAAAATACTCTGCTTTAGTCCAGACTTGCAGAGAGCAAACCACGAAAGCCAAGGCTGCAATAGAATTCCAGCTAGCTACAAATATCAAGGAAAATAAAAAGTCCTTTTTTAGATATGTGGGGAGCTGGAGGAAAAGCAAGGGCAACATTGGACCCCTGCTAAACCAGATAGGGCAACTGACAACTGTCGCCCAGGAAAAAGCAAACTTGGTCAATATAGGCAGGTTTATATCACATTGAAATTATGAGTTGAAGTGTTCCACATGTTCATCAGAGGCCTATGATTCTTGTGGCTATGAGATGTAATTTAATATTTGCAATACAGCAGTACAAAAGACAATGCACATATTAAATTGCACCATTAGTTACTTCAGGCCAGACATAGACTTTCTATGTATAAACTATCAAAGAACCACTAAACTTAAACTGAAATGTTAAACACAGCAACTTGGATGTCTTTAATCAACATCTGTTGAACACTTTGAACCTCCCAATAGCTGCAAAGGTAACACGGCAATGCTCTAACACTATAAATATCTGACTGTGAAGTATAAAAAATCTGAAAATGTTCTGTGGTAAGGACAGATGTTATTCATGAGAAGGGACATCCATATTTTGCCTCTCTCTACAATCTTTAATAAGGTAAATACAGAGAAAAACAAAATATGGATGTCTCTTCGCACTAAAAATAACCTGAACACAAAATTAAATATGGATGATTCTACATATTGGAAACACCTTTCTCTTTCTTTGTCTATGTAACTGATTCTTATCCTAACTGATGGTATTAGCAAATAAGCACATTAAAACAACGTTATAGTGCAGTCTCAAAAATTTTCTTTTTTTTTCAACAAACTGTTTATTACATTTTTTGGTATCATTAATCTACATTTGTGATTGATTATCCTGTACAGCTGTAGCATGAACTGAACTAATGTAGCTAACGTTTACATAGTGTAATAATAGTAAAATATAACCATGTTAGTCTTGTCCTGTAAGCAACTTGAAAACTCCATTTTGTATCGTTCTGCTTGACATAAGTGAATGAACCTGGCATAGCCTTTATGTATGAGTGTATGTAAAAGGGTGAATGGTGAGAGAATGGCATAGAGATGGGAGAAGATTCAACTGTTTGTGTAAGCAACAAGGCACCACATGTAAGTTACCAACCACTAACTAACTAACAAACAGCTAAACAATCCCTTTGAAGCTCAAAAGCACAAAGGAGATAACAGAAGAAAAAATTCTGCCAGACGGGCAACAAAAACACTCCAAGGCTAAGATAAGCTGAAGACAAAAGAAGAACAACCACAAAAACAGAAGCTGAGTATGGAAAAACCCCAAAGTACTGAAACGAAAGAGGCCAATCTCTATAAAAGAACACTTTGAAAATGCCAAGTTGGGTGAGTCTTTTTCTGTACTACTGTTCCTTCAGAGCACAGATGCATCTGCTCACCCCGCTCCAGCTGTTATCTTTAAATCTGCTATCTTCAAATCATCATCATCTACTCAATAAGCCCAGGTTGTCCACCTTGGGCTGATATTGAGCAACTACTGCTGGTAACTATATCTGGTGTATGTGTGGATAAAATGGTTGTTTTGTGTATGTGTATGCCTGTGTATGATGATTTGTGTGCGTTTCTATGAAGGGGGGGCCTGAACCTCTATGTCTAACTCACGTAATCAATAAACGTGGCACCTTGCCTTATCCCCCTTCCTAAAGTCTCGCTCATGATTTAAGCAACTGGCAATTTGTGTAACGCAGCCAGGCAGGTATTTACCCAACTTTTTTAAAGGATATTTTGTCTCTTAATTGTGGAAATTAAGAGACAAAAAACCTGTTAGACCAGCTCCTCTGGCAAACACAAGACAGTATGTTACAGTATGTAATGATTTTGCATCTGTTGGATAACAAAGAGCACTTTTACACATGCTCCAGTGGTAGGAGGGGGGCGCTTTAGGGCAGCTCCAACAGCTGCTTTAATTAAAATGCCTCCATCTCCCTGGATCAGTGCCCCCACACTTAAAAACAGTGGCAGGGGAACTTGAACTAAAGCTAACTTTAAGAGCTTTAGGTCAAGTGCCCCCACCACCATTTTTAAGTGCAGGGATGCTGATGCACAAGATGCATGAAGCTGCTGGAGCGTGGCGAATTGCCATGCTCCAGCAGACTTGCTTAATCAGGTCTGCTCTGATGTGCTGGAATTCCAGCACTCGTGTATAGGCACCCAAAATGATTAAAAGTCAGGTAAATGAAATTGCATCCTAAAATATGCTGTGTGAATGTTCATTAGTTTTGATGATGTAGGGAAACCTGGTAAATGTGCATAGTTGTCTTACAAGGCTAAGCTAAGCAGGACTCCCATAATGCTTGGCTGTTCCAAGTAAGAAATGTGGCTAAACACTACAATAGGATGAAGTGGCATCTGCTGTTTTGTGGCCTCTTTACCTTTATGGACAATACAGTTGTTCTGCAAAACAAAAGGTAAGTAGAGAAATGTTACTCAAACTACAGAAATGGAGAGGAGTTCCTGACATGCTGAACTACCACTGTACTGTTTCTAGAAACTGTTAAAGGAGTAAACACAGTCAGAAAATAATGGGCTAATGTGTGTAACATGATCGAATTAAAAGGAAAATTCAAGGAAGATACAGTGTATAAATACATAAAGACTGGAGGAGAATAAGTAAAGTGATGCTGGACACCCAAAAAAAAGACACTCCATGAAGAAATGCTGGTCTTCTTTTTATGAGATACAACCATGAGCCCCAGTGGTGACTGAAATAGGTCTATCTTCAAGCTATTGTAATGAAAGATAAGAATGTATTGTCCCAACAGGGTATTAAATAGACTTCATTTCAAATTGGGTGCAGAATGCAACTTGAAATATCTCATCTGATTCAAACTCTCCCAAATCTCTCAAAGGGAGTACACTCATGACAACATCCTTTGGATAGAAGCAGCCACTGCCAAGTCTGTAGACAGTTGAATATATGAGATGGGTAGAGAAGAGCAAGACAAATCATTCTAAGCCCTCTTTAGTGTGATTTGTATCCTGGGGCTTAGGAAAGGTATCCATTGTGCTCCATACCCACAGCAGGTAGACAGCATGTGCTCACACACCCATTGCATGTTAAAAACAGACAATCAAACCAAATCTTTATGAGGAAATTAAAACTTGGGCCCCTAAAACTTTTATTATGGCTGTGATGTCATCAGGGCAAACATTATTAATTTACAAATTTCATGGAGCAGTCAGTTGGGGGGGAAGTTACTTAACATAAAATCTTAATTTTACGGAAAATAACACCAGCACTGTAAGTGCAATAATAACAGTATAGTGTTGAACATGAATTGCTGTAAGAAAGCTCAGGCTTTGTAAATAAACTTGTACATCTTCATTATTTATTATGCTAAGTAGATGAGTGTCTCAGAACCCCTAGAAGGGGACTGTAACCCTCAGCGACAATTTATTCACCTGCTCTTTTTGTATAACTAAGTCCCTGCTTCCTACTGTCTGTCTTCCCATACAATCCAGATTTTAAGCTTTGCAGCACTCCATGTTTGTTCAAGTGTTTAGCATCACATCCACCTACTGACATGCAAAATCCCCACATCTCAGAAGTCATAAATATTAAAAAAATAAATTCATCTATATATTATATTCAAAATCTGCCTTTACATGCTCTCAATCCTTTTTTTATTAACAAACATCTGCTTTTTAGGCTATTCAAAAATATCACATGAATTTCTAAAGTAATTTCACATTTTGACTCATTAATAGCATCTGGCACTCTAGGAGGCCACACCCGGAAGCTGTCTTTCTAACCAGCAGTATGGTCATGGGACTGAATTGGTAGCAAAGTCAGGATTTTAAGATACGATCCCTTAAAAATACAAAAAAGATTTTTGCCTTAAGTTCAATACATTTTTATGTCATAAAAACAGTGGGCCTGATTTTTCCTAAGGTCATGCACTAGTGCAACTGACTTCAGGGGATTTACCCCTGACTTATGCCTATGTGACTGAAGCTAAACATTTCTTTCATATATGAAAGATTAGACAGTGTTATGCCATTTTCTTCTTGAATCTCCAAGGAACTCTCCACCCCACTGACTTTATTCCACTTTGATCTTAGCACTGTATCTGGTTAGGCGTTAAAAATTAAATTCAGGTGTACTAGAAGGAAGTGAATTAGCTTCAGATTCCATTCTAAAGTTGGGTTTATTCTATACTTATTCAAACATACCATTGCTGATTCTACCACCAAGAAGTACATATTACTCAGCAACAAGAAAATTATGAAAGCAATCTGACCAAACTGGCAAAGGTACTTCTGGATACATCTGGTTACCATTATATGAAAGGAGAAACATGAGGATAACAAAGATTTCTCATTTATCATTACTGTTAAACTCATCTACAAGTACACACTCTTCTTAAGTCTTTGAACTTCATTCTTTCATAACACCAGTAAGAGCTTCACTTGAAGGTGAAGGGGTGATGCTTTTCCAAAAATGATAAAGGTCAGAAACATTAACTGAGAGGAGATGTTAGTCACAGTATGCACAGCAATGCAATACCATCAGGAAAGCATGACTACCAACATCAAGGAATTCAAGAAATGCAAAAATGATGGTGTTTTGGTACTTTGCCAACAAGAGAATAGAAATGTAATATACAGTAGGTGAAACCAGTTACAAATATCTAAGTCTCCCTTTCATATTAGGAACCTTCTCTATTATTTTGTACAATTAACAGCAAACATGCTTATACAGTAGAACAGCTATAAATTGCCTGTTACAGAGACAAGGTAAGTAGATTACACTTGGTATAATTTACATTGTCATTTCTAGCAGCCAGAATAGTAGTGTCAGAATGAATAAATATTAAATATTTTATGCATCACACAATGAAAGCAGACTTTCTCCCCCAAGCAAATTAAGTTCAAAGTCATCAATAAAATGAACCACTTCAGAATCACAAATCTAAGTTTGATGCTGTATTTCTGAAGATTTATGAATTGGCTCTCTGAGTAGCAAACTGAACTGATTCAATTAGTTCCTTGTGGAAATGTTTAATAATAAGATATTAATTTTATCTGTCTATAAACAATTTAGACATACTAATATATGCTAACAGAGAATATATATAATTACTAAAAACTAGATAAATTAATTCAAGGCAAGGTAATACATAATGAAAAACCATATACTTTGCTTTTAGAATCAAAATACATTAATTATACTTTATTTAAAAGCAACATTATTAGCATAATAGGGTAGATGTAACTGAGATGTTTTGATATATCAGTACTCAGCATGAATAACATTTGTTCAAATTAACATACAAGAATAATAATACACACTAATTACCAGTACATCTGCACAATTTCTGTGAAGACCAAATGACCTTAATTACCGGTACAGTACTCAGGATGCCACCAAAACAAATGAAATACAATGCCAAATTCAAGACCAAATTCAAGACTGTCAACTTTGCTCTCGATACTAAATGGTTCTGCAGCCGGTCAGTTTGGTGTGAATGAGAAATTGGTTCGTGACTGGGGAAAAGCATCAACAACATAAAGAAGACGCCATGTGAGAAGTGCGCAGGCTGTGGAAAACAATGCATGTGGCCAGAATTAGAAAGACACCTTGCCAAGTGAGTCAATGATTAGTGGCAGTCTGGCAGAATCATAACAAGAAACATCATCCAACTGCAAGGCAAGAGGCAGGCTATGGAGAAAGGAATGAAGGACTTTACTGGCAACCCGACCTGGTGTTCCGAGTTCATGAAAAGGAATTAACTTTTTTTGTGCCAGGGAATGAAGGTATCACAGAGATTACAACCCAACCGTTTGTTCTTGACTGAATAAAATGCAGGTTGACTTATATACTGTGCATATGAAAGTCCTGACTTTTTGCAACAAAAAACTGAGGTCAACCTATACGCTGTGTCAACCGATATACCGTGAAATATGGTAATGGAGTCTGCTGAAGTATAGTAATTACCAAGCTCCAGCAGCCTCGTGTGTCTTGTGTATCAGCGTCCCCATGCTTAAAAGTGGTGGCAGGGGCAACTGAACTAAAGCTCATCAAGCTTTAGTTCAAGCACCCCTGCCGCCATTTTTAAGCATGGGGATGCTAATACAAAAGATGCTGCGGCACTCTAATAAAAGCAACCCCCCACCAACACCGGAGCAGGTGTAAAACTGCCTCTACAGCTGAGCAGTTAAGTGAGCCAAAACACATGGGTAGACACTGACCGCGGTTGGCTGGGGCAAGTGCAGGGCCTGCTTCCTGGCTAGCCCCACACTGTAGCACCTTCATGCCCCAGCCAGTCCCTCTGCAACACATTGACCTGGGGTAGAGCAGCCCTGGGCGGGCCGGCTGATCTGCCCCGGGCCTCCTGCCCACCCAGGGCTGCTCTGCCCTACCTTGAATTGCTTTAATCCCTTGCTCACATGTAAATGCTGCTCCTGGGAGCAGCTAAGTCTGACACAAATTTATTTCCCCAAGTTTATTCAACTGTTATTATTATAGATGCACCCAGTAAGTAAAACATGCAGGCCTTCTGTGGCCACATTCCTTTGGTCTGTGCACGGTGTATTTTTAGCTAAAAATAAATAATGCTGTGTTCAGAATAATCTGAGATTTTGGGGGGTTATTTTAATAATCTCTGGAAGGTTTTGAGGATAAAAGACATTACATCTGTCAAAGCCAGTTGTATCTGTCATGATATAATGGTTAGGAACTAGTGGAATTGCCACACAGAGATCCAGACCCATAGGGGCTCAACTGCATGATTTCATCCTTAAAAGGAAGTGACAACTTGTGCAGCCCACTTGAGCAGGACATAAGGGATCTAGGGTACAGCTCCTCCTGTAACTATGACAGTGTAGATGATGAGGGAGAGGGGAGAATTAATGACCACAAAAGGGTTATTTGAAGTAACTGACAAACAGCAGTAAATGTAAGTGTTGCCTTAGGTAAAGCGGGAGGAAAAGGGTGTTTTCCCTCTGGGAAAAAAGAGGAAAAGACAACGAAAGAAAACAAGTGAGGAAAAGTTCCATAAAAAACAGTTAGAGAAGATGGACAGAGCACAGGGTTCTACATGCATGGAATATGAATACTTCTCATTCAAGCTTTTGCTTCAGTGTGAATACATCTCATTAGAGAAAAAGGAGGACTGTTGGTAAACCAAACTTTGTAACTTCTAACAAAGAGAATTTTAAAATGTAATACAGAAAAATATGACAGAAAGATTTCCTGTATTTGAAATACCAATAATTTCTTCACAAAAAAAGTTGTCTCCATATGAATGGAAACTTTTAAAAAAATTTAGAGACAAATTTAGAGACCATGAAAAATAGGACAGCTCTGTTAATAGCAAGGTTATATAAATATTTTTTTAATTAACGTATTTGCCAGCTATGCACTTCAGCTTTTATTTTACACTTTAGAAAGTTCTCATTTTATTTCTACAAACTCTTTTTATAGGGAGGAGACACACTGTTGACTTAACTTTTCAGCAGCCTTTACTCACAAAAAGGTAAAAAATGCACAAAAAAAAACAGTGAGGACCTCATCTACTAGGAGCAAATAATCACCTTCCAATTGCACTGCCGAGGGGAGTTCCAGTAAAAATTAGACAGTCTCCAAAGAAGTATACCTTGTTGAAAAGCTATGTTTAATATTACTTATAACATATCATTTAAATTATCATAAAAGTTGTTAAATGTTAGAATTGCCCAAGGATTGTTTTAACTTGTGATCTAGACAGTCACATGAAAACCTACATACATACCATATTTACTCAAATACAAGATGATCCTGAATGTAAGACAACCCCCCAGTAATTAGATTCCACCCCAGAGGTGGGCAATTTTTTGAGCGTGAGGCCACATAGGGAGTTTTGGTGAGCTGTCTTGGGCAGGGTCAGCACCCTCCCCCTTGGCCCGCAACAACTCATCAAAATTTCCTACACAGCTCTACCCTGGAGCCTGGCCCCGTGCTGTCATTGCCTGGTGATCCTGGGGTTTCCATGGAGACAAACTTGGGATCTGTGTGTGCAGATGGGATGGGCCATGGCTGGGCAGGGAGCAGCATCCAGGAGAGGAATGGGCCAGGATCACAAAGCAGTGACAGCATAGGGCTGGGGCCTAGGACAGAGCAGTGATCCGCTCCCTGCATACCCCTGCTTGCAGAACTGGCACCTATCATAGGGATGTGCAGGAGAAGATGGTGGCCTCACAATTCCAGCCCTGGCCCCTCCTGCCTGTCCCACTCCTGGATACCACTCCCAGTCCACCTGCAGCACCACCCCATTTGCCCAGCCCAACATGACCTGCCTGCATGGGTCTCAGGCCAGTCTCCATGGAGACCCTGCCCACCCACTCCATCTGGTGGTCAGTGTGGGGCAGACAGGTTGAGATGCCTGGGCAGCAGGGCTGGGTCTGGCAGCAGTGGCGACACTGGCACTGGCAGCTGGAAGGAACCACCACTGCCAGGCACCATGCCACCCCAACCCCAGTGTGCACCTGGGGGAGATGGGACTAGCCATATCTGCCATGGCCCGGGCTGCTCCCCACACCTGGGCTGGATGGAGTTGATATAATGGTTAATCACCACAGGCTAGATAAAATCCCTTGGTGGGGCAGATGCAGACTGCAGGTTATATTTGCCTGCTTGTGTTCTAGACACAGAAAATTAATAAACTTATTATAATTTTCCATGTATAAAACCTAATTATTGGAGGATCATCATAAATTCACCACCCCCTACCCACCCCACTACTTCAGGTGGTGGGGGGAGAGATGATGAGGGGAACAGTAATGGGGCAGGCAGTGGGGGACAGCCAGTGGGGGAAGAGCAGGGGGGCATGTGTTAGGGCAGGCACAGGGGACAGGCAGTAGGGGGGCATGTGGTAGGGCAGGTGGGGGGCAATAATGGAGCAGGCAGTGTGGAGGCAGTGGGGCAGGCACTTACCCACCATTATGCCTGTCCTGGCCCCTCCCCACCAGCCTCACATTGCTCCAATTCCCCCTTCTCCCCTCTCCACACCACTTTTGCCACCTGCAGCCTCAGGTCCCTGCCCCCTTCCTCCCATCTCCCCCACAATGTCTCTCCCCACCTGCCTACCCCTGAGCCCCCTCCCTTACCTTTGGTCTGCACCAGCAGGCTCTGTCCCTGCTACACCTTAGGGCACACAGCATGGATCCAGCCTGTTCTGCAGCTGTGGCATGAAGCCAACACTCCTGTCTCAGCCTGGCCCCACAGCAACAACAGTGGGGAGGCCACCATTGCTGCTATGGGGCTGGGCTGGAACAGCAATGCTGGCTTCATGCTGCTGCTGCTTTGGATGGAGCCAGGCTGGAGCCATGCTCCATTTCACAGGCTATAGCAAGACAGAGCCTGCCTACATGGAGCAAAGATAAGGAGAAGTGCAGGAGAGAGGGAGTGAGAGAGGGAGAAGCAGCATGGTGAAGGGATACTGGGGGTTGTAGGAGACGAGTGGGGCAGGGTGTACTGCGGCAGTGGGGGGAGACGGGACACAGCTGAGGCTCTGGCTCCAGCTCCAGCCTCAACCCCAGGTTTGGGCCAGAGCTGTAGCAGCTGCCTGCCTGCCTCCACCTGCCTCAGGTTCAATTGTAAGGTGAGAGGCTTTCCACCCCCATGTTAAATGCAGAGGAAGCTCATCTTCTAATGAAGTAAATATGGTAGCCACTGCATGTTTAATATTCATTAAACATGGGTACATATTAGGCCTGTGTAAATAGGAAAGTATTCAATTCAGATTCAGATTTGGCCAATTCGGAGGACAGTGATTCAATTCGGAGATTTGGATCACTGCCCTGAATCAAATCAGCTGAATCAGCTCAGAAGATTCAATGCTAATTTGGAGAGATTCAGTGATTCAGGTCAGCTGGGGAGAGGCAGGCATAGCTGGGTGACTGTGGTTCTTCCAGCTGTGCCTGGTTCTTCCCGGGCAGGGGGAGCCACGGGAGAAGCTCCCATGGCTGCCCTACCCGGCCCCATCCCTCGCCCAGCCCCAGCCTAGTCCTGGCACTTTTGAAAGAAAAAATAAAAGAGGCCTGCACTCACTGGCTCCAGAAGCAGCAACTGGGGTCCCTGAACACTTGTGGCAGAACATCCCCTGCACAGCACAGGGTAGTGGGGGGCAGCAGAGATTGTGCTAGCTGCCTCATGGTCCTGGCGTCACGCACTGTCTGGGAGCTCGGGCCGCACGCTGCCATGCTGTGGCTGTCAGGTGGACCTGTCCCAGCTCCCAGGTGAATTGAATTGGAAGCTGGGGAATGGAGCCGGGGCTAGGGGAATAGGGGCTAGGCCCCTGAACATTCCCCCAGCTCCTGGTTCGATTCTCCAGCTCCCCAATCTTTCCCCCAGCTGGTGATGGTGGCGGCTCTGGCCTATTTCCCTAGCTGGCAGCAGCAGCCTGCTAAAACCCCACATGCAGATCCGGGAGCCATGACCCTGGGAAGGGCTGAGGGAATGATCAGAGAGCTGGGGATTCAAACCAGGAGCTCTGGCTGACACATGGAGCCAGCTTAGCTCCTAGACAGTGTGCGGCACCATGCTGCACCAGCGCCATGGGGCAGCTGCCATGAGGGTATCAAGTGGGGGGGGTGATCTGTTTTCCACTGGTCACAGGGCACCATGACGATTGACTTCTGTCAATTACCACCCTCTGGCTCTGACCACAGAGCCAATTTCCCAGCCAGTGGATCGTGGTGGACCCAAGGCCACAATTAGCCAGTTTTACCAAGAGGTGATCATGGGATACCAGATCAAAGGCTTTTTTGAAATCAAGATATATGACATCAATCTCTTCTCCTTTGTCCAGGTGATAGGTCACCTGGTCATAAAAGGAAATGAGATTGGTCAAGCAAGACCTACCCACAACAAACCCGTGCTGGCTATCCCTGAGGATGTTGGCATCGGCCAGTCCATTAAGGATGGCCTCTTTATTAAACTTTTCTAAGATCTTCCCCAGGATAGAAGTCAGGCTAACGGGTCTATAGTTAGCTGGATCCACTTTCCCCACTTTCTTGAACATAGGCACCACATTGGCCTTCTTCCTGTCTTCGGGCACTACACCAGAGTGCCAGGAGTTCTTCAAGATCTGTGCCAGAGGCTGGGCTATGATGCTCGCCAGCTCCTTGAGTACTCTGGGGTGTAGATTGTCAGGGCCAGTTGACTTGAAGGTATCCAGCCTCTCAAGGTGTTCCTTTACAAGGTCAGCATTGATGAAGGGCAGGGGATCTCCCTCACCTGGACCTCCCTGTCCTATAGTGGACATGGGCATCCTATGGAACTGATGAAAGACCAATGCAAAGTACCCATTTAATAGTTGGCTTTTTCCTGGGCGTCAGTTGTCCCATCTGGTTCAGCAGGGGTCAAATGTTGCCCTTGCTTTTCCTCCGGCTCCCCACATATCTGAAAAATGATTTTTTATTGTCCTTGATACTCAAAGCTAGTTGGAGTTGAGTTGCAGCCTTGGCTTTCCTGGTTTGCTCCCTGCAGGACTGGACCAGTGCAGAATATTCCTCCTTGGAGGTGAATCCCATCCTCCATCCTTTGTAAGCCTTTCTTTTTAGCCTCAGGAGGTCTGCTAGATCCCTGGAGAGCCAGGGGGGCTGCTGTGCCCTCTTGCTGCCTTTCCTCTGAAATGGAATAGACTTAGCTTGTGCATTGAGGATCACTCCCTTGAAGAGCAACCACTCTTCCTGAACTCCCCTCCCCCTGGGGTCATGGTCCCTTACAGCCTCACTGACAAACCCCCTGATCTTGTCAAAGTCGGCTTTCCTAAAGTCAAGGACTTCAGTGTTGCTGACTGACTTGTGAGCTTTACAGCAGATGGTGAAGGTGATCAGATCATGGTCGCAGTTACCCAGCTTCCCATCGATCACTAGGTCACCGATTAGGTCATCTCCAGTAGCCAGTACCAGGTCGAGCCACGCTTTACTTCTCATTGGCCTGTAGACTTCTTAAGTCAGGTAAAGGTCATCCATGCATGACAGGAAGCTTTGTGACCACTCGGCTTTTGCTGAGTGAACCTCCCACAAGATGTCTGGGTAATTGAAGTCACCCATGACAACCATGGTCCTGGAGCATGCGGCCTCAGCCAGTTCCCAGGAGAACTCTTGGTCCAGCTCTTGACTTTGGGTGGGAGGTCTGTAGTAGACTCCCACTGTTGTGTCTCCTGTGCTGTGTTCCCCATGGATTTTAACCCAGAGGGTC
>NW_017728997.1:27650962-27660070 GCF_001723915.1 Gavialis gangeticus | reverse complement strand
GGGTCTCCAGTCATTCCTCCTGCTTATTCCCCAAGCTCCTGACATTTGTGTACAGGCAGGCAAGTGTCCTCTTGGGGGCTCTTGCCTTGCCCACAGATTGTACCAGGGCTGGGGCAGGGGTGGGCTCCCTTAAGTGCCTTGGCCTGCTGGTTTTGCAAGGGCTGCTCAGAGGGCCAGCAGTGGCAGTAGTTCCCCCATCCCCCAACAGGCTTAGTTTAAAGCCCGGTGGACCAGGTCAGCCAGTCTGGCTGAGAAGAGCCTCCTCCCCAGGGGAGAGAGGTGGAGGCCATCTCTTCCCAGCAGCTCGCTGCTTCTCTCTCCAAGGAGCGGGCTGTGGTCATGGAAGCCAAATCCTTCCCAATTGTCAGCTGTTATCCTTAAAAAAATAAATCTGAATTATTTTTAACTGGTTCAGCTAGAGAACTCATTAGAAGAAATGGTACTTTCTTTAAAAATGCTGGGTTAATTACATACATTTTTCTGATTTTAAATATAATAACCCTGTCAATGCAGTAAGAGAAAAAAAATAGATAGATGTAAATTCACCCCAGCCCTTTCATCAGAGAAGCTACTGTTAAAATGAATGGTGTTATTGTTATTTCCCATTTTTCAGACACTAAAATGGAGCCTTTTATAGCCCTGGGCACCTCCATGCATAGGGTGAAATTCTGAACCTACTAAAACTTGTGGGGAAACACCCATTTATTTCAGTGAGGCCAGGATTTGTTCCGCAGTGGACCATATGTGGTCTTAACACAGGAGAAAGTGATAAATTATAGGTTATCCACAAAATCTTTCTGACAATACAAAACTGCTCTCTGAAGTACATTTTCTATTGCTCTCTGCAGTCTTCTTAAAAGATCCAAGACATGGAGCTTCAACCACATTCCCTTGAACAGGGGTGTCCAACCTGCAGCACATGTGCTACAAGTGGCACGGGCAGCCTGTGTGTGGCATGCAGCAAATCAGGGAGGAGACAAGCAACACAAGATAGAGGAGACAGAAAGTAGAGCAGCAGGCAAGGCAAGGTGACAGGACTGGCATTGCGGAGGGTGGGGGGCTAATTCGTGCCATGCCTGCCAAAGTATTTGGCGCCAACTTCCTTAAAAGTTTCTTCCACAGTCAAATACATTTTTCCTAGTATTCAGTCTTCATTTTCCCTTTCTTAATTACATTCCATTATTTTAGTTACATACATGTCCATATGCCATACCAAATCATTTCACTCTGGTCCCTTCCAAATAATATCCACCCCCCCCTACTTTTTGTGACATACCCATACACTATGTAACTTAGCTGTCTCTGATTTTCTTCAGAGATCATTTCCTCCCATTTATTAGAATGAAAACTACTCTCTTTGCTTAGCTTAATACACAGCTCATATGGTGGAATTTTTTCAGCATGAAGAAACTCAGGATCTGATTTAAAGATAATTTCACTAATTATTATTGCCATTTCAGACACCAGCAACAGCTTTCTTGCTGGGAAGTGACATTAGTCACTTATCCAAGACTCATTCACTTCAGTCCTGTTATACAAATGGCATATATACTTTAAGCATTTTATAACAATTTTGAACTATTAAATACTCAGCTTCTTCACAGGAAGCTATGTTTGAAGACATATTTGTCACAACTTTTTAGCTAACTGAGAATCATAGGAAAGTAGGGCCTGAAGGAATAACACATGGTTATCTAGTCTAGCCCCCTGCTCAAGGCCGAATCATCCCTGATTAAACCACCCCAGCCAAGTAACTGTCAATTCTACTCTTAAGAACTTCCAAGGATGGAAATTCCACAATTTCACTAGGTAGCCTCATAGTTAAAGTTCCTCTAACCCACATTTCCCCGGCTGAAGGTTGGGGCCATTCCTCCCAGTTCTGTCCCTTATGGCCACAAAGAAAAGTCCATCTCTATCCTCCTATAATTGCTCTTCAGAAATTTGAAGACTGTTATCAAATCTTCCCCTGTCTTCTCTTCTCCACACTAACTCTTTCAGCTTTTTTCATACATTGCCTCCGTTGCCCCTACTCATTTTTGTTCCCCTGAGCTAGACTCTTTCTAAACTGGCCACATCCTTTTTGAAGTGTGGGGCCCAAAACTGGACACAGTACTCCAGGTGAGGTCTCAGCAGTGCTAAATAGACAAAAAGAAACACTTTTCTTGATTTGGAAGTGATACTCCTATTAATACAAATCAAGAGGCTTTTTTTGCAAAAAAGAACACACTGTTGGTTCATATGTAGCTGATGGTCCACTGTAATCCCCAAGTGCTTCCCTGCAGAACTGTGGCCTAGCCACTCATTTCTCAGTCTATATTTGTACATGCAATTATTCTGTCCCAAGTGCAGGACTTTGCACTTGTCCTTGTTGAATCTCATTGGATTGATTGCGTGCCATTTCTCCAGTTTATCCAAGTCATTCTGTATCCTACCCCTAACATCTGGAGTATCTGCAACTTGACCCAACTTGACATATTCTGCAAAATTGCTAACCACAGTGTAAGTGCACATGTTAAAAAAGGATATATTAAAAAATGTCTCAGCATCCTTAGATATTCCCTTGTTACTGGACATACAGCAGCAGGATCCACCCCATCTTGCCCAGCTCCTCTACCAGCCCTGTGAGCCCAGTAAAATGGCTCTGCAGGCCAGATGCAGCCCACAGGCCATATCTTTGACACCCCTGGTTCAGAACTACCAACCTCATCAGAGCTCCAGACATAGAAAGAAGCCATGTCTTGGTGCTACTGACAGTAGGCAATTGAAAATATGTCATCACAAATTCCTAGAACCAGCTGTGGGTAAGGAAGGCATACACCTGGCTCCCTCCCTTGGTTGTATGGAACTGCCAATTATAGCTGTTGATGAGTTTTTTTCTGGGAGGATGCTGGGGCTTTCTTAACATGATTCCCCACCCTCCCAGGAAATTCTGTGGAAGATATCAAAATAATAGGGTAAATGGTGCTGCTGATGACAAATTTATAAAAGTATTAAAGGGCCTGAAGATACAGCAGAGTAAGTGACCTACCAAATTCATGGACCTACTGAGAGCTGTAACACGGCTGGTGCCACCATTTTAAAGGAGGAGCAAAGCGCCCCCATGCCTCTGATTGCCTGAGGGGTGCTGCAAGCCCCACCCCTCCCAGGCATTGATTAAAAGCCCTAGCTGGAGCTGCCTGCCTTTATTCAGTAATTATCATCCTTTTTAAAGGGCAGAGGGTGATAATTAAAGTAAACAAACAGTTTAAGCCTGTCAATTAAACATTTCCCATACCCAACTGAAGTGTAAAGCTAGCTACCTGGCTAAAATAAAGCAATGGAGACAATGAAGTTTAAAAATTACCAACTGTAAATTTTATTAAAGAGGAACACCAACACTATACTAACACCAAGTATATACACTTACTAAATCAGCACTTTAATTAAAGTATAGACAGAAAGAGCTTAGGAAAATAAACCTGTACTATGCACAACATGAACTGGAAGGAAAGCCAACTATATATACTTTATTACAGGACATTAAAAAAAGCAGGTAACTGAAACCCATGCTAACCTTAAGAGAGGCTGTTGAGGCATTAAGCATAACCATGCTACACCCAGCTGCTCTGTAGGGTGAACACTTGTCTGTAGGCAGAGATGGCATGCTCAGCCTCAACTGAGTATGTTGGGATGCTGAGATAGTGCCTGACCAGGGCATATAGGTGGGGAAAACAGTCATGGACAGAATCCCAGAACTCAAGCACACTCACAGGTATCCAGCACTCCTGCACAAAGTTTATGTAAGTGGCACGTTCACCATCATGGTCTGCCCCCCACCCTGGATCGCTGTCAGGAGCTGAAGGTCCCAGAAACACCTAGCTGGGGTCCAAGATGTGAGCAGCACACAGAAAGGCGGCAGCCAACTGTCTGAACTGCAGGGGAAGGTATGGGTTGTACCTGTAATACTGACTGAGTTTTACAGCTACTGCCTGGAGCAGCTCCTGTCTCCGCTGGTTGTCCTGAGGACAACTTGACAGTTCTTGTGATGCCCTGTCCTCCACCCAGCTGATCAACTCCAGTTTGTTGTATGCCTGGTGGATCACAGTCTGCCTTCCCTTAAACCATGTCAGAAGCTCCATGAACAAGGTGGTTGTCAGCAATGAATGTCACTTGATCCTGAAGGCCAGCTCTCCCCAAGAGATCCCAGAGCTCAAGCAGGCATTGCATTGAGTGCAATGTCCAGCTCCTCACCCATGAACCACTGGTAGTACTGCATGTGCTTGGCATGGTAACAGACTGTGTTGAACCACGAGTTCCACTGAGTGAGGATAGGCTCCAGTGGCAGGAACAGAGCGGCACATGGGTCCCCGCATTGACTAGTGATTTAATGTCCTGTAGCAGATCTTACACCCTGAAGTGCTTTAAGACTTTCTTGAAGGAGGACACCAGGCTGTCCACCTTGGGGAACTGTGTGCGCGAGATATCACCTACTAGGGAGAGAATGTACGCATTGCAGATGACACGAACAGCATTGGGCAGCATTCCCTGGAGCATGTTGGAGAAAGCCTTACACATGTACATGGCACTGTCAGAGAGGAAGGCTAAGACCTGGTTAACGTCAACGCCATAGTTGCAAAGTACCTTCACACTATGGCTTGAGACATGGTGGAAAAATTGACTGAAGTGAGGAGGACTGGCTCAGTTTGAAGTCCAGGGAGGTCCCTGTCAGTCCAGCTCCCTGATACAAAAAAAAAAAAAACATGCTGCAGTTAGTTGTCCTGAGGGTTGGTGTCCTGGTGTCTGTCTTGAAGAGGGAGGAAATGGTTACTTGCTTCTTCTTTAGACTGTCAACCTCTGAAGCAGCTTTCCTTTTGTTTGTGCATCTGACTCCAGGTGCCAACTGATGCTGCCTTTCCTAGTCACATCCAGGGTTGGGTTGCAGGTGATGCAGAAGAGTTTGTCATCATCTGCATGTAGGGCACCTGCAGGATACTGTTTGGCACAGTCTGCCACTGACATGTACTTGGCAGTCTTTGATGGCTTCTTTGTGTTCATGCCTGCTTTTTGTCAGGCCGACCCCTGAATGGTTTCTGGACTGAGCCAAAGTAAGAGGCTCAGCCTCTAATTTACTTTGCTTCAGCCGTCATCCCACTCCCCACCCCCTCCCCCTCTTCAGGAGAAGGGGACTTTTGCTAGGCTTTACTCTGCTCCCCCCTCCTCTTCTGGAGACAGAGAGACAGGCACCTTTCTTGCCTCTCTCCCCCCCTTTCTCCCCCTGCCCGCTTCAGGAGATGGGCAGACTGCCTTTTTTTTCTCTTTGCTTTCTTCCCCCTCCCCCTGCCCTTCTAGGAGACAGCTTTTTTCTGGCTCTTCAGCTTTTTTAATATAGCCAGTTCCCCACACTTTTTCATGGGGAACTGGGTATTTCACAGAAGGCTGCCAGTTACACAACTTCCATGAAATCATGTATTTGGTAGGTCCCTAAGCAGAGTACTTACTGGGATCTCAAGTGCATCTAGGGCCCTTTTGTCCCTCCTTGTCTGCCACAGCACAGACACTATATGGGCAAATGCTATCATAGTGATGTTAATCTGACCCAATTGTGAGAACGGTGTATTGAAAAGTTCCATATTATTTTCTTGTTGGATTGACTGTTTGGCAGTGATACACACTGAAGATCTAAAGATCACAATTTTCATGACTTGTGGGCTGACATTGAATAAAGTAGTGTTCTGGTTTTGAGAACTTAAGGAATTCCAAATACAAGATGGAAGCTTGCTTACCAAATGGCTCATTGCTCACTCCTTTTAAAGATTATAATCACAGTGGAGTCTATAGCTTGCTTCCTTTGAAGTTACTGACACTGTTCTGGTGCGTGTTGCAGTCTAAGTTTGCTGTAAAAGACTGCAAGCAACAAAACCATAGAAGAACAGGGCAAGGTAAGAAAAGAGTATGGTCAGAAATCTTAATGGAACTGTTTAGGGAGATTCCTCTATAATCCAATTAGCACCTTCTTGAAAGACAGGTGATAGTTCAGGAGACAGCCATGAGCAGGTCCCAGTATAGCAAAGAAAAAAAAAAAGTCAGATCCTTAGCTTTAGCAAACCGGCAAATCTCCTGGCAAAAATCCCATGGCCACACCTTGTGGCATATTAGGAAAAATGCAGACTCCACAATCACAAGATGCATTGCATTTTGGTTAACATCTCTTAAGGCAATTGTTTCAGGCCATCTGCAAATTCAGGTTGGCATTATTCCTTTACCTTATGCTTGTTTAGGTTTTTCTGTAAACATGAGGACTGAGAAAAAAATTTAAATGTTAAAACAAAGGAGAAAACAAAGAATTTATGATCCCACCAAAGCCTGTTCACAGTCCCATAGGAGATCTTAGTACACAAGTTAATAACCCCTTATTATGACAGATTAATTGGGTCTATGCTCTGTTGGTTTTGTTGGTTACTTAGATAGCTGTAATGTGTATTATAAGCATTATTTAAGTATGCTGAGGCTGAGTCCCATTATAGAACAACTGAGGATACCACTGACATCAACTATATGACCTAATGTGGTTAAACTGATAATGATACACTGATAAAAAACAGCTTTACATAATACTACCCTCCTTTTCATCCTGGACTGTCTGAATAATATTATCTTTTCTGGAGCAAATTTGGGCACTGGCAGTTGGTGACACAAAATTTTCTAGCACTCAATACTTTGAAGATAGCATTCTTAATTAGGGCATCTCATTCCATGTGTGCTCTTTCTTCATGTAATGTACAAGTCAACAGTCACCTTAGCAAGCTTCAAAATGTCATCAAAACTTGCAAGAGTCTAATACTAGACCCCCATAATTTTTTAAACAACATATGCAATCTGTTGTCAGAACATTGGCTTGCTTTAAGAAACAGTTACATAATGCAGCATCTGTTGTCTCACTGTGGCACTAAAGTGAAACACTATGATTTGGTTATTTCCAAACTTAAATACCCTACAGCCAGTTATGGGATGGAGAGACCACACTCCTAACCTAGAATGCCACAAAAAAATCAGATACATCCTATATGAGTGATATTTTCAAGGCTTATATGCCAAGCTAGGTCCTAAGGTGCCACGAAACAAACTAGTCTCTCATTTCTTCCAGTTTTGAAACATTAATATTATAGATTCAGAGCCAGAATTGCTTTTCTTGTGTCAATTAATAATACTGATAAGGTGTCAGGCTTTAAATACAAGATTAAGAACTATTTGTTTATTCTAGTATATTTAAAATCAAACTATAAATTTACTATTTTTAGAGGGCATAGAAGCATAAGACATGCAACCTAGTGTACAGTGTATTTTAAATACATTTTCCATTTAGTCTGGGCAGGAACGCACTGTTGAGGGTACAGAGCCCAGTCACTATGTATACACATTCCAATTATTACATTTTAGTTAAGACTTTATGACATTTCCTACAAAGTCTAATTAGCTAGGAGGTTAGGGCCCTTCGTCATGTAGCACCTCATCAATCATGAAACTTAAACTATTAAAGATGGAAACTATAACAATTTTACATGAAAAATTTTGTGCTGTATATAAAAGCAAATATTTTCTGAGCCCATATTTATTATCTTATTCTTCTTCACTCCAAAGAACTACCTGGAAGAATTTCTATAAGCTGTTATCCTAAGAGAATCCTACAGGGCATCCTGTACCTTCTTCTCTTTCCAAACGGCTCCTGTTTTCCACACCAAAAAAAAAGCATACTCCAAGGAAATGTGACAAGAATTTATAGATTAAAAACAAAAGGAATGAAATTGACCAGGATTAGCTGCTATAAAAGGGAATAAATTGAAAGCAGAGAAGGAGTGCCATCCATTTCAGCACTTTCTACCTCCTGTGAACATGGAATATGCCTTGGCCTTTTAATCTACAGTTTGGCCGTAGTCACAGAATTCGTACATACTGGTAAGTGGTACACAAAGATTTCTGAGGTCTGCCCCTCTGCATGCTAAACTGACAGATATGAGGTGTAAGACTAACTTTGCCAGGTTAAACATGGCTATTAAAGCAGCATACCCAGGTTTACTGGCACTAAAATGAAATACTAGTGCCAAAGATTCGAAAAGAAAGAAATTTTAAGTAATACTGCACCTCTGACATTGACATAAGTTTATTATTATTCCATGCCAATGCACCTTTATCCAAACCCTCCAAATGCATGCTGTTCCAGTCCTGGGCCTCCCTTAAGACTGCCAATTATGCTGAATAGTGTGGTGGTTTTCCAATTTGGTCAAAATGACACTGAAACCACTGCATAAAAGGACAGTGCATTATCAGCTCATTATCTAGCCCATTACTTTCTCTTGCTACTTGTTATCTTATATGTGTTCAGATGTCTTCCTGTAGGACACACCACATCTCTTCTGTGGGATTTTTTTAATCTTTCATGTACAACAGAAACCTCCTGCCTGTGAAAATGTTGCCAGTGCTTTTTTTTCATTCCCATCCTTGTTAGTGAGCACTCAACAGAATGATTTTACTCTTCAAGCAGAACAATTGTTCCAAATAAAATTTAAACACTTTCATCACAAGGTGGAATTTTATTCCCTTAAATTTTGTATTTTTAAATAAGGCATATTAGAGTAACCTATTAAAGAAGTGAAGTAATATAGAGCTGCACACACTTCAACATAAAATTTTATATAGTTAGGTCAGTTTAAGATCTTACTGATAGAGCTAGGCAAAGCTTTGGGTGGTGATTCGATTCAGAGGAGATTCGGTCTGATTCCGTAGCCAAATCTCAGAATACAAATCGAATCAGGGGACCAATTTAAAGGTCTGAATTGATTCAAAGCGAAGATTCAGAGAGCTTTGATTATTCAGGCAGTCCCCGGTGGCTGCAGCAGGGAGCTGCAGCTGACTCTGAGCTGGTAAGTACTAGGGGTAGGAGAGGGGGGGCTGGGGAGGGGACCATGGAGGGACCCCTGCCAGCTCCCGACCCCTCCCTTCCCTACTCCCCCAGCCACCTCTTGGTTGCCCCCTGCCCGCCCCAGCTTGGTACTTTAAAGAAAAGCCCTGGTGCTCACCAGGTGCTTCTGGGCGGGGGGGGCAATCCCTGCTGCTCCTCACTGCCCCATGCTG
>NW_017728997.1:27642020-27645962 GCF_001723915.1 Gavialis gangeticus | reverse complement strand
TCAAGCAGAACAATTGTTCCAAATAAAATTTAAACACTTTCATCACAAGGTGGAATTTTATTCCCTTAAATTTTGTATTTTTAAATAAGGCATATTAGAGTAACCTATTAAAGAAGTGAAGTAATATAGAGCTGCACACACTTCAACATAAAATTTTATATAGTTAGGTCAGTTTAAGATCTTACTGATAGAGCTAGGCAAAGCTTTGGGTGGTGATTCGATTCAGAGGAGATTCGGTCTGATTCCGTAGCCAAATCTCAGAATACAAATCGAATCAGGGGACCAATTTAAAGGTCTGAATTGATTCAAAGCGAAGATTCAGAGAGCTTTGATTATTCAGGCAGTCCCCGGTGGCTGCAGCAGGGAGCTGCAGCTGACTCTGAGCTGGTAAGTACTAGGGGTAGGAGAGGGGGGGCTGGGGAGGGGACCATGGAGGGACCCCTGCCAGCTCCCGACCCCTCCCTTCCCTACTCCCCCAGCCACCTCTTGGTTGCCCCCTGCCCGCCCCAGCTTGGTACTTTAAAGAAAAGCCCTGGTGCTCACCAGGTGCTTCTGGGCGGGGGGGGCAATCCCTGCTGCTCCTCACTGCCCCATGCTGTGAGGAGCAGCAGGGCCGGGAGCTGGGGCACGTGGAGCAGCCATGGCTGGGCTGGGAGGGGGTGGGGGATGGGCCTGGCTTAGCTGATTCAGAGATTCACCAAATCAAATTGGGACAGTGATTCGAAACACCGAATTGAATCACTGGTCTCCCAAATCAGCTGAATCCAAAGTGAATTTTAGCTGCTTTGCACAGGCCTACTGAATAATAGTTTTAAATGCTGTGGAACAAACTGTGCCTCCTCCTTAAAATCAAGCATGATTAATTTAGAATTGGATTAGAATTTAGAACCCAGGGCAGCAATACAAAACAATGTTATGGTCCTTTGTTACATAGAGTTGGCTATTACTCTGCGAGTATTCCCACTTACACAGCCAAGTGTTACTTAGGTCTCCTGTCTGTTCATTGGAAAAGACAGGATACCCAATTTGTTCATTGGAAAAGACAGTATAGCCCACTAGACAGACCAACTGTATTCTTTAAAATCAATTCATATGTTCATATTGCTTTTTACTGGTTCTATTTGGAAGGTACATTTTCTTGGTGAGGGATAGATGCAACTTCGATGCTAAGCATCCAAATGGATGGCTTCCACTGGTTGTAAAGACAACAGTGGGAGAGAAGTATCCAAAGGACCAATGACTGCAAATGAGTGAAGCAAGACAGAAGGGAGTTAAGTATCATGGAAGCCCATAGAAGAGAAGAGAAAGAAAAAGAACACAGCAGGAGCAAACCACAAGGAGACCCCAAAGAAAACAACAGAACAGTTGGGAGGGGGAGAAAAAATGAAGGCTAAAAGTGTGATTAGCTTAAAAAGAGAAAAAAAATACATTAAGGAAGAAGGCAGGGCAGGATGGCACCTTGAGACTAACTCGTTCAGAAACATGTAAGCTTTCATAGGCAAGAATCTACTTCTTCAGCATCTGACAAAGTAGGTTGTTGGCTACGAAAGTTTGTCTTTCTGAAAAAGTTAGACTCTGAGGGCATTTTTACATGTGCTCCCAGAAGTGGTGCCAGGTGCTTTAATTACTGAAGCCGTTCACATCAACATAATGTCATCTTGATATGGCAACTGCTTACAGAGAAGAGTTGCATTTGGAAGTTATTTTAATATTTAACTGTCTTTAATACAGTAAAGAGAGGTAGTTAGCCATGTTGGTCTGAAGTTAAGCATTGTTAGTCTAAAGTTAAACAGAAGACAGGGCAGGGTGGCACCTCAGGGCTCCTAGACACATGCAGGGAGCCTGCTCTAATATGCTGGAAATCCAGTGTGTCCAAGCAGACTCAATTAACTGAGTCTGCTGGAGCACGGAAATTGACATGCTCCAGCAGCCTTGTGCATTACGTGTATTAGCATTGCCATGCAGCCCTGTGCTGAAAAAATGGCAGCGGGGCACTTTGAACTAAAGCTCATTGGATGTGTTTTATTTAAAAGAGCCCCAACACCATTTTGCTAGCACAGAAATGTGTGGCGATGCTGACAAACATGATGCACGAGGCTGCCAGAGCACATCAATTTCTGTGTTCCAGGAGATCTGATTAATAGAATCTGCTCTGATGCGCTGGATTTCCAGAGCATCGAAGCAGTCTCCCTGCATGTATATAGGAGCTTTGAGGTGCCACCCTACCCTGTCTTCTATTTAACTTCAGACCAACATGGCTCTCTTTACTGCATTAAAGACAGCTAAATATTAAAATAGCTTCCAAATGCAACTTTGCCCTGTAAACAGTTGCTATATCAAGATGACATTATGTTGACATAAATGGGAGGGGAAATGAACCATGAGACTGAATGCTTTAAAAGCATGGTCTGCACAATGGAAAGTTTGAAAATTGCTATTATGCAGTTGTTATAAAAATATTACAGCAGCAACACTGC
Source organism: Gavialis gangeticus (assembly GCF_001723915.1). Lineage (NCBI taxonomy): Eukaryota > Metazoa > Chordata > Crocodylia > Gavialidae > Gavialis > Gavialis gangeticus. The sequence goes on along the minus strand of NW_017728997.1, from coordinate 27,643,485 downwards.
AATACTTCAGGCTACCACTGTAAAATACTGTAGATTGATAAAATACTGTAGATTTGCATAACAAAATGACTTTGAATAAGCAGAGTGGGGAAAAAAACACAAACCTTGCATATGGTCAAGTTGAACCACTATCTCAAAATGTCTATCACAGAGCATAAAAACACACATGTCCTGTGCCACTCTAATGAATGAAGGACAGACTCATATAGCCAGTGCTGGCAAAAGGGTGAGAAACGCCAATGAATTAAGCAAAAAAAGGGGGTGGTTTAAGGACTACAGAAGTTTTGTATAATCAATCTAAATATGGATGGGCTCAATAAGGAAACTAACTTCTTAATTTTGTTAGGAAAGTCTGAACCTACAGAATTTCTACTTGCGAACCGTACACCAGACATAAGGAAAATAAACAGCAAACATATCCTTTATAGTATCAGGATCCGAATTTATTTAAACAATTGGGGAAAAAAGAGGATAATGTTTCAGTTTAAACTTTCTTTAGATCAATCATCTGTGAATGAATTTATCTCTAAACATGTTGGAAGTGAATTCTATACTCCTGAAGGTCTCATAGCAGACTGTAAATGAGACCTGACCATCATTTTGAAAACATTTCTAAGCATTGTATTCCTTCCCTAGAAATAAATTTGTGCTATAATTATGATCTTACATAATTATTTTGGGATATGTCAGTGTAAATCAACACCTAGATATTACAGCAATATGCTTACTAACTAGTAATTCCGAAGACAGTCAAATGTACACCTAAATTTGATGGAATGATCGCAAGAATGATTCGACTCACTTTCTTTGAACAAGTATTCCAATTGATCGGTCCATTCATAACTAAAGTAAGAATTTGGCCCTTACCACAAAACATGAACTTCAGACATTTTCTGATTCAATATATTATTCAAGATAAATGGAAAGAGTACTGTCAATCTTAAGGAAACAACCACTTTGCAATTACTTCTTATGAAGATATATTTATCTCATTGTATCCTGTGAACATTCCAAAGAAAGCACTTACTAGACTGTAATATGAGTGAACACTGATATTTAGTTAGGAGTAGCAGTGTGGCTCTAGATTTGTTATTTTCATTGAAAAGTCAGGTACTTTCAAAGGCTACTATTTGCTGTTTTACATATGGGTAACCATAGATGAGAGAATACACTGCCTTTCAGCTGATTGAACTTGAAACTGTACAACTTTAATCAAGTGGAATAAAAATCCGTTTGAAAGGGTTGTTACTGTGCAGCCCAGGGCTTTCTACAAAAAAATCGGAGAAAGGTCGAGAATTTGCTGTACTTATTAGACCCTGATGTAATAATATTGAGTCATTAAAAAGAAAAAAAAATGAACTATATTTTATACTCATGAACATTCAAGGGCTACAGGCTGTACAGGAGGGACACGACAGGAACGAAAGGTGGGGGCGTGGCACTCTATAGTAAGGAGGAATACACA
>NW_017728997.1:27640220-27641895 GCF_001723915.1 Gavialis gangeticus | reverse complement strand
GATGATCTACTCAGGTCCCTACCGACCCTAGAAACTATGAAACTATATACCTACTATATATATAATTCTCAGTTGAGGTCAAGAACAAACTATATCCAATCCAGGATCAAAGACACTTAAGTCTTGTTATTTTCCATGTCACTAAGATTACAAACAAGAGTCAAATATCCAAAACCAGAACATCAACTAATATTTTCTTGCCCCCTGTCACAGATTGCCTGCTAAGGGGTGCTTGCTCAGGACTACTGTGGCTTTATTTGGTCTCTGAGTGTCCCCCGACAGAAGCCATGCCTGGGCTGGTGGAGCAAGGGGGCGCTCAGGCTCCCTCCCCCTCTGAGACCCTGGCCTTTTGGTCCCTCTCACTCCCTGATTCCCCATGACCACAAGGAGGTTGCAACCAGTTCTGCTCCTGAGAGAGAAGACCTAGAACAACCCAAAGTTTCAAGCGGCAAAACAGACAGTCTCTTCAGTAAGGGTATTTGCCAGAGCCAGAGACTCTGTTCCCCTCCAAAGGGGTTAAGCAGTCTGTCTCTTCCCAGTCCAGCACAAACAGCCCTGAACACCCTTAAAGAAAAAACAGGCTATTCTCCCATATGCAAAGTTATTTTAATAGATTTTAATAGATTTTCTTTCCCTATATGGACAATAAAGAAAAGTAATCCTGTCTTCCCAAGTGCAGCCAACTGAATTAGCATTATATGTGGACAGTTGTCGAAACCCCAATTTATATGATTAAGAACTATGGACACAGAAGAACAGTAGATTTAGTCCCTGTTTTTTTGCTAGATTAAGAGTAAGGTACTCTAGGAAATTAATTAATTATCTTCTAGTTTCTCATAACATTTTTTTGTCTTACCTTTTTCTGAAGGACATTGATTTTTCTTTCCTTTACTTCTAACATGTCTTTCATATCTCGAATCTCTCCAGCCAGGGTTCCCTTCTCTTCTGTGAGGTCTTGCAGTTGCTTTGTTTTTTTATTAAGAAAAGTTTCTTTTTCCTCCAGTCGTAATCTCAAGGCATCAACCTGTAATCAGTAAAAGAAACACACATTCAGATTTTGAGGAAAGAATATTAGTAAATACAAGTTTCAGTTATGTATGTTTTTCCATTCTAGCCCCCTGTTTTCTGTCACTTATGAAGCTTTCACCTTTTTGGCTAAAATTTTGCAGACCATATCTCTGCACAAAAGGTGTTTAAATTCAACTCAATGAAATAAATGCAGCTTCACATAAAAACATTTGCCAATCTAAGTTTTTTTTTCTGAACAGCTCTAAGGCAGTAATAGCTAGTATAGTACTTTGAAATTCAGTACTGAAACACCCTTGAGTTCTACAGGCAATGAATAATTTAGTAAAACATTCATTTGGATTTGATAATCCTACAGGTCACTGAAAACGACTTAATTCACAGGCAGTGCATTTTTTATTCTTTTCTAAGACCATAAGGAAATAACTAGGAACAGAGGCCGTGTGTAGATGAGACAAGAGGATTGTGTGCACAACACTTTAAAGTGGGCTAAATGCTTTTGCACCACTTTAATGGTGTCAGTGTTTGCACGCCTTGGCGGCATATTCCATGTTAATTCCAGCCGCTTTAGGAAATTCGGCGTCATAATGCACCTTAAATGAGGGACTCCTTGAAGGATTTTTAGTAATGCGCCTCAAGTGACTCCTTA
>NW_017728997.1:27624879-27635220 GCF_001723915.1 Gavialis gangeticus | reverse complement strand
TTTTCCCCTACCTGTCCTTCTGTCTGCGGCTGCGGTGCTGCCTGAGCTGGGTGCCTGTGGGCAGGGGCCGCCTGGGGGAGGGCCGCCACTGCCACAGAGGGAGGCACCAGCCCCTCCCCCCGCCCAGCAGCCCAGGGACTGCTCCGCTTGCCAGCAGCTCACCCTCCCTTCCCCGCTGCCAGAGGCAGGTAAGACATGGGTGTACATAACATGGGGGTTTACTTCACCCTAAATTGAAGAGGTGTTTTTTAAAACCCACTGCTTCAATTCAGGGCCCCCATTTCATCTACACATGTCCAGAAAACTACACTCAGCCTGAAAAACAACCCTGATATTATCATAAACAGGATGATATGGGGGGGTGCCACTGCTGTCATGGACAAAACATGCATACAGGGAGCCCAGAAACAACTTTCCAACATGGAATTCTACAAATTCCTGACCAAGGACCATACAGCACAACAACAGGAAAAACTAAATGACCCCTTAACAATAGTGTTAGACTGACAGTATTTGGATCTTAGGGAGCATTGGATTTGCAGCTGAATAAAAGGCCTAGCAAGCTGCTAACTACAAAGCAGAATGGTATGTTAAAAGTAATCTTGCAAGATGCTTAGGCAAGCATTTTCCTAACAGTATAGTAGTGTTGTAAGATATATAACTCATTGTGTAAGAAGAACAGAATGCAGTCCACCGGCTATCGTTAGGAGACAAAGCAGAAGCAAGACCTTGGAAATGGTGAAGAAATCAGCAAGAAGCCACAAGTGACTGAAAGAAGCTGGGGTCAGGGTCTTAGGCATGTGCTCATAGCAAAAAGACATGTAAATAAGTGAAATACGTAGGCAATTCCATGCTAGTGAAGTAAACAGTAAACAGTGGTGGAGCTTAAGATGGGAATGAGTAAGAGTGGAACAAAGGAGGGACAAAGGTGGGGTAAATGTTAATGAACATGAACCAAGGTGTATAAATGTGGAAAGAACTGATGTCTGGGGCTGCTCCCCAATTTTTGGGAGCTCGCTCAAAGCTGCCTCCACTTTGAATAAAGCTGTTGACGAGCAATGTGTGCAGGTGATGCATGATGGCATCAATCTGTTGTCTCCCCAGTTGTTGAGCATCACGTGGAGTTGATATACTACCTCTGAAAACAATGAAATACTACCTCTGGAAACAATGGAGAGGATTAATGTTTCCATCTCCCAGAAATCCAGGCCAAGAAACTTTTACCTATTATCCACAAGATCCAAAAGCCTGGCAACTCAGGGTGTCCCACCATCTCTGACTCTGACATTGTCACAGAGTGAGTTTCTGACTACTCTAGCCTATTCCTGTATGCCACTGGAGCTGCCACTTATTGGAAAGACTCCACAGATTTCTTAAATTCGGCTTCACATGAAAACAGATTATAGGCCATAAAGAACATTATCTCCATTAAGGAGACTGCTTCTATTCTGACTGTACTTTCCCAGTTTGTCTTCACACAAACTATTTCAGATTTGGGGACTCCCCATACCTACTAAAAAACAGCACTGCCATGGGCACATGTATAGCTCCCTAGTATGCCAATATATTTATGAAAGACCTTGAAGTCTATTTCTTCCTTAGCTGTCCTCTCATCCCTTATACACCTAAGGTTCATCAATGACATCTTCATCATATGAATAGTAGGGCTGTGAGACATTTTGACAGCCATTTTGTTTCAACACTGTTTTGACTCATTTTGAGGTCAAAAGAGCAAAATCAAAATGAAACAAAGGCCATCAAAGTAGCCTTGAAACAAAACAAGGCTAGTTGAAATGTTTCGGAAGTTGAAACATTTTGACCATAGCGCTGGGGATGGGAAGTCCCTGGCATTAGATCAGCCCAGGGCAGGGAGGCATCCCCCTAGTGTGGGGGATAGGGAGGCAGCCCAGCTGGACTGACTCCCTATCCCCAGCAAAATGTCAAAATGGCATCAAAACAGCCTTTCTGTTTCGACACAATGGAATGGAACAGCTTGTTTTGAATTGAAATGAAATTTGAAACAGAACACTGTTCCATCAAACCATCGAAACTCAAGGCGAAACGGAACAGTGCCACTTTGCACAGCCCTAATGGATATATAGGAAGGAATCCCTAGAGAGCTTCCACCAGGACATTAACTACTTCTGCCTCTCCATTAAAATGACTCAATCCAGCAAATCAATTTCTCAGACGTCAAGGTGAAGGATTGCAATGGCCACATCACCACCATAAGTAGCACAGACACTGTGATAAATAAAGTGGAACTAGATAAGAAAAAGAACAAAAACTGAACTAAACTGAAAAACTATACTCCTCCTATTTCTTCTTCTAGCCTGAATTCAGTGTAATGGAAAGAGAAACTTATGTAGTTTAAGTGAAAGCCAACTGAGGATTAATAAGCCCCAAGTGCTTAACTTTATATTTTAATTATATTTAAAAACACAATTAAGGCCCCAATCTAGCAAAGCACTGTAAATATATGCTTAACTTGAACAATTACTACTTTAATGTGAGTTATTCCTCATATTGGTTCCTTGAATGATCACTTGTCACCAAGTCACCTTGTAAGTGCATAGTGCTCCATTAAATGTGGCTAGCTACACATTCGTGAGCAACAGCCAGGCAGCACACTACAGAAGACTGGGAGGGGAAATTCTGACCAAAATAGCAGGACAGAGGCTTAGTTTTAAAACAAATTATGTTCTGCCCAACTGTTATTTTAAAACCATCATACATAAACCATTAAATATTATATCTTTAAATTTAATCTTTATATAAACAAAGCCTAATTTTTAAATAAAATAATACACACAGGAAAATCTATTATATCCACAAAAATATTAGGATAACCTAACTGCACATAAAATTTGATCCTCTCACGTAAGTCCATTTAAGAGTTCCTCTTCAAAAATTCCTACTTTTTAAAATGTCACTGGAGATCGATAAAATTGAACCACTGTTAGAGCTAATCTTTATGGATTCAATTCTGCATTCCTTGCACATCCCGAACTCCCATTAAAGTCAAACATGGGTTACAGAAATAAGAACAATTTATTCTTAGTGAACTGTGTCTGTTTGTTTTTGAGAAGACTGTTTAATAAGCCAAAAATTTTAGTGAGGGTGACGGGAGTGAAAAAGGAAAGGCCAAAAATCATATTATGTTGGCTACTTCCAAGCTTACTTTTCCTCCACTGAAGGATGACCAGCATATCTAGCTTGGAAAGTATACAAAATAACTTGGCCAACTTTTGGGTACCGAAATCAGAGATATACATCCAGATGCTCCACAAATCCAAAACCTACTACAGATCTTAATACAGCACTGCAGGTAGAGTAATCAGCTCTGCTAAGAAGCAGAACTAATTAGCCTTAATGTAACACTGTGGGAATGTGATTACACTGCTTCAGGTGTAGCCAATTAACTTTCCAAGAAAGATAATTAACTGGCAGAGAGCAGTGAGGTATCTCAGCAGAACACTGTCTGGTACTGTGACACTGTAGGAGATGGGGACATTGTCCAAATTTAAAGCTATTATTTCAAGGAGTCTTTTGGGACATCGGGGGACAACCCCAAAATGCAGAACTGTCCTAGAAAGTCTGGGATGGTTGGTCACTTTAATACAGAGGCAATTTTACGTTGGACAGAATCTGCAGGGAATATATTACCACCCAGTCAAAGTTAATAGAATTCAAGTCAAAACACTATGAAAGAAAACACACTTCCAGTGGCACCACAGGACTCCTTACATAAAGGTCATTTTTCTGACTTTGTTTGCCTCTGCAGCTGGTCATCATAATCATCAGGTGCCTGTGTTAAATGGAGCTCCATAGGCTGGTATCAGCAGTATGTCTGAGAAGAGTCAAACCTTGTGGGAGTTTTGCAGTATAAGGTTTAAAAACATATGCGGGTGTTGCATCCCTATCAATCTGTATTATGGTAACACTTTAAGTTGCTACAACCACACTATTATTCCTCCAACAAACTAAGAGATTGTGCAGAATTGTTTTTCATGTTTTTTCTTTTCCTCCTTATTTCTCCTTTCTAGTCTTCCTCCTTCACATGTCTTCCTCTCAAATACCCTGTGGGGAATCACTGTACACACACTCCGGTTTGAGAAGCATAGTCCTAGAATAACTTCGCGGCCAGCAGTGCACTGCAGTTTCATGAGAAATTGTAGGTTAATGCAAATTTCATATATAAAATTTGCAACAGCAGAAAGTTGTATATTGGACTAAGTAGACATTTTACTGAAAAATATATTTAATTCATAATAAAAAGATAGAATTCAGCAAGCAAGGAAAAAATAATTCCACATTTTTAAGCAATACAGTTAGAATAATCAGAAAGGATCATGTATATTAATCAATCTACCTTTTCCAGGTTGTTAAGCAGAACACTGTTAAAATACAGAATAACCTGAAAAGAAATCTGATTTATTTTGATTTATAATCTGAGTTTTGTACTGCTAAATTTGTTCTGAACAAAAGTCTTTGCAAAGCCACTTTTACAACTCAGTTTGGGACTAATGTAAATAATCTATTGGATCTCAGGATACATGTTCCTCCTGCTCTTAAAATGGCTCATTGCTTTTCTGTAAACTGGGGAAACTAGTATTTATATACTAGTTACCTGGAATTTCTTCTATTATATTTTTATTAAGATTTTTAATAAGGAGAACGTCACAATAGGTCGTCTTTCAGGTCACAAGCATTATACAAGTGAGTGACTTTTTAAGTAAAAAATTCAACCAAAAATCACTACCATATTACAGAATGTCAATTTGAACTTGTCTGTCCAAATTAATATCCACAAGTCCTTCTTTATTTTCAACCACTTACCTGGTATGTGCTCTTGAGTTCCATTGTATTCTTAAGACACCAGCCTGGAACTGAGTGCTTAAACAGCAAGCCACACCATTGCTAGCATGCACCCTGAAAATACTGTTCCTAAGGAAGACATTGTGCACCTGATTCTCAGAAGTGCTGATAAGCCACAGCTTCATACATGACATCAACGGGAGTCAGTTTCTCACAACAACTGAAAAAAGGATCTACACCTCCGCACAAGGGAAACAGGGCTACTTAACAAGACTGCACAGCGCGCACACACCTCTACAGCCCAAAAGCAATACAAGACCGATTGGGTCACCCTTCGTCCTTTGGTAGTTACCTGGTAGAGCAGCCTAACGACACTGTCACATCTAGGTTAGATTATGATTGCACCTGACCCTGCCATGTACAACTTTAGGACTTCCTAGGCTATGGCAGAATTTAGGAAAATGATAAATTAGAAGCTGCCAAAAACAGCACCCTGCCATCTGCAGGGTCGATAAGTACTCTCCTCACTCCTGCCACCTGACTGCCACTGCAGAGCCCATCTCCTGCTGTGCTGGTGGGAATTCCCTCTCCCTCCCCCTGCTCCCCACCCTGTTCAACAGATCAACAGCTTGGCTACAGCAGCTGTGGCAGAGCCACCACTGATAGGCAGAGCCAAGCCGCAACATTTTTGTCACAGCTGCTGAGGACACCCAGGTTTTTCTGGGAGTGTTAAAGAGGCAATGGGAATTGCTTTAAGACAGGTAGGGAACCAGTTTTCTTCCCCTTGGGATCAAAATGTAGCCCTAAGAAGTCTGTCTTTGAAACAGGTACTAGTATTTGCACCCTCTTTGTCATGCTACAAATAGCTGACTTGTATGCTCACTTTTTATAGTATTATGTTGGCATATTTAGCATTACAAATGTAACACCTGTCCATGGCACAAGTGTCCCTTAAACTGTTTACCAACAGCTTCCTAAATATACCAAGACTGTAAGAACTGAGCATTTCTTAATCTGGAGTTTGCAGAATCAAACTAATTTATCCATGTAAGTTCTTCTATCCTTTTCAAAATCAGTGTCCTAGTTAGTGTTGTCGCTTTTTATTTCCTTTGTGAGGTAACACTATATTGTTATTTCCAGTTACCATTACCAACACAGTTACAAAGGCATACCAAGCACTTAATAGATAAGTATACGTGAAAGCTCAGATTAAAACCTGCAGGTGATTCAAGATCCCCTTCAAACCTAAAGCTGAAATATTAGACAAAGTACCCTCTCATTACTTGAATGAGGTAGGAAAATATAATTCTCTCTCTATTCTTGTTTTCCAGGAGCTTTCATGGGAAGGAGCAGTTAAGTTAGTGACTCCTCTTTCTTGCCATGGCTGTCAGCAGGACACACACATTTGTTCCAACGACACCACTAAGACCCTTTCCTTCACTCTCCTTTGGTAACCAGTTCTCTAGCTGGGACACTGCTGTCTGCGTAAACACTGATGGAATGAGTAGATGATCCCTGTTATATGACTCACAGTAAGGAGCAGCTCTCAGCTGGGGCTCCCATAGATGTGCAGAGCGCTGACTAGGTGCCAGCTGTGGAGAGTGAATAGGCATACATACTGTGTGTGGTCGTGTATGTATAGATTTATTTTCCATTCACAGGAATGCATGCATGGAGCTTGCAGGAACACTGGCTATGTCAGTCATTTTTCCGCCACCTCAAATTTTGCTCTCAGCCTCCAGTAATCATAAACCAAACCTTTCGCATTTCTCAGAAAGTGAAACTACCTCAGCCTGAACCGCATGCAACCTTTTTAGTACAATATAAGCTTGGTATAAGTAAGTATGACATCATTTCATAAGCCAAATCTGAAATGCCAGATGGTGTAAAACCAAAAAGCTGTTAAATAAGCCCCCTGCTTTGTGGAAGGAGCAAAATAGTGTCTTGTGTAGGCCAAGGTTTACTTTCCTGTTATAAATTATCTTTATCTCCCTTGAAAATGTTACCATAAAATCATATCCCTCAACAACAGGGGCTGGAGTGGTGTGGGTGCTAAGGTGCACAGCTGACAGCCCAAAGGCTGCAGGTTTGAGGCCCCAGCAGAAGTGCTCATAACATGGCCTGTTGGATTCCAACAAATCTACAAATTGTTAAATACCTTGTCACAAGGACACAAAAAAGAAAGTTTCCCTCAACAATAACAAAAAATACAATGTAGCGTGACCATGAAAGATTGCCTGTTATCTTGATGCAGTAAGTCTACTGCATTTTAAATATGGTCTGAAAAGAACTAGAACACAGATCATATTACAGCCTCAGGTACATATACAAAACTATAAGCATTTTCTGTACACAAGCCCCCTCTCTTTGGCTTTTCACTCAGCACTGTGTAATTTTACATCTTTAACTTTTTCTCCTCAAGCTTTGGGAGTAAAATTTGGCAATCTATAGAACACCATAATTTTCCAGAAAAACAAAGCAAAATCAGATTCTAAATCTAGCATACAAAGAATTTCAAACACTATTGCATAAGTAAATTGCTTTTTAATTTTGTCTAACTTACTTTTCCTCAGCAACTACTTATTTCACACATATAATACATTAAAACCTGTCATTTGCTGTAGCAAATGCAACACTTTCATAACACTTCAGTATGAGACTACACTTTAAAAAGAAAGGAAAAGTTCATATAAGTGGCAAAAATTGCCAAATTCGAAGTCAAACTTTATTAATCTTCATGTTATCGCTCACCACTCATGGCCAGTTCCAGAAGTGACGTCTACTTCTTTAAGGCCCTGCTGTTCACTGTTTAACTTTTATGCTTATGTCATATATATCACTTAGGAAACCATTTTAACTCTTACAGAGTTTAACTAGGAAATAACACTGAAACAGTAGTTCTTCATATTTTAAGAATTAAACATAAATATTGCCCTGAAAAGTAACTGTAAAATACAATTAACCCAACCCCGCTCCATACTTGCCTTTTAGATCCTTAAGGCTCCCCTCTTATACAGGAAGCTCAAGGTGCAATGGGATTTAATGAGCAATTGTGGGATCATGCATTAGATCCCATCGCACCTTATTACCAGTTCAGGGGGAGCCCAATCTCAGGCTTCCCCTGCACTGTCAAGCTCCCATGGCTAGGAGCCCCATACACCCCAGTTGAGGGTCTCCCAATCACAGGGGTGCCCCACACACCACCAGGCTGGAGGATTGTGCTGTGATCTCCCCACCTTAGTGGTGGAGGAAAACACCTACAGCTGGAGGATCCCCACGATCCACCAACCCTGGGGATTTCCTGCACCCCCAAGCCCTAGGGATCACAGGAGATGTAAACCCCAGGGTCCAAGGGTTTCCCACACTACTGAATGTCGCAGGGCACTAAGGTGCCTGCTCCTTTAAGGGCTGAAACTGCCAAGAGAGAGAGCCCTAGCAGTCAGGCAGGAACCCCACAGGTACAGGTTACTGTGGCAGCAGGCCTAAGGAGGGAATTAGCCTGCACCTGCAGCCAGTCAGCTGACCGGAAGAGACAGGGCCCTGGGCCCATATAAACCCCAAGGCTGGGACTATGGAGTTAGTTCCCTGCCAGCAGTCAAAGGGGAAAGAGCCTCCAGGGATGAATTGCTCAGAGATGCTGCAGCTGCCTGGTATGTGGCACTTAGGGCTAATGGGGATCCAGGAGTTCACCAGGTACCCTTGACTACTATGCACTTAGAGACAGGGAAGAAGTTTGACTCTTTTAAATGAGGCAGAACACACCCTGAAATTTTTGTGTTATGTTACAGCTTAGGGGCTCATATTTTGGTTGCTGTCTTATAATTCTGGAGGATTGGGCTGAGGCTATTGGGGAAGGAGGAGGCCTCACTGGGAGTCCACTACAGCGTGGGAACCCTAGTGCCACAGTGGGCACAGGATTTGGGGTGAACAGGCTCCAGCCCCAAGGGGTGCTGAGAGAGAAGGCTGCGGAGAGCTCAGTGATGACCGAAGGCCAACCTAAATTAAGGCCTTGGAGGGACAACGAATGAATGCCATCTGCAAGGCTTGGGGCATGGTAAGAGGGCAGTTTGGAGCCATGTATCTAGCCCATAAGGCTGAGGGTGTCCTGAGAGGTATCCTAAAAGGGGTTCAAGAACCCACAGGATTCAGCAGGGTCTGTCAGAATCATGCCCAACATAAACTTGAGGGCAGCCTCCCTATTCATAATAATTGCCAACAAGATGTGGCAGATGAGAAAGAAGGTGCCCATTGGGCAGGATTGGCATGACTTTGGGGTATCATGGCCATCCCTAAGGACCCCATCCTGTGACACTGAGCCCTGGGGTTTATGCCGTGATCCCTGTGGATGATGGGGCACCCAGTCACAAGGGAGACCCTGATAAATATGCAAATTATAAAGTTAGTACACATTTTCAAGGTCTAACTCTATAGGTTGGAGCTTTTTACTGTATGATAGCTACTATGCGCATGTAGTTGGTCTTCAGTTAATTGTGCAATGCCTGTAACTTGTAGAAGGGGGCTAAGACTGATATGTTATAAAAGAGAATTATTCAATCAATGACTACATTCAGGACTTGAATGCATTTTTATTTCTCCTAAAGATGTGACTAGGAGCCACATGTACACACTTAAGGCAGAATTTAATCAGAGATGCAGATATTTTAATCCTGTGTGATGATTTATTTATTTATTTATTTATTTATTTATTTATAATATAATATTCTTAGTACATGGATCTCTAGAGAAGTGTCGCCAGCTGATCAAGGGAAGTGATTCTTCCCCTCTATTCTGCACTGGTGAGGCCATATCTGGAGTCCTGTGTCCAGTTTTAGGCCCCCCACTACAGAAAGGATGTGCACAAATTGGAGAGAGTCCAGTGCAAGGCAATCATAATGGCTGAAGCACATGACTTCTAAGGAGATGCTGAGGGAACTGGGGTTATTTAGTCTGGAGAAAAGAAGACTGAGAGGAGGTTTAATAGCAGTCTTTGATTACCTGAAAGATGGTTCCAAACAGGATGGACCTGGACTGTTCTCAGTGGTGGTAGATGACAGAAGAAGGAGCAAAATGGTTTCAAGTTGCAGCAAGAGAAGTTTAGATTAGATATTAAGAAAAATTCTCCCAGTAGAAGGGTAGTAAGGCACTGGAACAGGTTACCCAGAGAGGTTGTCGAATTCCCATCCTTGGAGGTTAAGACCTGGGTAGGCAAAGCATTGGCTGGGATGATATAGTAGGGTTTGAGCAGGGGGTTAGATTAGATCGGGGTGGGCAAAATACGGCCCACGGGCCAGATCCAGCCCATGAGGACACTATTTCTGGCCCACAGGGCCCCTAAAAAGTTTAGAAAATTAATATTTATCTGCTCTTGGTTCCCATCAAAGTGACAGGAGCAAGGGGCAGTAGGACCCAGGGGAAGCCATAATGGGCTCATGCAACAGCAGGGCCCACCCAGCCAGAAACCCAGCAGGGGCTTCTGCCCTGGGACCATGGGGCTACACTGCGCCAAAAAACTTGGGTAAGAGG
>NW_017728997.1:27618973-27619879 GCF_001723915.1 Gavialis gangeticus | reverse complement strand
GCTTGAGATGGGCTAATAAGCGTGCCCATGGGACTTTCCTTTTTAAGCACTAAATGAAAGCTTTTGCATTGCTAACAGGCTGCAAAAGTTGCTTAGGTAATAAGACTCTTTTTCTCTTATCAGTAAAAATGAAAAGGGGGAGGGGGAAGGCCAGGGGCGGACCCCAGGCAGGGAAGGAGCCCAGGGAAAAACTGAGCATGAGGAAAAGCGGCTCCCCACCTACCCCATGGCCAGTGCTCCCTGCTGCAACTGCTCACAGCCTGCACAGGGCTGTCCTGAGCAGGCACAGGCAGCCCCATGCAGGCTGTGAGTAGCTACAGTGCGGGGCACCGGCCATGGGGCCACTTCTTTCTGCCCCCCCTGCACTCAGCACCAGCTTGTAACCCACCCCCACTGCCAGCCTGAGCCCCACATGGCAGTAGCAACTGTGGTCCCCCAGCTTGCCATGCTGGGTAGCATTTGCCATTGCTGCCTCTGCTGCCCAGTGCGTGAGCTCCAGGCCGGCAGCAGCAGCAAACACTGCCTGGTGCAGCAAGCGGGGGGGCTGCAGCTGCTGTGTGCAGCCCCAGCAGAAGAGCCTGGAACCGGTGCGGGGCCCAGGCTGGCAGCAGGGGTGGCTTACAAGCTGGTGCTAAGTGTGTGTGTGTGTGTGTGGGGGGGGGGGTGGAAATCGGCCCCTCCAACGCCCCATGGCTAGCGACCTGCACTGCAGCTGCTCGCAGCCCATGTGGAGCCTGTGTCTGCTCAGGACAGGCCCACGCGGGCTGCAAGTGGCTGCAGCAAGGAGTGTTAGCCATGAGGTGGGCAAGGGGCTGCCTTTCCCTGCGCTCTGCACCAACTCCTTTCCTGCTAGCAAGCATGGGGTTGGGGCTGCACACTGCCCCCCACCTGTACCACAGGGCTGGG
>NW_017728997.1:27607178-27618962 GCF_001723915.1 Gavialis gangeticus | reverse complement strand
CCCTGGGACACTAGTCCCAAGACATTGGGACATTGGTCCAAAGATGGTGATGAGGGGGTGGGGCACCTGTTAAGGGGCAGGTCTACCCATGTGGCCCTCGACAGCTTACCAAAACTAGGTAAGCGGCCCTCCACCTGAAATAACTGCCCACCCCTAGACTAAATGACCTCTTGAAGTCCCTTCCAACCTTAATTTTCTATGATTATTTTACAAAAAAATTATATCTGGAACTACAGGTGCCCACCTCTGCACAACAGTTCCCAACCCTATCATATTCACATGATCATTGTGATGGGTAAACACAAGAGCTGTATTGCATTACCATATTTACTTGCATACCACACACAGTTTTTCCCAAAAATCAGCCTTTCAAAATTGGGGTGTCAATCATACAGGCAAGTTGGGATTTGTTTTTGGTTTTTTTTCTTCACTAAAATAAAAGCATGCAACAACAAAATCATGGATAGACTCCTGCAAGATGTCTGCCATGTTTCTCCCCATCAGGGAGGCAAGGAGTGGAGATCACCTCTCAAGGTCAAAGCAATGGTATTAATCCTTTCACAGACACAGCATGACTAAAAGAAAAATTTTCTTCACTCTGCCTACCCAAAACAAGATCTGTACTTTATCTGGGGGAGTGTAGTATATGAGAAAATACATGTAGTTATCTAGAGTCCCAAATCCTCCAATTTCTTGTATATGGGTACACTGTTGTCCCTGCATAGAGCCACACTAATGTCAGGAAAGCTCCACATGAGTACAACAGTCTGCCTGTGCACCTCCCTTTCCACAGCAAGATTCCATTGGTTGAGATCTTTTTATATGCTTAATAAGATTCCTCAGTGCTCTCTCCCACTTTTATAGGAAGACCTATATCTTTTTCTGTAATTTTTATCATGCAAGTCTACCCAATTTTTGTGACAAACTGACCTCCTAGTTCTTTTGTTGACAACATCCCAGAAATTTGAAGAAAAGCAAAGCACACTTTTGGTGCTAAATTTAAATTCTGTAGTTGCACATTTGGCAATCTTTTAAAAATCTTAAAGAGCTAATTTTCATTAATGATGATTTTATTTTATTAAACAATATTCTGATGTACTATTCCCTTAAACCTTACATATAAACATTGCTTAAGTATTTATTTATGGCATTTAACCATGCTGTAGGGGAGGCTAGAATTTGATTCGTAGCTACAGGGCCAAATTATCCCCTATAGAAAAACACACGCACAGACCAAATTTCACAAACTCCCCTTCACCTCCTATTTCCTGCCCAATCTGCATCTATATTCCTTTCTTCCTCCCCAGCCTGCAACATGCCACATGCAGAAGCTACCCATGCCACTTGTGGCAAACATGCTACAAGTTGGCCACCTCTGCTATAGGACAAAGGAGAGGCAATGTCATCACAACTGAACAGACAGGATGAATTAACTTTTCCAGTGATTCCAAATGTGTCAGAAGGTGGTATTTCAGTATAGCATGTAACACTCCCATCTTGCCACCACAAACTTTAGCCACATCCTCCTCCAATTTATATCCTGGTCTGGTAGATGATTCTTGCAACTGCTGAAATAACTGATCTCCTTTCACTTAGTCATCTAGTCCAAAAGACTGATGAGCTTTCATAGCTACTCACCGTGATAATAAAAAAACAAAACCTGGTGACCAAATGGTTTAGCTGGAATGGAGATTATATCCACTATAAAAACAGTTCCTTCAATCTGTTTCAAGCCCATTGTAGATGAGTCCTTACATCATCTACAGCAAGGAATTCTGATCATATGAGGATTTAACAATACAGCCAAATGTATAAAAGCAGTATTATTCAGACTAACTTCTCTGGCTAAACTATCTAAAACTAAACATCTAAAACTAAAATTGGGTGGTTTTAAGTGACTAATCCTACATTCAAAAATTAATATTATGTTCAGTTCTAGTACATTTTAGAAAGCACATGGGGAATTGTAAATCATGTGTTTAATACTTAAAGTTTTTCTTAACAAAACTTCCAACACTAACCTTACCTCATTGAACTTACCTCACTGACTTTTATGCTCACTATAAAACTATACCTGTCATAATATTTTTTTGAATTACTGCAAAAGGAAGTCAGTCATTCCAGAGTCAATGTTATTTTGCACCATAATGATAGTTGTAAATTCAAAATACTTAAAACCAATTTACAAAACTATCTATCTTGGAGTTCTACCTTTTGAAAATTCTGCTTCCAAAAGCTTTCAAATTTTTATTACTTAAATAGAATTATATTAAAATGACTCAATGCTCATTCTTAAGGTTGTGTCAACACATATACAATTTTAGCATTAATCATTTCTATAACTTCAATAATATTATAAAAGACATTAGAGTAGATAGGTCCTCAGTGTATATATTACAAATTCTAGAAAAAATCATTTTCATATTGATTTGATATTAGCTGCTTCCTTTTTCAGATGATTAGTAGAAAAAAATAATTTATTTCACTGGTAACCAAACTATTTATAAAGATTGATATAATTATCTTTTTGATTACTATTGATCTTACTTCTGATAACTGTTACTAGGTTACTATAGTAAAAAAGTGCACAGCTGAGGATTTGGATACATCTGAGGAACTGTACTACAGTTCAAGGACTAGGCCAGGCTCAGGGACAACTGGCAGCATATTTATGAGTTTTCAAAGATAATGACTAGCAGCTCTGGGATTCCAGAGTCACTGGCCGTTTATCTCTGAAAACTCATGGCAATTGAGGAAGGTCCCAGATGACTGGCAAAGAGCAAATATAGTGCCCATCTTTAAGAAAGGGGGGAAAAAGAGGATCCATGAAACTACAGACTAGTCACCCTCACCTCAGTGCCTGAAAAATCATGGAGCAGATCCTCAAGGAATTGATTTCTAAGCACTTGGAGGAGAAGAAAGTGATCAGGAACAGTCACTGTGGATTCAACAAGGGCAAGTCACGCTGAATAAGTTGATTGCTTTCTTTGACTGATGAGAACATTGCTTTCCCCACATCCATAGACCTAGTTGATGTGATATACCTTGACTTTAGCAAGGCTTTTGATACAGTCCCCCACAGCATTCTTACAAGCAAGCTAAAAAAGTATGGGTTGGATGAATGGATTGTAAGGTGAATAGAAATCTGGTTGGACTGTCAGGCTCAATGAGTAGTGATTAATAGCTCAAGGTCTAGTTGGCAACCAGTATCAAGTGGAGTACCCCAGAGGTCAGTCCTGGGGCTGGTTTTGTTCAATATTTTCATTCCTAATCTGAAAGATGGCATGGATTGAACCCTAAACAAGTTTGCAGGTGACACCAAGCTAGTGGGTGCAGTACATATGCTGGAGGGTAGGGCTAGGATTCAGAGCAACCCAGACAAATTGGAGGATTGGGCCAAAAGACATCTCAAGAGATTCAACAAGGACAAGTGCAAAGTCCTGCACTTAGGAAGGAACAATCCCATGCACCAGTACAGGCTAGGGTCTGACTGGCTGGGCAGCAGCTCTGCAGAAAAGGACCTGGGGGTTACAGTGGACAATAACCTGGATAACAAGGGACAGCAGTGTTAGTAGGAGCATTACCAGCAGATCAAGGGAAGTGATTATTCCCCTCTACTCAGCATTGGTGAGGCCACACCTGGAGTCCTGTGCCCAGTTTTGGGCCCCACTATACAAAGGATGTGGACAAGTTGGAGAAAGTCCAATAAAGGGCAATGAAAATGGTTAGGGGGCTGGGGCACATGAGGAGAGGCTGACGGAAGTGGGCTTATTTAGTCTGCAAAAGAGAAGAGTGAGGGGGGGGGGGTAATAGTATCCTTCAACTACCTTAAGGGCGGCTCCAAACAGGATGGAGCTAGACACTTCTCAGTGGTGGGAGATGACAGAACAAGGAGCAATGGTCTCAAGTTGAAGCAAAGGAAGTTTAGGTTGAATATTAAGAAAACGTTTTCTCTTGGAGGGTGGTGAAATGCTGGAATGGGTTACCTAGAGAGGTGGTGTAATCTCCATCCTTGAAGGTTTTTAAGATCTGGCTCAACAGAGCCCTGGCTAGAATGATCTAGTTGGGGATGGTCCTGCTTTGAGCAGGGGGTTAGACTAGATGACCTTGTGAGGTCCTTCCAATTCTAAATTTCTATGACTTATATTGCTCTCATAGTAACATCACAAATTTCAGTCAAGTTGTAACCATCTAACTATAACCCTCTTTGTTTAGCCCTCTTTCTCTCCTCAGTTGATACAACTAGATGCACTCCATCACCCTCATAGATAGGTAGCTCTCGACCTACAAAAACTGTTCTGCCAGTTCTTCCTCACAAGTGAAGAAAACCCCAGTCCCCTCAGTGGAACTACAACTATTTGCCATTGTGCTGGGTTCTGATCCATTCTAAAAAGGCTCAGGGCAACATATTCCTCATTACTTTCCCTAGGTTCTTGGCCATTCTCTTTCTATCCATGTGGAAAGCTGGCACACATTTTCCTATCTTGGAGGGTTGTAAACATCCTGTCACAGATGCTTTCTTTCCCCTTCACATTACATATCTGAGGGTGTGAGGTAAATATAGCAACCATTCAACTGGTAACAACAGATCATACAATCACAAGATTATATGAAAGTAGGACTTGAAGAGACCTCACAAGGTCAATGAGTTCAGCCCCTGCTCAAGGCAGGATCATCCCTGACTAAATCATGCAGCTAAGTATGTGTCCAACCTGCTCTTAATTTCCAGGGATGGAGATTCCACAATATCTTTAGGTAGCCAATTCCAAGACTTGATCACACCTATAGTAAAAAGGTTCCTCCTAATTTCCAAACTAAACTTCCTTTCCCACACTTCGGGCATATCTACCTGAGATGCTTAACTGCCCATTAGCAGTCTACACATGTATAGGCTTACTACACAGTCAATCTTCCTAATCCTGAATAAATTTGCTATGTGCAAATGCATGTAGCAAATTTACTTGAGATTAGTAAAGGTGCAGTAGCGCTTGAGTAGATGGCTGACTGGGAGCAGATAGCTCCCTGACCCCAGGAGCTGACTACTGTGGGGCAGGCTGCACCACAAGAGCCAGGACAGGGACTAGGTCACAGAGGTGGCGCTGGGAGCACCCTGCTGGCAGTGGCAGGGGAGCCTGTTCCTCACCCAGCTCCACAAGCATGGAGCTGGTGGGGAACAGGCTGGGGATCTTGTTCCCCACTTGGGTCCATGCTCATGGAGCTGGGCAGGGAACAAGCCCCACAGCCTATTCCACCACCAGCTCCGCACTCATGGAACTGGGTGGGGAACAAGCCCCCCAGTCTTTTCCCCTCTTCCCCCCACCCCCCCAACTCTGGGCTCACAGAACTGAGTGGGGAACAAGCTGCCAAGCCTTTGCCTGGTGTGTAACATGGGAACTGGTCAAGGACAGGTCCCAGCCCTGTGCCCCAATTTGATGATCAAGGCATGGGGCTTTGAAAGAGCTGCAGGGGTGGGGTAGGCCCCAGCCCCTTACCCCGATCTGCCAGTGGGGACCTACCCCACCCCTGCAGCTCTTTCCTGGTCTCCTGCCCCTAATCGGGAAGCCAGGGTCAGGAGTTCCCTGCTGCCAGGGCACGATGTCCCCCAGGGCTAGGAAACAGCTGTCTCCTGGCCCAGTGCTCCCTGCCAGCCCCTGAGCTAGTGCCCAGTGGCAGCAGGGACCCGCTGCAGGAAACTTGCTGAAAAGAGCAGCAAATCTGCTCCCTAATCCCACATGTGTAGATGCCTGCCCAAAAGCATTTACTCCAGAGTAGTTTACACCAGAGTAAACTGAGGCTGGATCAAATGCATGTGTAGATACACCCCTTAAGGACACTGCTCCTACTTCTGTCCACTATGGTCAGAGACATTAACTCATCTCTGTGTTCTCTGTAATTGTCCTTCAGGTATTTGAAGACTGTTGCCAAATTCACACCCTCTGCCAACACCCCATCAGTCTTCTCTTTTCTCCAGACTAAATAACCCTTGTTCTTTCAGATTTTCCTTTATAAGTCATGCTTCCTAGCCCACTAATCTTTTTTGTTATTCTCCTTTGCTGTTCTCTAAGAGCATATCTGCACAAGTGTACATGTGCGTCTTGCAGTGTCTCAAAGCCCTTTGAGACACTGCAAGAGGCACGTCCGGGAATGAAAAAATGTTCCCCGCACTGCAAATTTGCAACACAGGGGCAAAATTAGATCCAGGGGTGAAAACAAATTGAAGGGGAAAAAAGCGGGACGGGCCATGGTCCCGGACCATGCCCTGAGGCAACCGGAGGCTCGGTCCTCCACAGAGACGCTCTGGTAGCCAGCCAGAGCATCTCTATGGCTGGCCTTCACCCCAGTGCTGAAGCATGCTACCTGCCTGTGTTCCAGGAGCAGGAGTTGGGGGGGACTGTGGGGGATGCCTGCTGGCCCCAATGGCTCTCCCAGCCCCACCTCCGATAGCTGTCCTGCCCAGCCCCATCCCCTGCCTGATGTATAGCCACTGTAGATATATCAATAAAACATTGCCCAACTGATCGCTGTCTTTCTCTCTCTCACTCTCTGTATATAGTGGTCTTTTGTTTTAATTGTGGAGTGTTGCTGGTGGGTGTTGTAAGGCTTTGGGGACCTCTTTGTCGGCACCTTGCCCCACAGTGATGTTGAGGTGAAACCCTATTCTGGTGCCTCCTAGATGTTCTGGGTGCTGCCCCTGTTCTCACCTGCCACGTCTTTGGTGTTCTTGTTGGGGAGGCAGTTCCCTGTTGGGGGCCCAGAGGGGTCTCAACCCTGTGGGTGTCTTCATGGGGCTCCAAACCTCCCCTTTGCCCCACCCTTACCATGTCCTGGGTAAATGCTGCTTCCCACAGGCCTTCCCCACACTGCTGGCCTTGAAAAGTCTGGGTCTTCCTGGCCATTAATCTTCAGGGGTCCACCCCTTGTCTTAGGGCTGGTTTCCCCTCTTCTAGAAAAATAAACTTGCCCCAGCTGGGGTCTACTGTAACTTAACTGAAAACAACGGTGTCTGCTGGTGAGACTCCAGAGATCATCTCCCCCTCTCTCTCTCTTTCTCAGGGTCCCTTTTTCTCTCCCTTCAGGCACTTATTCTGTCCCCCCCCTCACAGGCAGGGATCCTGGGGGTGACCCTATGCCCCTTTCCTACTGGTTCTTCTGGAGTCCCTGCCCTGGAGCCCAGCTGACCTGAGGTCCCGTCTTCCTGGTCCTTCCTCCCCCCGGCATTGCCCCTCTCCTCCTTCCGGGGGCTCAGTCCTCCGTGCTTTGCCTCCTCCAAGGCTGTCTTAGGATAGCTGTGGGCTTGAGAGTCCGCCCTCAACCACGGTACTCAGGCTCCGGGTCAGAGCCATGCTGTCCCTCCTGGTTGTTGCCCCTCAACAGGGCTCCTTTGCCCTTGCTGATCCCCAAGCCTGTCTCTGGCTGCACCAGCCAGGGTCCCCCAGTGGACAGCTGGCTCCTTCCCTGGGTAGCTGGGACTAGAGCTGGAGCCTTCCAGGTCCAGAGCCAGCATCTCCCAGCTGGTGTCTTTCCTCCCTCTTCCCAGCTAATCACCAGCTAGTTTTCCAACTGCCTTTTGAGCAGCCTGCACTGCTCAGGAGCCACGCCCCCAGCTCTCAATACGCAGGCTCAGTCAGCTGTGAAACTGCTGAGCCTGTTCCTGCACCAGCATCCAAGTTCAGGTCTCTTCCCAGCTGCTGTCTGTGGATTTTGGGGTATTTTACAGAGTGACTTTGGGATTTATTTATCAGGGATTTTTCAGTTTTCCAATAGGGAACACCAGAACTCCTGCTAGGGAGGCCAGTGGCAGGACCCAGGCAGAGGGACCTGCTTAGAGCTGGCACCTTGGACCTAGCTGGAGGTGGCTGACCTCCTGTCCAATTGGGGCCAGGAGGACATGCTTTGACAGTTCAAAGCAGGCCACCACACCCAGAACATCTTCCAGGTGATAGCTGCCCAGATGGCTAGGCAGAGGCCACACATGACAGTAGCAGTAGTGCCACACAAAGGCCAATCCTGCAGCCACATCCCACTGGCAGGTGGCCCAGAAGGGCAGATGCCTCTACTGGCTGTGCAGTCCCCCATCTGGGTCTGGCAGGTGTGCAGCAGGTCACAGCCATGCAGCAGCCCCCACTGCCAGACTGCTCCAGTGGGTAAGGGGTGCAGGGAACTCTCAGGGCTGCTTCAGCAGTCCAGCTGGCACAAGGGGTAGTGTCCCCAGGTACCAACTGGCTGGGCCCTAGAAGCTCCTGGGAGCTAGTAGCCCCGAGCTACTTGCCAGAGCAGCTTTGTGTACTGATGAGGCCAGAACAGGACAGCTCTTTATACTGCTGGGGGCAGTGCAGGTCCTGGCCCCTGGCTCTAGCTCCCCTTTGCTGCAGATCCAGAAGGAGCCAGGCAGGGTTACTTTGCCCCAAGTGGCACCATTTGCCCCACACCAAAGTGCACGTCCAGGCATGTGCGGTGAGGCAAAAGCCCTGGCTCAAATTTGCACTGCTTCTATTTGAGCTGCTGCAAGTGCACATGCTTGCATGTGTGGATGCACCCTAAATGAGGCTTGCCAAGTGCCAAACACAGCAGAAGAATCACTTCCCTGGATTTGCAAGGGTCACTCCCGATAATACAACCCAGTATGCTATTGACTCTTTTTCAAACAAGAATACACTGTTGATTCATATTCAGCTTATGGCCCACTGTAACCCACAGGTCCCTCTCTGCAATATTGTAGCCTAGCCACTCATTCACTAGTCGTATTTATGCATGTAATTATTCTGCCCCAAGTGGAGAAATTTGCACTTGTCCTTACTATCCCAGGGGAGGACAAGAAATAATGGGCACAAACTGATTGAAAATCGCTTCAGGCTAGACGTAAGGAAAATCTTCTTTACAAGTCAAGTGCCAAGGGTTTGGAACAGGCTCCCCTCTGAGGTGGTACACTCATTTACCCTAGCAATCTTCAAAAAGCGTCTTGATGCCCATTTTGCTGGGGTCATCTGATCGCAGCAGTCTTTCCCATCCAAGTGCAGTGGGGCTAGACCCAATGATCTGTAAGGTCCCTTCCAGCCCCTAACAGCTATGAAACTGACTCCCTCCAACCAACACATCCACATATAGCATTCTCCAAATCTTCTACCTTACAGAGCTGACTGAAGGATGTAGGCCTACCAGCACCTTGCAAAACCCCACTCAGAGGCTCTCCAGTCAGTAACTCACTCTACTTCCCACTGAAATCAACCTTTTGGGTTGTTCTTCTATACTCCTCTTGCCTTTTATGTTCAAGCAGCCCACAACCATCCCATAATTCCATAGTTTGGGGAAATGTCTGAACAGTTATGCTAACTCAACCCACTGAACACTAAAATGAGACTTCTGCACAATCTCCATTCACACAGATTGGAAAAGGTCAGAAAGTAGTGTCTTCAGTTAAGCTCTCAACTCCTATCATATATAGCTGCTGAGTTATGAAGGCATCCTTAGCATGTAACAATATATTTCATTCTACATTCTTTGTGACTTGTATCTATTTTTAAAATAGCAGCACCTTGTAAAAATCAATGTATTCTTCTAAATTCCAGATTCTCGACCACAGGAAGCTACACCCTGCCATGACAGTTACGAAGATTCCCACAAAAAAAAAAAACCAAACCCAAACTGTATGAACAGTTTTTCTAATCTTTTGCTGCAGAACACTAAGTTGTACATAATGACTAATGATGATGTTAGTGGAAAGTTTATTACTTCATGGGATGGCAACAGGATCAGCATCAAATTGTGATCTCACAATTTCTGGCACTATCTGCCAAACAAATTATTGATGCTGTCCCCACTGTTCCTCAAATCCAGTCCACTGGATCACAATTAGAAGCACTAAACTAATCTTATGATATCAGGGACTATCAGCTAGATGATATAAACATAACCCTATCTTGTTGATCTTTTGCATAAAAGATCTCTATGGATAGAATTTGTTTAAGTGCCCTCCTCAACCAAATGCTGGGGGAGCAGAGCCCATTCACTCACTTCTTTAACTGTTAGTGATTAGTCTACATTTTCAAGTGAAAGAACTAGAGAATTACTTTAAAAAATTTAAATGAAAGCTGACATTCTGTTTTATGTTTCTAGTTCTACCAAACCAGTGGAGAACATAGCTTCAGGCTCTGTGGTATCCAAAGGCTGAAAATGGGATGTAAACTCATCAAGACTGGATTCTAAAATTACTTCTGGTCCAGAAAGAACTAAAAATCATGTGAGAATAGACTCTCTCATGAGATTCTGATTCCTTAGATTATTTACCCCTAGGACATGGCCAACTCTTCTTCAATATATGGAAAGTTGTCAACTGCAGTCCCTTGATTAAAAGATTGACAATCTTCCTGTAAACAGGGATGTCATCGGTGACTGAGGAGACCAATCAGATCTCCATGTTCACTTGCAGACATGACAAACAGTTCTGGGGGAATGGGGCAGATCGTGGTGATGCTGGGGCACAGCTCTTTCACTTTGTTACTCTCATCTATCTACCTCCATAGCGAGATGAGTTTGCTCAAAATAATTGATGTCTTGTCACATATCAACATATCAGTATGCCATTGGAGATGATTCAGTGCTTGAGTCTCCCAGGTATTGATGTTAATAATTCCTTTTTTCAGCCTGTTCTTCAAGGTGTCTTTGAATTTCTTCTTTTGCCCACCTCTAGAGCAGTGACCATTAGCAAGTTGGGAGTACAGGACCTGTTTTGGAAGCTGGTTGTCAGGCACCTTTATGACATGTTCTGTCCAAGACAGCTGGTACCATGTAAACATGGCTTCAAGCTTCTGGTGTTTGCTTGAACCAGAATGCTGGTGTTTGTTCCTCTGTCCTTCCAATTGATATCGAAGATTTAAATAAAACATCACTAATGGTAATGTTCTAAAGTTTTCAGGTGTTTCTACTACATCATCCAGCTTTCACTCCCATACAGCAAGATAGGGATGACAAGAGCCTCGTAAACAAGAAGTTTGTTTTGGGTCATGACCATCAAAGACATGATATTGAGGATGTCCAAAGGCACCACTGGAAGAATTCATCTGGTGTTGAACATCTTTATCTATGTTTATTTCAGGGGGAAAGGTAGACACCCAGGTAGGGAAAACACAATTCTCCAAAGATTGCCCTCTAATTGTAATATGCAGAGAAGCAACTGGTTGTTTTTGGGTAGGTTGGTAAATTATTTGGTTTTCATGAAGTTAACAGTAAGTCCAAGCATTACATATGCTTCACAGAAGCAAGAGTGACCTGGAGTTCTTCAACTGAGTGGGCACACACAACACAATCATCAAAATATTCAAGATAAGTAATGGAAGTGTTTTTTTTTTCCATAAAGCCTCTTGGCTGATTGAATCAAAGGCCCTAGTCAGATCAATGAAAGCCATATAAAGATCACTGTCTTGATGTTCAACTCTTCCTGAATATATGAAAAGCAATTAACTTGTGAGTACTTATACAAATGACTAGAAATTCTCAGGGATGGATCTTTTGCTCTGGAATTTATTTCTCTCTTTGTGTTCACAAAATCCAGATGATTGTCAAGGTACACTGCACGATTCATCTGTTCTTCCAGGCTTTCATAGGCATGAAGTGGAAGTTAAGTGAGATTATGGAATTAATGGCTGACAGTCATTTCTTGTCATTATTGCATTATATGGATATTTTTAAACTAATTCTTTAATGCACCTATGCAGCATGTGCTAATTAACATATTGACTCAAATACAATACGGGGAACTACAGGCCAGTCAGCCTTACCTCGATCCTG
>NW_017728997.1:27606092-27607167 GCF_001723915.1 Gavialis gangeticus | reverse complement strand
TGCTCAGGTCCCTTCTGACCCTAGAAACTATGAAACAAGAAAAGGTTTTTCCCTCAGTCAGTATTGGGGAAATAGCCCCTCATTTTATAATCACATACAAGGAAATCTCACTAAATACAGTGTCTGCTGTTAAACTTCTGCCAAAAACAGTATATACAGAAGCATTGGAAACCAAGTATGAAGCTGAGTAAATGCAGTCAACACTGAGCACAACAGTAAAACACATGGCCATGTTGGGCAAACATGCTGATGGGAACCTACTACAAGGATAGGTAATGCAGTCCATTCTCAATGGTATGGTAGTGCCTGTTGAGTTTAGTCCCTTTTGGCACCAACTCTTTTTCAAGTAATGGTCAGCCACTACATTGCATATATTTTGACTTCCTCTTCACTCCCACAGCTGAGCTGTGCCTTTCCCATTTCCCATTATTCAAGTATCTTCACCAGCCTTATATTCCTGGAAAACATCACCAAATGGGGCCCCAGAGAGTTCACAGAGCATCCATCTGTCACCCTCTCTCTCAGCCTGGCAGATATCATTAGCATGGCCCCATTCTCCATGAGGTAAAACTGGACTGTGCTGCTCTGCATCCCATCTGCATATACATTTTTGGAGGATCCCAGGACTCGTAACAAGAGCACCCAGTTCCAGTCATGAATGGGGGCTAATTAGCACACAGATTTTTTTTGTGGGGGGGGGGGTGGTATCTAGAGTACACACATATTCTGAGCAGGGCTGAGCTGTGGGGTCACTGTGGCTTGAAATGCTCTTGACTCTGCTGAGGCCCAGCCCAATGTCCTATATGGGAACTCACGAGCCTTTTGGGTTTGGATTAACATCATGAATAGTTTGTTCTCTATATAAAGTAGGTGTTAAAGAGCCACTTAATGGTGTCTTTTTGGAGTACTTGTGCTAAAACTTGAGGAAGTTTCAAAAAAGGTAAAATGTATCAATTCTGGCTGAACTAAGCTCATGGGTACTATATGCAAATTGATACAGCTATGTTTCTTTAAAGATTTTTTTTTTCAGATTTGTCCCTTACTTTCATGTGTTCAGGGAGAGCAGAGTCTGACA
>NW_017728997.1:27593183-27601092 GCF_001723915.1 Gavialis gangeticus | reverse complement strand
GGGGGGGGGGGGGGGGGGGGGGGGGGCTGGAAATTGTAGGGAAGCAGACAGCAAAGGGGCTACCTGACACCAAAGATTTTTTTTTCCTTGCTGTAGCAGTGGGATGGGGATAAATTCAAGGCAAATCTCCAATAATGAGATTCTATACTTGGAAAATTATAACAAATTTATAAATTCTCCATATATAGAATCTAATTATTGGGTAGTTGTCTTATAATCAGGGTCATCTTCTATTCTTATAAATATCGTACTGCATTTCAAAAGATATAAATCAATACCTTTTAGAATCTAAAACAATTAATCTTCTCCATTTGTAACATAACTGAAAAATTAAGCTAACACAACGGTTTTCTGTTATATATCCCTGATGTGAGGGAATTTTAGAAAATGGTAAACATTTTCCTTTCTGGGTCACACAGGTTTTGCCCAAGGCATCATTCCTAGTAAAACTAGGCTTCTGTAAGATTTGTTAGCTGAGTATAGAGTTTAAATTTAATTTTCTCTCATCACCTTCCCACAAAGTAATTGCATGTGTGGAATTAGCTGTGAGGAGTGTAGTCAGATCCTTTTCTGATTCGTTTAATTTCCTCTTTGCCAAAGTAACTTTCTCCCCCTGCTGGGTCAAGTAGTGTCCACTTCCATGTAAAATACACCACTTCCGGTACAAATACATACACACAGAAATAAGCCAAGATGGCTGAAACATCCATGGAAAGCAATCACAGAAGGAGTATATGAACACATATTAAATACACACATTTTTAAATATGCCTGAATTTTATAGTAAACTTATCTCAGCAGTCACCAGCCTCTAATAGAAGAATGGTGTAGATCATTGTTCCAACCAGACCATTTGCTAGCTTTGCTCAGTTTTTAGGCAGACGAGAAATCACAAATCTTCTAAGTATTCTTTAAACAGTAAAGGTTGGACAACATCTTGACAAGGCTAAGAGTACCCAATAATTTATCATAATAGGTGTACTTCTCAAAAGTTTATGGTCTGAACACATGCTTAATGGTTTAATCTGAAGCCAGATATTCAGGTGATGGTGCCTAAAAAGAGTGTGCTACATTTCTCCAGATTGATTTAAAGGATCCCCTAAGAAAGCATGTGATTGTGGAAGGTCACTCATGAAAAAAAGCACCGCTAACCTTCTATGCTCTAACAGATTATCTGTTTTGAAGTCTAAGGCTTCCTTGAGAATTGGGTGCAGAGAATACTGCATATGTCATGTTTTGGCTAGAACTTAGTAGCATCACAGATTACATTTACTGCTAACATGGTCACTATTTTCAGGCTGACTGATGGAGCTAAGAAATAAGGGCATTTTTACACATGATCAGAGAGCAGAGGAGGGAGCACTTTAATCAGAGTGGCTCCTACAGCCACTCTAATTAAAGCAGCCACAGCATCTTCTGTATCAGCATTCCTGCACTTCAAAATGGCAGTAGGGGCACTTTGACAAAAATTTGCTGAACAAGCTTTAGTTAAAGCGCTCCCACCACCGTTTTGAAGTGCGGGGACACGGAGACACACTAGTTAGCATGCTCCAGCAGACTCAATTAATCGAGTCTTCTCTGTTGCACTGTAATTACAGTATATGGAGCAGCCTCCCTACACATCCACAGGCACCAAAGATTACAAGTCAATGGTGATCTTAAGGTTATAAAAAAAGGTAAATAAAAATTTCTAACCCAGCTATTGATGAGAAATGTGACACAGCCTTAGTTTTCAAATCTCAGCATCTTGAAGATTAACACTGCTCTCCAGGGGAATAAAAAATGTGCTTAACACATATAGCTCACCTAAGATTGACTTTTTTATGAAGACAGAAACAGGACTCAAAATGTTGTTTGGGGAGGAAGCAAACCTTGGCATGTCAACTTTTGAAGAAAACTTTAGATTCTAAAATCAAAAAGTAGAATAATTCAGACTCAGAGAATGGCAAGGAATTCCCTTTCCTGACTTATTGATAAAAGAAATTAGGTGAGGCCTCTAACTGTGGAGTCATTGAAGGATGTAAAACTGTTTGGAGGATCCTAGCCAAATATTCCTTAAGTGCAGATAAGCCTTCTTTTTTCAAGATATTATCATCTCACTGATAGCATCCCATAATCTTAGAAAACATAAAGATAACCATTCTTGAGATGGACAGCCTAATACTATATAAACTTAGACCTCTAATTCTATAACTAAAGCAGATAACAATATGATAAAAACTCCTTTCTGATTGAGCTCTGTTGCAGATTAACAAGTGCATAAAGAACCCTATTTACACTGGTTTGAAAGCCTACAAAAGCCCTTGGGCCTCCTTTTATGCCCCCCCCCAACTCAGAGATCAGCCACAGGGGGACCCTGGGTACCACCCCCCCAGACCCAGGAGGCACCAGTCACTGAGCCAGGGTGGGGGCCCAATACACCTTCTGGCACTTGAGGTGCTTCTGGTCCACTTCTGGGTCTGCTGCTGAGCAGGCTGGGGAACCCCCCATGCATCTGTGGGACACTCCATGCACCCCAGCATCAGAGCAGTCACAAGCTGCCTGCTACATAGAAATATGTAGAAAAAATATTTAAAGCTGTGTCTATGTCCAAATTGCCAAATCTTTCTGCATCTTTCCAAATTGATTCAGATGGTTCTGATTTGATTCTGAGACATTAAAGGGTCCTCTGATTTGATTAGGATTCAGAGATTCGACCACCAAATTGGGCCGAATCTCAGCCGAATCGAATCAGGGACTGAAGCTTAGCATAGCCCTAACTCCTAGCATCCTTTTGTATTTTTCTTTGAACCCTTCTCAGTTTTTTCAGTGTGATGATGCTGGGAGATTTCTTGTAGAAGTTTAACACTGTTCTTTTGTTCTCAACCAGTGGCAGAAGAGTTTCAGAGTGCTTTTCAAACCATTCTGCATTTTTCTCACATTTTTGCCAAACGCTGTTACAGCAGCATTGTACATGTTAATTGTTAAGCTTTCCCAAGCCTCAAGGGCCCAGTTGTTAAGCCTAGTCAAGAAGTATACAACTGTTGAAAGATGTAACCATTAGAAATATCATTGCTGGTAAACAAAAACAACTTTAGTGTTGGATTGAACATTATGGAATTCTATAGTCCAGTGAGACTGAAATCAAACACAAAGACCTCAAAGGATTACCCACACAGTTCAAAGTTATGATGGATTTGGACTATGAGCCTACATTAGAAAATTTACAGAAAGCCATTAAATCAATCTCTGGGAACGAGGCATCTGGCTGCTTGCTGCTGAAATCCGGAAATGTGCCAGCAATGAAGTACTTCAGAGGCTCCATGAAGTTATACTGCTCTGTTGGAAAGAGGAAGCAGTACTGCAAGATTTCAAATATGCTCAGTTTGTACAATTATATAAAAACAAGGGGGATAGAAGTGACTGTGACAACTACAGAGGTATTTCTCCATTGAATATTGTTGTAACAATTGTCACTTGCATTATGGTCCCCAAGTAGCAGTCTCTTGGTACAACAGACTATCCTGAAAGTCAATGTGGTTTTCACTCAGGATGCTCCACCATTGATATGGTATTTTTGGTTAAAAGAAGTGTAAAGAAAAAGAAATACCACATAGATAGATACATAGATAGCTTCCACTGATCAGGTGAATGCCTTCAATATGATCAACACATGGGCTTTTTTACTGTTCTGAGGAAATTGATTTGTCCTCTGAAACTGTTGCACATCATTCGCTCATTACATCAAGGCATGAAGGCAATTCTAGTGTGTGAAAACACAAAAATCACATACTTTTGACATCCACAAATCACCAAATGTGAAACAAGGATTTTTTTTAGCCCCTGTGCTCTTTAACATCTACTTTTTATTCCAGCTTCTTCATGCATTCAAGGACTGCAATGATGGCATTTATCTTTGAACCAGAATAGATGGAGGCTTGTTCAACATTGCAAGGTTTAGAATGAAATCCAGAGTGAAAGAGTTGGTTCTAAAAGATTTCTTGTTTGCGAATGAACTAGATGTGTTGGGTAAATCTCTTGGGCAGATTTTCTGAATCATGCAAGAGCTTCAAGTTCACAATTACCCTCAAGAAGATTGTGATCATGTGCCAAAGGGTTGAAGAACCAATACCGGACATCACTCTGGAGGGTAAATCTCTTGGGCAGATTTTCTGAATCATGCAAGAGCTTCAAGTTCACAATTACCCTCAAGAAGATTGTGATCATGTGCCAAAGGGTTAAAGAACCAATACCTGACATCACTCTGGAGGGTAAATCTCTTGGTGCTGTTGACAGTTTTTGTTACTTGGGTTCTATGATCATGAGGAATCTTGACTTTCAGGCTGAACTAACAGAATTGGAAATGCAGCTAAGAATTTCAGGCTATTACAGAAATGTGCATAGAATAACAGCAATCTATTAACTAAGGTGAAGATATGAATCTACAAAATCCCATTTTAGCACGCCACTATGGTAAGGTAGTGGCTAAAACTAATGATGCACTTTGTGCATGATGCAGTACAGGTGGTTGCTGCACTATGCTTTGGGACTTCAAAAAGGAGATACTAGAGCATGGTGCCATAACAACATCACCATAGGGCAACATGTAAACGCACCCTTAAGTAAGTAAAACTGAAGACCCCTATGCTGTTAAGTGTTTAAATATCTTGAAAAATATGGCCTAAAGCAACCAATCCTATTCCCTTTAAAGCCAATGACAAAATGACTTTTTCTATCAGTAGTGTAAGTGCAGGTCTCAATAAAATTTGACTATGCTTCAGATAATATAGTAAAGTCCATCTTGCTCAAGCAGCAGTCAGAAGCTAGGAAGGGAATTTTCCTTCCTTAGGTGAAGCCTGCAAGAAACCTTCAGGGAAATGAAGTGACATTTCTGAAGATCACTTTATCTATGAGAAACATAAGGGGAAGGAAGAATGAGCAAAGACAGATAAAAAACTGAAGAAGGAAATAGAAGAAGAGAAAGACAGGTTTCATAACATTAAATTCCATTAAGAAATATCATGACCAGTTGAGGAAGAGGTAAATCTACAACAATATTTAAAAACTGCATAATGGGATTTTATTTTAATGTACTAGAAAACTCCTGGATGGGAACCTTATTGTAAAGATGACACAGAAAACACCAGCCTTTTTCCAATTCCTTATGAAAGAATGTCCAGGAGGCAGAAAAGAGAGCTCTTAACAGCTACCACTGCAGATCTCAACTGCAGCCAACTTTTTAAAAAGGATTTAAATGCCAAACCCTGTCCTATCCATATCAAGATCCATACCTCAAATGTGTAACTAAAAGCATAATTTTCAGATAGTTATCTATATATTTGACAAATAGGTCAATAAAAGGCCTCAGGCCCATACTCTTATTCACAATGAATAACACCTTATGGCAACAGTGGCCCCCTTCCCTTCATCATGTACAGCTGTAAAGTAAGGGGATACCTACTGCTATGAAAGGATGCACCAACATATGCTATTCAGAAATTGTAGCCCTCTGGCATTAATCCATCTGTATGATCTATTCTATAACGCACTGAAACAGGTTACTCAAAGAGATTGTGGAATCTCCATCCTTGGAAGTTTTTAAAACCTGGCTACAAAAAGCCTTGGCTGAGATGATCTAGTTGGGGATGGTCCTGCTTTGGATTAGATGGTCTTCTGAGATCCCTTCCAATCCTAATTTGCTATGATTCTATGATCTTATTACAACTGCTGTAGCCATGGATTGTAGGGCAGTATCAGAAGCATCTAGAGTTATCTGTAGGGAAGTCTTTGTAGTACGCTTGTAAATGAAGAAATCATGCCCAGCAAAATTAGCCTGTTACTTTGCAATTTTTTTTTTCTTTTCAGGTCAGTTTCAACTGTTTGTTGTCTCAAGGGGAGCACCAAAAATGAAGAAAGAATATAAAAATATTCTATCCTCTTGAGATGACTCAGTAATTACTGTCCATCCTTTTAGAAGCTGAGAGGCAAATGCTAGCATCTGCCAGATGCTGGCAAGGTCTCTAGTAGCCTACTTCATGGCCAAAGTGATACAGAGTCAAGGCAGACCCCAGAGGGGTCTTGTACATCAAAGGTGACATGTTGACCATTGACTACAGCCACCTCCATTTCCAAACATGTTTCTTCAAGAGTTTCTGGACAAAGGACTTCCATTGGGAGCCAGTTTTAGAGCTTTAAGTCCCCAAATCAGGTAAAAATCCCATTCAGGACCCTGTCCCTTCCCCTTCTGCTCAGTGGTACCACCCCTCTCCTCCCATTCCTCCCTTGCCCTATTCACACCTTTGGATACATAAGGGAAGACCCATCTACCACCGCTGTTGCCAGCAGACCCAGGGGCAGGGAGAACTCCAAAACTGCTCCTGCCCCACTCCAGCTGGAACTCAAAGGAGCAGCTGTGTGAAAGATGGGCTCAGACAGGGCTAGCAGTAGTGGCAGCCAGGTTCCCCCTCCCTGCCTGGTCCCTTTAGGTGCTCCCTGCCAGCTGAGGAGCAGGCACAAAGAAAGGGAGCCCACCCGTCACCACCATTCCTGGCCAAACCTGGCTCCCTGCAAAGCTGCTCCCCATAGCCCTGGCTGGAGTGACAGCAATGGAAGGGTCTCCCCTTCCTTCACCCAGAGGCATAAGGAAGGAGGAATGGGAGGGAAAGTGCCATTGAGCATGGAGGGAAGGAAGGGTGCCAAGACCAGAGCAAGGAAGATTCTTACCCGACTCAGGGACTTAAAAAGGTCCCTATCTGCTGGTCTGCTGATCCCGTGGCATGGTCTGGCCACCCCAGTGGCCTGACTACAATGTGATACAACCAGTCAAAGTATTCGGGAAAGGGAAGTGGTGATGTAAGCTATTTCACCTTTTTTTCCTCGCTATGTTTATGTATCTTTTAGCTTAGACAATTTAAAAAGAGCAAATCTAAGTGTAATAAACAAATCTTTTTTCTTCTCTTTAAATTATATTATCTTGTTTTTCTTCCTACTAATAATTTCTTTTCTAAGATTTGGTAATAATACTATTTAACTGGGAATTTTGCAGACACCTCCAAAACAAAAAAGAACTTCATAAACTCTCAGAAAGGTGGTGAAAGGTTACAGAGCATCTAAAACCTATACTCCATGTCAGTCTTAAGTCAACCAGCCCTTCACCCGGTAGGGTTGACATCAGGCTTTGAAGAACCAATATAAGGGGAGACACAGGAAGAGGAGAGAAAAACTAAGGGTCAGTACTGGATACAGACCCTTGCAGGCATAGGCAGATTAACGCCCAGGTAGGGCTGTGCATGGGACCTGGGGCTGGGGTGGAGAGCAGGACATTGAGGGTGGAGAGCAGGCAGCTCATCCAGGGGGCGTGGGGGGCAGGAGAGCCCCAAGCCCACAGTGAGCATCCCACATCCACTCTCATCCCGCTGGGTTCTGTTTTGGTTGTGGTGGGGGGGAACGGGGGTGGGGAGCAGGGAGGAGAGGTGGCCATGTGCCACCCCACCCCCAAGTTGGCTGGGTCCATCCAGCCTCCCCCGCAGGTCACAGTGGCTTGCCCTGCCCTTGGCAGTGGCAGCACCAGAAGAGGAAGGGGCCACTTCTCCTGTTGGAGTCCAACTCCTGTGGTGGAGAGGGGATCTCTAATTTTGTGTTTGCCTAGGGCCCCAGGAAGTTTTAATCCACCTCTACACAGGGATTTTATGACCTACAATTTGTGGGAATGTTTGCACGTATAACAAGATACTATGCCTGTGTGAATAGGGAAGTATTCAGTTTGGATTCAGTTGATTCAGAGGACAGTGATTTGATTTGGAGATTCAGATCACTGGCCTGAATGGATTCAGCAGAATCAACTTCGGAAGATTCACACTGATTCAGAGAGATTCGACGATTCAGATGGGCCAGAGAGAGGCAGGCACAGCCAGGTGGCTCCTCTGGCTGT
>NW_017728997.1:27591880-27593095 GCF_001723915.1 Gavialis gangeticus | reverse complement strand
AGGTGGCTCCTCTGGCTGTACCTGCCTCTCTCCAGATGGGTGGGAGCTGCAAGAGAAGTCCCCATGGCTGCCCTGCCCAGCCCCAGCCTCCCGGCACTTTAAAAAAAGGGGGGGGAAAAGCCCTGCACTCACCGACTGTGGGGATTGTGGGGCCTCCTGGCAGAGCCCTCCATGCAGCCCATGCTCCCTGATTGCCCACCCCGCCTGGCCCCAGCCCAGGAATACAAAAAACCCCAAATCTGTACTCACTGGCAGTAGCAGAAGCTGTGGGGGCTCTGTGGCCACATGGCAGAGCCCCCCGCACAACTCCTGTGCCCTGATCTCCCCCCTCAGCAATCCCCACCCCCAATGGATGCCCCACTCAGCCCCAGCATCCCAGCAGTTTATAAAAAAAAAAAAGTGCCACACTCACTGGCTGCAGGAGCTGCAATTGGGTCCTCTGGGCACTCATGGCAGAGCCACCCCATGCAGGGCAGGGCAGGGCAGGGCAGTGGGAAGCAGTGGAGATCACCTCCCACCCGGCACCCACGCGGCAGCTGACACTTCGCGTGGGTGCAGCATGGCTCAGCAGGGTGCTGTGTGCTCTTTGGGAGCTGGGGCTATGGGGGCTGAGCGGTGCCAGGCTCTGGCTAACAGATGGAGCCACCCCAGCTACCAGACCGCACATGGCGCCCTGCCGAGCTGTGCTGCACCCACGCCTTCAGGCAACTGCCACATGGGTTCCAAGCAGGGGGGATTCCTGATGTCCCCCACTGCCCTGCACTGTGCCAGGGGGCTCTGCCATGAGCCCTCAGAGCCCTCAATCACTGCTGCCAGAGCCAGTGAGTACAGGGCTTTTTTCTTTTTTTTTTTTTAAAGTGTCAGGGGCAGGGCCGGGCAGGACAGCTATGGGGGCTTCTCCCACGGCTCCTCCAGCTGTGTCTGCCTCTGTCCCAGTGGGGGACACCGCAGGGACTATAACCCCTGCTGCCACTTGCCCAGCTGGCACCAGGGGGGCGCGATGCAGGCATGCCTTGCTCTGGGTGGCAGCAGGACATAGCCCCTGGTCCCAGAACCCCCATGCTCGCTTCACTGCTGGGAGTGGGGGCTCTGCCCTGCTGCTGTTTGCCAGCTAGCATTGGGGGCACAAGATTCAGGAGCAGCAGCACTAGGAGTAGGGACTATGCCCTGCTGCCACTTGCCCTCTTCCGCCTGGAGTGAACTGTGCCTGTATCC
>NW_017728997.1:27580776-27591409 GCF_001723915.1 Gavialis gangeticus | reverse complement strand
CCCCCCCCCCCCCACTGGGCAAGTGACAGCAGGACAGAGCCCCTACTTCCAGCATTGCCATGCCCGCATCCTGCGGCCCCCACCCCCTACCCAAGTAACACCCCCCCACCCCAGCTGTCCCAGCCCCAATCCCTCCCTCCTCCACACCTCTTTTCTCCCCCTTCCCCCAACCCCAAACAGACTTACCAGCAGGAGGCAGCTGTCAGCTGCCTGTTTAATCTATGGCCAAATCTTTGAATCAGCCAAAATTTTTGTCAAGCTTTTCCAAATCAATTTGGATGCTTTGAATCAATTCAGAGCTTTTACTTGGTCTCCCAATTCAATATGGATTCAGAGATTTGGTCCCCGAATCGGGTTGAATCTTCTCCAAATCAAATCAGCTAGTGAAGCTTTGCACAGCCCTACAGGATACACTTTGGGAGAAAAAAAGAATACTGAAATTTACTGAAAAATAATTTGGTGAATGTTGGTAATTGTGTACATTTTCATTTGGTTTGGTGCCTCCTTTTCTACATGGTCTTTACACTAATATTTCTGAGATGTTTTAGAGAAAGTAGTAACTAATACGTTTTTTATTTCTACTAAAATCCATTCCTCATAGATAGGATATAGATAAAGCTCAGACCCTGTAACTGCAAAAACAAAGTTCAGGACAATTAACTATGCTCAAGATCAGCTTTGGTACTTTTGTATGTACAGCCTGGATATTTCTTATCCTTGTTAGTTGCAGCAATCTGTTAACACAACAGCTCCCTCTAGTGACAACAACATAATTTGTTTAAGTCCAATGCTATATCATAAAGGAAGCTCCAACATGGTTGCCTCCTGAATACAAGTTCAGATTAATCACAAAGACAAAACACAAGAGCAAAATAAGGATTTACTAAGTTTCCATTTTTCATAAAATTATTGGCAGAGATTAATCTTGCAGGTATTTACATTGTACTATAACTGCCACAATAGCAGATCATCTGGCAGTGAGTCAGGCATGAGCTTAGATCAGATCATGCTTCTATATAAATTATAGGTTTACTGGTCTTTCATGAGAAATGTCCACATAGGAAATCAACTATTAGGGCCCTGTTACACCTTATGCTGTAAGCTGCACAAATGTTTATCAGATTAGGGATAGCTTAGAGTTTGGAGCAGTCACATCTTTAGTCTAGAAACTTTCTCTGACTGGCCTCCTACCTGCACAGCTGTGACTTGCCACTAGAGGCCTGGTGAGCAGAGAGGTCCCTTCCAACCCTTCTTCTCTACGCTTTGCCCATTCCTCACTTACTGCAGCAACAGCACTTTAGACTGTAGGGAGGGTAGAGAGGTGGTGGGGTCCCTCAAGAGAGGCTGAGAGACTAGACAGGTGACTGCATCAGGAGATTGCTGCCCACCCAGCTCCTACCTCTGATGGTGGAGCTGTGCTGCCAAGAACCTACAAGTGAGAAGACCCAGGGCTACCCCAAGCAGGAGGTGGGGAAGTTTCCTGGGGGACAACTACAGGATCAGGTCTCAGCAAAGCAAGTGAGGGCATTTCCCCAAGCTTGGGGGAGAGGGGAGGGAAGAGGGCAATCAGAGCTGCCCAGCACCTGGCAAATCTTAGTGCCCAGCTCCTACATCCAGCTCCCAAACCACAAAAAGCAAGGGGGGAGGCAGACACATCACCCAGCACCAGGGCTTGGATCTCCCCCAATCCCAGCCTGGCCTGAGCCTTGGGATTACCCTGTCTACAGACACCCCCACCAAGGCCGCTCCTACCACTTCTGCCTCTGCCCAGGCCCTCCAGACCACATCAGTGCTTCATAAGGGGGCTCTGCTTTCATTTGCCCATAACCAAAGATAACACCAGGCTCCACAAAAACATGGCATTGGGCCCTGCATGCCAGATCCTGCCCTGTCTGAGCTTCCTTCCTAATCCACAGTGATTAGCATGCCCAATGAGCTGCCTAGTGCTGGCGCTTAGCTACCTCTGCCCCAGAGATAACTGTGATTACCTCCAGGCATGGTGTTCAGCTCTTAACGTGATTCCTGGGGGAGGGGAGGGGAAGTTTGTTCCCTAGGACCACTTCTCTGAAGTGAGGATGCTTGCTTGTTTGGAACTGACCTGGACCTGTCATAGCACAAATAAAGATCTGACATTAACCTAAAGGCCAACTGCCTTGTGAGGGGGCAAGGAAAGCAAAAGCAGCAGGATGATGCCTTATTTATTTCTCCCTTTCCCAGCTCCCTCCTTCTCCTGCATGGACAGTCCTCATCCTTTACCAGAAGAATTACATCTACTACCTCCAGCATAGAATGAAAAAAACCCATCAAATGGGAAATGATGTTAGCAGAAGCAGCCAGGGATGTGAAAGCCCATAGAACAGGAGGATCAGGGAAGGACCACTGCATCCTGGGATGCTGAAGGATTCCAACTTGGGCAGAACAGCTGTGGGAAGTGGCCACACTTTTATGGAACAGGAGCAAGGTTATGCAGATTAGAGATAATCCTACCTTGGAGCTGCATAACTTTAAGACAAACAACAAGTGCCTTAAGACACTTAAAGGAGTCAATGTGCAGTCAATCCAGAAGTTGAGAGCTCCAGAAGCCAACTAAAATTACCATGTAGCAAGGCCCTTAGCTTCCCAGAAGACAGCAATGTCCTTCTAAGGGGAATGAAGCAAAGTTGACCTGAACTTTTTTAGATACAATCTTGATATGTTTTCAGGCTACTGTAAAGTGAGGTATAGAAGGACTGTTATATCCAAAGGGGAATTCTTAGAATGATAAATGGGACTGAGCATTGATGGAATGGGCAGAGATCAAATTCTTGTACCTATTACAGTCTCCAATGTTTGCCATGGCTTTTTTCAATCTAGGCAGCACAAATCTTTCAGATCTAGAGTCTGACATCCTTGATGAGGATTCCAATATTTACTAAGGTGTTTTTTTGGTTTTAGGTTTTTTTTAATCATAGGCAGGCTTAAAAAGGGAGGCAAGGTTTATTAAATCTAGCAAGGTATTGATGCCTCCCAATAGTTTTCACTGGAGTAGGTTGAGGTACTATAACCATGGAGTAAATACTGAGGGGATAGAATTTGCCACTGAAAACTTGCATAGAATTAGTGATCTTTGTAAAATTTTCCTTATGTAAAAGAAAGGGATAAAATTGCCCATATCAAAGGAAAATTTGACAACCAAGTTCTTTCACAAGAACTGGCAATGGGAAAGGGGATGGAGGTAGTTGGTATTGACCTTGGCTAGAAGCCTTTGTGCCTAATAATAACTTTCATCATACTGGATGCATCTACACATGCAATTAATGTGCCAGAATTTTCTTCACAGAAAATTCAGGCTCATTAAAGCACTCCAGGGTGCATGTCTACAAGCGTGCCCTTGTTGGGAGCAAATTGCACCTGATAGGAGCAGCTCAGTCCAGGGCTACTCCTGCCCTACTCTGTCCCCCTGAAGCAGCCAGGTGGAGCCCCAGGCTCCCCTGGGTGCCAGCCCTGGGGCTGGCAGGGGGCACGGAGATCAGTCTCAATCACCATATAGCTGAGAGAGCTATCCCCACTTGGCGGGGACACTGTCTGCCAGCCACATGGGGACTGGGAGAGGCCCCATCCTCACATAGGTGGTAGAGCTATCCTGGAAGCCAGGACTTCTGCATCCCAGCCACATGGAGATCAGGTCATGACCCAATCCCCATGTGGCCAGGAGAGCCATCACTGCTCAGCAGGGATGCTGCCTGACAGCCACTTGGGAATCGGGAGGGTGGGATCAAGTAGCTGGCAGGCAGCGTCCCCACTGAGCGAGGATGGCTCTCCTACCCACGTGGTAATCAGGACCCTTCTGGCCCCCATGCAGCTGGCAGACAGCATCCTTGCTCAGCAGAGACAGCTCCCCCAGCCACATAGGGATTACATCCCAAGCCGATCTCCATGTGGTTGGGATGCAGCCAGAGCATCAGGTCAAGACAAAATCTCCACATGCCCGAGACAAATCAGTCCTGGCTGGTGGGACAGCTCTCCTGGCCATGTGGGGATTAGGACAGGTCCCGATATCCACATGGTGGGGAGACAGCTGCCACTGTAGCTGCCACAGCTCTTCCTCCCCCTTCCCCCCACATCAGGGCTTAGCAGTGGTCCCCCTACTGCCTGAACTGAGGGCAAACTGCCCCCAGGGTGGGAGAAGGAAGACTAAGTTCCTCCTGAGCTTGCTCTGCAGAACTTGCAGCCTTCCTCTCCCCTCCATGGGTGCTGCGACCTCCCAATGAAGTCTGGAGGCAGCTTTCACCTCTGCTCCAGCCCCAAGCTGTCACCAACCCTAGATCCTGGCCTTGGCTCTGGCCAAGGCTCCAGGGAGCCACGTGGGCAGGGTGCATGGGCAGGCAAGGGGATGCACATGGGGCTGGGGTGGGACAGAAATGCGATCCATTCCCTGTGCATCCCTGCCCAGAGAGCCTACATCCATTGCAGAGGTGTGTGGGTAGCAGATTGTGGCTCTGACCCAGCCCCAAGCCCGCACTTTCACTGACCAATGACCCCACCCTTTGATCCCAGTCTCACCCACCCATCCTGCTCCTGAACACTGCTGCCCAGGGCCTCATCCCATATAGGGAGTTTCAGCAAGATGTTGCACAGGGGAGGGGAAGGAAAGCTGGGGGGACTGACCAGCCCACAACAGCTCACCAAAACAGCCTATGTGGCCTTAAAGCCCAAATAATTTCCCACCCCGACTGACTCGAGGAAATAATGAGCACTTTGACCCAGAGTGTCAGGGAAGAAGGAACTCCCTGGCACAGTGAGCCCAGTAGGACAGCAGCCCAGTAGGACAGGAGCTCTAGGAGTAGGAGGGTACATGGTCAGCGGCCAGAGGCGTCTCCCTATCAGTAGGTGATTGAGCCTTGATGGGTTAAAGGTTTTGCTGAAAGCTCTTT
This sequence comes from Gavialis gangeticus, assembly GCF_001723915.1. Lineage (NCBI taxonomy): Eukaryota > Metazoa > Chordata > Crocodylia > Gavialidae > Gavialis > Gavialis gangeticus. The sequence continues at coordinate 27,586,496 of NW_017728997.1, read as the reverse complement.
CAGGTCACCTAGCAGAGTATATTTTTGGTTTCTCTTTACTGATACACAGGGGTTAGATTTTTAGTTTGGAGTACATTGAGTAACCACTGGCGGCACGGGAGTGACTATAAGGGTTAGTTTGGAGGTCACACAGCATGAAACGGGCTGAAGCTGAGAAGTTGAAACCACAGCCAAAAGGCTAAAGCTGAAAGCTACAGCCAGGGAAAGGGTGCTGAAACCTGGGGAGAGGGGCTGGAGCCTGAATAGACAATAAATAGTCTGAGCTGGAAGGCTTGAGAAATGTAGACTGAGCAAGGCATGGATGTAGCTATGGGGGAAGCTGTAGGCCATGATTAATGCCCCAAAGGCACAATTAGGGCCAGCAGGCCAAAAATGGTAGAACTGGGGCACATGCTTACTACATGAGTGGGGTGCAGGCCTGAAGAATGATATGGCTGGGTACACCAAAAGAGAGAGAGAGAGACCAGAAGGAAGAGGCACCTAAGGACTCATTCCAGTTTCAGGGGATAATCTCCCTAACTTTATAACAACACTCCATCAGGGCTGGCAGGCAAGTTAAGACAGTAGCTTCAGAAGACACTAGGTGAGGCAGCGGTAGTTCAGACACCCAGGGGCATCACTGTCACCCTCAGAGGTATACCCCACTACACAGGAAACAAAAAGTTAATATATGGTGAAAAATACTGAAACAGTTTTTGTTTCTATACCCTTGTTCCTATTAGAATATGTCTAAATCACCTTTCATATTAAAAAAAAAAAAATCAAGCAAATCATTCATTTACTTTTGGGGCCATACTTAGATTCTTTTTTAGTGTTTACCATATCCTTGTGCTTAGCAGCCCTACTTCCTGTTGTTCTCTTCCTTACATGACTGAAACACATTTTGCTATTTTTAAATCTCCTTTCAATATCTAATTCAAATTCTCTTTTGAGAAGAGAAGTAGTTAACTATTTTAGTTAAGTCATGCAGATGGTAGGGCATGGTGGCACCAAATGACTTTGGCAATTCACACCTTGCCCTTACTGTTTTTAAACCCTTTAAAACATTCTTTTCTTTGCTGAGTAGTCCTTTTCCCATTTCTTGTAGGCTCTTTGCTTATTCACCAGATTCTTCTTGAGGTGCTTATTCACGCACTTAGGTAGGAAGCTCTTACCTTCAAGATTACCCTTCTTTAGGAAAGAAATTTCATAGAACAGTGGTATAAGGCACAAAAATAACTTAAATGTTACCTTGTGCAACTTTCATGTTGTTTCAATGCCATTTTTTATATTAATTTTCAACTAGAACATTAAAACAATGTTTTGATAATCTGGTATATGGTACTGTGATAGAAGTTGCATATTCTCATGGCTGCAGATCTGACTTATCTCCATTATTATCACTGCTGCTTTTGAATTTCAACTTATTTTACAAACTAGTCTGTAAAAATATGTGCTTGTCTAATTCAAGTGATTCTATTATTTTTTCTCAAAGTCTACCAGTGACTAAGTGGCTCTCTGACAAGTGGCTAACTAAAATATCTCCTCCTTATTAAACAGATCTTTTCCTCTTATAAATTCAGAATAATTTCAAAATATATTGTAATAATAAAACAGGCAGAATAATTACTTAGTGAAAAATAAGTTTATACTACTTTTTTCTTGGTAACTATTGTAGCAACTAATGCAGTAAAACACCATTGTGCCTGCTAGATAGTCAACAGACCTGTGAGATTTCACAGCGAGTATTTTGTTCATTTTCAGGTATTTCCAAAGTTTACTCCTTTTCAATAAGAATATCTTCATCTCACAGAGGGACACATCTTTCTGTGAACTTAACTTCTGAAACTTAAAAGAGTCTCTAAAAAACTGCTCTGAAATTAAATCTTTTTGAACAGGATCAAAATTTGTCCATTGTGGAGTGGATACCCTTAAAACTACATAAATACTGGGTTATGGTGTTAATTTTTTCAGCTTTTCCTCCTTTATTTAGAATGAACACTGTAACAAATGATGTATACTGCCCTGTAAGAACTTCATTTTAAGAGGACAAGTTGTGTACAGATATTATTTTGCTTAATTGATTGCACTAAGTACTCTTTAATTAGAAATGCATAAGCATGTTGATCAAGGCAGGAATATATTTGATCACTGTATATTACTGTTATAATAATCAGGGAATAGATTATTTATCATAGAGCAAGAGGTGACGTGAAAGCAGATTTACCAGGGGAGTGGAAACGAAATGTGAGTATGAAAACTCGTCCCCCAACCTCTGACAGTTGACATTAACACAGGAGCCTTATAAATCTGCCATTTAACAACATTCTAAAATTAAAAAGAAAAAAAAGTATCATTCCTCATTTGTTTTTCTTTTCCTGGAAAGCATTCTGAAAGTAATCTTTTTTCCAGACATTGATTATTCTGCACATGGGTGAAATTCTGCTACTTCTTCTAATCTCTTCAAAAGATTGGGAAAATAAAGATACATTTCAAAGAACAAGACAATGCCAGCATACAGAAGCAGTCTTAATACAAAGTCTATGAAAGATTAACTGCATAGGGTCCTGTACTATGCAAATTTAATTACATTTATCAGCACATGCATAACAGTATCATAATATCATCTGAGACTGAAACAGAAAAGCTGCTTTCTGATCCTGATGAAGTTAAAGATGGCATGTTGAAGAGCTGCTAACATTTCTGTTTGTAGTCATCCCAGGCAGTGGCTTTTACTAACCAAGTCTGGCATGAGTCCAGTTCCCATGTAGTAACACACATTTTATACAATTCAGCTAAATGCCAAAGCACAAGAGTTTATTCAAGCTTTAAAAAGTATTCATCAAAGAATGGAAATCCAGTCAAAATAATACTTCTATAGTTCTAATCTGAAAAGTTGCACTGCCAAATAATTTTGTGGTCCAGATTTATCATCCCCTATGATTTCCATACAAGTTCATATTTTTAGAAATATTGCATTTTTCCAGTCAGCCCTGAAAGTTTAACCTAGGATCTGAAAGTCAAACTTGACTCTTCCTTTCTTTCGCATATTATGGCCTTAGTGACACCTATGCAGTCCCTTTACCTTTAGTAAGTTTGCATAGTTGTAACTAATTGCCCCCTGTAACTGAAACTTAGTAAACACTTCTATTATTAATGCACAAGAAGAAATATAATCCAGATCTCTCATGATTCCCTGCAATGGCTTTGCTAGGCTAACAGGGGAAAAGAACAATAAAACCTTAGTTGCAGAATGAAGCACATATACATACTTTGGAATGCTGAGGAGAAAAAAGGTATGGGGTTTTTTTGTTTGTTTTATTTTTTACAGTCATTCAAAGAAAAAATAGCAGTTTAGTAGAGAGCAGTATCTTTTTGGGATTACATAGGAGTGGAGGACATCTCTATTATGAAGCATTTGCTGGCAAATTTAAACTTTTGAAATATACCATTGAGTATTCAGGTCAGTTGCCATAGTCTGCAATTTTTACCCTTTAAATACAAACACGAGCCTGAGAACTGAAATTGGGACCACTCCCATAGCAATTTCTAAAAGGACACTTGTGCAAAGACTTAAGAATAATAAGATCAAAACCACCTTAAAAAAGAACAAGTTGTCTGACATCTGATAATCTCATTCTTTATTCTATGCTATTTTTGGCATAAAAAATAACAATTTTAACATTATTTCTATTAGTAATTCTTGACAATAAGGCATGTGAGTGCATTTATAGCACGCACATCTTTTCTGTGAAATAAGTAACATTGAGTGTCAATGGTATATACTGGAATTGGGCAAAGGTCACATACTATATATTTATACTAAGCCATTAAGAAAAATAAGTCTTCGTATAAAAGCCATGGTTCTGCCATGAAGTAAGACAGCCCTAAGAACCTGCTGAAGAAATCCAAAAAAAGGACACACTAATGCAAACAATGTATAGAACATACTTTCCAAAACAATAGCAGGCTTACTGTGGTCTCTTTTCAAAACTGGGTTGCAATCAGCAGCATAGGTCTAAAACTCTCTCTCCTGATTGTGACAGAAATTTAGTTTTACATGACTTCTGGATTTGTCTTTCAACCATGTCACTGCTCAGCCAAGTGAGACTAATTGTGCATTATGTGAAAAGTTCTAGAGTCTCTCTCTCTTAGTATTTAATAACAGATGCTTGATTATGCCACTACAACAAATATATCTGAACTGTTCAACTTACTAACAACTGTCAAAAGCTAAAATACCCAAATCCTAAATATGTAGTTCATAAAGCAGCATATTTTCCTTAATTAATTTTCTCAAAGTTTACAATATCTGTACTAATTCTCTGTAACTAGATATGTTCTGGATCCATTCTCAGAGAATCTGTGTAGAATAAACATTTGCAACATCTTAAAAACTAACTAAAAACATCTTTCTACTATGCTTCAAGGCAAATGGTTTTTAGATGTTTTGCATTTTTATGCTAAATAGTGCAGCTGCAATTGATAAAAAGCAATCAAGCTAATTTAAGTCAATCATGTCCAGGAGGTTCTCATCACTTGTATAAAAATGCTCTCACACTCATTCTTAAAGCTTTATCACAGTGAGTAGATATTTTCTTGATTTTGGTACTCAGAGTCAAACAGCACTTTATATACAAAGAAAAGGAATTATAGATTAAAGGAATTAAAGATATGATGGCAGTTCCACAAGATAAAATAGACTTCTAATTCACATCCAGGTAAGAGATTAGGTAGGCTACATAAGAGTAATGCATACTGGGTTTATCATTATGATGCACTTCGTGTGTGCATTGTGATGCATCAGGTCAAAGACAAGTAACCTTTTAGCACTATACAAAGATGTATAATTGTTATCCTCTAATGCACAATCTGGAATGTATTATTGGGGTCATAACATATGTTTTGAATTTATTATTTTCTTGAAATTATCAACATGCCACATCACAGCTGCCATCCTGAATCCCTTCTCAGCTGCTACATTTGAATCTTTAAAAAGACTATTTGTTTTCATTTTAAAATGCTGCTTTAAATATTGCCACTGTGTTTTGAAATCAGGCAAAGCTTTCAAAATTGTAGAGAAATTCCTTCCTTAGAACTAAAGAAAATCAAAGACAGTGGATCTCTGTCTCTATGGTGACTCCTAGCTATGTCCCTGATGTGCATCTGACTGCTGATTATATCCAGCCAGCGAAAAAGGTGGTGAAATTAACAAAGGAAGGATCTGTGCTCCAAAGGCTGCTCCTTTTCTACCTCCTAGCAGATGAGTATGGGGGCAGTAAAGCGGTTAAAGAGGCTTGAAGAGACTGTAAGGAAGCAACAGTGGAGATGGAGAAACTGACAGCCTATGTACAGACATTCAAAAAGTCTGAGGCAGAATCAAAGTTGCGTAGTTTTCTATAAGCAGAGCAGTTTAGATGGGTAGTGAACAGAACACCCTCTTGGTGGAGGGACAAGTCCTGCACTGGGTTCTGCCATTTTTAAACCAGTCTGTGTGTTTTGAACTTCTGTTGTGTTATGAGTATAAACCAGTTTCCAATCACTTATATTGGTAAAAGTGTAGTGGTTGTATCAGGCCCCAGACTTGCACTCAAGCTGCACTTCCTTGGTGGAGAGCCAAAAGCAAGGAACAAAATAGCCATTGGGCACTTTTCCTTCCAGTGTCCCACAAAGATTCCTTTGGTAGACACTGGGAGGGGCAAAGCACTAAAGTGACAAAATTAACCCAAAGCCATGCTGGG
>NW_017728997.1:27570300-27580692 GCF_001723915.1 Gavialis gangeticus | reverse complement strand
GGGGGGGGGGGGGGGGGGGGAGTCACTTTGGGAAAGGAATGCACCTGTCTATGTTGAATGACTGAGGCAAGACAGTCAAGTAATTCAGTCTCCAATCTTCAAGAGCCCCCTAAGCTTCTGTGTTCAACTTCCTACAAATGCTTGTTAAGAGGTATTCAACTCAATAAGGAAAAATCTGAAACATTAATATGGGAAGAGTTGTATTCAGCAGCAAATGCACAGCCAGAACAAAAGTATCCATTGTTTAGGTCAACAAAGTCACAATGGTCTTAAGGGAAAGAGGGGCCAGGATATGAACCACTTGAAACATTTTCCTGATCTCTTGTAGATCAAGCCTGGGTACACAACTGTTTGAATAAAATGGGAACGTTTCCCTTTCCATTAGTGGACAATTGGTTTGTCTGGTTTTTTCATAAAACTGAGCTGCTGAACAACACAAAGTAACAATTTGTAAATCACAATCTTTTCTCCTCCATGGAGTTGGATTAATTAGTAGATTGTGGACCAAAATTCATGTATGCTTAATTTTAGCACTGATATTTCATTTCAAACACACCAAATTAAACCCAATTAGAAGAAAAATCACTAGAAACAGCACAAAATTTGTTAATGGTATAAAACCCCTGTGGATTCCAGGGAGCCACTACCACTACTATAGAGTGACACATTTCAGAATGCACCTCTGGTTCAGATATTTATAAGACTTCTTAAAAAAAAGTGAAAACAAACCCCCAGTATCTAAGGGCCCCTCCAGATACATAGGTAAAGGTACAATGGGATCCGATGCACAACGTAGAGTCTCACTTCTTCCCATGCCACACATGCATGGCAGGAGCCACAACTGTAGAATCATGCATCAGATCCTATCATGCTTTATTGCTAGTGCAAGGGGAGCCCAAGATCACAATGTTGGGCTCCCTCTGCACCAGCAAGTCAGTAGCTCCCACAACCTGAAGCCCACAGCTGACAGGACTTGCAACTCCTCAGGCACACCATATGATCACATGGCTAGGAGTCCCATCAGTTGATGGGGCTCCCAGCCAGGGAGACACACCTGGCTACACATTCAATTAATTGTGTCATAGGAACCAGCCACAAAGTTATTACATATTTTCTGTGGAATAAATTTGTGGCTTAATCCTTGTTTTATGATACCACTAATTGCTTTTATGTATGGGTAGATCACAACTTAAGACATGATTAAGTAGTTAATCGTGTCTTAAGTGTAATGTGTGGCAGAGACCTTACAGGCTAAAGATGAAGACAATTAACATGAAATGAAAAAGAATTATATTCCAGGATACTGGAGAAGACGACTTACCTCAGTAAGAACATATAAGGATTATCTCCGCCCAACAAAAGTAGGAGAGAATGCTAAATTTTAAAACAAAGCTGTGAGCCATATGTCAGATAATATGGTTATAGGTGTACCATCGGCACCAAAGTATATTTCATAGTGGCATAAAAAGAGCATATTAGCTCTGAAGGACATCCGGAAATAAAAATAGAAATGATGCATGTCCATGACAGCAAAAACTATCAATCATTTCCACGCAATTCATCTCAGCAGCCAAATGAAATTAGTATTTAAAAAAAAACTTAGCTACTAAGGAGAGTAGATTGTATGCTACACCACGTTTCAAATATCAGACATGTTAAGAATCTTAAATGGTATGAGATTCCAGGACCAAAGAGGGTCAGGAATAGTAGCTATGGAAAGATACCAAGGAAGAAGCAGAGTAAAGCTCGTGGAAAGGTAGGGTAAAACTGAATTTCAAAAAAAAGAGAGAGAGGCTAAACAACAGCATCACTTACATTACTTAAGCTATTGATCCCTTCATATGATCTCTATACCACGTTACATTAGTGTAACCAGAAAATAAAGACTAACCTCTCACCAGCTGTATCACATAAAATACCTTTTTGTAATAAAGCTATGATGAGGCACTAAAGCAAAAAGTTAATGGGATGAATAGCATCTTGAAAACTGAATTACTTGGAACTAACACTTAAAAATGAGCAACTTGCAGAACTTTAGTCCTTCAATGCTCTATCCTCCCAAAGGTTAAGACCAAAGTGAAAACTTTGTCTGCTGCAGGAGCCAATCTTCCCTTATTATGGGCCAGGGTGAGAAAGGCAGGCATAATTAGCAAAAACAATAAATGTTTCAATAAATGTAAAGGTTGGCTACCAGAGAGTAGTGAAAGCTGAAAAGGCTACCAGCTGAAAATTTTTAACAATAAAGATTTAGCATGTCACAGCCATGCTGTGATAACAGGTATAACATAACAACATTTTTACTTAATTTACATCGAGCTGAAAATATGGAAGACAGCTGGTCTAGCGGTTATACTGCAGCTCCGAAAAATCAGGTTGGGCTTTAGACCCAGCTCTTGAACCCTTTACTGTGAGAACTTAAACAAATCACAATTGCTTAGTGGCTCAGTTTCAACATTTTTAAAATGAAAATTTAAATGGTAATATATCCCCAAAATATCATGAGGTTAGATAAACTAATATTTGTAAAGCACAGTAAGATCCTCCACTGAAATGTGCTGGAGAAGTGGAAAGTACATTATTATTGATTTTGTTGTTTTTGTTGCTGTTATTATTACTGTTAATATTATTATTTATTATAAAGACATTCCTGTTGTAATTTTCTTTAATAGATGCTATCCTTACATCCCAGGTTCTATACTGAGCTTTTATTTTTGCTGCTAGTTTTTACCCAAACATTCCACCCACAATTTGAGTCCACCCTGGCCACATCTAAAATACTACCTAAAATACTCCTTAATTTCAAAATTAAGAAAGAATGAATAATGGGAGATTTAATTCATGGCAAAGCTGTGATTTTAAAGTTTGAGGTACCAAAATATTCTTGTTTCTTTTGCAGATTCTGAAAGCACCACTCATCTTCCAGGAGGAGAATGAATCAGATGGCCCATAGTCTCACCAGGTGTCTGAAGGAACGTTTAGTTATTTGTAACTGTAGCAGTACCCCCTACAGCAAACAGGGGCATTGTCGAGTACGGGTAACCACCCTCATGGAAGGATACCACTAGCTGGTGTGGGCCCTAGCAGATTTATACACGTGGGACTGTCCCTTGGCATGGATTGCAAACATAGGCTTCCAAATGTTCAGGCAACAACATGAGTCACTAACCTACACAAGCCTGGGTCAAGTCTAGAGTCAAGTCTGGCAAAAATTTCCTGACTGCTTTAAAGTTAGTTTATTTGGTCCAGTTGGTTGTTAAATAAAACTCAGGGAAGACTGACCACACATGTGTCTGTCTCTATTTGCAGCCTGGCACTTCGCAACATAATCTTGGCTATGTTTATAGTTATGCTTAAGAAAACTACTCCCAATTGTTTCCATCCAGTTCTATGCATAAAATTACAAATGGTATTAAATACATACTATTTTATTTAACAGCACTTTATAAAATTATGTATAGTATGCTAATAAGGGATAAAATAAAGGTAACTGCTTAATTTTTGCCAATTTCTGGCAATTTTGCAAAAAAAGCAGTCATGCATTTCAGGGCCAACCATCTACTTTTAAAAGAAAATAAAAGCTTCCTTCTCTTTTCCTCACCACCTTCTTCAGATATGATTTATATGATTAATTAATTAAAAGTGGTTTGTGGATGTCAGGTTAGACATTCACAGATTTGAAAAATCAATAAAACGGGGGTTCTTATGTCTAGACTCACAGCTAAGTAGCATTTTGCTATATATCTACATTCATGAATACAGAAGACTGAAAATTTATCACCAAAAATGGAAAATGATATTTTGAACGTGGCAAAAATGGAATAAACAAATGATTTTAGGTAACCATTTATATTATTGTACTTAACAGAAATTAGATAATATGGTGTGGAAAGCTGTAAAAGAACCTGAGTAGAAATTAAGGAGTTTGATATTTTCTGCATCATGGCAATGAAACTTGTTGTCTTGATGTACTATAACCTAGTCTCAGGAACTTTTCCAATCCTGGTATATACAGTAACGTAAAAGTAAGCATTCAGAACATATACACATATATATGTAAACTCAATAAAACTCAACACTGTACAAAAAGCCTGCATACTGTTTAAGTTCAGTTTTTCAAGTCAGTTGCAGATGTCTGAGCCATGCAGAAAAGAGGGAAGGGGGGCAGAATCTAGAGGTAGTATGCTGAAACTACAAGACTTGCATATTCTATTTTTCATTTATAATTTACTACTTTGCTTGATATGGGCTGGTTCTGTTTATTTTGGCATATCTGTGCTGAGAATATACCATTTTAATTCAGTGGACAGTTATGCAAGTCTACCCAACATCACCTACTCTCTTGAATGAACCCTCTGAGAAAAGAGGGCAGCAGTTTTTGTGCCTTCTGAACTGATTGCTTTGCCATGCCTGAGGCAGAGGGACAAGGAGCTGTGTGAAAATAATAGGTTAACTTAAAACTATTACTTTCACCCCCACAGCCAAGGAAGGAAATACACATTCACAGTGAGAATGATGTCCATGCCAAACTTCAGTTTTCATCCAATTTTACTAAAGCAAATTGTTACAGATTTTTTACAATAGGAAGAGTCACTCTCTTCTTATTAGGGAAAACAATTTACTTTTTTGTTTGTTTGTTTAAAAATTCTCAAATAGAACCCATAGTTGGAAAATATTTGTTTAAACTACTCAGAAACACTGATGTTCAAAAATTGGGAGGGACATATAATAGAAACCTTTTCAATTCAGGTGTTATGGGAAGCCAGCTTTAATAGTTAAGAGTAATACCTGCAGTCACTTACAAAGTACTGTGTAAAGCTTGCCTGGTAACGTCCCGAGCTGATAGAAATTAGTGGGTATATGTCACAATTCACAAGTGCTGCACTCAAATGTATTCCTGTATATTTTCTTAATAATTCAGTAGTTTACCGTTACGTTCAAAAAGGGGGTAAAAAACAAAACAAAAAAACCCCCCACCGTACTTATCTAGTCAACATGATCCAGAACTGTTTTATTTACAAGCTACTTGGTCTTTCTCACCCTGCCACAGATCTTCTACCTGATCTCAAAATGTAGGGCAGGAGGAAAAAGAGTAGTCTTCACAGATAAAGAACAGCTGTTGTGTTCACTGGACAATGAAGAAAGAATTTGAGCAAGAAACAGAAAAAGGCATAAGAAAGAAAAATATTCTTACAAATGCAACATTTGCAGAAGTGTTTCAATCTTCTTCCAGAATATTTAGTAGAGGTGATTATTCCAGACGCAAGTAAATATTTCACAGAAACAAAACTAAGTTATAAATATTTAAGTTTAAGAATCAAACACTACCAAAGGTTAGGTTTCCTTTCCAATTTTAATTTGACCCTCTTGGTACAATCTGATCACATACTTCCCACCTCCACTGAACAGGTCTTCCACCTCTGCACTGGAATAGTTTGTGCTTACTTGCTGCATTGCCCTTCAATATTTTGTTTTCTTCGTGTTCATTATTTAGCTTTAGGCACAATATGTTTTTGTTCAATATATGGCACTGCTGAATACCAGTTAAAACGTTGCTCTGACAGCAAACAGAGTCTTGGTCCAATAACTAGACTCATAGGCAGTATAATAATAAGGTATCTGAGTACTTCACAGATATTAATGAATTTATCTTCACAATATTTCAGTTTGATGAGGGCGTAGTAGTATTCCCATTTTTCAAGTAGGGAAGTAGTAGAATATTACATCAAAAGTCATCACTAATTTAGTGAACTCAACTGGAAACATCAGTATGTGATTTTGCAAATCTCAAGTCCATCACCAGAAAGTAAGAAATAGACTATTATTAACCACCCATGAAGAACTAGGTTAAAGTGACTTGGCTAGGATAACATAAGAAATCTGAAGCATAGGCAGATAGAAGTCAATTCCCCAAAGCATTGTTCACTGACTTAACCATGAGACCCTCGTTTCTCTTTTCCAGCAATATTTGCTTCATTCACTATACACTTTCCCATTTCTGAAGCAAGGGTCCTAACAAAGAAAAGAGTCCTCTTTCCCAACACCACTCTGATTTATCCCCAGGGGAAGCTCCATCCTATGCACTAAAATAAGGCAGGGGTCCCATGGAAGAGAAAATATACAATCATGAAATGAAACATTATTTCAAAATGCATTCAAAGAGGAAAATCAAATTAAGTTTGCATGGAGAGTTTTCTAACTCTTGTGTGCCTGACTTTCTAACTTTAATAAAGTCCTATTAAGACAGTTTTTCTATGATTTTAAAGAAAAGCATCCCACAAGGAAACAAATTCCATTATTTAGCATCAAACTGGTATCCACACAGTTCAATACCAGCAGGATTAGAACCACAGTATCAGGTTACTATTATCTAAAATCCCTGCTTTGAAACAGTGCCTTAACGTATGTCAGAAGCATTACCTAGCCATCCAAACACTGCCATTTTCACAGCCTCAGTAGAAGTTTTTTAAATGCCAGAAGTAAAACAGCAATGAAAACAAGGGGAGGTTATATCACCTGTGTTTTTAATATTCACCTGGGAATTGTTTGACTTTAATGAAGAGTGGTGGGCAGCAAAAATGGAAAAGAAAGATTTTGGCGGAATAAGGACACCTCTAGAAGCAAGCAAGGTGTGGTAAAAGAGCAAGAAGGCAGGTGCAAAGGGGAAATTAAAGCCTTAGGGTGCAGAAGCAGAACCTGGGGAAGAACATAAGAGAAGCAAGGAACAGAAGGGTTTGCAACCATTACAACATGCTCTCACTTAAAAATACTGAGCTCTGTTTATAAATTCTGAAGTCCCAATCTGTTGGTTAACAGATACTGGCAAATCCCATTGATAATATGTCTGTCCTCTTCCACTACATATAATCATAGAAAAGTAGGGTTGGAAGAGACCTCAGGGGGTCATCTAGTCCAAACCCTTGCTCAAGGCAGGACCATCCCCAAACAGATTATCCCAACCAAAGCTTTGTCTAGCCAGGTCTTTACCTGCAAGAACGGAGCTTCCACAACCTCTCTGGGTACCCTATTCCAGTGTTTTACTATCCTCCTAGTGAGAAAATTCTTACTAATATCTAACCTAAACTTCCCTTTCTGCAACACGAGACCATTGCTCCTTGTTCTGTCATCTGCCACCACTGAGAACAGTTCAGTTCCATCCTCTTTTGAACCCCCTTCTGATAGTTAAAGGCTGCTATTAAATCCCCTCTCAATATCCTCTTCTCTAAACCAGAGGTTCCCAAACGCCAACAGACTGCACACCACCAATTTAAAATGATACAACCTTAAGTATCACCAGCAAATTTTTGCCATATAAAGTAATTATAATAAAACTGTTAACGTGTACCACTGACAGGTTGCCTGTGTACCACTGGTGGTACCATGCCACAGATTGGGAACTGCTGCTCTAGGTTAAATAAGCCCAGTTCCCTCAGTCTTTCCTCATAAATCATGTTCTCCAGCCCCCTCACCATTTTTATTGCCCTCCACTGGACTCTCTCCAATCTGTCTACATCCTTTGTGTAGTGGGGGTGGGGCACAAAACTGGACACAGTACTCCAGATATGGCCTCACCAGTGCTGAATAAAGGAAAATAACCACTTCACTTGACCTGCTGGCAAAACTCCTACTGATGGAGCCAAATATGCCATTAGTCTTCTTTGCAACAAAGGTACACGGCTGACTCACATTCAGTTTATTGTCTACTGTAACCCCACAGGCCCTTTTCTGCAGAGCTGCTGCCCAGCCAGTCAGCCCCCAGCCTGTACTGGAACATGGGATTGTTCTGTCCTAAGTGCAGGACTTTGCACTTGTCCTTACTGAACATCATGAGATTTCTTTTGGCCCAATCCTCCAATTTATCTAGGTGACTTTGAATACTAGCCCTACCCTCCAGCATATCTACTATTGATTACTACCCTCTGAGCACAACGGTCCGTACAGTTTTCTATCTATCTTAGAGTCTGTTCATCCAGCTCATACTTCCTTAGTGTGCCTGAGAGAATGCTGTGGGAGACAGAATCAGAAGCCTTGCTAAAATGAAGGTATATCACATCCACTGGTCATCATAGAAGGCAATCAGGTTGATCAGGACTTGTATATGTCTAGCTCTTATACTGCTCCCTTTTTATTTGTCCAAGGTTCCACTTCTTATAAGCTTCCTTTTTGTAACTTAGTTTACTGAAGAGTTCCCTACTAAGTCAAATTGGTCTTCTGCCATACTTGCTAGTCTTCCTGCACATTGGGATGGTTTCTTCCTGCACTCTCAGTAAAGCCTCAGTAAAGTACAGCCAGCTCTCCTGGACTCTTCTCTCCCTCAGACTGGCTTCCCAGTGGATCCTGCCCATGAGTTCCCCGAGATAGTCAAACTCTCCATAGGATGCAAACAAGCATTCATCATACTTGGTCTAGGTCTGGGCAGTTTAATTGAAACTAGATCTAGACCAGAAGCAGTACATGCAGCATTTCACCACTGCTGCAAGCAGCATGTGCAGTTGTTCACTATTCCTGGGTGCCCATGAGGCAACAGGTGTAAGTAGCTTGGTGTGGAGGGAAAGGTAATCATAGGAGGTTGACAGATCTGGAGGCGAAGGTGTTGCCTGGTTCTGGGGAGAGATCAGGGGCCTAAAAATAACCCAGTCAGTGTCTGAGGGGTGAGTGGCTGGGCTTTCCCAGCCCTGGCAGGGTGAGTGACTGGGGCAGGTAGAGCAATTCAAACATTTCTTTCTCATTTCACCTAACAGTAACCATGAACACTTTCAGTTTACATACTACTATAATGAAATGGCAATTGCTATAAGTATTACATTTTTACAAATTTAATATATATTAAAGTTCGATGGAACAAACAAAATAGATGTAAATGGAAGCCTAAAAATACCAATCCACATGGGATATGCATATGTCATTGTAAAATAAATGCCCCTTTCAAAAGATTTGTTTGAAGGACTAAGATATAAGTTAATTTACAATAAATTAAAGATCACAGGAAAAGAAGGGAAGGAGAGATGCACATCACGGCAGAAATCATGCCGAAGCTGGCTAATGGACTCAGGGCTCAGCCAGCCAAATTAACAGTTTGTTAGTATTAGAACCACTTCAATAACTAAACATATAAATACTCATTTTTTCAGAGGAGATGGATAATTGCAGAATTCATTATAGTAATCATTTTGTGTCTGGGATAAACAAACCCAGCAAGTGTTAGTTACTGCCCTGCCTTTGAAGAGGGTTTTTTTTTATACTTTGCATTTTTAATTAAAGCTAATAATTACATTGGAAACTTCTCATTAATTCTGTCTCTTTTAAAAGAAATGCTGCTTTGAAAAGCTAATATCTTTTTTAACTAGGTGTTGTCATGCACAGCAGTAGTTTAGCTCAGTTTCTTCTCAAGTGTAAGACCACAACTTTCATGGCTCACTGTGCACCACAACTGTAATTCCTCCCTGCAGCAACTGAAAACTAAGAAAATTGTTCCCACATGTCTGTGCCAGCCAATCCACACAGACTTTTATTTACTAAAGCCTCCAGGCTACACAACTGAACTACCATGGCTTACCACGGTAAAGCTGTGAAGCAGCAAATCTGCTTCAGAAAGACAGCCTTTGCCACACATGTATTATTCCTTGTTTAAATAGATGAAAGAACACAGTTGTGTCTGGGTTATTATATTACTCAGCTTATAGACTTAGAAAATTCCTTCTTGCTTTAATCAAAAAACAAAAATGTGATGTCCACAATAAAACTAGGTACCCATTAGACTGATAACACAGAATAAAAAAAACAGTTAAATATTTTACATTTCTTATTAATACACTATTTGAAAATATGCTAATTATGGTGACAAAACTTCTTTGTTTAAGAGGAAGAAACTGCTTCATTTCAATTTACAGAACACTGCAGTTTATAGAATAGTTATACTTCTTGTAAAAGTGCTGTCTCAATACATTTTTAAAGAACTTTTCATTTCTCTACATCTGAAGTCTCACAATTACAATTATAACATCTACTATTGAGCCATCAACCCCGACCCTACCTCTGCTCTATCAACAATACTACCCCTCTGCATATGCAACTAGCTTCCTGTAAAAAAACTCAGATAACTCTGAGCTTACAGCTACTTCTGCCTACATCTTCAGGTTTTTTAACATTTACCCAGAAGGATTAGTAGGGCAACCATGAAACCATAAAGCCGCCAACAAGATGTAGATTCCTTTTTTGCTAAAATAAAATGAAATAAAATAAAATAAAAAATAACCAAAAATAAAGTTACTGTATAAAAATACCACTTCAAAAGAATGAAAACTCAGTTAAGGCCTGCTCTAGCCAATGTAAGAAATGCAGATATATGCTTGAACACAAGAGTTGTGGAAAGCTACTTATTATTTCAAAAGGGAC
>NW_017728997.1:27556324-27565300 GCF_001723915.1 Gavialis gangeticus | reverse complement strand
TAGCCAATGTAAGAAATGCAGATATATGCTTGAACACAAGAGTTGTGGAAAGCTACTTATTATTTCAAAAGAGACACATCTCCTCTCATAAATAACCATAGCATGCAGTAGGCAATATAATTTTGCCTCTGATGGGACAAAGTAAATATATCTTTCCTACAATCACAAGCTAGTGGTTTAGGCTTAGGAGCAATACTCAAGGTACAGGCAGAAGTGCAGCTCCCGGGACTAACTCATGCTGCTTCAGAGAAAATGCCATTGAGTTACACTGAACCTCCTGATGCAACAGATGTTAACTGTTGGGTCAGAAGGGTGGGGATTCAAGCTCCAATTTGGAGCTGATCCAGGGAAACAGACTGCATCTGCATCTCTGCAGCCTCTTCCCTTCCCTCCACCCCCACCACCCTTCCCAGTTCCTGTTCTGCCTCAGGATAGGAGGAAAAGAAGGCAGAAGACCCCATTCTGGGGTTTCCCCAGGTGTGCTAGAAGCGGGGTGGTTGGATTGAAGTACGCACACTCGGGGGGGGGGGGGGATACCTGCCCCAGGTGGACAACCTCCTGAACAAGCTCTCCTCACACCCTGCCCTGTTCTGAAACTAGTGTCACTGAGCTGCATTAGCCAAGCCCTGCTCCAGGAGTGTAGAGACACAAGTTAATGAAAATGCTCCATTTTGGAGCACCTTCATGTAATAAAGGTTCAGGTTGTCATGGGATCAGGCCCTTTTAAAGCACTCTGCAGCTGTGCACTTACATTTGGTCATGGCTGTAGATAGGCCTGTGCAAAGCAGCTAGCATTTGCTTTGGATTCAGCTGATTCGGGGCACAGTGATTCTAACCAGTGATTTGAATCACTGTTCCAAACTGATTCAGCTGAATCTGATTCAGAGATTCAGCTGCTGCCAAATCAGCCAAATCTATGAATCACACAGGTCCCATCCCCTGCCCACTCTCAATGGCTGCCCCACCTGCTCCAGCTCCCAGCCCTTTAAAAAAAAAAAAGCCCCGAACTCACCAAGTGCTATCAGGTGGGGGGCAATCCCCACTGGATGGAGGGCTCTTCCACTAGCTCCCCAAGGCCACTGCAGCAGCTAGTGAGTCTGGGGATTTTGGTTTTTTGTTTTGTTTTTTTTTTTTAAAGGGCTGGGAGCTGGGGGGAGTGGGACAGCCATGGGGGGGCTGGGAGAGCGGAGAAGGTTGGGGGGCTCGTGACAGAGCCCCCCCATGCAACATGGGTCAGTGGGGATTGCCCCCCCAAACCTGGCAGCACCCGGTGAGTAGGGGCTTTTTTTTTAAACAACTGGGAGCTGGGGCCAGGCAGGGCAGGGCAGCCACTGAGAACTGGAAGAGTGGGCTGGGGTCAGAGGACACTCAGGGGGGCTGGGGAGCAGGCAGAAGATGGGGCCTGCAGGGGTCTCCCCATGGTCCCCCGCCCTGCTCCCTACTTACCAGCTCAGAGTCCAGGTCCAGCTCCCTGCAACCAAATAAACCAACCAACGGGGACTGCCCAGATCACTGAAGCTCTCCAAACCTTTTCCAAATTGATTTGGACCTTTTAATTGGTCTCCTGATTCAATCTGGATTTGAAGATTCAGCTGCCAAATCAGGCCAAATCTCCTCCTAAATCAGATCAGCACCAGAAGCTTCACATAGCCCTAGCTGTAGAGTGCTTTCCGGGCTAGATCGGGCAAAAATTGTCATTTCTGTCTGCACTTTCAGTGTTGGCCAAGGAAATGACTCTGAGATCTATGCTTCAGCCTCAGTTTGTCTCTAGACAAGAGGGTCTCTGGGATTGCCACAGACCATAAACTGAATCAGTGACTACATACTGACAGCATGTGTTTGGCAATTCTTTGCATTGGCCACAGCAGAAAAAATGAATTCCACCACACCCAAATCCTACTCAGTCCATTCAAATAAAGACACATAAATAGATACCACTCTCAGGCAAAAGCACATACTGTCCTCCAACTGTAACCTGGTTCATCCAGCTCACCTGTATCACTACAAGAACATGCAGACATAACACTTACAGCATAACTGCTGATATTCCTGCTCCCCTTTTAAAGCAGCTAAACTGTGTTTACCCATACCCTCTGGTAGTGAATCTGGGTCAGGACAAATGTGCTTAAGTTAGTAGTTGATAGTACTGATTAACTTTCTCCAGATCATTTTCAACCACCAGAATAAAGTTTAATTGAATCTTAATGTATCATATCACAATGCAGGTCACTCAACTAAGAAAACCCATTAATGCTGTCCAGCTGAACATGCTTTTAAGTAAAAGGCAGGGCAGGGCAACGCCTTTGAGACTTACTGGTTCAGACTGAGTAACAAAAAATGACAAAGAGCTTGGAAAGCAAGTCATACAAGGAGAAGCTGAAGGAGCAAAGCACGTTCACCTTGAGGAAAAGGCACTTAAAAGGGAACATGAAAGCAGTCTTTAAATACTTAAAGGGCTGCCATAAAGAAGTGGGAGAACACGTTTTCTCCCTTGCTGCAAAAAGTAGAATGCAAACCAATGGCTTGAAGCCAGCAAAATAGGTTTCAATTGGATATTAGGGAAAACTTCTTCACTGTTAAAACAGTGAGGCAGTGGAATGGACCGCTTAGGGAAGTTATGGACTCTCTATCACTGGAACTGTTTAAGAGGTTGGAAAGCCACTGGCTGGGGGCAATATAGGCATAACTATGCCTATGTTCCACTATGGGTATTTCCCATGGTTCTGGACTTTGCTGGTTGTCACCTTTCAGGGTGTTTTTAAGCCTTCCTCAGAGGCATTGGGTGTTAGCTGTAGCCAAAGCTGGAGATTTGAGAGTTGTGCCAGTGCTCCTGCTGGGACTTAAACCTGGACGTTCCTGGATAGAGAGTCATGCACCTCCACTCAGAGTCAAGCCAATTGCCATATTTAGGGTCAGGAATTAATTTTACCCCATGGTCAGATTGGCATGGACTGTGGGAGGTTTGCCTTCCTTTGTAGCAGGGGTATGGCCTGCTACCTGGGATCTCTACATCATAGATTAACAACCCTTTACTGAAGTAGGATGTTAGCTTCCATGGTTCCCCTACTTTACCTGTGGCACGTTAGGGTGTTATGTCTTGTGTTGTGTCAGAGTTGACAGTAGTTTTACAAAGAATTTATGCTATGGATTTGTACAGAACAGTTTGGATTATGATGATCATGCCTCAGGCAGGGGGTTGAACTAGATGTCCTCTGGAGGTCCCTTCCAGCCCTACTTCTCTGATTCTCTATGAAGCTTTCACAGGCTGTTATCCATTCACAGCATCTGACAAAGTAGGCTGTTGCTTATGAAAGCATATACCTCTCTGAACCAGTTAGTCTCCAAAGTGCCACTGCTTTCCATCTGGCTTTATACCAGGAGTCGACTGAACATGGCATGCGAGGCCATTTTCCTCAGCACACATTGGGGCAGGGGAGACAGCAGCTGTTTGCAGCTGGCCCCAGCTCTGAGTAGCTCCTACCAGCTGGAGCTAGGACCGGCTGCAGCCGGGAGGCTACAAACAACTGCTGCCTCCCCACCGCAGCCCTGGCCCCAGTGGGTGCAGTGTTGGCACCTGCTGCCTTCCCAGAGCCTGGGGCTGGGGCTGGGGCTGGGGCTGGGGCCAGGCCAGGAGGGCAGCAGCTGTTTGTAGCCTCCCAGCTGCAGCTGGCCCCAGCTCTGGGTAGCTGCTGATAGCTCTGGGTAGCTGCTGACAGCATGATAGCTGCTGCTTCCCTGGAAGCCCTGCTGCAAGCAGCCCAGGCTCCGTGACTATCAGCAGGTACCCAGAACCTGGACCAGCTGCAAACATCTGCTGCCTCTCCACCCCAGCTGCCTCCCAGCCCCAGTCTCTGGGGAGGCAGCACATACCAGCAATGCTCCCTGCTGTGCTGCCCTCACCACTTCTGCAAAGCAGCACTGGAACCCAGCGCAGCAGGGCACAGCACGGGGTGCAGAAAGCTGCCTGCTCCAAGCTCCCCACTGCTCTCACACACTTCCCCTGCAGGCGGGGGCAGCAGCAAGGGACATAACCCTGTGCTGCTGCCCACACTGCTCCTATGCACACAGGGGAAGTGTGGCAGAGCAGCAGGGAGCTCGGAGCAGACAGCTTTCTGTGTCCCCTGCTGTGCCAGGTTCCAACACTGCTTTGCAGAAGTGGTGAGGGCAGCACAGTGGGGAGCATTGCTGGTATGTGCTGCCTCCCTGGAGCCCGGGGCCAGGTCTGGGGCTGCAAGGCAGCTGGGCCCAGGGCTTGGGCAGAGAGGCAGCAGATGTTTGCAGCTGGCCCCGGTTCTGGGTAGGGGCCAGGGGGCAGCAGGGGTGGGAGGCAAGAGTCATGAGCAGGGCTAGGAGGCAGGGGCTTTGGGTGGGGGGCAAGGGGCACAAGCAGGACATCCTGTGATGTACCCCCTGCCCTCATTTTGTTTTCCTGGCGTGCCGGTACTCCAGCACCTTCCCAGATAGGCATTATGGGGGGTTTCGGCACTCCAGGCAAAAAGCGTTGCCTACCCCTGCTTTAGATTAAAACAGCTAACTGCTTCTCTGTACTCAAGGTTTTAAGTGGTACTAATGTAACCCTCAACAGGCCTCAGGAAAAAATGGTTAATTTCCATTATTTATCATTTTAATTAAATAAAATGGTTGAAAATAGGAAAGGATTTGCCAGTAAGATAAATCCAACATTTAATTACACTATTCCTTCCAAACAACATATATACTATTATTACACATCAAACATATTATTCTCATCCTTTTTCTTTCATCTTTCCTTTCTCTTTTCATCAGTTTTTTCTGTCTCTGAGTAGTACTTATATAGATACCACAAATGGAGTAGTCCACACTTTCAATATACTGTGTTTTTTGTTTGGTTTTTTTTGCAACCATCAATTCCATCTCATGTTTCAATCTCCTTAGGAAGAAAATAAGTATAGTTTATCCCAAAAAGACTAAGAAAAAATGAAACATAGGACTATTGATTTTTTTAAACCTGTTAATTCCACAGTCTGCTGGCAAATAAATGAAATCTGGTATCTTTTCATATATAGTGGTATGTGGCATCTTTTCATACATACTGACAGAGCAACAAGCAATGGTCTTAAGCTGCAGCAAGGGAAGTTTAGATTGGATATTAGGATATACTTTCTCACTAGGAGGGTGGTGAAGCACTGGAACGGGTTACCTAGAGAAGTGGTGGAATCTCCATCCTGGGAGGTTTTAAGGCCTGCCTCAACAAAGCCCATCTAGCTGGGAATGGTCCTGCTTTGAGCAGTAGGTTGGACTAGATGACCTCCTGAGATCTTAAAATCCTATGATTCTATGAGAGAGATAGATCATACTTGGCATAGTGATGAGTCATGTGTTTTTCAGTTCTCAAAGTAACTTTTTTTCTTCGTATGTTTCTGGACTCCATATGATCTACTGCTAAAAGGTATCATATAGTAATATGGACTAACACATGAAATCTGTTGCTTATCTTTATGTAAGAAAATATCTGTCAATTGGTGGACCTGGGAGAGCAAGCTCTATGCTGGAGTAGTAGAGTAGCACCTGTTGGACACTGGCAGCCACCTGTTATTAAGAGGGTGGTTACTTGTCAAATCATATGTCTCAAGTGATAGTGGGACTGGCCAGACACTGGCAGAGTAATACCTATAAAAAGTACTGTTAGCCAGAAGCAGCCTTCTCTCTTTTTCCAATACAACCGCAGCAAATAGCCCAGTTATCCTGCCCTTAGTTATTATTGCATGGTGTACCATCCAGTCCACTTGTGGCTTTATGTCTATCAATTTATGTTACTGTGCCATGGATAACAGCTGGGCTTTGAAGTTGTACTAGCATTAAGATTGTAGAAAATAATTTAAAATTAAGGTGCTACCTCTGGAAAGTTTCAGGATTTATTATCTATATATCTATGTTATTATCCACGTATACAGTAGCGTAAGTGACGTTGTAGCTGTGATGATCCAGAATTATGCAACAGGCAAGGATATCTTAGGGTGATATCTTTCATTGGACCAACAACGGAGTTGGGATTCCTAACTACATAGTTGGTCCAATAAAAGATATCACCCAAAGACATTATTCTTTGCCTCTCATATTATCTATATATTACCTCATAATCTATTTCCAGATTGCTTTCAAAATTACTTATTACTATACTGGCCTTTAAAATTAATATTATTAATAATTTAATCTTCTAAATATTGCATATTCTTGTAAGGCAGCTATGAATTTAGAATATGTCAAAAATGCACATTTTATTATTTAGGTAACACTCATATAAGTAGATTAAAGAAAGGCATTTAAATGAACAAGTTAAATATTCTACCTACAGAAGTGACAAAGACAACTAAAATGGGTATTGTATACTCCTGTTGACTGACACTTACTGATAGATTAATTTCATCTCTGTCCAGAAGGCTAAAATAAAACAGATGCACCTGCAACATCTTGTGCATTCTTTGTAAAATTATTGCTATTGATGGAAACCTGCAGGGAAAAAATGTGTCACTTGGTTGGGATTATCACACAGGGTTAATTATTTCAGTAAGCTTCAAAGAATTATTGTCAATGCCTACACTGAAAGGAAATTTTATTAATTATAATAAATAAAGAGTGACTGAAATTCCATTTTCCAAACTGTGAAGACCTGGAAAAGGAGTTCAAACTTGTCTGTTCTACTTAAATTCTGGCCAATTGATCCTCTGTATAAAGTTATCTACTTTGTGACTACTTAAATTGAGTATATACAAATTGTAACGGGACGGGGACTGTCTCTAATAAACTGCTTGACAAATTATTTATGCATTAATTTCCTGTTGAAATAAGAAAGAGGTTGGAAGACAGAAATTGTACCACTTTAAAAGAGCTGCGTTTTTGCTTACAACAGAGGGTGAGAACAGCATTTGCCACACCCATTCTAGATTTAGGAGGCTTATTTTAAAGATAGCCTAGCAGCGGTGCACGTAGGTGTCTGCCGATGCTGCAAGCAATGTAGGCAGCCTGAGATAAATAACTCAGGGTGAGGGAATCGGGGGGCTGGCAGGGCTGCCGGGGAGGAGAGGAGGTTACCCAGTCTGGAGGAGGGGATCCGGGGGCTAAAAATAGTCCAATCAAAGTCAGCAGAATAAGAAAAGAACAACCCTGGGGCTGGGGAAGCAGATGGGATTTCCAGCTCTTGGGCTATGTTGCAAGCGCACACAGGCATTTGCTAGATCGAGGTAAACCAGAGGCAGGCAATTATTTCAGGCAGAGGGCTGCTTACCGAGTTTAGGTAAGCTTTTGAGGGTCACATTGGTAGCCCTGCCCCTTGACAGGTGCCCCACCCCCTGGTTGCCACCTTGTGATCAGAAGTCCTGCCCCCTAACTCCTGACCTTTGTCACCAAAAGGCCCTCCCCTTGCCCCTGGAAATACTCCTTTCAGCAAGGGGTTTTGCCATCTCAGAATCAGAAAAATACCAGATTATATTCTAAAAAGTGAAAATCTACAACATTCACATACAAGCATTACATTTCTACTCAGAGAATACCCACTCTCCTTGTAGAAGTGATAAGCATACATGCATGCAGTCAATTTCTCCCAGGGGCAACATGCCCCCTTTGGAAGAAAGATGCTGCAGGCATCAACCTGTAAGACCTCCGTTGCAAGAGAAACTCTCTTGCAAGAGTTAACACTTCTCTGGTCTGGGAGAGAAAGGGAGGGGAGGGGAGGGGAGCAACAGGGCTCTTGAGCCTTCCCAGACCAGGAACTGCCTAGTTTGGGGTACAGGCTGGGGACTTTGTCCTGCTGCTCCCTCCTCCTCCTGCAGCAGCCAGGCTGGAAGGATCTTCCCAAGCCTGGTTCCTAGTCCTGCAGACTTTAAATGCTGTGTGCGGCATTCAGCAAGGCAGCACACATGGCAACTTAAAAGTTGATGAGGCTAGGAAAGTTTTTACTCCAAGGCAGCAAGACAGTGCTCCAGATACTTCCTCAGATCAGAGACTGTCTGGTCTGGGGAACAGTCTAGGGGCTGTGCTCCACTCCCCTCCCAGAGTAGTCTACAAGTGGGGAGGGGAGCAGCAGAGGTGACTGTAGGTATCCCCAGTCTAGGGAAACATGGGGAGCCTTTCCTCACTGCTCCCCTCTCCTGCTTTGTCCCATGAGAAACGGAGGAGTGAAACAGCCATTGCTCTTTATGGCTTCCCCGTACTGGAATCACCCTAGTCTCAGGAAGGTATAAGAAGCATGGGAGGGGATGGCTGCAGGCTGAACATCTGTACTGCTTCCTCTCCTAGAAACATTTCTAGTAGTTTCTCTGAAATTTCTACTGCTAGAAATAAACACCTGTTTGTGGCCTAAGACAGCTCTCCTATTCCCAATTCAGGAGGCAGAGTCTGCTGTGCCACAAGCATTTCAGCACAACATTTCCTGGCAGCACAGAAACATTTTTGGGGGTTGGCTGACAAACTGCATCACCCCTCTACCACATATATATACTCTGGCCGGTTACCCACAGCACCACCTAGGCCCACCAACTGAGAACCACTGATCTAAATGACCTAGTCCAACCTCCTATATTTCACAAGCCATTAAACTTCACCCAATACACTATGCCAACTCATAAAACTTCAAATATTTCCATCCTCAAAAAACTGAGGTGTGCCATGGATAGCAAACAGCAGACACCAAGGTCTCATCAATCTTTCAGCCTTCACCAGTGACAGTCAGATATGTCCAGATGTGTCAGTGTAAGTCATATTCAAAATTCCCTACATTCAAACTTCAACAAACTGATTTTTTGCTGTTCTACCCATATGTGAGAGTAATTGGGCAACTTTATACAGAAAGGTGATGTAAGGTAGTCTAAATAAAAAATAAATGAGGCTACTTCAGTTTACACTACCTTCTGGCACCTTGGCATATAAACTAAAACTTACAGACAAATCAACTGAAATTAGGTCTAAGGCTATATGTGCAATCTGTGTGTGTGTGTGTGT
>NW_017728997.1:27547747-27556264 GCF_001723915.1 Gavialis gangeticus | reverse complement strand
GTGTGTGTGTGTGTGTGTGTGTGTGTGTGTGTGTGATTGCACCATAAATACACATACCTGTGCTAGTTTTTATTTAGCTAACCTGATTATTAATAGTAATGAAGTCATGGCAGCAGATTTCAGTGGGCTAGCTGCTAAAGGAAGTACCCAGGGTCCCAGGAAGATTTGTACAGCCTGCCTTGTAGCCAATCCTGCCAAGGCTTCACAGTTTTCAGTAAACAGTCAAGCTAGATCCAGCTCTGTCGACATTCACTACAATCGTACCTTTAATTGCAGGGTAGACATACCTGGGGCGGGGAAAGAGGCAGTCCAAACTTAAAAAATAGAAAGCTTAAATCAATGGGATACCAGTGAACTACTGAAACAACATTATATTCCACAAAGCTTAAGTTGGATTCAGGAAAACTCATATCCTGCTCTTTTTTGGGGCTCCTCCAGTCCAGCAAGGAAGAAGGTGATAGAGTAACAAAAACTATCCTCTCCTCCCTACCTTCCTATGCAAGCAGTAACTAAGGAAACGATTAAACTAAGCTAAGCTAAGCTAAGCAAAGCAAGCTATTGAACAGCTAAAAGGACAGCAGCTTTTCTAGAGAACACCGCCAAGTTGCTCCTGAACCTTAATACTTCTTGCATAGATATGGCTTCAAAACTGCCATAATGATGCCAAACTGTTGTAATTTGTCAGGATGCAATAACCACACAGGGGGCACATCTAGATGATACATTTATTTATTGACTAATCAGTAAACATCTCAGCATCTACTCATATGGCCCTATTAGCGCACAGGAAACTAATAAACTCCAGAGCATGGTGGTACTTATCTTTTTCGTACACAGCACCCTATGTGTAGATGCTGACCCGGTTGGCTGGAGTATGAGGATGCTTCAGTGCAGGGACTGCCTCTCTGCAGCACCGTGACCCCAGCTGAAGCATCCCCAGGCTGGCAGGCAGCCCTGGCTGACGCCTGGGGCCCCCTGCCAGCCAGGGCTGCTCTGATTGGGCTCCATGTTCTGCACATGAATAATCTACGGAGCTGATTGCTCTGGAGTTAATTGCTCCTGGGCACACATTCACATGGTGCATCCAGGAGCAAAAAGCTCACTTATTCATGTGCACTAATTGCATGTATAGGTGCATCCAGGAGGACAAAAACACTGATGATCATGCCCTGGCCATTAACTTTCATCTAGTACTTCATCTACTGCCCTTTTCCTTTATTATACAAACAACAGAGCAAGGCAGAAAAAAATGCAATAAAAGCCCCCACACTACCATCACCAGACAATTACTCTTACATTGATTGGTCCATCTTCCAGGAGCAGGTGAAGCCAGCTTTACAACCAGGATACAGCGGCAGGTCAGCATAAAACAAACCACCCATGCTGAAGGATCTGGAGCAGCATGATTTGCAGTCACAGAATTGTGAACAGCAGAAAAATACAATTTTAAAGTAATATTGTAAATCTCAAATATATCAATGTCAGAATGAAATAACTGTAGCAACAACATCACTATTATAAAATTAAAAGCAGATTGAGGTTATGAGAGATACTGAATATCAATACTGTCATACACTGGAAAATAAAGGGGCTGTGGTTTTGCTCCAAGTATTCTGGGTTGTCTGTTCTAATTTATTTTTTGTACAAACAAAGAACTGCCAAGAAGTCAATCATTTCAGAGCCATTCTGTGTAAACAGATTTGTTTACAAAAACAGAGCACATTAAATATCTACTATAATCACCCTTCCTCTTCAGTTCTATTGGGTTTTCAATACTAATACATGTAAATTCAACACATCAGTATTCAGTTACAGTACAGAATTAATACATCTTTCTAATCCATTTAGTCTGCTGACAGGACCATGTTCACAATTTACAGAGTTTCCTTTCAGAACTCTACCTATTTCACAGTTCATTAACTTTCAAACAGCACACCTGCCAGTTTGTGTTATCTAAAGCAAGGGTACATTGCTTAATAAAGTGCTCAATAAGACTGTGTCAGACTTCCTTATGCAACTAATGATGTGCTCCCATGAGATACCAGCTGCACTGCTGTATTTGTATCAACTTGTAGAAGTTTGCTTCTGATGGCATAAGCAATGACAGTCACTATCAAAGAACACTGATACAGTCCACAAAACACATCTACATTTACTCTGTATGCAAATAAAAAAGGTTTCACTCACAAAAAAAAAGTATCATCTATGTGGGTCATTTGTATTTGTATTTTAACCTCTTTCTTATTAAGTGAAGGTACAAGGTTATTTATGCTTTAAAACTTAATATCTAAGCCTAAAATCTTCAGAACAGAAAAAAAACCCTCAGTAAGTCTAATATCCTTCCTTTTAGCAATATCTCCACAAAGAACAGTGACATTTTCAATGTTCTGTAGCTGGAGTAGCCTGACCTTGGCTCATTTTTATCTGACCTTAAGGTTTTCACATCATTAATAAAGAGAGAATCAAAACAAAGGCTATATACATTAGGGGAAGAAACGTTTGCATAGTTTGGCGCTACCATCATATACCCTTAAAATGGAACAAAATGAAATGCATGTAGGAGAGGTGGTGAACCTTGTAATGACTGTGGTTCCAAACATTTTTCCTACTGGCAATAAACCATTTTTCAGACCTCCCAACTCTGGCCACCATGATAGTTATTGCTTTAAAGGATTATATCTTTTTGTTTCAGCTAAGCATGGTCAATAAAAACTTCAAATAATAGTTCTTTTAAATCAACTAAACTTATAAAAATAATAAACTATTGATGTTATTAGAGACAACAGAAATAACGAGCAAAAAAAGCATGTTTAGATTTACAGTCAACTGACTTATTCTTATGCTTTAAAAAGTTCTCACAATCTATTACTAACTGCAAATGTGTCTAAAATGTGGTCTAATTACTATTGTTCAAGAAAATTAACTACACTCAGTAAAAAAAAAAAAAAATCAGCTGTTCTCTTACTCATGATGATCCCTTACAACAAAAATACATAAATCAACTATCTGTATAAACAAACACTTTAAAGTCAGTCATAATTCTTACTATTCACCATCCTTCAGGGATTAAGCAAAGCAGCATTTTATCTTAGCTTACACTTCACTGCTACTCACTGAACCATACAAAGTGTACCAGAGTGAGCTCAAAGGAAAACTATATTAATTAAAGAAAGAAAATTTTCTGTACAGATTTCTACTGAGTCATCATGAATCATTAAAGGCTGGAAATGATACCAGAGATCTTGACTTTTCATGTATGGTCAAAATCAACAGAATTAATCAACAAAGAAAGTAGGAAACTAATGAATCTCACGGGATACCTGAACTGTAAGAATCAACAGTAGATGCCAAAAGCTTAATTTTAAGCCCTATATTCTGTTGTACCTGGTATGTTAGAAATGTGTAAGGGTGGTAGAGGAGTATCAAATGGAATCACATCCTGTTACATAATATGCAGCCACTGTCTTAAAAAGAAACCTGAAGACAGCCTGCAGAGTACTGTTATTAAGCAGTATAATAAGAAAGGGCTTCTTATGAAGTAACTGCAAATCCTATTGAGGATTTATTTTATTAGGAGATTTACACAGAAAAGTATTTGAACTGATTTTATTACAAAAAGGTGATTAGCAAATCCTATTGGCAGGAAGTTGTCAATGCAAGTACTAACTAAAATCAAAATCTGAACTGGACACTGATGGTTACCCTTCACTCACAGAGGTGGGATCTTCTGGTCCTGCTTAGATGCATGTTATCAGGAGAGTATATGGAAGTCTGCAATGCTAATGTACTTGTTCTGCGAAGAAAGGCTCTGAATGGATATGCAGAAAGAAAGGCAAGTGATTTAATTTGACCACAGCGTTATTAACTTTATTCACCTGGCACCCCCAGCAATAACTTTTGCAGTGCAGGTCAGGCTTTTGTGCTTAATCATTTAAATCTGGCAGAGGTCTTCCATGAGCCCCCCAGCCTCCACAGCTGTTGCCCAGCTTTGTTGCTGGGACCTCACTGCCCGCTCATTATGTAAAAGTTAAGAGATTGCAGAAAAGGAAGCAGCTCCCTGCTCTACTAGGCATTAAGAGCTCCAACTGCATTCCCCAGCTTCTTCAAATAATTATCATCCACTAAGTCTACATCAGAGAATGAGGCCCTCTACAAAACTAGATGCCTGCCATAAGGAAGCAGGAGTAAATAGCTTGATGCCTACTAATCCAAGCGTGAGAAGGGAAGCAGGCTGACAAGACTATATTTATAACCGCTCTCCATAAGGGGCTAATGGTTTACCTGAGCCCCAGTGCCTTGATCACCATCCTAGGCAATCTCTTCCCACAGTTTTTCTTCCATCTCTAGAAGTGGGTGTCCCTTAAAGGAACCACTATCTTTTTACCCACCTGTCCAGATAAAAAGCCCCACTCCAATCTTGAAGTTGCAGGGGCTGTATTTCTGTTCTCCAAGTCACCTTCTGAGAAATACTTTGGCTTTGTTAAAAAGATTTCAAATCTTTCTTTTATTAAGAATTGCCATTACTACAACAAAGATCAATAATTGGGCTTGTATGATTTCCTTTGATACTTGAAATTAGAGCCATTCCAAATTTAGCTCCTAACCCATTACCAAATGCAACCGTTCAACAAAGAACCATACAGATGCACAAATGTCACTTTTTCCCCTTGAGGTATCCATACTGCAAAATATTCACAGGGCCCTCTGCCTAAGATTCTATTTCTATTATTAGTGTGGAAAAGTACCACTCGACTACATGAGGTCGACAGTACAACTGCATAAGGACATTGCAGGTCAGTTCTGTAGAAATTTATATTTCTAATCATGACATTCCTGGGCACAAGGATTTGTGAATTATTGCAACTTGAACAGTACGTAAATAAATTCTGAATCATAAATTCTCAATTATTCTGAATCAACTGGTGTTTGATTACATTAAACTGTCCAAGAAGCTTTATTCTGTTGCTAGTTGAAACATACCTGAAATGACTGCTTTAACGTTCTCCCAAACCAAGTATAAAATAGTACATGACTGATTTCTCCACAATTGATGATAATTACCTACCAACCCTTTCACATAACTCAGTGTAATGCAGCTCAGGTGGATAACAACAGATATTACTGCCTTAAACTGACAGATTTTAAAGCCACAAGAGACCATTAAACACCTACCCTGACCTCCTGTATAATATGGGACGATTGAATTTCATCCACTTACTCCTGTAATAAACCCAACAACTTATGTTTATCTACCAAAAAAGCAACATCTTGATTTGAAGATGTTAAGAGATGGAAAATCCAGCACTTTCCTTGGCAGCTTGTTTCCATAATTAATCATCTTCACTGATACAGACATCTTCATTAGATCACTGTCCAAATACTTGATTGCAATAATGTTACAACATTCAGTTGCAAACACCTTACAAAAATAATTAATCCATACAACACACTTTTGCAGCGCTATCCCCATGTAACATATGAGGAATTAAGACAAAACGAAGCTTATGAAAGTTGAGGAACTGAACTCAAGTTTTCTAAGTCTCAGTCCAGTGCCCTAACCATCCTTTTCTCTCAAATGGTTTCCCTTGCACAGACAAATCAAAGCTTCTCAGACTTTTCTTCAAGGTCCTGAATAAGTCTCTTGCCACTTATTTATCTGACCTACAACTTCCTGTGTCCCATCACAAATACACATTCTTATCCATAAAATAAAAATGCAATCAACTTGTTCCTTCTGCTTACAAATGCTCAGCACCTTCTGCCATTCTGTCCACTCTACATGGAATGCCTGCCCCAAATAAGATCAAACTACCATCTTCCTTTCATTTAGGTTCTATTTTTCCCACATCACCACAATACTCTTCAAAATCAATGAAAAATGTGTCCAGATTAGCCATATGTTTTTGTCTGAGTACGTGTGGTCTTATTCCAGTGTCTGCTCTTTACCTCCAACTCCATCACCTCTGCTTTATTACTACTTTAAACTGGAGAGCTTGCAAATCTTAACAAACACTAGTCACGGACCTTTGATTTTTTACTTGTAGCCAGAAGACAGTTGCTGACATCACAGGGCATCTATACATGTGTTCCAGGAGTGTGTGTGGTGGCGGCAGGGGTGCAGGGTTGACTTTAAGTAGAGTGGCTGCAAGAACTGCTCTAATTAAAGTGCCCGGAGTGTTTTGTGTATCAGCATCCCTGCGCTTCAAAATGGTGATGAAGCACTTTAAAAAAAGCTTATCAAACAAGCTTTAAAGTGACTCGCCATCAGTTCAAAGCATAGGGATACTGATATATGAGACGCTAAGGCTGGTAAGAGCATGGTAATTACCATGCTCCAGCAGACTCGATTAATTCAACGCACTGTAATTATGGCACATTGCAGCAGCCTCTACGATTGTGTATAGGCACCCACAAAGATTAGTATGAATTCAGTGAGAAGGGAAAGATTGCCAATTGATAGTCAAATTTCAGTAGCCCTTTAGGCCATGTCCACATGAGTGCACACATGCATTTTGAGGTGCCACAAAACACACTCCACACCCATGATTTGGTTCTCCATGCTACATATTTGGAGTGCAGAGCCATATTTAGATGCTGGGAAATTCTGGTATCAAAGAAATGCACGAGGGGAAAAAAGTGGGGAGGAACACGTGGCAGCACAGTATGCCACCCAAAACCAGAGCCTGGTCAACCAGAACCACACTCCAACTGCCACCCAGGCTCTGCATACCCAGATTGTTGCAATTGAGGACCCAAGAAGCCCCCAGGTAAGACTGCTGCTGCCAGCCCAGGTGCTGGCCCCAACCTCCCCTATCCCACTGAGAGCATTTTCCCCCATGCTAACTCTACGTGCACAGATGTGCACCAGGACAAAAAGCAGCAGCATGAATTTGTGCAGCTGTTTTTTCCCCATGGCAACTGCATGCCCCTGCTTGTGAGGACGCAGCCTTAGTGTGTCCGTTTTCCTGCAGCTATGAGAAATGACAAAAGGAATGCACCAGGATGTAGTTAGCCTAGATTTCCACCCATCTGGCTTTTTTCAACACCATTAAATTTATTTTAAAATACGTATGTAAAGAAAACAAAGAAGGAAAGTTTATCATCTTAGACCTATATTCTTAGGCAAAAGTGAAGGCAAGTAGTAGAACGGTCTGTTTAAACTTAGATCATCAGACTTGAGTAACTTTCCAACCCTTCTTTAACTAAATGGAATCATAATTAGAAAGTGACAAGTGTGTCTTCTAAACAAAAAAGATTCCCAAATGTAACCTTCCAAAAGGAAGCTGGTAGGCTTTGTCTTGTTAAATGTACTTAGTAATTTTCTTTCTATGTAGAAATTTATCCAAAAAGCTTTATTCATGCCAAAGGTATGAGAGATTAATTTAGAAGCCAAAGGGTCAAGCAATAAAATGTATTAGGACAAAATTGGCTTAGTTACCTCAAAATATGAGCTATTTAGATACAGGATGCAGAGAGACGAGGCAACTGATTTGAGGACCCAATTCCAGACAATCTTTGAGGAAGGCTCAATTCTTCTCCCAACTATCTGACTAACAGAAAAGAGGCAAATGAGACCTATGAACAGATCCCCAAGATATTCTTCAAAGTGCTGTTATTTAGTAGAAGGCAAAGAGAATGTGGCAAGAGGTTCTTAGGATTCCCTTCCACTGTCCCTGATAACCTCATAAGACTAACATAGACCGATGCAAGCAGTAATCCACCTTACTCCCTCCTTTAACATTAGAAAACAACCTAATGTGAGAGATTTTCTTTGCCCCTGCCTGAGCCCATGAACACCTTATCAAATAAAATGGAATTGAGAAAGGGCTCCTATATACTTTACAAGATGCAAAAAAAAGGCCTTATTCTGAGGTGCCTATGATATCCTGTCCCAACTATGAAGCTCCTAAACCTTTCAGGAAACATTTCCAAAGAAGGGTAGGCAAGAAGGAGACGGAGTTCTGTCCCCACTCTACACACACAGTGGCCTACATGGTTATAGCTGTATGCTCAAGAGAGTAAACCAATCCCTATGTAGGCAGAACAATTCCCTGGCTAGGCACAGACATTCAAAAAGCTGGAGCCTGAATTGATTCAATCTTTACAGGTTAGTCTAACCTGCCTACGTTGAACCAATCTGCAAGTGTACATGCATTCCCGCTGGACTGAGGAAATGCAGGCACATGCCTGCACTGGCTCAGGCTAGAAGCCAAGGGCACTAGAGTAGCTCGCCCTCTCTTCCCTTTCAGTGCTGTGCTGAGGGGGACCATGGCCAGGCCCTGCCAGGATGCTCTGATTAGGGTGAGATTTAAACCCCCATTTCTGTCTGCATAGTCCAGACTTTTCCCCACTCATTGCTCAAGGGGTGGGAGTGCTGCCAGCCCCCAGCTCCAGGCTAACACTCTGAAAAACTCAGTATCATCAACAGATACATGCACTGCATGCCCCCCCCATTTTGTCTTAATGTCCCTCTCCCTACTTCTTCATACTGTCTGCAGCAAACCTGACAGGTGAGGG
>NW_017728997.1:27547503-27547736 GCF_001723915.1 Gavialis gangeticus | reverse complement strand
CCCAGGCAGTCTCTGCCAGAGTTCTGGCTAGGGAGCAGAGGGGTTCTCTGGAGCACACAGCCCAGCTGAGGCCAGCCCAGCCCAGCCCAGCCCAAGGCTGCAAAGCTAAGGATGCTAAGGGACTCTGGTTTAACTTAAACCAGGAAGGTGTCTGAGACAAACATTGCATAAACCAGTTTGACCCAAATCAGTTAAGTCTGATATTACATTCAACCAGGTTTATTTTAAACCAG
>NW_017728997.1:27542055-27542503 GCF_001723915.1 Gavialis gangeticus | reverse complement strand
AACCAGCTTCAGCCATTTTGAAATGGGTTTATGTGCACTGAACTTATGTTCTGTTACAGGTTTAAACAAGTTACTGATCACTTAAACCGGTTTATGTGTAATTTCTGTCCCTAGCCGCCATGTTCCCCTAGAGGCAGCCAAGTGTTGCCTGGGCCCAAACTGACTTGTGATTTAAATACTCTAATAATTGGCATGGTGAAGGAAAAAGTGGAGAAACCAGGAATAATGCAATATTGGCACTTAAACATATAAAGACCAAAATTAGACTGAAATATATACCCAGAGAAATTTGTGTGAAGGTACAATTATGGTTGAGGGAAGGCATAAAGTAATGTATGGGTAAAAACATTACAAAGCTACTGTAATTATCTTAAATTGATCTTTACAAAACCAGGAAATTCAGAGCTAAAACTAAGCTTAAAAAAAAAAAAATCATGAGCTTAAAAAC
>NW_017728997.1:27533453-27537055 GCF_001723915.1 Gavialis gangeticus | reverse complement strand
AATAAAAAGAATTCAATTAAGTTGAGGTAGAAAATCACAGGTAAGGCTAATAAACTAATATAATTTGATGTCTTTAAGAACATTCTTATGAATTTAACTCTTGAATTACTAAAACCTACTCTTGAATGTACTCATCTGTACTGCGAAAAGGAAGTGTGAATTACACCATACTATTCATACAAAGACATTCAAATCTCTGCTTTAAGAATAAAACGTAACCTTACACCCCTAAATCATGACCAGAAACACCATAATGACTATGCAAATCAGGAAAAGTAAGAGGTATTCATTATCTGAGATACCCTTTTTTTTTTTTTTTTTTTTAATAGTAAGAGAACTGCTGCTTCCAAAAAAAGGAAGCATGAACTGGAGGGCATCAGAAATTACTACTGGTTTTCTAATAGGATAGTTCTACATTTTATGCTTCTTCATTGTAGCCATTTAGAAATGAAAGTCTAACAGAAATCTGTTTATTATTACTGTGTTCATAATATGTCCAATCTACAAAATCAATAGATTTGCAAAAGACATTTCCAGGTATCATAACAGAAAATTAAGTCTGTTTCTTACAGTATAAAGGTGAAGATGATCATTTTTCAGCAGAACCGAGATTGTGTATTTCAAACAAAAATATAACAGTCTGCTCTAAAGGAAAAATGTTCCTCTACAATAAAGCTTGGAGCAACTATAAAGCATTCAAGTATTATTAATTAAAGAATTGCCTAATGTATGAACATTATTTAACTAAAACTCCATATACATGTTATAAAAGAAAATAAATTTTTCAAAATGAACACAATTTTTTAGAAGTCTTTTCACACAGCTGAACAAGTACACAGAAGATAATTGCACAAATCTTGGAGGGAAAAAAAACACATTTTGAAATAATAACCAGTATTCCCCATTTTAAAAATTTACAATTATATCAAAAATATTTTGTAATCAAATTTCAGGTAACTGATACATTTAACATCACATGACATATGTAGCATTTATTTCTTTTTTTGTACTGGAAATCATTTTCTTTGTGTTGTTTCTAATGTATGCCAAAGTATGTATGACTTTATTAAGACTATATTTCCTATTAATATCTCTCTGTCATACACACACACACACACAAAGGCTTTCATTTTCATCTCATCTTCCCAAAACATCAGTTTAGGGTGTTTAGCCATGTTGCCAAAAGTCCCTTGCAGACAATTACATCTAATTTGAACTCAGATTGCTTCCTGCAAGAGGTGAACATCATTAAACAACTTTTCCCATTTCCTTTTGTGAAGAGATCTTAAAAAGAGAGAAGAACTAAAGGAAATACTTTGCAATGCCATCTGATAAAATCATTAGGCCCACACTTTTCACTTCAAAGCAAAAGATGAAAATCACCTAGCTTTCTATGGGGCATATAAAGTAGCTTGCTGTGCTTCAAAGCCTCATCAATTTATGAGGTCATTTAATTATTGAAGCGTGACAAAAACTGTTCTAAATGTCAACACATTTCTTTGTGCAAGGCTGTGTCTTCTTGTTCCAGGTTTAGATGCAATTAAATCAGTATCAGGAAAGCAGACGGGAGGAAAAAAGTTAATGTGTATATATAATTAAGTGTTGTCTTTGTACAGATAACATGGTATTGTATATAACACATGGACACACATACAAAGTGATATAATAGAAAATGATATACGATATAATATGAAAGCACAATGATGTCTAATGATTCAGTCATTGACAAGTTCAAGTCCAGTTTGTATGGATGAAACTAACCCCTATAGCAAAGGCTTTTTCATCTGGGACCAAGAACAATTATGGGAAGAGTGTATTTTCTGTGGCATCCACCAAATTTAAGCCTAGCTTCATTCAGAAACAGACCAAGCTTTTCTGATTCACAGAAACACAGAAGTGCATTAGAACTAGCTAATGAATGCTAACGGAAGGTGATGCTTTCTGTCTAGCAGGAGTTATACTTCAACAATTCTTTACTAAGCCTACACCTAAATAGATTCTTTTCCCATTGGAAGTTATCTATCTCAGTTTACTGAATCAAAATATTATCATAACACTACAATTACACATGGTCCACAATAAATAATAAGGTACATTATTTGCCTTGGAGTGCTTACATCATACCAATTGACTTCTCCAATCATTCTAACACTACTCTTTCCTTTGGTTTCCCTGAAAAGATAACAATAAATGTATCCACTGCAATTGGTTGAAGTCCCTTACAAACCAACAAACAAGTACAATTAATTTTAGCTAAAATTGCTTCCTATAAAAGGCTTGAGTTTGGGTTCTTCTTCTTGTAGCAATTAAGACCAGAAGGGGCTGGAAGCACAGTGGAAAGCAACTGCATTCTTGAAAGGAATGCCCAGTTCCAACAACCCATCACTGGAAAGCACTTAAATCTCAGATGAAGTTGTGAGACCTTTTTTCCAGAGAATGAAGTTACATTCTACAGTTAGAATATACTTAATCTGTGGAATGCTAAGTTGTGTTAAAGTTAGAATGTGCTCTGAGCAGTTGCATTTAATATTGCTTCTTGCTTGCACAGCTCTAACTTGCCACTGTAGGGCTGGAGAGGAGGGGTGTGGCTAGAAGTCAGGACACTGTCGGCATCTTTACACATCTCCGGCAGTGTTTCATGTATTCAGCATCCTGCACCTCAAAGTGGTGGTGGGAGCACTTTAACTAAAGCTCATGTGACAAGCTCTAGTTAAAGTACCCCTACCACCATTTTGAAGTGCAGCAACACTGAATACACATGATGCCAAGGCTGATAAAGAGTGCTAATTAGCATGCTCCAGCAGAATCAATTAATAGAATCTGCTCCAACATGTTTTCATAGATTTCATAGACATTCAGGCTGGAAGGGACCCCAGAGGATCATCGAGTCTAACACCCAGCCCCAGGGGCAGGAAGTCAGCAGGGATCATAGGATCCCAGCAACATAAACATCCAAATGTGTCTTGAAGGCATTCAAAGTGGGTGCCTGAACCACCTCCGGTGGCAGTCTATTCCAAACCTTGGGGGCTTGGACAGTAAAGAAGTTCTTCCTTATGTCCAGCCAGAATCGGTCGCGGAGGAGGTTGTGACTGTTCAATCTTGTCATCCCATGGGGCGCTCTGGTGGACAGATGTTACCCCAGATCCTGGTGAATACCCCTGATAAACTTATAGGTTGCCATCAGATCACCCCTGCGCCTGAGCTTTCCAGGCTGAAGAGTCCCTTGGCTCTCAGCCTCTCATCACAAGGTCTGTTTTCCTGACCTCTAATCAAGTGCATGGCTCTCCTCTGCACTCTCTTAAGCTTCTCCACATCCTTTTTGAATTGTGGAGCCCAAAACTGGACACAGTACTCCAGCTGCGGCCTCACCAAGGCCAAGTACAGCAGGAGAATGACATCCTGGGATTTGCTTGAGAAGCACCTGTGGATGCAAGCCAGCATTTTGCTCACTTTACGTGCTGCAGCATCACATTGAAGGCTCACATTCATCTTGTGGTCAATCATGACCCCCAAGTCCCTTTCATCTGTAGTGCTAACCAGCATAGCACTGCCAAGCCTATAAGCATGCTGCAGGTTTTTCCTCTCAAGGTGGAGAATCTTGC
>NW_017728997.1:27527726-27528453 GCF_001723915.1 Gavialis gangeticus | reverse complement strand
CAGCCTGGATCACCCTCCTATCCTCAGGTGTGGATGCTTTACCCCAGAGTTTGGTGTTGTCGGCGAACTTGGCCAGTCCACTTCTGATGCTAATGTCTACATCATTGATGAAGATGTTAAAAAGTATAGACCCTAGAACAGAGCTTTGAGGGATCCCATTGGTCACAGTGCACCACGACAATTTACTTTCATCAACCACCACCACTCTCTGGGTCATACCGCGGAGCCAGTTCCCTAGCCAGCAGATCATGGTGACGTGAAGGCCGCAGGTAGCCAGTTTTGCCAGGAGGTGATCATGGGATACCAGATCAAAGGCTTTTTTAAAGTCAAGATATATGACATCAATCTCTTCCCCCTTGTCCAGGTGATAGGTCACCTGGTTGTAAAAGAAAATGAGATTGGTCAAGCAAAACCTTCCCACAACAAACCCATTCTGGGTATCCCTCAGGATATTGCCATCAGGTAGTCTGTTAAGGATGGTCTCTTTGATGATCTTTTCCAAGACCTTCCCCATGATGGAGGTCAGGCTGATGGACCTGTAGTTTGCCGGATCTACTTTCCTCCCTTTCTTGAAGATAGGCATGACATTGGTCCTCTTCCAATCTTCGGGCACTTCACCAAAGCGCCAAAAGCTCTCAAAGATCCGTGCCACGGGCTGGGCTATGATGCTTGCCAGCTCCTTGAGTACCCTTGGGTGTAACCTGTCAAGGCTGGCTGACTTGAAGGT
>NW_017728997.1:27518608-27522726 GCF_001723915.1 Gavialis gangeticus | reverse complement strand
CAAGGTAT
This sequence comes from Gavialis gangeticus, assembly GCF_001723915.1. NCBI lineage: Eukaryota > Metazoa > Chordata > Crocodylia > Gavialidae > Gavialis > Gavialis gangeticus. The sequence goes on along the minus strand of NW_017728997.1, from coordinate 27,522,718 downwards.
CCAGCTTCTCAGGGTGTTCCTTCATGAGATCAGCTTTGATGGACGGTAAGGAATCTCCCTCACCTGGGCATCCCTGTCCCACAGTGGGCAGGGGCATCCCATGGGTCTGGTGAAAAACTGATGCAAAGTACCCATTTAGCAAGTTTGTTTTTTCCTGGGCATCTGTTGTCAGTTGCCCCATCTGGTTTAGTAGGGTTCCAATGTTGCCTTTGCTTTTCCTCCGGCTCCCCACATATCTGAAAAAGGACTTTTTATTGTCCTTGATATTTGTAGCTAGCCGGAGTTCCATCGCAGCCTTGGCTTTCCTGCAGGTCCAGACCAGAGCAGAGTATCCCTCCTTGGTGGTGGTTCCAGTCCTCCATCCTTTGTAGGTCTTCCTTTTAAGATGCAGGAGGTCCACTAGTTCCCTGGAGAGGCAAGGGGGCTGCTGTGCCCTTTTGCTGCCTTTCCTCCGAGACAGGATAGACTTTGCTTGCACATCCAGGATTGCTCCCTTGAGGAGCAACCACTCATCCTGAACTCCCCTCCCCTTTGGGTTGTGGTCCTTTAGGGCCTCACTGACAAGCTTCCTTAGCTTGTCGAAGTCAGCTTTCCTGAAGTTGAGGACTTCTGTATTACTGACTGACTTGCCAGCTTTATGGCGGATGGTGAAGGTGATCAGCTCATGGTCACTGTCACCCAGCTTCCCTTCTGTCACTGATTAGGTCATCCCTGGTTGCCACTACCAGGTCAAGCAGCGCTTTACCTCTTGTTGGCCCGTAATTTTAAGAGCACATGTAGGTGCTCTTGGGCTCTATTCCTTCCCAATATAGGAAGACTGGGTATGGTGTATTCTGAAGGATTGCAAATTGCTTGTTTTCTCTGTGGAGCAGACTGAAGTTACCCTAACATGAGCTATGTAGTACAGCCCAGAGTTAACCCACTCCTGAAGTGGCATCACTGAGTCACTTAGAAGGCACTTAGCATGAGTTAACAAGTTTTAATGTGATTGCACTTTGAGTATCCTTAGTATGATCTAGGCATAACATGCAACTTCACCAAGAGTCTATCCGCCAAAAATAAAAACTGGAGTGTGTTGGACTGATAAAGAATTAGGAAATCAAAATAATATAAAACCAATGGAAATTCATTGTCACCAAAACTATGGCAGATGATACCTAACTTGATAAGGTATATCAGTTATATCACTCCAGAGTTAAAGATTAGGACCTACTACATTTTATTATCTTCCTCAGTTATCACAATTCTATACTTACTTTTTGTCTGTTGTTCTATTGGACCACTAAACATATAACTGAAATCTGGAGATTTTTGACTGAATAAAAGGATGGTCTTGAAGAATGCCAAGAATCTTAGAACATTTATTTTTTTCTCTATGGTTAATACCAACCTTCCTTCCCTCACTACGAAGATAATGAACTACAGCACACTCTGCCTTTCTCACAGAATTCCTTTAAACAGAACTAAATTGTAAAGCACTTTATGCAAAACTAATACATGTAGCTAGTATACTTTTCTAAATGCAACATTATCTATAAAATACTTTCCATTGTGTAACTGAAGTGCTAATTGTGTTTCTTTGATGTGTATGCTAATTAAAAAATACACATAAAAAGTTATAACAGCAATAATTTTAACCACTATTTACATTTAATGTGTACCCACTTAAAAACAGCCTGTAAAAGTAGTCTGGAAAAACCAACTTTTAATGTTGGAAAGATTTATTCCTTCACATTTGAAATCACTATCAACTACATAAACCACAGTTAAGTATCAAATGCTGCAACATTCACATTTTCAAGATCTGTCCTTAAACTGCTGTTCATAAAAAATCCAAGTACACTGGCCCACATCAAGAATTAACTTTTTACTCATATTTCAAATTAGATCAATATACTGAAACCCTGCCCAAAACATTTCAGAACACCCTACCACATTTACTAAAATATAAAATGACCCTGATTATAAGAAGACCCCTTAATAATTAGATTCTCTGTATAGAAAAATATAATTTTGGTATAATTTCCAGGCATAGAATCTAATCATTAGAGGTTTGTCTTGAAACCCACAGCTAGAGCAGGGAAAAATCAATCTGGGGGGCGAGGTAGTCCTTTTGCTGTCTACCCCTCATAACTTCTTCCCCCTGCAGCACTTTCCCCCCTTCCTTACTGTCAGACCCTGCTCTCCCTGAGCACATGAAAGTGAAAAGCAAATTTGAAAAAAACTACCTTGAAAAAAAATAGCAATAACATTTGCAAACAGTACCCATGTTTCTCCTGCCACGACTTGCTGTTAAAGGAGTTGGTTCAGTACCTGGATGTGTAGTTCCCATTAGTAGTCCCACAGTCATCCTGTGAAGGTCCTATGTTCCTGAGGGCTCTGCCACCCCTACACCCTTGCCCGTTCCACCGGGTTCTGATCAGCGGCTTGGTCCTGCAGCATGACTTCCATCCCAAGCAGAAGAAAAACAATAGAAAAAAACAAAACCAGGCACTCCCATCCCAGGGCTAGGGTTCCAGCTCCTTGTAACCGAGCAAAAAACAAAATTGACTTTTGTGAGGTCAGTCCTTCTTTTCGTCCCCTACCCATGCTTGGGTGGCTTGTCCCGAGCCTCTCATTGAGGTTGTCACGATTCCCCTCATCCCATTAGGTGCATTTGTGACACCATTTTGGCTTATGCCACTTTTAGGGACCTTACAGTACCGCAATTCTATAGTGCCCCTCTATTAGGGACTTCACGGTACAAAAACTCTGCCGGGCTCCACCGGCTCCTGGCATGGTAACAAACAGTTCTAAGCACCGCCGGGTCAGCAGTCCTTGCTCTAAGTTCCCTTTGGGGAGCTCGCTCTCTGCAGGAGTCTCCTACCAGGTCTCCATGTTGCTCTGAAGGTTCCCTGCAGTGTGTGTCAGCTCGGTCCTCCTCCTTCCGGTTCCACACTCTCCCCCTTTGTCTGTTCTGGGCTCTTCTTTATACCAGCTTTGGTGCTCACAGCCCCTCCCCTCCAGAAACACCTGGGTAAGGAGAGTTTCTGCCGGGCTCTTTAGGGCTGTGGGTCTGGGTCTGCTGCCCCTTTGTTTAGCCCTTGTACTTTTGAGCCCTGTAACTCTTTCTCTCTCTCACATATCCCGCCCCTCAAGATGCCGCTAGGCACTTCGCATTCTTGCCTTCCTCGGTTCCCACTCTGTTTGCTGGCTTCTTCTCCTTTCTCTCTCCTTTTTACCTCATTCGGGCCATCTTCGTCACAACGAGATAGGAAGCCACGGTATTCACTTTTCCTGGCCTGTACACAACACAGAATCGGAAAGGTTGGAGAGCCAACGCCCACCTCATTATGCGGGTGCTATCCGTTTTTGCGGTGTTTAACCATCTCAAAGGGGCATGGTCAGTTATCAATTTAAATTCATGGCCCAATAGGTAATAACAAAAATAGTCCACCCCCGAATGGATAGCGAGACATTCATGCTCTACAGTGGAATACCTTCTCTCATGTTCGTTCAATTTCTGGCTGGCATAGGCCACTGGATGCTCTACTCAGTCCGCGTCCTGAGACAAAACTGCTCCCAGCACGAACACCGAAGCGTTGGTCTGCAGAGTGAAGGGCAACGCGAAATTGGGGGTATGGAGAATTACCTCTTGGCACAAGGCCTGCTTAAGATCTTCAAAGGCTTTCCATCAACCTGCGTTCCATTCAATGCCATATGATTTTCTGCCCTTAATTGCCTCGACTAAAGGGGTTGCTATCTCTGCAAACTTAGGTATAAACCTCCGGTCATAACTTCCAAGCCCTAAGAAGGCCCTCATTTGCTTCTTTGTCATCGGACTGGGATATTCTCTAATATTCTCTAATAACTCATACTTTGTCAGCAAGGGGTCGCATGCATCCTTGTCCCACTAAAAATCCTAGCTATTTAGTTTCCCTCTTCCCCAATGTGCACTTCTTTGGGTTTGCCATCAGTCCTACTTGCCTGAGCTCGAGTAAGATGGCTCTTAAAGCCCCTAGGTGTTGTTCCCATGACTCTGTGTAAATTATGATATCATCAAGATACGCCAAGGCATACCCCTGATGCAGAGCAAGTTGAAAAGGTTAAAAAAAAAAAAAAAAAGGTACC
>NW_017728997.1:27514073-27518496 GCF_001723915.1 Gavialis gangeticus | reverse complement strand
ACCCAAAGGAAAACCCCCGAGGAAAAAAAAGTGAAAAAGGTTAAAAAAAAAAAAAAAAAGGTACCTTTTCAATCAGCCTCTGAAAAGTGACTGCCACTCCATTAAGCCCAAATGGCATTCTTTTAAATCCAAAAAGATCCCATGGTGTACCAAAGGCGGTCTTGGGTTGGTCTTCCTTTCTTAAAGGCACCTGCCAGTAGCCTTTGGATAAATTTAGTGTGGATATAAATCTCGCCTGTCCTATACACTCCACTAGTTCGCTCACCTGTGGCATGGGGAACGCATCAAATTAGTTTCTGAAAATCTACGCATATCTGCAGACTCCCATCTGGTTTTGTAACTGCTACTAACGGACTACACCATGGACTACGTGATGGTGTGATAATCCCCTGGGCTAACATCTTTTCTAGCTCTTTCTTAACAGGTTGATATCTATTGTATGGGATCCTCCACCATTTCTCCCACACTACATGAACCTCTTTGGTGATAATTTTATGTTCAACCCCTACAGCTTTCCCTGGTCTATCTGTGAAGACATCCTCAAACTCTTTGACTAAACCTGGTAGCTGTTTCCACTGTCCTACCTTGACTCACCACAGGGACCCTGTCAGGATCTCCTGGGCCGCCAGGATTGTCCATCACCTGGTGCCCAAACTCCTCTGCCTCAGGGTCGGGAGAAATCAATAAGCCCTCAGGTTTGTGCCACTCTTTAAGAAGATTTAAGTGATACACCTGTTTTTCTCTCTTGGCCCCTGCGCTTGATATCTCATAATCTACTGGTCCCACTCTTCTTAGTATCTTAAAAGGTTCTTGCCAACATGTCAAGAACTTACTTGTTGAAGTAGGTAACAACATCAGCACCTTTTGCCCCACATTTAACTCTCTCTCCTTAGCATGCACATCATATCTCTCCTTTTGTTTATTCTGTGCCTGCCTCAAATTCTCCTGTGTCACTTCCCTCACCAACTGGAAGCGCTCTTTTAAATCCTGAACGTACTCTGACGCCCCTCTTCCCGTCACAGGGTCTTCCTCCCACCCTTCTCTCACTATATCCAACAGACTCCGGGGTCTGTGTCCATAGGTTAACTCAAATGGCGAGTACCCCAATGAGGCTTGAGGGGCATCCCTAATCACATACAGCAAGGGTGCCACCAACAAGTTCCATTTCCTAGGCTCTACCTGGGCACATTGATGCAACATCCCTTTAAGGGTGCCATTAAAGCATTCCACCAGACCATTAGTTTGGCAGTGGTACACCGCCATCCTTAAATGATGGATCTGTAAAACTTTGCACGTGGAACTTAATACTAGGGACATAAAGTCAGACCCCTGGTCGGTAATAATCTCCTTTGGGATACCGAACTTTGCCACCCATTTCATCAGTTCTTCCACGACTCTCAGCCCTGTCATGGCTCGCAATGGGATAGCCTCCAGAAACCTGGTCGCATAATCTATTAGCACTAAAACAAACTGGTGCCCGGCTGCGCTCCGAGGTAAGGGGCCTACTACGTCTAAGGCCACCCTAGAAAAAGGCTCTCTAACCACAGGCATTTGCTGCAATGGCACCTTGAGAGGCTTATAACTGCTCACCTTCTGACATACTTTATAGACCCAACAGAATCTTTCAACTTCCTCATACATGTGGGGCCAGAAACACCATCTAGCCAGGTGAGCTTAGGTCTTATTCTTGCCTAGATGTCCTCCCAAGGGATTCCTATGCACTAAGCGCAGGAGTGGCTCTCTGTAAGATCTGGGTATGATTAACTGGGCCACCTCCTCCCTTTCGGCTTTACCCCTCTTAATCCTGTATAATAACCCCTTACGCATCTCACACCGTGGCACTGGCTTATTTTGTTCGGGGTGTGTTACCTGTTGGTTGAGTTTCGCTTGTTCAGTTTTCCTGAATGCCCGAAGTTCTTCATCACTCTCCTGGGTGCCTCAGAATTGACTGCTACTGGCAAATGTTTCTATTTCCAGTTCTTCTTCTGTCCCTGTACCTGCCCCGACTAGTCCTTCTCTAGTGTCATCTGGTCTATAGAGTGATGCTATAACTTCAAAAATCTCCGGCCAGTCTCTACCTAATATCATGGGGTACAAAACTTTTTCCTCCAATCCCACCGGGATTTTTCTGCTGACCTACTTCGCCTGCATGTGCAATAAATGGCGTTCATAATATGCCTTTTGCCTAGGAAGGCAGACCAGCTTTACGCCGGCACATCTCGGGGCTTGTTTCCAGGCTATCAACGATGGCCGAACCAGAGATTGGGTGCATCCTGTGTTGACCACGGCTTGTACCGGCTGGCCTTCCACCCACATAGTCACCTCAGGCAGGGGTTGTACATTCCCTGTCAAGCTGTCCCCCACACTACAATCCATCAGTTCCATATCTTGTCCTTCCCTCGGCCCCGCTTGAAGATCCACGGGTTCTGTCTCGGTTTCTCTTGGTCCCAGTGTCATCCACGGACCCCGGGAACAGTTCCAAGCTATATGGCCCCGTCTACTGCAGGTGAAACAGACCGGCCCCGCTGGGTTTCATTTCTTACTTCCTCTGTTCTCTCTTTCACCTTTTCGGTCTGTCTCCTGCAAATAGCCCGCTCCTGTCCCTCTTGTACCTCGGTCCCACCGCATCGCTCCTTGTGCCATATCAAAGTCTTCCGCCCACTGCAGGGCTTCTCGGGAAGACTTGGGGCAATGGCATCTTACCCATCTCTGCGTCTTCCTCCAAATCTGATATAAACTGTTCCAACAGTATTCGGTCACAGATTTCTTCCTTGGAATGGACTTCAGGTTTAAGCCACTTATTCATAAGATCTGCAAGCTTTGCCACAGTAGTCGTGGTACCTTTTCGTCCTTTTGCTTCCTCCCTCTAAATGTCTGTCGGTGTCTCTCTGGGGTTATATTAAGTCTTTGCAATATTTCTCCCTTCACTTTGTCATAGTCCTGGGCATCTAACCGGGTCATGGCCCTATAGGCCGCCTGGGCCTATCCGATCAAGAGGACTCCCAACTGTCCAGCCCATCTCACCTTTTCCAACCCGGATGCTATGGCTGCCCTTTCAAAAATTTATAAAAATGCCTCTGGATCATCCTCTTTAGTCATCTTAGACATCCTAATGTCCAAAAGGCCCCTTTGTGCCCAAACCTGTTGTTGAATCAGGTGTTCCTCTATAGCCATCTGCCTTGCTACCTGTTGCTGCTGCTGCTGCAGCACCTGTGCCATCAGGCTCTCAGTCTGTTGCAAGGATTCTGGCCCTGTCAACACCGGTTGGCACTCCATTTTGATCCCTCTTGGGAGACTGTTGCTGAATTTCCTGGCCAATGCACCACTGTCAAGTATCTCCTTCACTTGCAGACCTGTAGGACACCGCCTGCCGGCCGACTATTGTGAGACCGTTTCTAATTGGAGATCTACACACCCATGTTTCGCCTGCCACGACTTGCTGTTAAAGGAGTTGGTTCAGTACCTGGATGTGTAGTCCCATTAATACTCCCACAGTCATCTACCGTGAAGGTCCTACGTTCCTGAGGGCTCTGCCACCCCTACACCCTCGCCTGTTCCACCGGGTTCTGATCAGCTGCTTGGTCCTGCAGCATGACTTCCATCCCAAGCAGAAGAAAAACAATAGAAAAAAACAAAACCAGGCACTCCCATCCCAGGGCTAGGGTTCCAGCTCCTTGTAACCGAGCAAAAAACAAAATTGACTTTTGTGAGGTCAGTCCTTCTTTTCGTCCCCTACCCATGCTTGGGTGGCTCTTCCCGTGCCTCTCATTGAGGTTGTCATGATTCCCCTCATCCCATTTGGTGCATTTATAACACCATTTTGGCTTGTGCCACTTTTAGGGACCTTACAGTACCACAATTCTATAGTGCCCCTCTATTAGGGACTTTACGGTACAAAAACTCTGCTGGGCTCCGCCAGCTCCCGGTGTGGTAACAAACAGTTCTAAGTATTGCCAGGTCAGCATTCCTCGTTCTAAGTTCCCTCTGGGGAGCTCGCTTTCTGCAGGAGTCTCTTACCCGTTCTCCATGTTGCTCTGAGGTTCCCTGCAGCGTGCATCGGCTCAGTCCTTCTCCTTCCAGTTCTACACTCCCCCCCTTTGTCTGTTCCGGGCTCTTCTTTATACCAGCATTGGTGCTCACAGCCCCTTCCATCCAGAAACACCTGGGTAAGGAGGGTTTCTGCCGGGCTCTTTGGGGCTGTGGGTCTGGGGCTACTGACTCTTTATTTAGCTCTTGTACTTTTGAGCCCTGTAACTCTCTCTCTCTCTCACAAGTACCCATAAACTTAGTTCATCCAGAACTGATACATTTTACCTTTTTTGAAACTGCAGCAAGTTTTAGCACAGGTACTCCATTAACATACCTTTAAGTTACACTTTGGCACTAGACAGGTTACAGGGATGGGCGGAGGAGAATAGGATGG
>NW_017728997.1:27492630-27513722 GCF_001723915.1 Gavialis gangeticus | reverse complement strand
ATCTGCTCAGGTCCCCTCCGACCCTAGAAACTATGAAACCTGGTCTGGCTCCATCTCATGGAGGGTGGGGCCACACTAAGCATATCTGCCAGGCTAAGAGAGGGGGCAGAGGGATTCTGGGTGAACTGTTTGGGCCCCATTTGGTGATGTTTGCCAGGAATTTAAGGCTGGTGAAGAAATCATTGGAAATGAGAAAGAAAGGTGCAGCTCTGCTGCGGGAGTGAAGAGGAAGTCAAAATGTATGCAATGTAGTGGATTAACCATGATTTGAAAATGAGCCAGAGCGCAGACCCCTTTAGCACAATGGGCACTACCATATATCTTATTCCGGTAGGCTGCACTAACAAACCCTTGTGGTAGGTTCCTATCAGCCTGTTTGCCCAATATGGGCAACTTAACAGCCATGGTCAGTGCTGGCTACATTAATCAACTTCATATTTGGTTTCCATTACTGATCACATTCTGCTTTTAGCAGCAGTTCAAAGATAGACAATATATTTAATGCAGTTTCCTTGTATATGAATGTAAGGTGAAGGGCTTTTCCTCCCAGGCTAATGGGGGGAAAAAAACTCATATTGTATTTGAGTAAATAAAGTAGTAGATTTCACTGTATGCATTTAAAATCTAATATGAAGTACATGAATGAGCACTGGGTCTGAACAAACAGAATAAAGATTCAGCAAACTAGCGAAGGAAGACTTGAAATTAGGAGTGAAAATATTAATAAAAAATAAGAATTACCATATATAATAATGCACTGAAGGAAAGGAAAATCTGAGCTACCGAGGCATACATTTGATGCTGTGAATTCTATACTTGATTCTAATCCTGATACCCTAACACAGGCATGACTACAAATGAAGTGAGTAGAGCCCAGAACCTCAAAACTATTTACTGCCTATTTCCCACTGAAATCAATGGAAATTAGGCACCTAAATACCTTTAAAAATGCATCCCTAGGTGTTTTTCAAGAACTACAGGATACATTTTGGCGCACTCTAAAATGGAAAATATGTTGAATGTATTAGCACATGGCAGGGGTTTAAGCTATTTCACTGTTTTTTAACAAAGTGAACAAAGACTTGGATGTATCATCTGCATATACATCATTTTAACCCTGACACACTCCATTAACTAAACATTTATATTGAATTCTATGATGCAAAAATACTTTACCTCCGTCTGAAGTATGGCAGCTCTCTGTTCTTTGGCAGTAAGCGACTCTTTAAGCACTTCAATGTGTTGCTTGCAATCTGAATTCTGATTGCTAAGGGTTTCAAGCTTAGTTTGTAAGGCAAGAAGTTCTGATTCTTTCTTTGAAAGTTCCTGTTTCAGTTGGTCAATCTGCAACAGCAAATATATTGATTAAACCATTATTTTAATTTCCAACTTGTACTTAAATTCAGACATTGTTGTGCAACAAAGATGACAGCTACAGGGTCTAGAGCAGAATTAAAGTGCTGACTCTGAGCACCCATGATATTCTTTGGGTAATGGGATTTATGGGTACTCTACACCTCTAAGTATTTGGCTTTAAAGAGCGTTTGATGCTGCTTCTATTGTAGTGAGTAGCAAAATAGATGAACGTCTGGCCCACAGCTCACAACAGACCCCAGTTCAGTTTTCCCAATGAAGTTTACCTAGGGTGAAAGGAGGTTAGGGAGGCATAAGCTATATACAATATATGTAAAATGAACCTTTCATGCAGGTGTAACCAAACATCTCACTCCCTTCCAGACTGATTCCCAGAACCTAAGGGTAGATTAAGACATTGTTCCAATTGCAGCATAGCTTTTCTTCCATGATAAAGACATTACGTGATATGCATGACTACACTTGCATAGGGCAGGATGTCAGGAGAAGGAAAAAAAGCATAACAGCTTGTGCCACTCCTGCTGACCAGCTGGGAAAGCTCTCTGTGGTCAACAGCACCAATGAAGAAATTTGATGCGTCTACTAAGGAGTCATTCTCCAAGACCCCCCAGGATCTCCCAGACAGCAGCAAACTGGGGTGGTAGGGATATCCTCAACACACACACACTTTCCACCACACATGAAGGGATGGGAGGACACCCTGTCCAGCCAGATGTAACCTGGGGTCTCCTGGGCAGCAGCAACCATAGGCAGGGGTGGAAAAATCCCACCTCCTCTCCCCACCCCCACCATGCTTGCTGCTGCTCTGGAGACCCCAGGCTATGGTAACACCCAGGTAGGGTGTCTCCCGCTCACTGCACATGTGGAGGGAAGTCAAGGAAATCCCAGGCTGTGCTCCACCAGGGCAGGGGTATCCCTGCTCACCTGCTCTTTGCTCACATTGTTGTTTGGAGGTGGGAGGGAATTTCTCCCATTCTTCATGCTGCTGGGTAGGGAGAATGAACCTGAGGCTCAGATCTGTGCTGGGGTAGGGGTTTCCTTATGTTCTTTTCCAGAGAAGTTTACATGAGATGGAGCAATGCACCCTAGGACTAGATCAGCATTTCTCAACCTGTGGGTCACAACCCAAAAGTGGGTCACAAAAATATATCACAGGGTCATGAAGAAACTTTAAAAATGGATCAACAAACTTTAAAAATGGATTTTCCTTTAAAGGAGAAAAAATGTAGGAAGCTGTGACTTTTCCCTTGCAGGCTGGCAGAGTTCCTGCCTGCAAGGGGCTGCTTAGGATACCTCATTATCCCCACACACAAACTCCTGTTTACAAATGAGACCTGGTACAAAAAAATTGGTTGAGAACCATAGGACTAAATGATACAACAAATATTCTTTGCAAACTTCTATGCTGCAACTCTGGTCATCAGATGACTTAAGGGCTTTTATGTCATGGAACAGTTATGTCTATGGGCAGTAACATCTCTCAAAGCTATTGTCGTGGACAGTCCTTCTGCAGACTGAAGGAGAAAACACCTGATTTACATTAAGTTTTTCTTCACAACCTTCAGGTTTAAACATTTCTTTTTTATAAGAAAATTTAAACTGTATACGGGTGAGCAGTGGACTGCTAGAGGCACCCCTTCCATCTTCTAAGTTCAGTCTAATCCCATAGGACATTTGGGATGAGGGAAATGAAGAGCTGGATAGAATGGTAGTCAAAAACTTCCTTTTAAAAAAACCCAACAAGTTTGTCATGTTCAGCCATATCCTCAAGATTGATGCACTAAAATATTTCACAGATGTAACACTGCATCACAAGTTTGGTGGAAATATTTGTTTCTGATCACACATTGTTTGTTTGACATATGAAAGTGATTTCTTTAAAATGAAATCCAAAAGGCAATTCTTCAGACTACAGACTATACATATACACCTTAACACATATATACCCTTCTTCTCTCCACAAGTTTCAATATGTTTGTCTAATTGGTTGGAGAAATTGACTAGGCACCCTTTGCCTATCACATAAAATCCTAACTGACAGAGAAAATGAAAGCAATCACCTTCATAGTCTGAATTTATCAAAAGAAAAAAAAATGATTACAATAAAAAGATGATGTCAGGAAAGTTAAAATAAAAAATTAAAGCTGCGCTAAAGGCAGGCATTGCTTAAGAAAAACATTAAAGAGTCGAGCTTGAAGGAAAATCACCTTCTTCCTTCCTTCCTATTTACTTCCTTTGACAGAACATGTAAGCAGATATAGTAACAGAGACAAAAATGTATGCAAAATAAAGGTGGGAAAGTCTGTCTGTGGGATATATAAGAGGAAAACTAGGTCAGAGGCCAATCTGAATTACATCATATGCTTTCTATGAGACCCATGTGGACATCACGCACACCTAATTTCTACTGGAACCTCTTCCCAGTTTTGTACATGACACAACCAACGCCCTTAGAAATAATCAGCCAAGGAATATTACTTCATTTTCATCATAGACATGTTCCTTGTGTCTCAGAAACTGTCTACTCATTAGCATGTTGTTCTGGTTAGGAGATTTGCAAACTGTCAGGAGTTTAAGAAAATATGTTATAGTTCTCAAATGAAAAGGAAAAGACTTGAGTTAAGATAACTGTGTCTTTGGAAAACTCTTTATTAAAAAAAGAAAGTTGAAAGATTGAGGTCTCTACCAAAGCAAAGCAAGAAAGGGAAACAGACAGGGAAACAAGCATGTCCAACACAGAAAGCGGCATCACATAATCATCTGAAGAAACATTTTTTACATAAGCTTGTTGATAAAAGATTCTTGTGCAGTATTGTTATCCTTAAAAAATAAGCACTTTAAATAATTTTCTGAGTCCTAGCTGAAGTGTTTGCATATTCATTCCACTAAAGGTCAAACTGAATAGAAGTAGTAGCCCTGCTCCAACAAGAACATGTACGTCTCTGTCAATGTCAAAAAATAAAATAGTGACCACAACCTTGCTATGCATTAGAAAGATTAAAATAAAGATAACCTGGATATACCTGATGATATCCAAGGACCTCTAGGTTTGTCCCTCATCCTGACCTGCTTATTCTCTCATGTATCTCATGTGCAATTTGCCTGTCACCACCTCTTTACCATTGCCTAATATGCTCCAACATCATCTCTACCTTTGCTGAAATCCTAACCCTTATCCATGGGTCTGCCTTCCCTCAGTTTACACTATAACTCACTCTTCTGTCACCTCTATAAGGTCTAACTTCTCAGATATTAGAACCTGCAAAAAGCTATTACCTTCCATCTTCTATATGCAGTTTTTGCCTCAGCACCAAAAAGTATGTACCTTTCTACTAAATGAGAGAGAGACACGGCCTTTGCCCTCCAGACTGTATGCATTATGTTTTAAAACATAATGTGCCAGTTTTTCAGCTATGTTACTCCAAATAAGTTCCAAATGGAACTATGCTGAATTATACCAGCTGAGGATAAGATCCCACAGGACAAGTAAAAATAATAGTGGTAGAATTAAGATAAGGAATGTAACCTTATTTAAGACCTAAACCCAACTCTATCTTTAATTCCTATTGTTTCCCAGCCAATGTTTTTTCAAAGCACAGATTAACAAAGCTTACTTTGCTTCTGGATCTCTCCATGGACTTGCTATAGTCTCTTGAGCCCTCAGACTAACCTAACACTTACCTTTCCATCCTTATCACAACCCTGTCACTGGTAGTATAAAAATCTTCTCTTCAGGAGCCACTAGTAACTGTGACAGGCTTCCTTACAGTTCTCTTCCTCCTGTAGTTCCTATATTTCTTTTACTTGCAACTGCCTTGTAAGCTCATCTTAAACATAATTTACCTAAAAATCTTAATTTTTCCTCAGTCCATGATTGGCCTTCTGCCTTAAAGTTTTAAGTTATTCATCATACAGTGTTTCCACAGCATGACTTTCTGTAATTGATAGAAACTAGTCTCCAAAACTGATTCATTATTTCTTGAAACAGATTTTAAATTAAGCTGTATTACGCTGTCACTGGAGTTTCATATTAGTTCCTAAAGCTAGTCTGACAGCATTAAAATGAGCTAATTACATTTTAGTCCAACCAGCCAATTTTTCTCATATGGTATCACTGAATAAAAACCTTTTTCTTAGCTAAAATATAACCCCACTAAGCAGAAAATTGTTCCATAAAGCAGAAATGATTTAAAGAACAAATATTGTCATCTCTATTTTCTGTAGATACTTAAAGTAGGCATCCAAAAATGTTTGCCACCTTAGACATCAGAAATTACTTTTAATTTCTGTTTTGATTATCTCTTTATTTACTGAATGGTGGCATCTGCACTAAGTTTTGTTAATGCTGGCCCATTACTAGAGACAACAGAAACAAATCTGTTCTTGCAAGGGGAAATAACCTACAGCTTCTTTTTCCTATCAGTTCCTACAATTTTTCTCCTCTTTGTTAATACAGTAACAAAGGGCTATCAGATGAGGGAGTTTAAAGGAGTATGCCTATTATAAATGTGTTACATTCTGTGTAACAGGAAAACATTTTGATGCATTCTGCTTTTCAAATGCAATAAAGCAATGTTCGTTAATGGCTTCTGTACAGCTGGTACACCTTCCATTTTTATTCAAATTAAGAAGGAACTAAACAAAAAATATTAATTCTTTAAGTAAAAATATTTTAAAGAGCATTATAGCACTTACAGTTGTTAATCATGAAAAGAGCCTTGTTCTACTGTTTGGCATCAATCAGGAGTTATATTTATCAGAATTCCTTATCACTGATCTCGGGTTCAACAGATCGAGTATAATAAGATCTGCTTGCTGACAGCCATATAAATATATTTTCCACCTTGAAAGGTTCTGTGATGAATGGCAGATCTAGTATCTTTGCTGCAAATCTCAATTGTAAGAGGAAGGACAGGACTGGTGAAAGAAGTTGTACAGGATTTCATCAGAATGTGACACACTTATCAAAGCACTGATCAAAAGGTTGTGACAAAACAATGGTATGTACAGTAATCTTCCTCTCATTCATCTGCTCCTCAGATCACAGAAATATAGTGAACCTTTTCCTCTTCAAAATCATTAAAGCTTCCCCTTTTACATACTAGGCTTCGTACATTATTTGTACTTTAAAAGATTCTGTATATTTAATGACACACTTTTGAAGTTATATTGGAGGTCACTGAAAACTACACATCTGCAGGTTATCCCCATTTAAAGATATACTGTAGTCATAGTAACAATAACTCCATTTAGGGGGCTTAAAAGAGAGTTTTGAGCACAAAAACGCCAGAGAGATAGCTGTTTTTAAAACATAACTTAAGCTTCTGAAAAGGCCTCAAGCTTTCCTTTCTCTCATGGGAAGAATCCAATATAATAGCAAAAATGTGCCAGGATGCCACAAGAAAATGAAATATGCTGTCATTTATCCCAGGATAGCCCACACTTTTTAAAACTAAGGTACTGTAGTAGTTTCCTTCTGAGGCTTCAAATCCTAATCATTTAGTACCATGTAATTATCTATACCCCCATTTTACACATGGGAAGACTCAGTCTTCAATTGTAACTTATCTAAGGTCCTTGTTACACAGTAATTTGGGTGGTTCCTGGAGCTCTTAACCCTTGGATTGTCCACACATTAACTGCTGAAATTAGTTTTAAGCACGTGTTAGGCAACTCAGAGTTATGGCACTCCAGGGCAGGATTATCCCTAATCCAGGTTACCCAGCCTGTTTTACATGAAGGTGTAGCTACTCTAGGTTACACCTTAGTGTAAACACCTTGCCTACCTCCCACCATCCTAACCAAACCAGACCCACTGCCCTCCTTCCTACCCTCCCTAGCACCCCAGACCCCCACTCACTGCTCCCTCCCCACTATTTACTTCCAGGGGAGCAGGCAGGCAAGGGTTAACTGGGTTCAACATAACTGAGCCAGGCATGGCCTACATAAGAGCAGCAGCTCAACAGCAATGGCAATGGAGTGTAGGCAGGCAGGCTTTTTATCTTTTAGTCCTTCAGGCCCCTACTGACCTAATTGTATGACTGCTCCAAACTCAAACTCACACAAAGGGCCTTGTTACACATTGCACTTTCAGCTGCTCAAATGTTGACTGGTTTGAGTTTGGAGCAGTCACACCTTAAGGCTAAAACCCTTTTCTGACTGCCCCCCACCTGCATAGCTGTGACCTGCCACCAGAGGGCTGGTGATCTTGGGCCTGAGTAGGAGCTACAGCTGTGAGTTGCCTTTACAAGGGATTGGGATTGGGGCATAGGGGGTGCTGGTTGTACTTCCCAGGGTAGCTGGAAAGAGGGAGAAGTGAGGAAAAACACTTGCCTCAGGAAGGAAGAACAAACTCATGGATAACCGATCTGGCCCCCTCCCTTGCTCCCCTTCCATCCTTTCTACACTGCACTCCGGGACCTGTCCGTGCTTTGTGACCTGGCCAGCTGACATGCTCTGCAGGCTATTTGCATAGGGTTGCACCCCTGGGGATGGGAAGATCACACTCCTGGGGGGAAGAAGATGAGTTGGCTTGGTGCCAAAACCACCTCCTGGGCAATAGAGTTCAGGGTCTGGAAAGAACAGGGGGATGGGGGAGGGGACACTGCATTCTGGGATGCTGGAGGACTGCAATTTGAGTGGCTCATCTGTGGTGAGTGGCCACACATTAATGGAACATGAACTGGGTAACACAATTCAGAGATAAACCTGCCCTGGAGTACTGCAACTTTAAACAGCCTGAAGCATGCCTACCCATGTGTTCATTCCTTCAGCCATACAGGTTCTAGCAAAGTAGCAGCAGCAGCATCTCCTTGGGCAGTAATTTTCCAAGTCCATATATATAAATTTCAACATAAAAATAGCTTTTCTAATTTTTAATTCAGCTAACAACAATTAGTCCTACAGAATTTCACAAAAATTAAATTTTGAGTAGGAAGGAGAAAAATAGAAATCAAGCAAACTAAAAATGCATGTAAATCTTTCCAGTGATCACAATTATTATAGAATTTTTTACCTACATGTACTCTAGCATTATGACAGTCTCCTCTTCCTTACAGAAGGCCAAATGGCTGGCCTTTCTCTTCAGCGTCCCTAACGCTACAGTCATTGCATGTTCCTTCGCATCTTAAAGGATCTTATAATAAAATGTCTTCCTCCTTGTGCGCCCCAAAGTGATCCCTATATATGTCTAATCCCCCCATCCTCAATTATCTGTCCCCCAGTTTTTCCACTTCAAAAAATTTGGCTGACCTACCCCTATATTACAGAAAGCCATTTTATACGTTGCTACTGTAGAAATACAGGGGAAAAATCAGAACAGGTACACTGGATATTACCAACAATAGACTGCAGCTTTTAAAAACTACTTTAAAATTTTCAGACAGTTTACAAAAAAATGAAAAATCAGAAAACTAATCTTAAAGTAACAACCCCCCCAACTAAGTTTGGCATACACTTTACTTGCAGAGCACCTGCACAAATATAAATTAAATGACGTAAAAAGTAAGCTGGGATCACAATTTGAGTCTGATAAATTTTAAAATTAAGAAACAGTATTGTCCAGTGAGTCTAATAGCTTGACATAGGATTGTATTCTTAACTTTGTGACTAAACTTTCTTTATGATCCTGGCCAATTCATCTGACCACTTTATCTAGAAACTGAGGGTAATAGTATCTACCAACCTATAAAATATTTGAGATCCTCAGCTGAAAAGCAATGTCAGTGCAAACCACAAAAAGACAAGCTTTTAAAAAATAGTGAATTAGTGTACAAGTCACAGTGGAAATGACAGCTTGCAGGGGTACTAACCAGAGGCATAACTAGCAGTTTTGGTACCCTGGGCAGAGATGTTGTTGTGTGCTGAAGAGGGGGACCAGACGTGCTGAGGATGCTGCTGGTATCTCCTCTAAATTGACACTTGGGGCACATGGTTCTTTTCCCCAGCCCTGGTTATGTTATTGGTGCCAGTCATAATAGTACGGTCTTGAGAAACTTAAGTTACAAATTGTTCTGAAAACACCACAGGTCAGAATGGAAAACCATTTAGCATTCTTTATGCACCTGTACATGTACACGAGGCTGCTCCAAAGCACCGTAATTACAATGCATCGGAGCAGCCTTGATTAACTGAGTCTGCTGGTGCATGGTAATTACCATGCACCAGCAGACTCATATCACGTGTATCAGAGCATCCCACACTGAAAAATGGTGGCAGGGGTGCTTTAACTAAAAGCTCATCCAACGAGCTTTAGTTAAAACACCCCCACCACCATTTTTCAGTGCGGAGACACTGATACAAGTGACACTCCAAGTGCTTGAATTAGAGCAGCTCTCGGAGTCATTCTAAACAAAGTACCTCCCCCTCCCCTGCCTCGGGGTGTACATCTATAAATGCTCTTTGAACCCTAAAAAAAAGGATAAGCTGGGCCACAGAGGACAGAAAGAAGGAAAATAAAAAGACAAACTATGAAACAGGTTAGACAAACTCATAAGGGAACATAGTTGAAAACATTAAAAAAATGTTGTCTATTAATCAATTTGTGTTTGCTGAGGACATGTAGTGAATTTGACTCCTCCCTACCTTTCCTGAATCAGTACTTAAAATGCCTTTATTTATAAAGAAGAAATGTCCTGAAGCAAATCCTTTCAAAATTGCTTGTTATAGTTTTACTTATAACAAACTTTCAGAGAATTACTTAAGTTGAAAAGAGGCCAATTAAAACTGCTGTTCACATAATTTTAATGCCACTAAACTATTTATTATTTGACAGTACCTTATTTTTCATGAACTTTGAGTGACTCTTGTAAACCTCTATTTGTTTGATCTCTTCCTCACGGTCCTCTGTGTTCAGAACTCCATTTGTCTTTAACATCTGTATTTCATCTTCGAGATCCCTTATATTGCGCTCAAGTGAAGCTATTTTTGTGTCCTAGATTTTAAAGAGACAGAAAGAAAGGAAGTATTTATAGTCACATGAAAATTTGACATTAAAATGCAATCTAAGCACCACACTGCTTATAGAAGAACAACTTTACAATACAAGAAGCTGGAATAAATTCTGCTCTCCTTTACACCAGCATAAACAAAGAATAATTCCTTTGACAGAGCTTAAAGGTAATGCAGAAACTGGACTTTCAACCCCAAAGGAAAGGCAGCATAATGTTTCATGCTATGTCAGCATATATAAAAAAAATGCGTTCTGATGCCAGTGTATATTCTGGGCAAAAGAGCTCCCATAAGACACATATGGGACTGAAAGGAGAACAGAGGATGTTGCTGGGACCAGACATACATGGAAAGTGTCTATCTTGTTGTTTTCAGCAAGAAAAGAAATCATCTTTTCATGTCCATTTCTTCACTAGGGCTAACTACAGGCATTCAAAAAACCCCTGGTGAAAGTGCTCATACACTGTACTTAAGGTGATATAAGTTAGAGCAGGAAAAAACCAAACAGACATTCACCATTTGGTTGGGGGGAGGGGGAGAGGGACTCAATGCCTGCCTGCACTGGCCAAGGCAAGCAGATGGGACACTCCGGCATGCCTTCCAGGAGGCTGCTGAAGCCAACCCTGGCCCCTACCTTGCCAGCTAGCAACTATCAGCAGAGGCTGAGGAGAAAAGGGGGGTTGGGGACTGGGGTCCCCCACAGCTTGCTGGCTGGGTTCTCTGGGTGGGGGAGGCTGAGCCAGGTCCACATGGCAGGGGGTTCCCTTCCTACCTCACCCCAGCCTCTTGACAGCTGCAGACAGAAGTTCCAGCATGGGCCTACCCTGCCAGCTTTTCACTGTGCTGGGAACTCGGGGCCAGGGAGGGGAAACAGAGGTTCTCTGCTGCATGGATCCAGCCTGGCCCCACCAAGACTTGAGCCCACAAGTTGTTAGGGATCCACAGGGCTAAGAGGCTCCACCCCCCCATCCCTTACATGGTCTTTTTTGACTGTGCTCTAAATTTTCCAGATTTATTTTGATACAATTTTTTCATAGTGCTATCAAAAGACAACTTTTGACAGTTTATTTATGAATCTTACTTCAAGGGCTCCTTGGAGGAATATGCCTGCCTTACTGACCTAGCCTTTTCTCTATTGTCTTGAGGAAACCTCTTTCTGAACTTAACCATGAAATACCACTTTAGGTAATCATATTTTGAAAACAGCTGAAAATTAGAGGTGCACTGATACATTGGCCTGATATCAGATAGGCACAGATATAAAGAAAATTGACCATCGGAAATTGGCCTGAAGTGGCCAATAATTTGGCCAATAAATGCCAGTGTATACGTGCAGCACGCAGGTAGTGAGGCACACAACCTGGCAGCTTGGAGAGCTGTGTGCAGCTGGTAAGTGTGTTGTGGTAGACGGGGAGGGGGGAGGAAAGAGGTATGAGGGGCCAGATCAACAACCCCCACAGTGAGGGAGGGAGTGGGGCTGGGACAGGCACTGCCCAGCCAGGACAGGGCAGGTGCAAGCACAGGACAGAGGTGCCACTTGTCTGGGAGCAGAGGGAGGGGTGGAGCAGGAAGTGGGAGGAGCAGCTGCTGCTTGTCTGGCACTCATTCACTTGTCTGGCAGATCCTGCTGTTCATCTGGGAGGGCACGGGGCGGCGGGGGGGAGGCATGTGCTCCTGGAACTCTATCTGTGCAGGGTGAGCTGACCATGCTGCAGCTGCAGGCTGGGGGCCATGCTGTGCTCGGTGTGAGAGGCAGAGGCTCTGAGAGGGAGCTATGTGGGGCTATGGCAAAATTTGGTGTGGCTGTAGCCCTGCCCCCATACTCCCTCCTTCCCAGCACCACTGCCACAGACCCTGAGTATAGCATGGCCCCCAGCCCACAGCTACAGCCTGCTCTTCCCTGCCCTGTGCAGATCTGGGGGCAAACACCTCCTGTCATGCCTCTCGGACAAGCTGTGGCTCTGTCCCATGCCCATCCCACCCCTGCTGGGCAGTGCTTGTCCCAGCCCCTATCTGACTCCTCCCACACCATGGGGGGGGTGCTGATCTGCCCCCCCTACACCCCTTCCCACTCCCCTCCCCTTTCACCACAACAGACTTATCAGCTGTATCAGAAATTGGATTGGTATCGGCTGATATGCCTCCTTAAAAATCAGCTTTCGGTACTAGCCCCCAAAATCTCTATCACTGCTCTACTGAAAACTCCCATATGGAAGCTATATGTAGAGTGATTTTTCTTCTGTAACAGGATAAGAACGGATGTTTTAGGAGCTCCTTCAGATTACGATTTGGTTGGTATCAGCAAAGCTCTCATTGCAGGTGGCAGAGCGGACAAGTTCGTTATTCCTAATAGTGGCTTACTTTAAAAATATGGGTAAGTTGGAAAATTAATTATACAAACAACTGCACAGGTGTTCCAAGCTGAGAATCACCTGCAATGGTTTTGTTCACCTTTTATCCTTCTCCAGAAAACATGCCATTTTGCAAAAGACTATATTCACACAAAATGTTCAATTTACAAGGTTTCTATGCTCTCATTAATTTTGTTTGCTTCTATAAATCATCAATTTTATTCTGTGTAGAGCACAAGAAGAACAACTCATCAACATTGAGAGGCAAAACACTGAAAAGCATATTAATGAGTGACAACAAACAAGTTACTTATAAAAGTACTACCAGAGAAACAGCATGCTTTTTACTTTGTGAAATAATATGCAAATAGTTCATTTTGGTCACAGAATGAAAAACATAGCACACTAAGTAATTAGAATGGTTATCTTGAACATATTGTTAAGACAGTTCACTGTGACCTAAGAGTGGTACCAGCAAGGAGCACACCAGAATGGTTTCACTATCTCATTTCCATATTTGTCCTGTGTGGGCAGCAATCACTGCCAGGGGGGCACTTTGAGAGCACCCTCCCCAGGCCAAAGAAATCATGTAGACATAACCAAAGCATGTCAAACTCATAACTAGTAGTAGTTGTACCAGGGCCACAAAGTTCACCCCATGGAACATCTGCTGTTATCAAAATTATTTATTTCTGAATTAAAAAATAAAAAACACAACATTTTCTGCAGACAGATTTTAAAAATGTGTTTCTAAAACAAAAAACAGCATTTTTAAAAAAATTCTTGGGTTGGTGAAGTACCTATGCAACCATAGAAGCTGGGGATCTATTGAGCCCACCTCAGCAGGCAGACAATTCAGGGTACTGGGCAGCTCCAGGAACATACCAGGTAGAATGCTGGGGAGCTGTGCAATCTTTGAAGTCTGCCAACCTAAGCAGAATGCGGAGAATTGGGGAGCCATGAAGCCCAGAGACAAAGGAAGCCTAGGGAATCTATACGGTTAGCTGCCATGTAACAAGGAATATTTGGAGCTAGGCAGGCTGGCGGGCAGATGGACCATTCATGCATCCAGCAACCATGGGTGCCATTAAAAGATTAAACAGAATGTCTCATGGAACCTTTTGATTTGGTTCAATCAGCACTCTCCAAAACAAAACAAAAACTTTAAATGGCAACTTTTTAATCAGTTCTAGTGGTGGCTAAATATATTGATACTGGATCTAACAGCAGAAACAAACTGGAAGCTACAAAAGGAATAGCTACAGAATCTTCTTCAAGCTTTACACTTTATCTATACCAGCAGCATTCCAACATCCTATCTGAGTTTGTGATTTACTGCAAAGAAAGAAGGCAATCCCAATGTAAGCTTAAATGAGAGAGTTCTAGTTGGAGTATAGAGTTTCTCTGAGTTCTGTAACAGTTAGATCCTCCAAATTCCTCTTGAAAGCACAGGAATATATAGCAGAATGTACTATATTGAATGAGCATAGCCATCTATCAAGAGTACCAAACACACTGTCTGTCCTGTTTCCAATAGTGACCAATATCTTAAGGTTTCAAAAGAAAGAGCCACTGGGCATGTCTACACATGGCCCTGACTGCGCATTTGGTACTGCACACTCATTTAGTACTTGCTTTACCTGCTGGTACTGCACAGTCCTGGAGGTGCACAGTTATTTTTAGATGCTACATCGCCATAGTGACAAGTTACAGCAATGTAGCTAGTTACTACAGTAACATAGCATCAGCATCACAGTTCGTGCCCACTGATGCTTTGTGGCTGTAGCGATGAGCTACATTACCATAGCTCATTGCTACAGCCATGTAATATCTCATGTAGATGCCTTTTGTCTTCCATTAATAAAGTCATTCAGCAGAACAATGGTATGTATGGCCAAGGAGGCTAGGTGGATTCCTTACTTCGTGCCCTTTGCAATGATTGGTTCATACTCTGAAGCAAGGAAATTATTGAGGGTTGTCCTGATTTCATTTTAGAAAGTTATTTCAGTGATACTAACATTAAGTCTCCATGAATTGAATGCATCTTAGTAGGATATAGCCTACCCTGCTCAGTAAAGAATAAGGTCAAGTAAATAATTTTAACAAGTAATTTATTCAAGGCAATTTGCCTCCTTTTCTGTTCGTGAAATGTCACTAAGCAAATCGCTATTGTCAAATATTTGGTATTTGAAACTATTCATCAAATAATTCTTGTGCATAGAATATTTAAAAACAGCTGGCTGGTTTGGTTTAGTTGTGTACGTGCATCAAATGTGAGTTTTCTATTCCCTCAGCTGATGAACAGAACCCTTCAGATCAGGGTGGGAGGTTTGTCTGCTTTGTTTCTTTTAACATGAACACTTGATCATCTGATCATTGCCTTCTCAAAATATTTGTTTTCTAGAGACAGTGTGACTTTAGTGTAGGCCCAAATTTGGGCCAACTGAAAGGCAGTTTTAATGCAATTATTATGAATTTTACTTGACATTTATTAAAAATTCATTAAAATTTTATAACAAATAATTTTGGGGGATATTCTTGTGTTACAAAACTCATTCACAACAGAATTTGGCTGTTATCAAACAGGCAGAAAAGAGAAAATGATTAATGAACTACAAAGTAGAATATTAAAATATATGATTTTCTCTTGACCATGTTGGTATAGATATTAAGATGAGATTAAATGAGACAACACTTATATTTGAGTTTAAGGCCAAGAGA
Source organism: Gavialis gangeticus (assembly GCF_001723915.1). Classification (NCBI taxonomy): domain Eukaryota; kingdom Metazoa; phylum Chordata; order Crocodylia; family Gavialidae; genus Gavialis; species Gavialis gangeticus. The sequence goes on along the minus strand of NW_017728997.1, from coordinate 27,498,327 downwards.
AATGAAAAGTTCATGCTGTCTAGACAAAAAGAGTATGTTACACTGCACACGCAAACAGTCTCCTAAAAGCAAACCTGTAACATACCTGAAATATCAAAGCTGGATCAATATAAAAGGATGGTCCTTTCTGCAAGCAAGGTAAACCACAAATATTTCCATTCACTTAAGGCCTTTCCATTTTAAATACGTTTTGCTTCTGTATCCAAACTATACAGATTTTGGCATTTTACTTTTGTTTTACAATGAAGACAATAATTAGATTCTATACATGCAAAATTGCAGCAGCTTCAAGGACTTACAGCAGTAGCAGGGCAGGGGGAAGGGGTCAACTGGAAGGGGAGTCAAGCATTCTAACCCCCGGCCCTTCCCCCCTGCCACCTCTCCCTCTGCACCCCTTCACACTTTCCCCCGCAATACTTGTACATCCTGGCACCTGCCCAGCCCATTACTTGCCTCCTCCACTGTCCCCCTCACTGTTCATCACTCCTGCCACCTGCCCCTACCCCAGTGTCCACTCTCCACTGCCACTTACCCTCAGTCATGGCTATGGCCCTTCTCTGGCCAGGACACAGAGTACATGCTGGCTTTAGCCCCTTCCTGGCCAGCCAGCAGTGACTGCAGATGGACCAGGACCAAGTCAAAAGATAAGCAGCAGCAGATGGGGGGAGAGGTGTTAGGAAGCAGAGGGACAAAAGGATGTTTCAGCCCCAACTCTTATCCCATAGCATGCACACATTACAGCCTGAAAAAACAAAATGTCTTCCCCTGCCCCAAAGTCCATCTCCAAGAGCATTAAGTTAACTAGTGTAGCAGGACTGGGGGTGTTTAAGGTCCCAATCCAAGCACAGTATTGTGAGATTGCTGGGTGAGGGAGGGTAAGGGCTGCTTGTCTCTGTCGAAGTAACTCCTCATGGCTGCAAATTAAAATGTGAAGCTGTAAAGCAAGTTCAGCATTCACAAGGCAAATCACAAGAACACAAGCCACAATACTTAAGAAAAGCTCCTTTTTAAGACAAGTCTCATGGGCTCTAACTTATTGTTTATCCTTTAGGTTTGCAATACCCTGGGTACAGTAATCTATAGAATCAATGAGTATCGAACCCGTTAATGTGAAAGTTATATCTTGAAACCTCAATTTATTTCATGTGATTGAGGCCACAAAAGAATAAATGCTCCAGTGTGCTGCTGCTTTATCAAGGGGACTCTTGCAGAAAACTTAAAAGGGACTGTAACATTAAGGAACAAATTCAATTAAGGAAGCATGGGAGAACAGAAGAAAAGGACAGGAGAGTAGAACTGTGAAGCTTCCTCTAGATTACTGTACATTCCCTCTGGATTACTGTGACTCCAGTTTTCATAGTGAACATGATCTTACTGGGGTGGGGGGGCTGCCGGGGGCATTTCAGGGGGAGAAGAATGGTAACAAGGAAGCAAAGGTAAAGGAGGTAGGTACAGAAAATTGTGAAGAGCAAGGAAACAGAAGATACCAGAAATTTGGGGAAAGCAGATTGCCTGAGAAAGCAAACAGGAAGAATCAGTCAGCAAGAGAGAGGGGCAAATAAATCTAGGAAGAGATAAAATACAACTAGGAGATTTGAGAATATACAAAATACAACAGAAGAGAATGTGACATTTCTGACAGACAACTGGGACTGGATTGGCCTAGCCAGCACAAACAGAGATGACTGCACTGGCTAGACCATCTGAGCAGATTGGAAGATGGACGTATACCAAAGGACATGCTATATGAGGAAGTATCAGAGGGAAACAAGAACAACAGGACTTCCCAAGCTTTGCTACAAAGCAAGCAAGACATGAAGGTATTTGGAACTGATCTTGACCAGTGAGAAACCTTGGCAAGCGATCAAAAAAGTGGCATCTCTGTCTCCACTAGGGCATTAAAGTCAATGACAGGAATTGGCTTCAACAGCTTTAAGTGAAAAGCATCCACAGGAAGCAAGTAGCTCTCAAACCACCCAATCATGACACATACACTTGCAACCACTGCCACAGATCATGCAAATCTTGGATTGTATTATTCAGTCACATGTGACACTGCAAACCATCTATGCCAGAGGCTGCAATAACCACTGCCTCTCACAGATGAAAGGATGCCAATGTAAAGACTGGACTGAGAGAAAAAGAGTGAAAGGATTTCATGAAAGACAAAGTTTGAAAGTCATGGGGAAAGAAGATACGAGTATCAGGTGAGAGGATAAAGATGGAGCAGTAAAACAAGGGTCTGAGATAGGAAGAAGAGATGGGAGGAGAGGTAAGAGAAAGGAAACTAGGTATGGAGGGAGAAGAGGAGAATGAGAGATTTCAGTGGGGAAGAGTGGAAAATGTTTTGTACAGGGGCAGAAACAGAACCAGGGAAAGAACAGACAGGTTGACTGGGGAGGAAAATATTGTTTGAAGCCTGGGGGAGCTGAGTAGGAGATTGTGACCAAATGCTAATTTGGTGAGTGGGTTTAGGTGGGAGTTTGTACTGGTAGGGGCCTCAGAAGGGGTGGGTGTGTCCTCAAAGTAGTGTAATGTATTTACCTCCGCACCACCGGAACACTGTAGAGAAATCAGTGCTTTAATACATCATAATTTAAAGCAAATGTTCTACAAAAAGTACAAACCTGCACTGGAGTAAGACAATTTAGAGTTATAGGAAAGTAGGGTTGGAAGGAACCTCCAGGCATCATCTAGTCCAGTGGTCTCCAACTTGTTTAAATAGGAGATCATCTTTAGTATTTAAGGCAGCCCAAGATCTACCGTGCACTACGCCCCCACCACAACAGGTAAGTCTGTGGGGAGAGAAGTGGGGGGTAGATCCAGGCAGAGGGAAAACAAATTATTTGGGGGCATGCCCCTCCACAGCAGGTAAGTCTGTGGGGGAAAGCACAGGGGGAGGGGAAAGGGCCATGTAGGCGGGTGGGGCAGATCGAGGCCACAGACTTAATCCCACTTCCTCCCTCACAACTGGGGCCTCAATCTGGCTCCCACCTCAACAGCAATGAGAGAGGGAATGGGGTTGGAGCAGGGGAAGGCTGCTGTAAGGTAGGTTACAGTGTTAGGCCTATGTTGTGTTTGGGTTGAGTGTAGTCTTATGTAGAGTTTAGATTATGCTTGTATGGGATGTTTTGGATAGTGATGATCCTGCCTCAGGAAGGGACTTAGACTAGATGACCTCTCAAGGTCTCTTCCGGCCCTACTTCTCTGTGACTTCTATGACTTCCAAATTTCATGTTGTCTGCAAACTTGCTCAAGAAGCTTCCTATGCCAGCATCCAAATTGTTAAGAAACACGTTGAACAGCACCAGGCTCAGGACAGACTCCTATGGGACTCTACTCAAAACTTCCTGCCATTCTGACACAGACCCATTAATAATTACCCTTTACTTATGGCTACTGAGCCAGTTATCTATCCACCTTGTAGCAGTTTTATCCAGCCCACATTTCTCCAATTTGTTTATGAGAAGATCATGCCGAATTTTGTCAAAAGCCTTGCTGAAATCCAGATACACTATATCTACAGCATTCCCTTCAGCCACCCAAGTAGATACTTTGTCATAAAAGGAAATCAGATTTGTTTGACATAGGGATGTAAATATCATTTAAAAAATATCCATTACACTTCTCTAATTATATTGGTTAAATGGTTAACTGATAACACATACCTAGTCCTGGCTGGGGGTTCCAGAGCTCCAGGCCAGCACCTGCCCTACCTCACCCTGCCACGGGAGGTGCCATGATGCTGCCTGCTTGGAGCAACGCAGGGAGCTAGGAGCCTCTCACAGACCCCCTTGGACAGAGCTGCTGCTGGGAGCTGGTCCCCAGGTCCTTTGAAAATGGGGGAAAGGGGACAGCAGTAAGCCCCAGACAACACAGCCAACAGGAAGCCATGGGCAGCATCAGGTGAGGGGCTTTTTCAAGTGCTAGGAGGAAGGAAGCACACACCACAGGTTGGGGGCAAGTTTAAACTTTAAGAAGTCTGTTATCTTCCTCCAGATGGCACCTATGAATGAGCAGCTAATTGCTTAACTGATGAGTCATTAGGCCACCTGCTGTTTTTCTCTTTAACCTCATAGGCTATGGGTATTAGTCCCTGTAACAGGGGGTCCTTCTTGGGCCAATTTGCCTTTGGCCCACCCACCTGTTTCTGGGGCAGCCGCCTGCCTTCTCATCTGCCATGCCTTGATGTTAATTGATTAATAATCTTAATTAGGTGGAAGGCTGCCCATTTCTTGCCCCAATGCCAGGGGGCGCTATCTGTGGCTCTGTACCTCCCCTACACTGCAGCCCATGCCTAGCAGATGGCATCTAGCTGTTACTGTCACTGGCCCCACACTGGGCCCCAGAATCCTCCAATCAGGACCTCTTAGATCCCTCCATTCTGGCGGCCTACCCCGCCCTCATTCAGGCTAACTAGCTGACAGGTGTGGTCCCTTACCCCGGGACCTTTGGCCACACAGGCCCTGGCCCCACCTCCAAGGCCAGTCAGGAACTCCAGGCCCTCCAAGCTCTGGGCATCCCTCGCCATGGGCCCCTGACCCTTTTGACCATTCTGGTCCTGGCCCCTGCCTGGACCAGTTGAGGGTACTCTCTTGATCAGGTCGGAGTCTCTAGCCCCATTCTCACTCCTGGGTCCACCTTTTGGCCCTGCTAGCGGGTGACCCACCTGGTTGTGGGAGCTGGGGTTAAGGCACCCCGACCCGCCTATCACCGGGGTGGTAACTGGCCTGGCATTTCCTGGGGGCTGCTGTGACACTGAGAGCCCCACCAAGCCATCCACTCCCAGCAGGGTGCAGTTTTAGGTCATGCCCAGGACCAAGAGCCTCCTAACCATCCCCTACAGCTCCTCCCTTACCTCCAGTGTGTTCTAAGAAGCCTCACAGCCAGGCAATGTTGCTGCCTGGCTGCCAGCAGCAAACTGCCCTGTTTATATGGGCACCCAAAGCTCTAAAATGGCCACCGCAATTAAGCACCTGCTGCCTGATTGGTTTAAGGCCCTTAAAGTGGCAGGCACAAACAGTGCCCTGCCACAGTCCTCTTCTCCGCTTCCCATCCCCTCCTCCTCATTCCTCCCTCCCTCCCTCCTGTCTTCCTGTTCCTGAGGCACCACATAACTTCCCTTCTCTGCCAGACTGCACCCTGTGCTAAACATTAACTGGTAATGCATTACCGGTATAAATATCCTTATTTTTAAAAACATTTAACCTTTCTCATCCCTAGTTTGACATGGTTTGTTTTTCATAAATCCATGCTGGCTGCTTGTGATAGTCTTTCCTCCTCCAGATGCTTGTAAATGGCCTTCATCTGGATATGCTCCAGTAACCTGCCAGGTACTGAGGTGAGACTAACCAGTCTATAGTTCCCTGCATCCTCCATCTTTTCTTTTTAAAAAGAGGCACTACACTGGTCCTTTTCCAGTCCTCTGGTACCTGGCCCATCTCCCATGGCTTCATGAAGAACATTGCCAAAGGCTCCAAGATCTCCTCTGCTAGTTCCTTCAGGACCCTGGGACAAAGCTCATTTGGCCCTGCTAACTTGAATGCATGCAGACTCAACAAAAGCTCTCTGACCATATCTTTTGTTATCTCCTCCCTCATCTTGCCCCCTTCCTTATCCAGATAATCCCTATTAATTTTTTTTGGTGGAGACTGAGGCAAAGTAGCTGCTGAGTAGCTCTGCCTTCTTTGTATGTTT
>NW_017728997.1:27479424-27487630 GCF_001723915.1 Gavialis gangeticus | reverse complement strand
TCCCTATTAATTTTTTTTGGTGGAGACTGAGGCAAAGTAGCTGCTGAGTAGCTCTGCCTTCTTTGTATGTTTTAGTCAGGAGTTTCCCCTGGCTTGTTAACAGGGGACCCACAGCTTCCTTGGTCCTTCTTTTCCAGCCAACATACTTACAGAACCTCTTCTTGTTGTCCTTAACCTCCTTTGCCAGGTACAGCTCATCCTTTATCCTTGCCTTCCTCATTTTGTCCCTGTGTTTACTGGTTAATATTCCAAAGTAGGAAATAGTAATGAAAACTGCTCTTTAATCATAGGGAGTTTGACAGCTTCCATTTGTCCCTTTTACCTTTAGTATCGGACATATTTTACTGGGACAGCCCCAGCGGTAGGATGTGGACAGAAAAACAAGGAAATCTGTCCCTCAGAACTGAAAGGTAGATCCAGCCAGCCCTCAGAATGCTGCATGTAAATGATTTCATGTTCATTAATCACAAATGAGATTCTTTATTATGAAGAACTAGAAAGTAAATATATATAAAGGGGTTGCTGAGATACTCCTTTTTGCTAGACACACTGGAATAATTAAAGCTAATAATTATCCATTAGGAAGACCACATTTACTTTAGTGTTCAGACATCCTGAAGTTATTCACTCTAATCAGTGGAAAAACACATGCATTTAATTTGCATTTCTTTTAGGAGGGCTGATGGGAAAGGCCATCAGTAATGTATTTCAGTCTTTGTTACCAATTCTCACAATTTAATAATGAGTCTTATAATATTTGGAGCTTTTCTTAGACAAAGGTTCTGGGTCGACATACCAATGTGAAAATCTAAGTTTCATTACAAAAATAATCAGTTTATGGTCTTCCTCATTGTCAATAAAGCCAAAAAAAACGTGTTCTAGAAATAATTCAAAATCTAGAAGACAAATAAAAAGGTTCCGATATTATACTTTTAAAAATGTTGTGAATTTTAAGCTATTTTTAGGATTAGGACCTAAATCCTAAATCTTTTAACTGCACCAAGCTTCAGATAGCAATATTATATAGCAAACAGAGTAAACAGAGAACTGCACTTGCAGAGCAGATTTTCCTTAAACAATGTCACAAAATCCACCCCTTTGGACAAATTCCTGAACTACCTGCAGTGTAAACACTTGTTCAGTGAGGTGTAGGCAATGGGGGAGTGACCTTCAACAGAAATATAATTTCTTTAAAGGCACATTATATGGACATAGTCTGTTACACTTTACTTCTATACCCACTCATAATTTTTGGTCTCAGCACATCTGGAACTGCCTTTAGAACATTTGGCATTTGTTCCTCAATATTCAACAAATACTTATTAAAAAAAAAAATCCTCTGTTGTGTTCATTTTTGCACATGCTTTTGTGCCTCCAGTAGGCTGCAGAGAGTCTAGAAACTTATGAATTGAGGGAAACTGTTTAGATACAATTAAACATAGTCTTCGAAAGAAAAGCAAATTATACAGAAATATAGACAATGACAGCTACAAAGTCCTGTTTAAAAGCCGGTATTAAAAAATACTTTTAATTATATGAATTTATTTGGCTGGTCTTGACAATAGTTGGTACAGCTAAGTTTGTCAAATCACAGACATAGTGGGCACATCTACATGTGCATTATGTGCTGTAGGTACCATACATTAAGTTTATGAATTTACTGAATGTGCAGTAACCGGTGCTACTGTGCACACCTTTTCAGTGATGCTACATCAATTCTACTGCACGTTAGCGCAATAGCACAGGTTTTGCTGTGACCTGCTAAAGTGTCATAGAATTAATCTATTGCATACAGTATTTAGGATCTCATGTAAACTGGGTGAGTCTACAGTAAAGAGTAAGATTTACAATGCAAGAATTTTGTGCCCCAAAATAATCCAGAAACATTAAAATTAGTGGTGAATTGTGATTACATTATTAGGGTAGATAAGAATGGAAATTTTTCCTGCCATTTAGTATACTAAATTATACAGAAGGTTATATAACCACTCAGGTATGGCCTGATTGTGACTTGAGTTACAACAGATTTTATATCACTAGAACTCCACAGGCTTTGATGAACCTACACCTTATATACATCAGTGCTAGCCCAGGAGAAAGCAGGAGTTATTATTGTGACAAATAAAACCTGAAGTTTTCTTTTAGTATCTTCTTTATTCAATAAATATAGAAGCCAACCCTGTAGACTCTTACCTGCATGAATAGGGCCATCAAAGTAAGTAGGGATTACCTGCATGGGAGCAAGGATTTTTAGGCTCAGGTTTCTAATTTTTTTTCTATTACTGAAACTAATAAAGTTTTCCTCAAACAGGTGAAGATATTCTGATCAGTAAAATAATATAAAACACAGAGTATCCTCCTTTTCTATAAAGTTGAAATACCTTTGGAAAACTTCACCAAGCAGAATTTTAAGGAAGCTGTTTGTCTACCTTCCTAACAAAGAACAGTAACAGTGGTGTAGTGAGGGCAGCCACTGAAGTGCAGGATTAAAAAAAAGGGTAGAATTATCCTGTATCTGGTAGAATATGGAAGTCTTTTATATATGATTATATACAGGGACCTACTTATTGCAGTTTCACGTTTTCAAAGAAAACAAAAAACAGTGATCTCTGAGATCACTGAAAAAATGGCATTAGCTGCAATTTCCCATGGAACTGACCCCCTAAAAAAGTGCTTAGAGGAATTTTGGACTAGATCAGTGGTTCTCAACCTTTTTTGTATCAGGACCCATTTGTAAACATCAATGGCCAATCCTGATTCAGTAAACAGTTTAAGTAGAAAACAGCCCACAGACTCTGCTGGTGCCCCTCACTCCCAATCCTCTATCCCCTGCACCCAGACACCAGCTCCCCAGTGTGTGGGACAGACAGTGGGTGTGTGGGGAGGCAGTGAAAGCAATGAGTCTCGCCACCCCGCTCCTCCCTCCCACGCCAAGTCCTGCATGCTGGGCTACAGAAATGGCTCCTGCCCCTGCTGGTTCAGCTAGGCTGCAGCCCTGTGCCCGCTGTGGGCACACAAATCAGGGGGAGCATGTGCCCCGCCATTCCCCCTGATGCATCACCTGAGGTCCCTTCCAAACCTAATTTTCTATGAATACAAAGAAAGCACAGCCATTACTGAAGCTATAGAGCATGTGACTTGAGAGAGAATTACTGAGAGGATGAGCTACTGACACAAACTAAGTGAAGGCACTAGTCAGGAAAGCAAAAGTATTTTGGTGCCAATCAGCGGTGACAAACAGGGCTTCCAGGGCCAATCAGAAGTGAGGGGCAGGGCCACCATGAAATGCCTGCAAAACCGGCTCTGCATACTGCAAGCAGACCATGAAAAACTCTTTGTCTCATCACAATTTAAGTAGGTCCTTAATTACATAGTAAGTAGATTATATAGATATAAATAAATAGTTCCCCTTTCCAGTAATTAAGTTTTTAAAATCTGAAGTGTTTATCAGCGTGTTATTTTTTTAACATGTGGGTGATTGATTAAGGAAATGTGTGAAAAGAGGGTAGAATTATTTGCCAAAAATGGCTTTGGAGAGACATGAATTTTTTTCTTCCTGGAGACAAAGAATATTTTTATACCTTTCCTGAAACTGTAGGCCTCAGCTTTTCATCTAGAAGAGGTATTAGTCATTGACTGTTTTACAGATCTCTGACAATTTTGGAATGGGGGTGGAGGAGAGAAATGCTGACTGTTCCCTTGCTTAACACTGGAATAAATTCTGTAGTAAAAGCTAGCACTTAATGAATGCTTTAATATCAAAATTTAAATTAACTTAAAATGAAAAGACATTGTATTAGTAAACATGCAAAACTCATACCTTCATTTCTATAACTGTCTGAAGAGCCTTTGTTTTTGCTGGTTCAGGCTGAAGTTGGGTTCTTCTGTGTAGTTCCTGTGGAGGGACACGATAAAAATAAGCTTGGCGACTCATCTTTTTCATTATTTTCTCACTCATAAATGTAGTTCATAGCAAACTAAAAATCTGATGTTCAGAAGTACAGAAGTCCACATTCTACAGGTGTTTCCTTCTTTATAATCCCTCTAGCATCACTGCAGTTTCTATCTTATATTACAGTCAACTCTGTCGGCACATGCGCTATTTCTGAAACTTCTATCAATAATTAATGTCAACTGTGACAAAGCCAGCAAGTAATCTCTTAGTCCAAATACAACACTGCTTCTTCTTCCCAGACATCAAATCATAATTCATTCAATTACAGCACACTGTCCTGCTAATTCAAATACTGTTAAGAAAAATAACTTGTCATTTTAAATCTTTTACTGCAGCTTAGAGCTTTTTGAAATAAGCAATTTAAAGACATATTTTAAAATATGTCTTAGTGATATCTATAGGTGATGCAACACAACCTACAACAGCTTTTACATTTCAATTTTCTTGTATTCGTGCTATGATACTTTTAATTTTAAATTACACATAATAAAAATTAAGCAGTCTCCATGTCAAAAAGAAATACAGTGTTAACAGAAGGTATTAAGCAACCTCCACCTTTTATTTAAAGAAATCGATATGGACTTATATGCCATTAATATAGATTAATAGTAATTAATATATGCCATTAATTTTTAATGTCTACTCAGATAATGGTTCGTTATGTGCATGAGAATCTGGTCACTCATAGCTTGTGAGAAAAAAATGCCATGATTTTCCATTTGTTATCACCCTATGGTAATTTTCTGTGTGTTCCATGTACACAGATACAAATGTACATGCAGAAAAAAACAGGGGCTTCCACCCAAGGTCTCAATGGCTCCCATGGAATCTGTTGGAAGTCGGAACCATCTGCACAAAGGCCGTCTCTCTTTGCCCGGTCTTCTGGACCTCCCAGCCTTGCAAACCTACACCAATGCACTGTAAAAGGAGATTGCCACCAAACCTTCCCACAGAGAGTACATAGGGGGAAAGCAAGTAAATATGCGGAGGACTTGAACATTAACTACTCAACAACTCCCATCTAAGAGTAGCTGTCTTGTGTAAATCAGACCCTGTTTAATCCCAACATCGTCCCCATCCATAATGCTCAAATCCTGCAGAAAACCAGTGAAGAAATAGATAGCATCAGGGAGGGAAGATAAATGGAGCTTCTGTCTCCTTCCTTCCTCCAAATCCAGCAGTTTATCATCTCTACCTTGTTGAGCATGCACTATCTTTAGTGAGATTTCACAAACCATATTTTGGATTTTAAATAATGTTAAATGCATGTTTCTCCTTTAAAAGATCAAGTAAATTGGTCTAAGAAAACTTTAAACAATAATTTTAAGCAATTGCTTTTGACATTTTAAACTAATCCCTTTCAAAGCAAAACACTAGAAATAGCAGAGATCACATTCTTTACAATACCTACTTGGAGACAAAAGGCATCAAAACCTTGGACATTATGTTCAGAGAAACTGTCAATGAAACACCAAAAACTTTTACAGGTGCTCTGGAGGCATGGGGAGACAGCGCTTTAGTTCAAGCACCCCTGACACCATTTTGAAGCACGTGGACACTAATACACAAGACATGGGAAGCTTAAGTGAATCTGTTCCAACATGCTGTAATTATAGTGTATCAGAGCAGCTTCTGCACTCATGTACAAGCACCTCATATCATGACACCCACCCAGAAACATTCATCTCTAGCAATCCATATATCTTTAGCTAAAAGGAAGTAAAGTTTGGCACTTTCCATGGGTAAGAGATTTAATTCTATTTATGTTAATGGCAGTTTTATGTAATGTTTATGAGCAAAGTCCTTCAATACAGTTACAGTTAAAATGGATGGCATGCTGAGACCACTGCCTAGCATACTCAATATCTTCTTGGTTTTCTTACCTTTTAAAGTATGTGAGGAAGGGGCCATCTTTTTCTATAGTGCCTTTTTCTATAGTGCCCAACATTAGTATCCTGGTTCATGACTCGGCATTTCAGTAATACAAATAAAAGATAAAGCTTGATGTTCACACAGGAGCTGGATTCACATTGACTTGTTTGCCCATTCTACTTTCCCCCTTTCTGTGACTGTCCTAGAAGGGATATATGATGACATGAGTCTAAATATACCGTTTAAAAATTTTCTGGCCTGCAAAATCTCATCTGCCAACATATTATATAATATACATTAATGCCACAGCTGCTAAAACTGTGCTAGCCTTTAGAGCAGTTAAATGAGACTTATCAAACATAGTATAAACTACCAAATAGGTTTTGTAGTTTATAATAGGGTTTTCATGTTAATTCATTAAACTTTTTAAACATGTCTTTTAAAACTGCAATTTTCTTGGGCCAGTATGGTCCACAGTAACTATGAATTTGTAGTACTTCCCCTAAAAGAATTTTAAAAGGTGTATTTAGAATAAAGCAGTTGCAGAATGCCCCTTTACCCTGTCTTGAATATCAAGTAGAGAACTCACTTTCTAAATGTAAAATAAAGCAGCATTTGTAAGTCACCTTCATAAAGGAAATCTCTCAGTCACTAGCTAATTGTCTCTGCAGACAGCTGGAAATGAAAAATGAATCAAATCCACCTACCTTACAAATGGTTTAAACACAAAGAGAATTGCCTATAGTTGTCATATAGATCTCCTACAACAGTCATGGAAAAAAAATAAGCTGGCCCATCATACTATCTGATCAACAAAAATTACAGCTAATTTTAAGTCCTGACTTGGCTCCCTATGGCCACATAAAATGAGTTGGAGTATGAACAGAATTCTATACATTACCCAGGGAAACAAACCAGAGTTTCCACCCCTTTAGCCAAAGATGGATAGACTGCCAAAGATGAGTACTCCTAGATGTCTATCATAACATGCAGGCTTGCCTCATAATACTTTTGCTGTTTGCTTTATGAATCAATCTGATGCTGGCTGACTTAAAAGCTTTCCTTCTTTATCCCTGCTGGTAAAATGCAGCAGACTGGGATTCTGGAGAAGATCAGAAAATGACTCCCAGTTTATTATTTTGTGAGAGTTTTTTTCCAATCAGATTCAAATGTCTGGAGACTCCCACAAGTCTCAATACTTGAACGTATGTTGTTCTATGTACAGTTTCTTTTCTGTACGGGCAAAGAGACATATTTTTGGTACCACTTTATGTGTATGATACACTGTTTTGTTTTCCTATCTGAGGTCAACTAGGGGGCTTTCTATAACTTGACTAAGTGACATTCTGAACATTTCATGAATTTAATACAACCTCAGAAAATCAGATTTTTGTCTGATTGTGTCATTTTTGGAAAGATGCTGCTTTGCCCTTTGTAATTCTTTTTTTAGTAAAATGACCAAAGAGCCTACTAAAACTACTTCGTCTTTCAAAAGTTTGAATCCTGAGCTGTTTGTTCAAGGCTCCATTTATTTGCTTGAGTTATAAAATCCTTATGTTATCATCTCTGTAACCAGCAAGATTGGCTAATAAGGGATGCACTCAGTTATTAATTTATGCTTTCATTATACCACATCTGAAATCTGGATTACTGCACTCTTTAGAACTTTCTATTTATTTTCTATATATAATTTAACAAGAATTCTGTAGATTGCTGTAGATCAGTGTTTCTCAACCTATTTGCCATAGTGGGCCACACGTGCAGTTCTCAATGCGTTATGTGGGTTGCACACACACAACTTATTTCCTGTGTATCTATTTTAAAACTGTTTTAATAGGATGATGTGGACCACAGCAGTGTGCTGATTTGGCCGCACGTGGCCCGTGGATCACAGGTTGAGAACCACTGCTACAGAGTATCCAACATACTAGTGCTAAGATGCCATGAGGATGCTTACACAACTTGGTGATTAGCACACTAAAATGGACAGATAATCAGATCTTTGGCTGGCAACCACTGAGATATTAAATTTACTTTAAAGGTCTTCTCTTATAAGCAGAGAAAGTCCACAACCTGAACTTTGAATTGTTGTCCCCCTTCTCCATCCTCACATGCAGAGATGACCCGAGCAGGGTGAGGGGCCCAGGGCAAAGCAGTCTGTGCAGGGCCCCGCCCCTGAATACCCTGGATGCGAGGAAGCCGGTGGTGGATTCAGCAGCACAGGGAGGGGTGCCAAACGGCTGGACACAAAGCTGGCGGCAATGCTGAGTTTCATAGTTTCATAGTTACTAGGGTCGGAGGGGACCTGAGCACATCATCAAGTCCAACCCCCTGCCGTAGCAGGAAAGAGTACTGGGGTCAAATGATCCCAGCAAGGTG
>NW_017728997.1:27477195-27478747 GCF_001723915.1 Gavialis gangeticus | reverse complement strand
TAGCGTGTCTTGCAGGGGCCCCGTGTTACCCGGTACCTTTTTTCCCCCTATGTATTTAAAGTTGCCACAGCCCCTCTGCCTGGCTCCGCAGGTCCCCCGGGCAGTCACCCTGATTCGTGCCCCTCCCCCAAGGATGGCCCTACTCACATATTTCTTTCTAGAGGTTTGGGTTTAGATCCTGTATTGGAACCCAGATGCAAAATATTAGTTTGTTTGATTTCAAAAATCAGACCAGGTTAGTTCCATATCCAATACATCCCAAAATGGGGGAGTCTCACAAGATCAACCAATTGAAAATACCATGCAGGATTTTAAGACCATTCACTAGTTTCTCACACCTGTACTCTACACCCTAGTGGGTATAAAATCTCTACCATTTAATCTCAACTTTATTTTTGAGGCAGCTCACCACCTTGTATGGCAACACTGATTGATGTTTCTTTTATTCTCTTCTGAGATATATTTTAGAAGTTCCTAGGATTTCAGTGACTACATGCTCTTCCACTTCTTATACACCAGGGGTGCGTCCAGACGAGCGCGCACATGCCTCTTGCCCTGCCTCAAGTCCCTTTGAGGCGGGATGAGAGGCATGTGCGGGAATAAAAAATTTTGCAAATTTTTTTGCAAATTTTCCAAACTTGCAGCATGGGGAGAAAATTAGACCCCTGGGGTCTTTAAAAAAAAAAAAAATGAAACAAAAAAAGTGGGGCAGGGCACAGTCCTGGAACATGCCCTGAGGCAACCGGAGCCTGCGTCCTCTGGCTGCCAGAGTGTCTCCATGGTTTGCCCTTCACCCTGGTGCTGAAACACACGGCCGGCCAAGCCGTGTGTTCAGCACCAGGGCTCCAGTGATGGTAACAGGTTTGGAGGGCTGGAGATGGGAGGAGGGGACCATGGGGGAGACTCCTGCTGGCCCCACCCACTCCCCCAGCCCCCCTGATCCCTGCTCTGCCTGGTCCCTCCCCCTGCCAGCTCCACAGACCTCAATCCCTGCCCGGCCTCTCCCCCCGCTAGGCCCCAAGACCTCCCTGATCCCCGCCCAGCCAGGTCTTGCCACCCTCAGGGCCCCTGTGCCACTCAGCTGGGCCAGGCCCAGAGCACCAGGACCCAGTGCGGCCATGGATGCAGGTGTCGCCGTGGACGTAGTCTTTCTAGACTTCAGCAAGGCCTTTGACACCGTCTCCCACCCCATCCTCATTAAAAAACTAGGCGACTGTGGCATTGATGCCTACACAGTCAGATGGATTGCAGATTGGCTGAAGGGTCATACTCAGAGGGTGGTGGTGGACGGGTCATATTCGAACTGGGGGGAAGTGGGCAGCGAGTCCCCCAGGGCTCAGTCCTTGGGTCCGTGCTGTTCAATTTGTTCATCAGAGATTTGGACGACAGGGTGAAAAGCAACCTGTTTAAATTCGCTGATGATACCAAAATTTGGGGTGAGGTGAGCACGCTAGTAGGGAGGGAAGGATTGCAGCAAGACCTGGATAGGTTACAGGGGTGGGCTAACATAAACAGGATGCGTTTCAATACTGACAAGTGCAGGGTGCTGCAC
>NW_017728997.1:27471430-27472195 GCF_001723915.1 Gavialis gangeticus | reverse complement strand
CTCATTTGAGTCCAGTTTTTCTCCGGCCCATGCGGGGGGGTCGGACTTGAAGATCTACAAGGTCCCTTCTGACCCTACTTCTATGATTCTATGACATGGTGCCCTGGGCCCAGCTGCTCTCGGGGCCCCTGTGCTGCTTGGCCGGGCCGGGCCCAGGGCTAGTGGCAGGAGCAACCCCAGGGCCAGCAGGACCTAGCAGGCACCAGATCCTGCAGCTCTGGGACTGGCTCAGCCGGGCAACACAGAGGCCCTGAGGGAGACAGGGTCCAGCTGGGTGTGGCACCCGTGGACTGCGCACCATGCTGGGTCCTGGTGCCACACTGGGCCCGGCTGGCACGAGGTCCCCATGTGCTGCGCCGGGTCAGCAAGAGCCTGGCCCAGCGGGGCAGCAAATGGTCCTCAGGGCCGGTAGGACCCGGCACACTGACCCTGTGTGCCGCACTGGGTCTTGCCACCATGGCTCAGAGCTCCCCACTCTGCTCTGGGTGGGGGAGGATGGGGCCCTCCAGGGTGCCTGGGACCCTGGGCAGGTGGGCTGTGGCCCTCCAGGGGGAGCTGAGACTCTGGACAGTGGGGCTGGGGCCCTCCAGGGGGAGCTGGGGCCCTGGGCGGGGGGATGGGGCCCTTCAGGGTGCTTGGGACCCTCGGTGGGGAGGCTGGGGCCCTCCAGGGGAAGCTGGGACCCTGAGTGGGGGGGGCTGTGGCCCTCCAGGGTGCCTGGGACCCTGTGGGGGATAGGGGCTGTGGCCCTCCAGGGGGGAGCTG
>NW_017728997.1:27456101-27470945 GCF_001723915.1 Gavialis gangeticus | reverse complement strand
TGGTAGGTTTCGACACTACTTTAACATTGTAAATATACCAATAAAGCACTGCCCAACCGATTGCTCTCTCTGTGTGTGTGGTGTGGGTGTGGGTGTGGGGGGGAGCGGTATGGGGGGTGTATGTGTGTGTGTGTGTGTAGAATAATCTTGTGTGTTAATTGTGGAAAAACATGGATTTGAGGGTATTTTTAAAAATGGATTTGGGATGCTGCTCCAGCAGTCCAGCTGGCACAAGGGATAGTGTCCCCAGGTACCAAGTAGCTGAGCCTGAGCAGCTCTGGAGAACGAGTAGCCCTGAGCTGCTTACCAGAGCAGGTTTTTGTATGGATGGGGCCAGGACTGGACAGCTTTTTACACTGCTAGGGACAGCACAGGTGCCGGCCCCAGGCTCTAGCTCTCCCTGGCTGCAGATGTGGGAGGAGCCAGGCAGGGTTATTTTGCCCCAAGTGGTACAATTTGCTTCAAAACAAAGTGCATGCCCAAGCACATGCGCTGAGGCAAAAAGCCACAGCTCAAATTTGCACTGCTTCTGTTTGAGCTGCTGCAAGTGCACGTGCTTGCATGTGTGGACGCACCCTAGGGGTCTAAAACTCCCTGAGAAACAAGAATGTTACCAAGATGCTGTAATACAGTGAGAGATGTTATAGTCTATTTACATAAAGAATACCTAGAAAAGGTAAGAAATTCCCTAGGCATTCTACAATCAAGTAGAAAGAAAAGACCTTTACCAAAAAAAACTTACACTCTAGACAGATAACATGTAGTAATGAGATCCAGCCCATAAAGCTAGCAGTAGGTGTAGGTCCCAGTTCCTGTTCTGTAATCAGCACGAGTAAGCAAGAGAGTAAGGAAGCAAAACAAAGAAAGTCAACAAAAAGTTAGGAAGTGTAATAACACAGACAGAAATATTACAGAAAAAACAGAGATAAAAAGCAGTAAAAAGAACTGAGGCAAACAGCAATAGCAAAAGGAAAATGGACAGATGAAAGATGGCAGTGACCAGATTAAAACAGACCACTGGCTCACAAAAAACCTGGCTTCCAATGTTTCCAGGTAAAATAGACAAATCTGTAAATCACAGCAGAACTTTAAAACTGTTAGTTCTCTTAAACACCTCCACAAAGCAGATGGCTTCCTGGCCTATTGTTCCAGCTAAATCTGCATGTTCACAGACCTCAAAGTGCCTCGACACAAGAGAATTCCCTGCCCAGGAGAGCATCCATCACACCATCCTCCTGTGAAATATGAAATATCATAACCAGAAGGAAAACCAGATTCAACTTCCTGCTTGACACCAGACCACAGAGTTAGACAGACTGTTCTAACTTTTTACCTGAGACTAATTTTCACAAAGTTAACTATTCCAACCAAGAGATCATACCGCATCTTCAGCTCTCCTATGAAATATGAATCTGCATTTCCACCCAGAATAAATTTTACAATCTTTGCATTCTCCTGTGCCTGAGGAAGGATGTGTGCACCCAAAAGATTGCAAATAAAGAATTTTTTTTGCCAATATCTAGTTCATCTAATAAAAAAAAAAAAAAAAAAAATCACGTCTGCCACGAGTTCTGATGACAAACAGCACTGTGCTAACCAGCACTGTGCTACCTCTACAAGACCAGCCTGTCTGAACTTTAAAATTTAAATAAGCAAGATTTTAACATTCAGATCAATTATTCCACTTAAAAAAGCACAGCCACTTATCTATATTGTCTACTTAACTATAGTGATTCTTCAGCCAAAAGTATCATTACAAAGACTGATCAAATTCTACTTAACTATAATCCTTTAAGTAACCTATACATAAAAAGTCAGCATGCTCTTGTTTCCTCTTTTCTCTCTCCAACTTCTTCTCCCCTACCCCCCAACCAAAAAACAAAACAAAACCATACAAAAAAAACCCCTGGAAGCAATTGAAATAAAACATTAGGAAATTATGAACAAAAACAGTATCTTTCTGGCAACTATGAATTAACATATCTGCAATCTTTCATGTCAGGATACAGCAGCTTGGAAGATAAAGTGATATTTTTTGTTAGGATTCCAACATCGTCATCTTGCCCCTAACTTCATTGAGGGGCCACCATTTCTGTTATGAGACCACATTTTAAAAATTGTTACATCAGATCTCTACTAATTATTTCATTTGGCATATTAAGCAATTGGAAAAAAAATAAAATAGTAGAATGAATTGTATATATTTGGGATGTAAAATAAGTGCCCAAAGAAAGTGACAGACTATTGATAACCATGTGGCAATCACAACAGACAGAAAACTGCTGTGCAGTTGTTGTGTAGCTTTTTACTCTTTCCGGTCTCTATTCATCAAAGCATGTTAGCATTCAGACTTGTGCTTAAACCTATCTGTATTCAGTAAAGCATGTAAGCATGTGAGTAAAGTTAAGACATACCCGAATGCATTGCTGAATAGGACTTCACTTAAATTCATGTTTAAGTGCTTTGTGGAATCAGGCCCTAAAAGCATAAACAATTAAATATACAAAGTGTACTCCAACACAGTGGACCATCATTGGACCAAAAACTTCTTTACTGTCCGAGTCCCCAAGGCCCTGGAATAGACTCCCTCCAGAAGTGGTGCAGGCACCTACTCTGGACTTATTCAAGAAACGGTTGCACGCTTATCTTGCTGGGATCCTTTGACCATAGCTGATTTTCTGACCCTGGGGCGGGGGGCTGAACTTGATGATCTTCAAGGTCCTTTCAATCCATAATGTCTATGAAATCTGTGAAATCCGTGACAGCATTCTTATGCTGCTTTCATAAATGGAGGCAAGGAGTGATGAGACTTAAAGGCTGTACAAATTGTATGCTGTACAACTTCCTCCAAAAGCAGTTCTTTCTAAATGATCATATTTTGTTATATTTCACACTTACACATACAACATAAATAAGGTAGGTTTATAGTATGGTTTACATATATACAGCTAAAAACAGACACTAGGAGTTATTCAGAGTATTTAAAGACCCATCTTTTCTTCCACTTCTATGTCAAAAACAGTTTCAAATCACCATGCATTGCTTGTATTAACAGTGTCTTCTGACAAGAGACCATATGTGAGAAATTTGAAGTGAAAAGGAGATTTGTAAAAAGAATTTACAGTGTATTAGAGAAAATCAAGTTTGTAAATGAAAGCACATACAAATTTTACTATGAAGTAGCTACTTCAGTGCTGTGTTTTACCAGTGGTTTTCACAACAATACTTCTTTCCTTTATAGAAAAATAAGATGTATAACTTTTTCTAACTTTAAATATTTTTTCCCTTAAAAAGTTACTCTTCTAAACCATGATGGAAAATCCAATTTCCTCATGCATATTTTCATTAAGGCATCTTGCATATAAATTGCTGCCACCTCTGCTACTCATTCCTAATTTTGCATGTAATATTCAATACAAAAATCATTAATCTATGTATAACTACAACAGTCTCACTCACTACTCTAGTAGTGAAACAGGATCAAGGACTGAAAGGATCAGAGTTCTGTTTCAGTGACTAGCTATAGTCTTGGAAGTCTGTGCCTAGGGACAGACATTCAAAAAGCCTGAGCCTGAATTGATTCACTCTTTGCAGTTTAGTCTAAGCTGCTCATCTTAAACTGATTAATAAACTAGACAGACATTCTCTGTTAAACCAGGAAATGCAGGCATGTGCTTGCAGTGGCTCAAGCCAGAAGCAGGGAGGCGCTAGAGCATGCCGGCCAGCCACTGCTAAAGGGGAAGTAAGACACCCTCCAAGGCGTCCTGCTGAAGTGGAAGAGGTGTGGACAGGCACCAGCAGGAGCTAACAGTGGGTGGAGAGGGAGACAGTTGGGGTGGATAAAAAGTCCTTTCTCTGAAGCAAGCATGTATTGAACACAGCAATTTGCAAAGCATACTATAGGGAACTACCAAAAATCTTTGCCTATGCTAAGATACAGCCCAGTAAAAACACAACATACACAACTTAGTCTAATTTAACCTTCACACATTTCCATAGGGTAATTTCCTACCCCAGACATATATTTTGTGCAGTATCTTAAAGTTAATTAATTCTAAAAAAAAAATTCTTTTTAGGACATTGTCAGTGTAATCGCAGTGCACAATATCCCCAAAGAACAGCAGGCGTACATGAATGGTTTGCTCCCTGTGGATGAAAAACTGTCCAGGGTAACATGTTACCCCAGGCATGAATGTGTTTTTCTATATGGGGTAACAACTTACCCCAAGCCCATGTTAACGCATTTTCTGTATAAATGACAGGCCTAGACCTATTTGGCCACTTTGGGTGGATGCCTCTGAAAGGTCAGCATTCATTCACACCTCATTCATGTCCACTTCAGGTATCCATAGTAATTAATGGATGGCCATCCTCCACTCTGTTTTTGCTGAAGATGGGGTAATCCTTTTTGCTGACCACTTTGTTTGCAGGCTGCAAGGTCATCAAAACACCCTGCCCTTTGCCAACCCCCCTCAACCCTTTGTCACACCCAAATCCACTTCTGCTCTCTTTTCTCGTGGCAAAACTCCACCTCACTTGCCCCTTTCATAACATACAAGCTAGTTTGCCCTTCTTTGTTGGAAGTGAGGACAAGGAGCAAAGGGACAGCAGAAAAGAAATAGAAAAACACCATACTGCAATACAGCGTACAATATGGAGTCCTCTTCAATGGTAAGGGCTTGACGCCCCCTAGGCGTCTTTTACCTGCTCTCAATAAGCCCCTGCATGTGTGGTTTCCAAACAGCATCCACCCACATTTGGCTTGCCTGCAAAGGGTGGATGCTATGCCCAGGAGGAAAGGGTGCTACCTGCATTACCATAGGGCAGGGCAGAATCACTTCCGTGACAACATAGGTAGACAGGCTTGTCTTTGACTGTTATTTATATGCATTCAGCAGTAATCATTTTTTTCTTTTTTTCCTGCAGTCCAGGATGAGAAGGCAAGGCATATTCAGTGCTGGAGCCTGTCTTGCACAGGTATCCAGGGATGACAGCGACACATCCACTGATGAAATCTTATGCCAAGGCACTGAGGATGCTGACTTTGTGCCAGACATGGGAGACTGTTCAGAGCAAGAAGACCATGTGTCTATGGAAGCTTCATCCAACTCAGATGAAGAGTTTGTGCCACAAGCAGAAGTGATGCCAACACTTCAGGTGGGAAAGGGAAGAGGATCAGCCCAGGGCTGCTGAGGAAAGCTACAGCAGGACATGGAGCAGAACCATTGCCACCACCCTAGAAAACATTGCAGATGATGACACCTTTAAAGGAATGAGAGAGTGTGGGAAAAAAGTCCACAGCTAATACATCATCAGAGAACAGCCAAGGACATAGTCCATGAAAGTGCTGGGCCAGCAAGAGAAAGTAATAAGGACACAGTGGTGGAAATGTTCCACCTGCTTCTCTCACAAGATATCCTGACTGTTATCATAAGAGAAACAAACAGAGAGGCAGAAAGAAGATTCAGGGAGTGGAATGATAGCCATCCTGAAAATAGAAAGGAGTGGAAAAAGCTAAGTGAAACAGAGCTGAAAGCCTACATTGGCCTCCTACTACTGAGCGGCCTATAGCATGGTGGTCACGAGGCACTGGAGGAGTTGTGGGAGCAACACACTGGCATCCTTGCTTCTGTACCACCATGAGTGTAAAACCATTCCATCAAATCACCAACTACCTGAGATTTGACAACAAAATGACACGTGAGGAAAGGAGAGTTGTGGACAAGCTTGCTGCCTTCAGAGATATTTGGACACAATTTGTGGAGCAGCTCAGGAAACGGTATATTCCAGGAATACACCTGATGGTTTATAAGCAGCTAATTGCATTCAGGGGTCACTGCCCCTTCAGACAGTATATGCTCAGTAAGCCTGCCAAATATGGCTTAAAATTTTGGTGGCACTGTGATACAGCAACATCATTCCCCCTGTCTGGAGACATCTACCTGGGCAAGCAACCAGAAGCTCCATGCCAAGGTAATCTTGGTACTCAGGTTGTTGAAAAACTGGTTCATCCTGGGTACAAGATAGGAAGGAATATTGTGGGTGACCTGGCAGAAAGACTGCTACAGCAGGACTTGACCTATGTGGGTACAATTTGGAAAAACAAGCCAATATCCCAAACGGAATGCAAGCAAATGAAAGAAGGGGAACTTTTTCATCCATTTTTGCTTTTGCTAGGAAACTCACCCTAGTTTCCTATGTGGTTAGTTTCCTATGTTCCAAAGAAGTCCAAAGTTGTGCTGTTGCTATCAAGCATGCACTATGACCCGTCAGTGGGTGGAGAGCAAAGAAAGCCAGACAACATCCATGACTACAATAAAAACAAGGGTGGGATGGATAACCTTTACCATTTAGTCCATATCACCAGTGGCGACACATAGGGCATGCACGTGCACCCCCTGAGAGTGCTGGTGCACACCATGACTGGCCACACTTGCCACTTAAGCGATGGGCGGGGGGGCAGGCGCGAGCGCAGGAGCTTGGAGAATAGTCGATCAACAGACAAATAAAACGAAGATTGATGGATACACGTAATCTGTCTAAGTGCATCAAGTCTGGTATGACTGCCCTAAATTACAAATTACCACAATGCACCCTAGTAGAACCTTCTGCAAACATGAGTGGTCATTGTGCTTTTTGTCCAAGGACAGATGACTGCAAAACCCAAAAATGATGCACAGATTGTAAGCAATATTTAGTTAAAACAGTTGGGAAATGTGTTTGGAAGTAACTGTTAGTTTGAAAACAATGTGAACTCAAGACTTAGCAAATTGTTCATTCATGTTTTGAAACACTAAAAAAAGTTTAAATTTTGTTCATAGATTAGTTAAATAATATTTTGGGTTCCAATCATCATAAATACTCTTTCAAACAATCTGTATGTTTGTTGGAGGTCCGCAGGGTTTGCCAGCGAGGGGTGGGGGGGTGCTGGAGTGGAGGGAGGAATTTGCCTCAGGAGCCATGGCAGGCCAGCATCTCGCCATGCCCAACCCCTGCTCTGGCTAGACAGCAGCTCAGGTCACTGGAGCAGAGCCCAGCCCAGCTCTCTGGAGTAGAGCCCAGCCCAGAGAACATGCTGGGATGCTGGGGGTCTCTGATTTAACTTAAACCAAAAAGGGGTTTGGGACAGACATTGCATACACCGGTTTGAGTCAAATCAGTTAAGTCTGATACTATGTTCAACTAGGTTTATCTCAAACTGGTTTCAGCCATTTTCAAACTGGTTTATGTGCGCTGAAAGTTTAAACAAGTTTCTGATCACTTAAACAGGTTTATATGTAATGTCTGTCCCTAGCCAGAAAGCTCTGCAGAACTCCTGCCCCCCAGTATCCTTCTCCACTCATTTACAAAGTTTGTAAATTGCACTCAAAAGTATGTTCACTTTCTAAGAAGCTCAAATGTTTGAGGGGGCCAAAAAACCTAAATCCCAACATATCAAAACTATACACTAATTACCTTGAGGATGCATGAATATATTAAACCAACCCATTTGTGGGAAATATTTAAGGGGTGGGGGAAGGGACTACATCACATTTTCACAGTCTAGCAAAAAAAGGTCACCTTATTTAATAAAAATTAAACTTCCAACGTTTAAATCCCCTCCCCTGTTAGAAGCATAAAATTAAACAGTCAGAAAAGGAAGTTAAGGAAGAAATAAACATGTATCAGATTATAACAAAAAGCATATTACAAACCCAAAGGTTGAATTATTGTGAGGTGTCAAACTATGGAGTGCTAAGAGTAGATTTACTGGCTTCTGTCAACCTTCAAAGAAAACCTAATCTCAAAAAGAAAAACTCTCAATAAGCATAGCATGGACTTCCTGACTTAATTATCAGGTGGAGTCCTAGGAAGATCTGTCACTAGCCCTCACAAGGGAAGAGCCAGACTCAGGTAGCCAACTACTCACAGATGCAAAAACAATTTTTAAAAAAACCTACAGTAGTGTGCAACACAAGCAATGCCAGTCCATATGGCCCACACAACTTCTGTGGCTCAGTCCCCACCCACAAAGCTACTCTTATTTTTCCATCACAGCTTATTTAAATGTCTAGTGTATAGTTTATACAATTAAGAGATTCTATGTAACTGTAAGACTTACTGGAAACATAGGTGGAAAGGCTGGTCTGTCTTCCAAAAGCTTTGCTCACAGACATATAACTAATAACCCTGCTAGTTTGAGACTGGGTGGTACTGGCTAAAATATGGGAATGACACAAATTCCCTTTCTACAGATTTTCCCTAGGGATACTGCACAATAAAAGGCAGCATCTAGTTTAACACCTGTCCACTTCTATATTTTATGCACCTTTACACTACCTAGAACTTGTTCTCTTGTATGCACTTTTCTACAGACCAAAAATAGGTAAAAAACAATTTCATGTTTGTTCCTCAGATGGAGACAAATTAAGTCAGCAAAAGAAGGATTACATTTGACTGAGAGCCTAACTTATTATATGCCCTTTACATACAGTGACAGATCTTCCAAATTTGTTGGAAATATGCTAGTACTAAGTTAACAACTGGTGTTAACAATTAATATGCATTGACCTTCAAAGGTATACTCTATATTTTTTGTGTGTAATTCACTGTTGTAAACTAAACATTAATAAAAATAAAATTATGAGAACTCCTGGCGAAGCAGAGAGTTTGCATAGTGCCAGAGAAAAATGCTGGCTACACTGCCCTGGAAGCCAAAATATGTACTTTTACTGATAAATTACAGTTTAATTACCAAAGGGCTTTTTTGTAATTTTTAATTGGAATCTTAATTTCACTTAAATTTAGGATTTATAGTTTATAATCTGCTGGTATTCATATTCAGTCTTAAATTCTTCTCTCCCTCTCTCTCTCTCTTTTGGCTATTATTGTCTAAGAATAAATACTAGCGTATGCCTTGATTCCTCATTTTTTCCTTTGTCTAAATTAAGTTACTAATTTAATACTAAGTATGTTTCTTGTTTTCCAATTCCCCCAGACTCCACAATGTACTTTCCCAAGCAGAGGCTGGTTTCATTAAACTTAAAATTAAGTTTGAAGTATCATTAGTTCAGGCTATTTAACCATCAGGCTTCATTCAGACAATACCATCAAATCTGGGTCTCAGCATATTTAGTGATATACTTATAGCAAAAGTCCAATGCTGCACAAAGTGGAGATTTTACTGTTCTGTAGATACAAAGTTCTCAGGTGACAATGAGCCTTCTAAGCTAGGGAAATAAATTACACATAAACTGGTATAAATGATCGGAAACCGGTTCAAATCTGTAACACAACGGAAAATTAGTGCACATAAACCACTCAAAATGGCCAAAACTGGTTTAAGATAAACCTGGATGGATGCAGTATCAGACATAACTAATTTAGGTTAAATCAGTGTATTAAACATCTGTCCCAGATCCTCTCCAATTTCAATCTAACTCACAGTCCCATGGTTTCCCAGGTTGCTTTGCACCTTCCCCACATACTCTCCCTCCTCCTCCTCCACAAGATAGGCAGGCTAGCCTTGGCTCAAGCTGTCTGCTCCAGCCAAACAGGGAGGTGTGCTCTTAGTGCCCCCCCCCACCCCACCCCCTGCAGCGTTTGGCACAGGGCGGGGGGCACTACTCTGCAGGCATGTGGCTGTATTTCCAGAACCAAAAGTGAATGTCTGTTCACTTACTTATCGGTTCAATCTACATAGCTTAGACTAACCTGCATAGATTGAATCGATTCAGCCTTAGGCTTTTTGACTGTCTCTACTTATCCTCAGAGAAGGGGCATCTTTCAGTGTCAGTCATGATCATAGGCAAGGAATATCACAAGTTTTACCCTTTCTTCTCTTTAATGTGACAGCTGAACCCTCTATTTCTTTTGCATGATCCCTCACATGGTCTAGTCTTAAACAGCTGACCTATTCCATTCTCTTTTGCTTTTGCTAGGGGTCAGACCTCGAACTGACTAAACTGGCTTTGAGCATAAAGTATTAGAACTGTTAGGCAGCTGGATGTGACTACGTACTTTGTACTTTTAGAATATCTGTGCATATAACTGGTTTTGCTTACCATCCATTTTCTTCATCTTCTAAACAGACACTCAATTTTTTCAACCACGAAAATTAACCAGCTCACTTAGAACCATTTCTACACACTTGTATGGTGGAATTTTATTGTTATTTATATCATTCCTACTTAATTACTTTAAAAAATAATTATTTATCAAATATTGCCACACTAGAAACTGAAAAATATCCTGATAATGAGGAAATTCGGCCTTAAAAAAATAATACAGCATCCCAGCTATTGTAATTTAGTAAGCACTGACTTCTGAAGAAAGCTCATAAACATCTTAATTATAATCAGATGCAATAAGTGCTGTGTTCAGAAAAAAAGACTGCAGGGAAAACGTGTTTATGGGAAATATGAATTGCAACAGTTCAGTCTGCATCAAAGGGTTGTCACACATTACACTTAGCACTTGTTAACTGCACTTAAAATGTTAGCACCTGAGCACTCAAGTAGTAAACACATGCTAAACGTGCTAAGTACTATCATATAGTAGCAAAGTTAGGACTTTTCTGGCTAGGAGTATCTCCAGATCCTATTATCTAACATTTGTTGAGCTAAAGTCTAAAGGTTCCACAGAGGTAACAGGATCAGAGACTAGTTGGTGGGGCTGGGGCTGACAATCAACTGTTTTTCAGTCAAAGCCCCCTGACAGTGCAGTGGAAGGGCTGGAACTCCACTTCTCTCTTCCTCTACATACAGAGCAATACAGGACTTGGCACCCAGTCTCCATGTAGGATCTGGGTCCCATCACTTCTTACCTCCACGCTGATCCCCAGATCTGGCTACAGAAGGGAAGAGTGCAGAACCTGGTACAGAGTCAGGTGTTATACAAATAGAATTTTTGTTTATTGCTTTTAATCTTACGTATTTTCTTGAGTTTTGCATTGCCTTAAGAAACTTTATTTTGTATTGCTCTGTAGCTTGACATAAGCGCTCAACCTTTGTATGCTGTATGTGTGAGAGAATGGGTGGAAGTGTGTCTGTGGAAAAGGACTGGTGATTGGCTGAAGACTGGCTGGCAACTGGTTGAAGAATGCATACAGATAAAAGACCAAAACAAGAAGAATCTGCCCCAGAACAGCGAGAGAACAACGGCAATCGACCTTCAAGGAAGAACATAGTGATAACATAGCAAAAGCCCAGAGGACTGGGCGAATTGACAAGGCTATAGAAGATGGGGCGAGACATATCGATTTTGGGTCTTGTTCTGCATGTCATCTTGGAGCATCGGTTCGCCTGACGAGTTGGACTGGCAGGAGCCTGGCTCCTACTCATGATCAATTTGGCTGGCCACTAAGTTGATCCAAGCACCGATAAGACTGGTAACGTATTAGGGTGTGTGTGTGTGTGCATGCGCGCGTGCGCGCACACACATTAAGCACTTAATCAATATATACGGCACTTTGCCTTATCCCCCTCATAAGGTCTCGCTTGTGATTTGAGCAATTAACAATTTGTGTAACAAAGGAGCACTATGGGAGCTGGGATCCTCTACTCTCTGTCTGAGCTGGATCCCAGGTCTCTCAGTGCTTTCTGCTTCTGCATCAGAGCCTGGGACCCAGCATGGAGACAGATAGCAGCACAGGACCAGCTCTGCTTGGCTCTACACTGAGACCAAAAACGACTCGGCATTGCATACTACAATCTATATTTAGACAATAGCAAGGATTAGTATGAGACTGCTCAGAACACTTTCTGAGTCATTTTAATGCTTACTATGATCTAAATATAACATGTGCTAAGTGTCCTGTGTTACAAGGCCCTGTTTCATTATAATGCACATTCTTGAATGTCGCTTTTAAGACTTGGAACAGAGAGCATTTGCCTCACTAAATATTATTCTAACAAAATAAGAGAGACTAAAAATTCCACCAACCATTTGATATACATACACCAAAACACAAAAAATAATTTTATAGCTGCTTGACAAATACATCATAATCTCTGTAAATTCTAGGTGGAGGTGCAGGTTGCAGTTTTACCCATTAAATAGAGCCAATCAGAAAAGATGAAGCTTATAGCCTGATGTCACAAACTTAATATTTTTATATCATACTCTGATACCTTCCATCTGACTATATCAATTTCTGTTTAGCTATTTTCATAGAAACAGATTCTTTGAATTAATAATTAAAAAGAAATACTGGACTATGGTGTAAATGAGATTGATATTGGGCAACACAAGGTTTTCTCTTGTTTTTATGAATTGAGCCCTAAGGCTCAAGTTGTCATAGTATCTTGTTCTTTTACTTTTCTTGGAGTTGGTCTGCTTGTCTGGCCATCCCATGTCCTCTTTCTCATCTGCAGTCTTAGCTAACTTTCAAGTTTGGAAAGCTCCTTTTTTTCTTATGGATACCAAGATAAGGCAAATGCCAACAATCTGATGCAAAAGATCCATGGACATTTTTAGAGGTGTAGGCATTTTCAACTATTTATTTCTAATGAAACTTTAGATATACAAACTACGGTCTTACAAGCAAAAATAAGCTTGCCTGTTTGCACATCTGCAAGGAGAAGTTATTTTTGTTTGTTTGTCCCATACATAAGGAATCAAATAGATTTTATCATTTGTAGCTAGTATATTTAGAAATTTGAAATAAATAAAAAAGATATACAAATAATGACAAGACATTAACCAAACATGAATGAATTTGTTAAAGGGAATAAATCTGACAAACAATATGAACAAGATGTGTTAAAACCTGTATGGAAAGTCCGTATATGTAACAGCAAGTTAACAAGGTTTATAAATTTATTTCTGTTCTTCCAGAAACTGTCAAACTTAAACTGTGTCACCAGGAGAAGGCTAAATGTCTAATGTTCCCTTTCAAAGCTATAAAGCTAGATGCCAACTAATTTAGAAGCACCACTGACAATATTAACAACCTACTATGCTGCAACCTGCAGCATAGAGAGGCCCTTTGTGATGAAACGTGATGACTCAGAGCATTACTTGAAAAAGCTGAAAAGAATTATGTTGATGAACAAAGGGACAATATTAGTGGTATGACAGCAGTGATGGTCTTCGATAGTTATATATCTACTGCCCCAAGTACAATAGTACCATAACTGTAGTTACAAAAAGGCTGTTCTCATTAGCCATGCTGAAGCATGGTAAAGTACAAATGCAACCAGAATCCATGCTTTCCACTACCCCAAAGATTCTCTCTCTGTTGTATAAAAATCATACAGAACAACACACATGAATTGTCACAGGAAAAGACTGTTAAAAGTGGGCTACAAGAAAAAACATCAGGCTCACTGCAAACACGTTTGAAGGGTAAGTCTCTAATTAGGCAAGTCTCTAATGCACTCTGTTTCAGTTAGGCAGTTTTATTCTCAAATCTGCAATCCAACCAAAAAGTCAAAAACAATATGCTCTCTCTCACCCAAAGCAAAACTAGTACAATACACTTTCACAACAGAACTGCTCCTTCTCTATCTCTGAACTCCACAGCAGCCATGATCTCTCAGACCTGGGGGTTTCACACCCCTCTGAGGCTGGGAGATCACAGCAGCCATGATCTTCCAGCTTTACAGATGCATAAAAATCCATGGCAGCTGCAATATCCCAACCCTAACAATTTCAGCTGAAGGGGCGCTCAGCCATAGGACCTTGCTTCTTTCTGGTGCAGAGAGAGCCCAGGATTAGGCTACCCTTACACTGGCAATAAGGCCCAATAGGATATAATGCACAATTGCATCCCAGTACCATGGGTTTCATTCACCCCCAGAGCTGGGAACTCACAGCGCCCTGTGGCTGCCAGGACCCAGCTGGGTTCCAGAACTGGGAGATGGACTTCCAGGACTGAGGGTCTGCAGCTGCTGGGGCTGAGAGTCTCCTTAGTTGTTGGACTCCCAGCCCTGGCTGGGCATGGTGCAGCCCTGCTACACGTACAAATTTAAGCTCAATGGCAACCAGCTATAAAGTCAAAACACATGTTTTAGGTCTAACTTTATAGCTGGTTGGAGCTTTTTTATTGTGTGATAAGTACTTCGTATGTGTAGCTACTCCCAAGGTAACTGTGCAATTAACCAGTTAATTCTGCGATACTTGTAATGTGTAGAGAAGGATACAAATGTACTGAAAACCTAAGGAAAAAAAATCACATGGAAATATATAACACATTTACAACACAATTATGTTGTGAAGAAAGCCTTTTATTGAAATGCATACATACAGGCCCCCTCTACATGTGAAATTAAAGGCACAATGGGATCTAATGCACAGTTCATACAATCATGCCCCCTACCATGCCACATGTGCATGGCAGAAGGCACAATAGAGATCGTGCACTAGATCCCAGCACATCTTATTGCTGGTGCAGGGGGAGCCCAATCCCAGGCTCCCCCTACTCTGGTAAACTCCCACAGCTGGAGCCCCACACATGCAAGTTAAAGGACTCCCAGCCATGGGAGTGCCCCATACACCCATCACCAGGGAGGACTATACTGCGGTTGCTCGGGAATGCAGGGGGGCAGTCAGGAAGGCCAAGGCAGAGATGGAACTGGGACTAGCTACCCGGATTAAGGACAACAAAAAGTCCTTTTTTAAACACATGGGGGGCAAAAAGAAGGTACCGGGTAACGTGGGATCCCTGCAAGACACGCTAGGATATTTGGTTGTCACACCAGATGACAAAGCTAACCTATTTAACGACTTCTTTGCCTCCATTTTCCTGAGCAGGGACCAGATTAACCCCCCACTGAGCCCCCCTCAGGCCCCAGGGGAGGCGCACCTAGGCCAAGGGTCAGGGAGGATCTAGTCAGGGAATTTCTGCAGGGACTGGATATATTT
>NW_017728997.1:27449466-27455692 GCF_001723915.1 Gavialis gangeticus | reverse complement strand
TCCAGTTCTGGGTGCCGCACTTCAGGAGGGATGTGGACAACATGGAGAGGGTCCAGAGGAGGGCCACTCGCATGATCAGGGGGCAGCAGGGCAGGCCCTATAAGGAGAGGCTATGGGACCTGAACCTGTTCAGCCTCCACAAGAGAAGGCTGAGGGGGATCTAGTAGCCTGTTACCAACTAGTCAGAGGAGACCAGCAGGCATTGAGGGAGTCCCTGTTCCCCCGAGCACTACCAGGAGTGGCTAGAAATAACGGTCGCAAGCTGGCAGAGGGTAAATTCAGATTAGACATCAGGAGGCACTACTTCACTGTCAGGGTGGCTAGGATCTGGAACCAACTTCCAAGCGAAGTGGTGCTGACTCCTACCCTGGGGGTCTTTAAGACAAGGCTAGACAATCACCTTGCTGGGGTCGTTTGACCCCAGTACTCTTTCCTGCCATGGCAGGGGGTAGGACTTGATGATGTGCTCAGGTCCCTTCTGACCCTACAAACTATGAAACCATGAAACCTCCAAGGCTGGAGGATTGCAGCTATGGCAATCTCCCCACGCCAGGGGTATGGGAATCCCTGGCCTGGAGACATGGGAAACCCCTGGGTCAGAGGATCACCATAATCCTTTGACCCTGGGGGTTTCCCACACCCCTGAGCCCTAGGGATTGTGGCAGTTTTGATCCTAAGGTACAAGGATTTCCTGTATGCCAGACCCTGACGACTGTGGCTGCAGCAATCCTTAGGGCTCAGGGGTGTGGGAAACTCCCGGACCCTGAGGATCACAACTTGTGATCCCTAGTTTTCAGGGGATTCGTGCTGGACATGGTGAACCCCTGAAGCTGGAAGCCCTGTCAACTGACAGGGCTCCCAGTCACAGGGGAGGCCCTACTACATGTGCAAATTAAAGCTTTATAGCAACCAGCTATAAAGTCAGTACATATTTTCTAGGTCTAACTCTAAAGCTGACTGAAGCTTTTTATTGTGTGATAGCTACTTTGCACATACAGCTGTTCTCCAGCTAATTGTGCAATTAACCAGTTAATTGCATAATACCTGTAATGTGTAGAGGGGTATTTAGTTATGTATAACCACAACTCTATTCCCTTCAGGATCATAGAGACTAAGTACATATGTTCAAGCAAGTTGAGGTGGAAGTGCTATAACTTTTGAGCTTTATTCTAAGCACCCAAGGTTAGGTCAGAAGGAAAAAGAACACACGTTAGCCCTTTGAAGGGGTAGGCGGAGGGAGAAGGGGCTTGGGAACCCAAGCCTAGCATGTAAAGGAGGCTCTTGCATATATCCCAGCATTCCTCACAGGCTCCCCAGGCTGCCAAAGACTTCTGAGTGGAGCTGAATGGCCAACCTACTTCTGATTGGGTGGCAGAAATAATCACAGCCACCCACCTGGACCTGATGCACCAGCAACTTGTCTTGGTATGTACCCTTATGGCCACAAGCCACCAGCTGGCTGTCCCAAATCTGCTTATGAGTGTCCAGGATGCCTAGGTTCTGTGTGTGAGTGTGTATGTATGTGTGGCAGAAGGCCACCTTGGTTTCTGCCCAAAAACTCTACTCTGTGACAGTTTGGGCCCTGCAGAGGGTACATGCCTTACCCTATCTCTTTAGGTAGCCTGAGCTGAATATATTCCTGAGGGAGGGGGGAAACCCGCTCCCTCTGCCTACATGACTGGCATCACATACCTGGGTAAGGGGCTTGGGCTCCCTGGGGAGCTAGGAACTGCCAGTCTGTCCAGCAACCAGTGATGCATTTCAAACTGGTTGGCTGACAGCCAACAGGTGCTGGCCTCCATTGGACTAAGTAAATTAGGTCATAAGGGCTATATAAGTTAAGGACTGCCCAGGACGAAGGGGCAGCAGCCATGAGGGAAACTCACAGAGAGAGAAGAGCTGGACCGTTTGAAATTTGCTCTCTCTCAAAACTCATGATCAATGAACTGCTTGCCTCCAGAGGGGATTTCCACCTGCCTCTGGATGATACTTGTGAGTAAGGTAACTGAGATCTAAGTAGATACATAGCGTGCAGAAACTCAGATGTGTGATCAAAGAGTATTCCAGCCACCCTGTTTGCTCTGATACTTCTCAATTCTGTACCCTATTCCAACCCTACTCCTTGTAACCAATAAAGTCCTCCTTTGTACCTAGTGTGGGAGACTTATTGGGAGTGGGTCTAGATTATGCCTTGGGGTCCCCTTGGTTCGGCTGACTAACGGAAACCCCTACTTGTGCTTCTGACAGAGAAGCACCCCCAAGTTCTTGAAGTGAGTCAAGTACCCTCGAGGGCTAGTAGGCCTGTGTTTCCCAGGGAGCGCAGAGCCAGAATCAAGCCCATCCCTGGGTGATGGCAACTCCACCCCAGGCTAGTGGGTGTACTCCAGGAAGGGGGTTGGCCAGACATGAGGCGCCCCCAGGGAGGCACTTGGAGCCTGAAAGGTGGCTGGGCACAGTGAGGTGGGTGGCTCAATGCAGGAGCACCCCCTACTGGCCTGCCACAGTATGTACCCCACACACACAGAACCAGGCATCCTGGACACACGCACACATGCAGAAACACACACACAGAACCCAGACATCTAGGGCACAACTGGGTCACTGATTTTCATGCAACTGATGAGTACAATGCTCGCCTCTTGCACAACTCCCCATTCCCCAGGTTGATAGAGAAATTGGGGACACTCCCAGGGTCCCCAATTTCATCATTGCCTATATCACTGCCCCGTAATCCTCACTGGGGGCCCCACCTATCCCCTCCTGTCCTGGCTCATGAGGCCTATGAGGGACAACTGGACCATCAGAAGGAACACTTCAACTATGGACCAGGCCTGGCATTGCGACCTTCTCCCATGTGATGCAGGAATGGGTAATAGGGCGAGTCCCACACCCATGTGTGTGGTCTTGGTACCACAGAGCAGCAGCCTGTCCAGATCCATGAAGCCCTAGCCAACTGCCTCCTCACCCATGTGGAACAAAAGCTCTCCCTAGATGAGTAGGGCCAGAGGGCTTCAAGTGCCCACACCCTGGCACTGGGCCATGGCTCTCTTGCCATGGGCTCCTTTAGCTCTGCATCACTGGCACCACTACTCACAACCCAAGCTGCCTGGGCAACTTTCCCCTTTCTCTCTCCCTCCTCAGCTGCCTTCCAGCACAGGAACTCACAGGAGCTCCGATAAACCAAGGGATGCTGGCATTGAACTCGCAGTGGAGAAGCAGTGGGAGCCAGTTGGAAGCCATGCTGGGAGATGAGCCTGCCAGGAGAGAGCTGGGTGCGCTACTGTTAAGATTCTGGGTTTTCTTCTCTTTTGGTTACTTTCGGTGTCACCAAAGGGGAGCCAATTAGGCTGAGTCCCAACACCAGGACCAAGGAAATGAAGAACTGGTGACTGGCTAGGACAGAGAGACAGACATGGAATTAAGGCCAGGAAAAGGGCTGCATCCTGGTGTGAGCAGACCCTGCTGGGAGACACTGAGAGCTGACACTGAAGCATCTAGGACTGGGGCCTTTACATAGCTAAGAGGTGAACCCAGCCAGGGTCCTTCTCATTTCCTTGTTTTGTTTTGCTTTTCCTGGTGGGGGAGAACAGAACCTGAGTGACGGGGAGATACCCCACCAACCTCTAGAACCAGGTGTGCAGGAGGTCTCCACCAGGAAGCTGCAAGGCCAAAGAGACTTACCTAAGTTCCAGGTTTCCTGTTCTGTGTTACTCTTTATTTATTCTTACATTCACAACGCCCCAATAGAATGACTGTTAGGGCCAAGGTGGTCATCATACCTTGAAGACAGGTTCAAGGCAACCACAGGATCAAAGAAAAGAAACATGTCACCTGCTGAGACCCAAGGGTGAGACTGACACTTTAACATCTGGGTGGTGCATGGATGGGGTGTAGGGGAGCTAGGAACCCCAAAAGAAGAACCAAGCCCAGCACATCTGAGTCAACCCAACAGCAGAACTGACCACCTCCTGATAAAGTATTCTTCAACACCAAGATATGGCAGGAAAAAATTGGGTGACCTTCACAGAGTGTCTGGATCAGGTGAGCCTGCCTCCCCATGCCCCAGTCTGGTTAGCCACAGGGTCTCTGGAGCCTTAACTTGTACTGCGCTGACATACATAAAATCACTGCTTCCTTTGCATGCATCAGATTGGGAAGGGAAGGAGAGTTTCCTCTCCTTCCAATGAAGAATGTTTGAACATCATAGACACTGTGTCCCAGAGGCTTTTTTTTCCTTTGATTGCTGAGTGGGCCAAAGAAAGGAACAGTATATTAAGGCTAGCAAGACCATTAGATATTATTATTCATACAGCTGGGAAAAGTGATGCCTGAACAATAGCGAATATTAAAACAAACAATGTCAAAGTTTGACAAAAAAAGAGTTCCTGGACCTAGCTGCCATATGTATGTATCTATGGGACTCCCAGCAGCGAACATCAAACTGTATAACAGACTGTCTAAACTAGTTTTCTATCAAGTGCACATGGTTCCAAATCATTACTCGAGTGACCAGAATGATCAGAAATTGGCCTCAAGACATGAAAACAGAGAAACACTTTCTACTTCTTTATGGGCTACTGAATACATCCAGGGTCCTGGAGCTTCATGTCTGTGAGCTGGACTAATGCGTTTCTGGTCTGCATCCTTAATTGAGCAAAGGCAGTGTATGTGCTTCTCTGAATCTGCATTTTACACATGCATCTGGTTTCCCCATACAAGTTGGAAAGTAGCAATGCTACATATTAGTATGCGTAAGTGTGCTGATGTACATTTTGGGCATGTTCAACTATGTTTTTTACTTCTATTAGGGAACTTGCCCATTGCCAGAAATCAGTGCAGATGAATCAGTTCTTAAGACAGGTCATTCCTGGTTTCTTTCAGCCTGAAATTGCAACTGAAGCACATTCAGCATTAGCTCAACTGTACCCATGACAATATGCAATAAGAGAAATTCAGAAATAAGCAGTTTTCTGTGTGTGCATGAATCTATGCTAACCAGAGGGGTCAGAGAGGGGAGAGGTAAGCCCAAAGGGAAAAACAGACCAAGCCAAGACATTGGGTGAGAATAACCACCCTTGACAGACCACACCCACACAGTGAGTCAGCAAGGACACAGAGAAAAGGACACATGCCTGGGGACAGAGTCTTCACTGATTCCTGTCAGTGACAGCCCAGGCAGCTGGGGATAGCCCAGCACTCAGGCAGAGAAGTCAAGCTCTGGCCAAGACTAGAGTGCCACTCTGTGAGGGTGGGGGTATGTGGAGTGTTGCAAAGTTCTATGAGTTGCTAGCAGAATGCGACCTAACATGAGTTGGAGTGGGATCTGGTATATAGGTTTCCCTCACCAACCGCTGGGGTTAGATTCCTGGAAGTTCCAATGGTTGGCAAACCTGTGGTTGGCAAGACAAAAGGCTTATGGGAAAAATGGCAGGTAGCAGAAATGCATGACCACAGAAAACCGTGGTTATTCAAAACTGTATACCATAATAGCCAAAATGGTATATAGAATATTAAGAGTGGATACTCAAAACCATGGTTGGCAAAACTGTGGTTGGCAAGGGAAACATGTATATGTTAATTATAGCACTCTAACCTATAGCACTGAAGTCTGATACCACATTTATCCAGGGTTATCGAAAGCCTTGTTTCCACCTGAGCATGACAGTGCACCCCTTTGAAAAGGCACGGCCGACACTGTTGACGGCACCTGTGGGTGGACACCACTCACCACCCACCCCCTTTCTGCTAATACTCCCAGCAGCATCTGCAGGAAGTCCATAATTGCCGCTGCCGACACTGCCAGTGGTGTCTGCGGGTGGTCGCGGACCACTGGTCATCTCTTGTCACCCTCACCCCCCCCCGGCACTGACTGCGCTGTGACTGCCTGTGGCAGCTCCACTTGCCTCTGCCACACTCCCACTGCCACCTGTGGGAGACCTCTGTGCTCCCCCCAGCCTCTGGGGACAGGCGGCATTCATGGTTACAGTTGTAGAGTGTTTTCTGCATGCCTACTGCATAATAAAAGTGACTTCTGTACCTGGCCTCAGAGATTAGAGAAATACAAAAGGAAACAATAACAATTGTACACAAGAACTGAGGAATAAAGCATAGAGAGACTTAAAAAGCTAATGGTATGTAGTCTAAAACAAGAAATTCCAAGATTTCATAGATTTCATAGACATTTGGGCTGGAAGGGACTTCAGAAGATCATCGAGTCCAGCCCCAG
>NW_017728997.1:27448282-27448524 GCF_001723915.1 Gavialis gangeticus | reverse complement strand
CCCTCTTTAATAAACTTTTCTAAGATCTTCCCCGGGATAGAAGTCAAGCTGATGGGCCTAGAATTATCCGGATCCACTTTCCTCCCTTTCTTGAAGATAGGCACCACACTGGCATTCTTCCAGTCTTCAGGCACTACACTAGAGCGCCAGGAGGTCTCAAAGATCCTTGCCAGAGGCTGGGCTAAGTTCCTTGAGTACCCTGGGGTGTAGATTGTCAGGGCCAGCTGACTTGAAGGTATCCA
>NW_017728997.1:27440288-27443282 GCF_001723915.1 Gavialis gangeticus | reverse complement strand
CTTCTTCGCAATGTCTCGGACACAGGCCTCCCGAGAAGCAGCAGACTTCCCGGGCTAAGGAGTCGGGGCGGCAGATTACCCCTTCAATCCCCCTCAGGACGGAGTCTCCCACAACAAACACTTTATGTTTTGTCTTGGGGAGAGCGGGGGCGGTAGCTGCAGTTAGGCCTGTGTTGCTTGCGGGAGCTGGCAACTCAGCAGGCTCTGCTGAGGCTGCAAGAGGTTCATACCTGTTGCTAAGCTCTGGTCAGGCAGGGGCCTTGGTGCAGTGGGCCTTAAGGCCCTTGACCACGTTGGTCCATTCCCTTGACTGGACAGAATGGGAGGTCCCAGAGTCCTCCCTTGCCCTGGAGGGAGACCGTTGTCTAACCTCCAGCTCCCGAGGGAGACCAGCCTGGCAGTAGGAGTCTATCTCCTGCTCACAGTCCCTGATGGCACACAGTCTCTGGACTGTGGCCTGGAGCCTCCTCCAGCTGGCACACCAGAGACCCCAAAAGGAAGCAGACCCCACAAAGGGAGGTGGCCATGCTCCCAGGCCCCAGCACCTGGAAAATGGACAGGCAGCCCCCACAGCCAAAAGCCAGGGGTTGTCTGTGTGGAGCCCAGAACCATGGGATCCATCTGGGGGGCTGTCTCTGATGTGCCCGGGGGGGGGTGCAGACCCGAGGGGACCCCTGGGGTGTGGCGCGTGCCCATTCATGTCATGCCACTGGTAGGCTGGCTACAGCTGGGACTGTCTACCCTGGGGTGCTCACAGACATTGAGGAGGCCGCATGCTCCAGGACCAAGATGTAAATGTCTAGTCTCTAAAAACCCATCAAGTAACAAGGCATATGACAGAAATGTATAAATAATTCATTGTTTTAGATATTAGTTAAAAGACAGCAGATTGATATAAAGCTACAATTCAGAAAGGAAAAACAACACTATACTCTCAACATTTTAAATAGTAAAAGTAATAGAACAGATTAGTAGATGAGCAACAGATAGGGCTGAGACACCATAATTTGTAGGATAGATAATTAAGTGCTGAAGAATCGAATATGTTGGGGGCTCTCCTAATTATTCATAACAATAATTGTTTTAGTTGCCCTGGTGCTACAAGGGTGAAAAATTTGGTTTGTGATCATGTGACGCTATTCAAGCACATTAAGTGCTTCTATCCTTCAGATGCACCTAGACATTTCCAAGGCAGACAAGGTTCTTTGGATAAATCCAGATTTCTCTTATTAGACCAACTCAAATAGTTGGAAAAAATCTTCTTTTCAAGCTTTCAGTTACAAACACCCTTCAGTTACAAGCATCTTTTGTCCCTGAAAGCTTGTTTGTATGAAAGCTGGCAAAGAAGAATTTTTCCAACTATCTGAGTTGGTATAATAAAAGAGATCAGATTTACCTAAAGAACCTTGTCTGCCTCTGTCCTTAGACTAACACGGCTATAATCTATACCCCAGGACTTTTCCAAGAAATAAAATATAAGATGGTTTTTGATGTTTCAGAAAAGAACTAATAACTAGAACTAAGAACTAATTAGTTGTTTCATCTAACAACTAATAAAGAACAATCTTAATTTGGGCCTAATTCTTCCTATTTTCTTCAACAAAAATCTGTTTTCCATCAAAATATCTGCCTGAACTTAATAGCTCATTGGACTAGTGTAGTGTAAGACACGCTGGTTTCTGTAGCTGATGGCATACAAGAAAAACACGCCACACATCCAGCTGCCTTTATAGGGCACATAAATTACTGTATGTGCAGAACAAAATTTAGAACAGAGAATATTAAATTTCCAGTCAAATTTTCAAGTACGTTATGATCTAATATATGTTATCTTTAAGTACTTTTTGTTTAAATATTAAAATGATGTACAAATTAGCAGCTGATGAAACAACAGGTACTTACAGTTAAAAGCACAAAATGTAAAATATTATGGAATGTTGCTTTATCATATGATGATTATTAGAAGCTGTTTTAGTTCATCTAAGTCAAGAGTTTTGGTTATTGAGAGCACAAAAATTGTAAGTAATTTCATGAAGAAATTAAACTTGCTTACAATGCTGTACCTTTTTAATCTACTTTATGATGATATCTATAGCTGGCTTTCTAACAGAAAACATCTGAAAATGTTTTTGGAAAAATTACTCCATTATACAACTGCATTGAAAAACTAAGGGCAATTGTTATCTACAATGAAGGGATTTTTTTTCTTCAAATCAAGACTGAACTAAAGCAGGAAATAAATTATATAAGCTGTTCTAGATAAAAATGCACCTACCAGTAAAATGTAGTAGATTTACTGTACACAGTTGTTTAAATCTTCAATTTAAAATATGAGTTTGGAAAAAAACAAGTTAGTATTGTCCCTAGGTTGATATTTTAAGACAAACAAAGCAGAAACCACTTTGTGCTGGTGAAACCTAACCTCCCACTGGAAAATATTTCTATCCATTAACAGCTTATCAAAGACCATCAAGAACAGAATAACCCAACATCTCCTTATTTACTTAATTGAACTATCATTATATGCTTGAGAGATGTTCAATACCAAAACCAATTCTACACTTAAAATAGCTCTGTGAATATTTTGAAAGCTGGAAAAGCAAGCCTGGTTGGGCCACTTTTGTAATCATTGACCTTTATATACTTTGCTCATAATATGAGCAAAGTATGTAAATGATATCTTTCACCTTTATGATATACAGTTTTCCATGCATGCACACAAATCATCTGAGCTACATAGGATAATGTCATTAATATTACACTATCAACAACAATTTAGAAACAAGTTGTAGACTTAGAAAGCTGTATATTTAATACAAATGATAAACTATCAAATATTTTATTACAAGCCAAACGCTGGATATTAGTAAACGGTCTTGGCTGTTTCACTAGCACTGCCCAAGTGAGTTTGTCAAAGTCTAAAATGTAATGGCCTCTGAGCTCCATCTGAAAAGTGTGTGTGTGTGTGTGTGTGTGTGTGTGTGTGTGTGTGTG
>NW_017728997.1:27433496-27438917 GCF_001723915.1 Gavialis gangeticus | reverse complement strand
TAGTGGCAAGATGGGGGGAGGTTCAGCTGCCAGTTGCCTGGGCAGCCAAAGTAACAGGTGCTGGTTGCCAGGACAACTGCTGGGGAGCCAGCTGACAGGAAGGGGCAGGGCCTGGCCCATATAAACCCAGGTGGGAGACCAGGAGGGCAGTTACCCTCTGGCTACCAAGGAAGGAGGAGCTTGGCCAGTGCAGACAGAAGGGACAGCTCTGACTATGTGAGCAGCCCCTGAGTGCTGCTGGGGGTTAGAGTATTTCCCCCAGTAGGGATTGAATGTTGTTTGGCTGGACAGGTTAGTTTTACATTATAGCCCAGGGGGCTTTGTGTTTTGTGTTTGTTGTTACACCAGATGACCGGGTGAGGCTATTAGGGGTTGGAGGAGGCCTCATAGGGGCCACACAGTAGCATGGGGACCCCGGTGCCAGAGAGGGCACAACATTCAGGGGTGTATCAACCCCAGCCACAGAGTGGGCAGTGGCGAGAAACCCCTGAGTGGGCAGTGCGAGACAAGCCACAGAGCGCCAGTAGGGGCGCAGGCTGAGAGACAAGCAAGATGGCACCAGTGAGGGTGCAGGCTGTGAGACAAGCCAGAGAGCGTCCGTGTGGCATGGAGGGTGGAACAGACTTGAACAATGTCAGGTACATCTGCGAGGCCTAGGCTGCGGTGTAAGGGGAGGAAAGGAGCTGCAGATAGTGCCCCAGGCACCGAGACAGAAAATGGGCAGCCTCCCGCTTAATACTTTCCAATCAAGTAACAACAAGGCATGGCAGGTGAGACAGTGGGCAGTTGGCCCTTAATTGGTGTTGCAGGGTCACTAGTAGACGGACCCGAAGAGGCACACCTCTCACAGGGCTGCTCCAGAGTCACAGGGAATTTGCAATTGGGGCAGCTTGCTCCAGAGCCAGGGGAGTAGCCCTCATGCTCAGGCAGGGGTTCACAAGGAGGAGATCATGGCTCTGTCCCTGCTCCAGACCAGGCTGTCACCACTGCAAGGAGCAAGGCCACAGCCATGATCCCCTGCCTGGAGCATGTAGGCTACAGATTGCAGCTCTGCCCTGGCTCTGGAGCAAGCTACCCCCATCGCAAGATCCCAGCGGCACTGGAACAGCCCCCCGCTCTGCTCTGCTGCACGTGCTGCCAGCGTGCCTGCGGCTGGTCTCCATGGCAACCCCAGCCTTGAGCTTTCACAGCACAGGTGCAGCTAGGGTCTCCATGGAGACTGGCCCCAGCCAAGGGGGGGGAAGGGGCTGCTGAGACAGTCTGGCTGCTGGCCAGATCCAACATTTTGCCCACCCTTTCTCTATACTATGGAACAAGGACTTAAAATTTGGCAAAAGGGCTTTGCCCTGGGGTCAGGGATCTGCCTTTTTCAGTACCTGTAAAAATCTATACAAATTTTGGCATGTCATATACTTTGAAAAACCACATGGAGCATGTGTCCAGTTTAGGGCCTCACACTTCAAGAAATATTCAGACATATTGGAAAGTATGGGGTCATCAGCTTTTTTTCCTGCAACTATATTTTTTTCTACTTCTGATAACTACTATAAGACACCACATTGGAAAGAGGAAAAAATATCTGTCTTCTAATGGCCAGGTTACATGCAGAAAATAGTGGAAAACATTGAAGCTGAATGCAGAGAGGTGACCAATAAATAAAAGGAATACGGAGCAGGGAAAGGGATAGAAGCAAAGATAATGGGGCAGGTACCAGGCAGGACAGCTGTGTGTAAAGCAGGGGGAAAGGAACTGAGGTGAAGGCTAGAGTAGAGGGCTTTTCAATGACTATAGTGTGCTCTCCTCCAGACCTAGAACTGCACCCAAGATTCCTAAATATTTACATTTTTCTTCTGTCAGTAGGTACGTGCAAAACTCATTGGTAAAATGTAGGTCTAATCACCTGCTAATGACAGTTCCCTGTATAATTTAGCAGTCAGCTGTTGCTACTAGTTACTTTATCAGCTTGAATGGTTGTGAGCTGTACCGGGTAGCTGAAGGAACCAAGCCTTTTAATAACCTGTGGCTGGAGAGCCCATATGGTAACACATGATGGAATTGTTCTTTTTCACTGTGCTCACAAATATCTGTCATTTTAAAAGTTAAGTCAGATATTGAAGTGTTGGGAAATGACAGAATCAAGGCTGCCCACGTAACCTTCATTTGGTCACCCTGTGCATTATTATATATGATCATATGATAATGATTGTCAAAGAACCTATACCCCTCCTAGTACTCAGGATGTACTATGCTCTGAGAATGAATCAGGGCTGTGCAGAGTGTGAAGCTCCTGTTCCTAAGACCTCTCTGCCTCTCTTTCAGCAGTAAGGAGATAATGTAAGGAAGGAGACAGGAGACTTTAAGAGAAAGATTATCTCATGCTTTAGGCAGCTGAATACCATACTAGAGAATTGGATTCTGTCCCTGACCCTGTCAAGGACTGACACAGGGCAATTCACTTAAACCAAATTTTTCACAGGTGGCCACTAACACATTTTCTGGAAGCTTAAGGTGATACACTACAGGTGAAATTTGTAAAAGTGCTGAGTGCTCTTAACTATAACTAAAGTCAACTGGAGCTGTGGTTCAAACAAATAAAAGTACCACAATACACTATTAATATACCAAGTACACTGAGAAAAATCAAGCCCTAGGTATTTCCTTGCTTGTGTGCTTGACTTTTCAACCCTACTGTTAATTTGGTTTAGGGTTGTTGGGGTAGTTGTTGTTGTTTTAATGCATGTTCTGATAGAAATATACATGGGATTGTCATTCACTATCAGCTAAATCCTGTTTTACCTTCACTAGCCCAGTAGTTAGGATGACTGTCCAGAGAAGCAAGAACACTAGTGAGGTAATTTCTGATCCACTGGCAGCAGGGGCAGTATCCCTTCCCTCCAGGGCAGCATCTCTCTCACACTACCTCTGGCTTCCTCTCCTCATCCAGGCCTCACATATCTTCTCTTTCTGACTGCCCAGTGAACCAACTTTAAGAAGAGACCTAGAGGGGCCTCTAAGTAAGGGGTTGGCAACTTTTTGCCAGTATGGGCTGGAGCTTGCAACTGGGCTGTCACTGTGGGCTGGAGCTCTCTACCCCTAATGCTCCTCTGAGTGGCCAGCTTCCAGATTCCCAACCTGCCTGCAGTGAGGGTAAGCTTAGATCGGCATGCTCTGCAGTATAGAGGAGTTTGGCACAGTTCCATGGCACTTGATTCCCCATGCTGGATTGGACCTCTTAATGGGCTGGATCGGGCCAACAGGCTATAGATTACCAACTCAACAGGACCCTGGCCCCAAACCAATGCATTTAAATCACTATTGCTACCTGTATTACTTGGTTTAAAGCTAGTTTGGATATGTCTACATAAGCTGCAGCCATACTTTTGGATAGGCACAGTTTTGTAGTTCAGACACACCCTAAGAAGCTCCAAACTATACCTTGTAATACAAATGGGACATTGTTTTTACAATGCATGTGGTTTGATTAAATACTTAAGCCCATTCTCAAAATTATGTATTTTTTTTATCTTCAAAAATTGTTTGAGGAGCACAATTTACATATGTAAATAAGTTTTATCATTTCTACTGTTATACTTAATTATTCCTAAAAGCCTAATACTTCAATCTCTTCTTTCCTTCAATTACCACATGCCTAGGCCACAATGCTATCAAAATACATAGAACAAATTTTACATTTGTAAATAAAGTTATATCTGTGAATAGAGTAAAAGTCAGGACAGCATTGTTATTCCCTATGGCTAACACTTTATATGCACCCTTTGTGGAATTGATTATAGATTCACATAAGTTTAGGGCTGGAAGGGACCTTCTGAGATCATTGGGTCCAGCCCCTGTGCTCTGGGCAGGAAAGGATTCTGGGGTCAAATAACTCCAGCAAGGTGTGCTTCCACTCTCCTTTTAAAGATCTCCAGGGTACCTATACCACCCCCACTGGCAGTCTATTCCATAGACTGGTCACATGAACCGTGAAGAAGTTTTTCCTTGTATCCAGTCTGAAACCTTCTAGGAGTTTATGACT
Organism: Gavialis gangeticus; assembly: GCF_001723915.1. Lineage (NCBI taxonomy): Eukaryota > Metazoa > Chordata > Crocodylia > Gavialidae > Gavialis > Gavialis gangeticus. Next base: position 27,434,881 of record NW_017728997.1, on the reverse strand, counting down.
GTTGCTCCTGGTTCTCCCCTGGTGAACGTTGGTGAATAGTTGTTTGCCTAGCCCCTGATGCTCTCCCCTCATATATTTGTAAGCTGCCACCAAATCTCTCCCAAGTCTTCTCTTTTCTAGGCTGAACAGACCCGTATTTCATAGATTTCATAGACATTTGGGCTGGAAGGGACCCCGGAGGATCATCAAGTCCAGCCCCCTACCCCAGGGGCAGGAAGTCAGCAGGGATCATAGGATCCCAGCAAGATAAGCATCCAAATGTGTTTTGAAGGTGTTCAAAGTGGGTGCTTGGGGGGCTCGGACAGTGAAGAAGTTCTTTATGTCCAGCCTGAACCGGTCACAGTGGAGTTTGTGACTGTTCAATCTTGTCATCCCTTGGGGGTTCTGGTGAACAGTCATTCCCACAGATCCTGATCAGCACCCCGATAAACTTATAGGTTACCAACAGATCACCCCTGAGCCTGTGCTTTTCCTGGCTGAATAGCCCCATTGCTCTCAGCCTCTCATCATAAGGCACACAGGCAAAGTTCGCCAATGACACTAAGCTGTGGGAAAATGCGGCCATGCATCAGGGTAGGCTGATGATCCAGGTGGACCTAGATAAATTAGTTAGGTGGGCAGACCAGAACCAGATCCTGTTCAACACAGAAGTGTAAAGTGCTCCATCTGGGGAGGAAAAATCTGCAACAAACTTACAGGCTTGGTGCTGCTACGCTAGCTAGCACCATGTCTGAAACGGGCCTGGGGGGTCACAATTGACCATACAATGAATATAAGCCACCAGTGTGATGCTACAGTTATTATCAGAGCAAACAATATGCTGGCATGCATCAACCGATGCATCTCAAGCAGAACTAAGGAAGTTATTCTTCCGCTCTACTTGGCATTGGTGAGGCCACAGCTGGAGTACTGCATCCAGTTCTGGGTGCCACACTTCAAGGAAAATATGGAGAAGCTTGAGAAAGTCAAGAGAAGAGCCACTCATAATAGAGGCCTGAAAAGCACGCCATAAGAGGAAAGGCTGGCAGATATTGTCTTGGTGCACTGTGACCAGTGGGGTCCCACAAGGCTCTGTCCTAGGGTCTATACTGTTTAACATCTTCATCAATGATGTGGACATTGGTGTCAGAAGCGGACTGGCCAAGTTCACCGACGACACCAAACTCTGGGGTAAAGCATCCACACCTGAGGATAGGAGGGTGATCCAGGAGGATCTGGACCGACTCATGAAATGGGTGGACGAGAACCTGATGGTGTTTAACACCGAAAAATACAAGGTTTTCCACCTCGGGAGGAAAAACCTGCACCATGCTTATAGGCTCAGCAGTGCTACGCTATTTAGCACTACAGATGAAAGGGACTTGGGGGTCACGGTTGACCACAAG
>NW_017728997.1:27425814-27428496 GCF_001723915.1 Gavialis gangeticus | reverse complement strand
TTCAGCCTAGAGAAGCATAGGCTCCAGGGTGACTTGGTGGCAGCCTATAAGTACATCAGGGGTGTGCATCAGGATCTGGGGGAACACCTGTTCACCAGAGTACCCCAAGGGATGACAAGGTGCAACGGTCACAAAAGTCTGCAAGACTGTTTTAGACTGGACATAAGGAAAAACTTCTTTACTGTCCAACCCCCCAGGTCCTGATGCACCCCTCTTACATAACTGTAGGCTGCCAAGTCCCCCCTGAGCCTTCTCTTCTCCAGACTGAAGAGTCCCAAGTCCCTCAGCCTCTGCTCATACAGCCTGCCCTCCAGGCCTTGGATCATACAAGTAGCTGTCTTCTGGACTCTCTCAGCTTTTTCACATTCCTCCTGAAGTGGGGGGCCAATACTGGATGCAGTACTCCACCTGCAGTCTCACCAGGGCTGAATAAAGTGGGAGGATGACATCCCTCGTTTTGCTTGAGATGCATCGGTGGATGCCCATCAGACTTCATTTTGCTTTGGCAGCCACAGCATCACATTGGTGGCTCATTCATCTTGGGGTCAATCAAGACCCCCAAGTCCCTTTGGGTCGTGGTGCTAGCAAGCATAGCACTGCCATGCCTGTAAGTGTGTTGAAGGTTCTTCCTACCAAGATGCAGCACTTTACACTTCTCTATATTGAAGGCCATCAGGTTATGGTTGGCCCACCTTGAGAGCATGTCCAAGTCCGCCTGTATCCCCAGCCTGTCCTGTGGTGTGACCGTCGTCCTCCATAATTTGGTGTCATCTGCAAACTTGGTCAGTTCGCATCTGACTCCCAAATCCAGATCATTAACAAAGATGTTAAAGAATACCAGATCAGGTACCGAGGCATGAGGAACTCCACTGATCACTCTGTGCCACATTGATTTACTCCAGTCAACTAGTACTCTTTGGGTTCAACCCCATAGCCAGCTACCTAGCCATCCGACTGTAAGATGATCAAAGCCACAGTTCCCCAGCTTAACCCTAAGGACATCATGGGGAACTAGGTCAAAGGCTTTTTTGAAATCCAGATATATGACATCCACATCATTTCCACTGTCCAGAGCACATGTTACTTGGTCATAGGAGATGAGGTTGGTCAGCCAAAACCTGCTAGTTACAAAGCCATACTGGCTGGCATTCAGATGCTTGTCTTCTGTTAGACTGGTGTTGATAGATCCCTCCACAACTTTTTCTGGGATTTTTCCAGGGATGGATGTCAGACTGGTCTATAATTCCCCAGGTCATCCCTCCTCCCTTTCTTACAGATAGGGACCACGCTGGCTCTTTTCCAGTCTTCCAGGACCTCGCCCGAGTGCCACAACTTTTCAAATGTCTTTGCCAAGGAGGATACATTGATGTCTGCCAGCTCCTTCAAGACTCTTGGGTGCATTCCATCTGGGCCCATGGACTTGTGAATGTCCCAGTTTCTCGAGGGGTTCCCTCTCCTGATCAACAACAATTTTGGGCCCATCACCTGCTCCTGGAATGGTTTATGTCTTTTCTGACAGTGTGATCTTCCCGAGAAGGTGAAAAACTGATGCAAAAAAGTCATTTAGGAGACTGGCCCTTTCTTGGGCATCAGATGTCAGTCGCCCTTTTGGATCTTGCAGGGGCCCAATGCTATCTTTGTTCTTTTTTTGACTTCCCATGTATCTGAAGGACTTTTTGTTGTCCTTGATTCCTGTAGCTAGCCCAAGTTCAGTTTGTGTCTTGGCTTTTCTGGACTGCTCTCTACAGGCGTGGGCAAGTGCTGAGTAGTCTGCTTTGGTGCTGCTTCCTGTTTTCAAACTGGTGTAGGCTTCTCTTTTGAGTTTAATGAGGTCCAACAATTCTTTGTTCAGCCAAGGAGCCTTCCTTGCCCGTTGACCACATTTCCTGCAAGATGGAATGTGCTTCTAGGATTGTTTTTGAGAGATGACCATTCCTCGTGTACTCCCTTTTCTAGTGGGCTAAAGCCTCTAATTGCCTGTCTGACCAATTCTCAGAGTTTGCAAAAGTCAGCCTTCCCAAAGTTGAGGACTTTTCTTTTACTGGAGGGGATTGGCTACTCTTTGGTGGACTAAAAAGGTGACCAATTCATGGTCACTGTCACCAAGCTTCCCCTCAATCCTCACATCGCTCACCAGGTCCTCTCCTTTGGCCAGGACCAGATCAAGCATAGTTATGTATTTTGGAAACAAGCACAATGAAAAGTAAAAAAACTAAAAGCCTCAACTTTTAGCATTCATGTTGCTAGTTCTTTCCTCGAATGCTGAAGGAAATAGGCCAAGTACAGACTTTCGGTGATATCAAGGGAAGGTTAAATCAATTCAAAATGGCTGCCCGATATCTGGTAAGTCAGGATGGGCCAGGCTAGCCAAAAGGTTGGGGGTCCAGTAGGCTGGAGGGAATCAGGTGTTTGCCAGGGAATGGGGGCCAGGTATGACCCACAGGTGGGGTAGGGGGAACAGGCATGACCTGTGGATGGAGTGAAGTGGGGTAGGGGACAGGCCTGACTAGCAGGTGGGCTGAGGAAGGCGGGCAGAGGCATGTCCCATGGGTGCAGTGGGAGGAGGCAGGCAAGACCTGTGAGGTGTAGGAGGCACAACTCATGAGTGGGGTGGAGGCAGATACGACCCACTGGTCAGGTGGAGACCCCCCCCCCCAAGAAAACCTACATCCTTCCCACCCC
>NW_017728997.1:27413678-27425723 GCF_001723915.1 Gavialis gangeticus | reverse complement strand
GGGTTGAGTACAGGCTGGGGGGGGAAGTAAGGAGATGAGGGGGCAAAATATAGACCAGTGTAGGGGGAAATAGGAGTGAAATGAGCAGCTCCAGGGCCAGGGAAGTGAACAGAAGTTCCATTCACCAGTTTGACTTAAATCAAATAAGTCTGATACTACATGGATTCAGGATTATCTTAAAACTTGGTTCTGCAATTTTTAGACCAGTCTGTGTTCATGGAACTTCTCTTCAGTTATAGGTTTACACCGATTGCTGGTGTCACCAAGACTGGGTCTGTAAGTGTAAAGTTGGCACCAGGACCAGCTAAGTTTAAATCAGGCGGCCATTTTGAACCTAAGTAACCTGCCAAACGTCTGTACTTACCCACCACCTTTTTCCAGCTTGATACCACACAAATACACATGCCACCCTCCGTCTTCTTGGCTCCCAGAGCCATTGAGACTAGGCTGGAAAAGAAGAGTAATGTATTAAACACCAATATTTTGGGGGTGTGGCTCTATGGCCCCTGCTATATGTTTCATATAATAAACAATTAAACTGGCTAATCATGCAATATTATTTAGACTGGCCACAAGTGCAAAGTAATGATCACTTGATAAAAAATGACTATCCAGCTATAAAAGAGCCAACCAGCTATAATGTTAGTGCTTGAAAATGTGTAACAACTCCATAGCTGGTTTCTAACCAGCTTTAATTTGGACATGCAGCAAGGTCCTATGGGTATACTCTCTGATGCAGCTCAGCTAATTGTATGTTGACATGTTCTCATTTGCTTACATTTCTTCCCTTCACTCTTGTCCAGTGAGCTGAAAAGACCCACTCTGGAGTTCTATATCGCATGGGATAATAACATGTAGGTATTTAGGATGCTTTTGTTTTGCTTGAGTAGGAAAACTAAAACTTTTAAGTTGCTTTTCATATTTCTATCTACATGGGTTACTTCAGGATAAGGGACTAAATTCAAACCTAAGCAGGTACAACACTTTGAGCTTCAATGGTATTAGTCACTTACACCAGGGTACTACAGGCATTATGTTTCTACTGAGAGAAACACAGCTCTTCTGGTTGAAACTGTGAGTGTACAAGCATTCGCACAGTTTCTCTTTCAGAACAAAAATGGTGGTTCCAGGAGAAAAATAGCCAACCCAGTAGAGGTCACTCCCAGGAGAGTTTCTTCTGGGAGAAAGAACACATGTATACTTCCCTGCCTCTAGACTCCTCCCAGGGACCAGGAGGAGTTAAGTGGCAGGGAAATTAGCCATGCATTCTGCCACCTGCTGTCCCCATGGCTTCCCAGTGTGAGGAGCAGGAAGGTGCTTGGCTGTACTGCTCAGCCCTGGGAGCCAAGAAGACTGAACAGCCAATGCTTGCTCCCCATCCGCTCCTCAGAACAAGGTCCCCAGTAGGGAACAGACTGGGACTTGGTCTCGCTGCTCCAGTTCCTCTGGGAACAGAAGGATGGAAGCAGCCACATGCTATTCCCAGACAGGGATAACCCTGGTCTGAGGAAGGTGCAAGGAACGGGGGAAACAGAGGTAGTTGCAAGCTGAACACCTGCATTGCTCCCTCTCCTACAAACATTTCTAGCAGTGAAAAAATTTACACCACTAGAAATGAATGCCAATTCATGGCCCAGGTATAAATTTTACCATTTACTTAAAAAACCTCACTTTTTTTTTTTAAATCTTTTCTGAAACCAAAGGTTTACATTCTATTCTGCCATTTACATGCAGAAGTGTGAGTAATTTTTGCAAACATTTTCCCTAATTCTGGATAAAAGTTGCATAGGGTTTGCTTTCCAATGAACTGATGTACTCTTCTGACATATAAAAAAAAAAAATCACTATACTTTAATCATCAGGCATGTTTCTAAACGCTCCAGTCCACAGGTAATTTTTCAGACCTTCATATCTGTAACTGAGCCTATGCAGCATAGTATCAACACATGTTTAATAACCTAATTCGAGTACTTTTGACACACAAATCAGACACATATAATGCCACCTGTGAAACATGTAAACACATTCAACACATGTTACCATAAGTGAAACTGCATACAAAATTCTTGATTTTTATTTCTTCCTTCTAATTACAAAATGAAGACTGTTTTTATAAAACAGCAAAGCTACCTGTGGACTGACAAGTCTGACTTTCAAAAGCCGAGTTTGGCATAGACGCTACTGTGTTACCATGGAAACTTACATTTGTGGAGTTTGATTTAATAAGAGCCATTATCTTTAGAAAACACCGTTTTCTGAGACTTCCTAGCTGGAACAAGGAAAAAAAACCCTAAAATGGCTGGTGTGTCTGCTTTTGAAGCACTTAATAAATTAATAGTCCTCCAATATTCTATTTACCCAATAAAACTATGCCATAACAGGATTTCTAAAGTAGTACACAGTCATAGGGTATATTCATCTTTATTACAATGAGGTTTTTTGGTAATTTTCCTAGCTCTGCCACTGACTTGGGACCCTGGCCTCAGTATATCACTCTACTCCTTTTTTGCCTTTTATGTATATATTTGCATACACCTACCTTGCTCAAAATATTCATTTAATTCTACTAGACTCTACATGTACTCAGGGATGGATCCATGGGCTGTGCAGTGGTGCAATCACACCTATTCCCATTGATTCTGGTCCACCCAAAATTGAAAATGAACTGCCCAACAGTGGCAGCAGCACTTCTCTTCAGGCAGCAATGAGGGAGTCACTTGAATTCATGGCTCATTATAATCTACTTGATTCTTTCTAAAATCTTTATTCCACAGGTGTTAATAACCCTTTCTCCCTTTTTAATAGTCTTGATGGCACTAATTAAGATATTCTTTCTTCTGCAATTCTGCTGTCTGTCAGATGCTCTTCTTAAGGTAGCTCCTATTTCAGAGCCTTACAGTTATTTTTAACTTCAGCTAAAAACTAACTTAGGTGTGGAAATAACGTTCAGTGAAGCACTGGATGCACAATTAAAATACTCAAGAAGGCTAGATTTTGTTTGATGAATCTGAAAGAGATGTATATTTAATTCTAATGACAACAAGACTAAAGAAACAACATTTATTAATTTTTTTGCCTAGTTTGCTGTGTTTTTATATGTAACATAGAAAATTCATGTGCATTCCAATATTTTTTTTAATTTGTCTGGAACCAAATATTGTCCTAATAACTGCTTTCCAAAAAAAAGGCAGAGTTCATGATCTGCAAGATTCACATTCTAAAAATAGTACAGCATTTTATTAGTAAAACTATTTGAAATCACTGAGCAAAAGGTGTTAAATAAGTGCAAAATACAACTTTTGGTATGGAATTTCACTCTACATATGCATTGTACTTCTTAGTACCATGGAATCCTCACTGAGGAAATACAGAAATAACAGGTTTCATCAAATCAATCCTAAAACTTCGCGTCACCCAAAGAGTGAGTTTTGTCCAAAAAACAATTTTCTATAAATACTTAAAAACATAGACCACCTTCTCAGCAACACCCTCCTAGTCACCATGGTTGTTACCAGCCTATATACTCACATCCCATATCAGGGTGGCATTCAAGCCTGCCTTACATATCTACAAGAGCAAGATTACAACTCAGAGTACAGACCCAAAGATATTACTGACCTTATACACTTCATCCTCACACAACTTCACTTTCAATAACCAACACTTCCTCCAGACCATGGGCACATCTATGGGCACCAAAATGGCTCCACAGTATGCCAACCTTTTCATGAGCCACCTGGAAGATAAATTCCTCAAGGACTGTACTATCAAATCCTTGCTATACTTAAGAGCTATCAATGACATCTTCATCATTTGGATTTAAAACTTGCAATCTCTGATTGAATTTCTGATGGAAATCAACAAGCACCATCCCTCCTATCTCTGGAATACTCCAACACCAACATTTCCTTTTTAGACATGATGGTAACTATCCAGAATGGTAAAATACAGACCACCGTATACAAGAAACCCACAGACCAAAATCCATATCTACACAGAACCAGCAAATCACCCTAAACACATCAAGAAAGCTGCAATATACAAACAACCCCTCCAATACTACCAAATTTGTACTGAGAACACCCGTGATTGTCACTTCACAAACCTCAAAAGGGCCGTCACTCAACAAGGACACTCCTCCAGAGAGAGAGAGAGAGAGAGAGAGAGAGAGAATCATATTTTTGAAAGACCCACCCAGATATCACAAGAAGAACTGCTATGGTACAGAAGAAAAAACTCAATAAATCACACACCGCTGGTTGTGACATATCATCCCTCCCTGGAACCTATATATAAAATACTCAAACACTTGCAAATATGCTAGAAGGAGACCCAATTCTTAAAGGTATCTTCCCAGAACCACCTATCCTAACCTTTAAACAACCACTGAACCGTGTCAATTTCATCACCAAAAGCAAATTTCTTACAGCTCAAAACACAGCGAATGGATCCAGACCATGCCAAGAACAAGAAATATAAAACACATCACCACCACCCCCACAATTATTACAACAGAACCATTAGCATTCCTGTATCTTATAGCTGCACCTAGAGAAATGTACTATATCTTATCCAATGCACCATATGCCCTGATGGAAAGTATGTAGGAGAGACCAAACAACAACTGCGTACCAGAATGAATGCACACTTCTCACAAGAAAACAACTCTCTCTCCAATTCATCAATCGGAATTTACAAAACTCCTTTCACAAACGAGCCTATGAACTTCACTTCATCTATCTACTGGATGCAAAAAATCATGAAGTAAATATAGACACTGGATTTATGACACCTTCCTAACATCTGACTCCCCAGATAAATCCTCCACTTTTTACCAGCTATATTCATTCCCTTTCCTCCTCTCCCATCTCTCATCCTTTCACTACACCTACATTCATTCCCCTTCCCACCTGCACCTCCTCACCTGTCTCTCACCTATTGACCAACCCAATTTACATTTTAACTGACTAGCTTTATTGCAGATGTACTGGCCTCTGACTGCTTTACTACTCCATCCAGGAAGAGTACAGACCATCTGCAGATGCTCCCTCTGCCTGATGAAGGATAATCATACCTGAAAGCTTGCAAAAAATAATTTTTCCAACTATTTGAGTTGGTCTAATAAAAGGTATCAGATTTACCTAAAGAACTTTGTCTGCCTATTCCTTAGACCAACACAGCTACAACTGACACCCCTGAAGTCCCCAAATAGAAATCTAGCCACTTTCTCTGAAAAGCTGAGCTACCCCCATTAACTCTTAAACCTAATTTGGACCATTTAAATGCTAATCTTGTCAACCCATTGTGTGCACTTTTAGCAGAATTACTCCCATGCTAGAAGACTATAGCAAGACTAAAACCACCTGTTTCCATTCATTTACATAGACATTCACTCCAAAGCATGCACCCACATGTAAATGCTAACTAAAACTCTTTACACACTTTCCAAAACTAATTAACCCACTTTTTAATTGCCAGTTTCTTACAACAGTTCATTTCAAAGTCCTTAGGTCTATCTAAATTTGTTTAATTCTGCCACTTTTCCTTGGCAACTTCACATTGGCTATTTTGGTCAATTATCTTAGTCTCTCTTGTGGATACAATCGGTCTTTGATCACTGTCTAGATTGCTTTAATCTACATTTAATTCACTTCTGCTACTTAGGCTTGTATGGCCTTGGACAAGTGATTTTACATGACTTTCATCATCTGCCATGAAACAAGCTGATGTACAACCTTCCTATACTGCTACAGTTTGTTTTCTGAGCATGTGGCTTTCCCTGGTTTCTGAAATGCATACTACTTACTCAACAGGTACAGTCAACTCACATAAGATGAAGACCTGAACTATAAGTATTGGGTAGAAGGGTCAAAAAGAAAAAGAACAGAAATGTTTACTACTGTATATTTGAAAAGTTTTTATTCACCTCATGATGTCATTACCGAGTAAACAAAAAAATACCTGCTTGTCTAGAAACGATTACAGCTATTACAACCATTACAAATACTATGTTGTGTTCCCAGTAATTCTGAAACAGCAGTAAACTGCTAACATTACAAGGAGATATGACAACACAAATTAGTTAAACTAATACATAAAGATGTTTTGGCACAAGACTCCATGTAAGATTAAATTAAATATATACATAACCAAACCACACACACAAAATTTAGTTTAATTCAAAACACAAAGGGAAAAAAAAGTGGGAGTTTCGAGGACCAATTAATTACAAAAAAAAAAAATTAAAAAAAAAACCAAACTACATTACAAACTCCATAATGTAAGGTGGAATATTACAAACTAGGTAAAGTAATAGCCTAAACTTACATGCTATAAAAAGTTACCTGGTAGAAATTTTCCAGCTATTTACTCTGCCAATACATTACAGAACAATTTGCCTCCTATTTTACTTATTCTATTGCTTCTTGGTTAAATGCTTTCCAATTATTTACAGCTCTCTATGGACTCTTCCCAATAGAATCTAACGGATTTTCTGGGCCCCTATACTTTATTATGTGGCCTTCATTCTCAAAGAATTACTCCTTTACACAGTCCTCCAGATTGACTGGTATCTTACAAATGTCTAAAATTCTTGGCATGACTTCATTTCAACTACAACTCCTTAAAAATAGGTCCATAAACTAGCATCACAACTTAGGGGTGTTGCAAACTCTTTAAAATGCATTTCACACTTTCTATTATTTGCTGTTACAGTATGCTGTTTTTCAAGAGACTGCATTTCAGTGGTGGGTGATCTAAACCCAGTAGATCTACTGTTTAATTCTCTTCTTATTTATACCAGTTTAAGTCAGGAGTAGTTATTAAATCAATGGAGTTACACTGGTATAAAAAACAAATGACAATAAGATCCTAATTAAGTCTAGAGTATGTAAAGTACCCTGGGAAAGAAGTGTACATGGATGTAGATCATATTTTAATTTAGCTCCAAGTAACTTGCACATAAAAAACATATGCAAAATACTTCTATACAAAATATTTTTATTATCAGTACATTTGCTACTAGAAATGAAGGCCAATTTCTGCACCAAGTCAACTCCTTCAGGTCACTAACTATTATCATGCTTTTTGAAGAAAAATCATTCCATCTTGATGTGCATTTCAAGTTCCTGCTATATAAAAGAGCTTCTTTATATTTTCAGAAAAAAAAATATATAAAGAAAACTGCATGATTTAAATATATTTATTCTACAACTCATGGCAACTCTTGATATTATTTTCTTTAAAACAGTTTACAGCTCATGGCATGATGGAACATTTTTAAAGGAAATAGAGTCTGTCTGTTGCCAGCATCTTCCGATATTCCAATCTTCCAGATGTTTTCTGGAAGGAAATTTTAGCATCTTCAGCAAGCTCTACAAGAGAAAAAAGATACAATATTATTTTTTTTTAATGTTTTTACCTTCTAAGCCCCCAATCCTAGTATCTAATTGTCATTTGGATTTTATTTGTGATCAACACCCTGCCTCATATACATAGCCATGCAGCACTTTTACAATACAATTGTGCACAATCCTTACACCAAGTGAAAATAAATACAAGTCAAGGAACGGCAATCTTACCTGCCTAGGTTTACAGTTTTTCAGGCCAAGAAGATCATTAGTCTTTTTATTTGTCTTACTCTTCTCTTATAGCAATATAATTTCTAGCAGAAGATATAGTATCTGCCAGAGAAACAGATGGGGAAAATCTTAAATTGATCTTTGGTTTACTTCCTTTCCCAGACTCTTTAAAATAAAGCACTGATGAATGCAGAGAAACTGAAAGTAATGAAATTCAAATTGAGAGAGAAAAATGAAAATAAAAATAAAAAAATCCAGTGTTATAGACCATGCACAACTTACTAGTGTGTGATGACAAATACACACCTGTTTCAAATCTAACTAAAAATATTCATTCACTATAACAAATTTACCACCACAGGGCTTGTAGTGACTTCTGTATCCGCAGTCACGACCAGTACCTTGTGCTCACTGAGAGAAGTGGGTCTCTGCTTATACTCCTCTTCTGATCTTCTCCTACATCCCCGTGTTCTCTCTTATCTGTAGCCGACATATAAATATGGAGTGACTCCACATACAAGAATAAATAACCAGAAGTGGTGTGGACTGTCAATGATTTCCAACAGCTCTACACAAGTAAAGATGGTCAGCTCACTGGGAATTTTTTTTTTATGAGAAAGTTGGGCTGAATCAAATCAAAGTGTCTATAATGAGTCAATTCTTATCATCACATGTGCTAACAAACCTGGTCTCCAAGAGCTGAATTCAGAAAACATTAGGTGCTTACACTCCACACAGAGTGAGTGAAGACAGAGTTAGGCATCTAAGAAATGGATTCACAAGAACCATTACCCTGAGTTAGAAGTTACCTAGAACTAGCCAACTGGAAAATGCTGAAAATAAGAGTGTATCTTAAGCTTTTTCTGAGGCTTAGAGGCCTTATTAAGGACTGCAAATAGTGATTTTCCTGTGCTTGGGATCAACAACATGGTATCTTCTCCTGAACATGGGAGTCTATCCCTTTTAAAACAAAAAACCTGAATACGATCTTCTTTTAAAAAGATTGGGGGCGGGGAAGAGAAGGTGGTTAATCTGGTTGCATTATACAGTCACCGTATCAAATGTATAACTAGTCCCAAACTTTGAAGCAAAAGGGTGATTATCTGGAAGCAGGCATAGGTTTGATTTGGTTTTTTTCCTGATAATAGTATGAAGTGGGACTGGCAATCATATTCATAATTGATGAGTGTACTGGGGCAAGTCACTTCCCTTTTCTTGGGTTCAGTCTCTCTCATTTTTGCATAATGACAATGATGCGTATTCATCTACACAAAACAGGTGAAAGCAATGGATTAATGAACACGAAGTTTTTAAAATGTTAACAAAAGTGCTTCTATACATAAACTTTCCAAATTGTACTGGCAAACAGGTAAGTGTGCCTAAGTAAACAGTACTGAGTGCAAATATTGGATCGGCACATATAAATGAAGGCTCAACAATGCTCGTTGTGACTTAAAATCTGGATCCCAAATACATGTTTTGGTGTCTAGAGTTTCCATTTGGGTAGAACTAACCCATTGGTTCTCCAATCTTCTTTCAACAGCATTCAGGACTAAGCCCCAAAAGATATGATTCTATATGGCTCCAAATACCTTTTTGTTCAATGAGCAAGGAGAAATAGCAATTGGTTGCAAGTTCGTGGCAGAATCCAAAAGAACAAAATCTTTCAGTTCCCAGGCCCATATACTAGAAATGTCATCTAAAGACTAAACAAGTCACATAGATGCTCCGTCATCTTAAATTTTGCAGATCTTTGCTGACAACATCAAATTGATGCTCAGAATAAAACTTAGAAGAGTTTTCCTTTCATAAAAAAAAAAAAAAAAAAAAAAAAGATCCTGCTGCATTTTTAATGCAAGTAACTCCTAATGTAAAACATTCTGAGCTGGGCTCAAATTACAAATGAATGTATTTTAGCTTATGCTAAAAACCCTTTTAACCCCATCACAGCCACTGCCAATTTGGCAGGAAATTTTGGCTGAGCAGGGGAGTTTTCAGGGACAGAGTGAGTGTTACTGAAAAGCAGACTCTGTCCCTTCTTTACAAAACCTCATTTGGCCATGACTCTGGAAAATATATTTTCTTCCTTCTGTATTCTCAAAACAAGGTATATGTCTTATTTGGAGGAAATGTGGTAGTTATGATTTCAGGGGGGAAGGAGGGAGGAAGGAAAGATTGTGGTCATGTAATTAAAGATTACCTCACACTTCATTTTCACCGCAATTTGATAACCTTCCTTCTAGCATACACTAAATGTTTTGAGTACTTGATTTTCCAATAATGTTCTTTTAAAATAATTTTTCACTGTTTTTCACCAATACACTTTTAACAAAATGTTTGTGAGTAAACTACTTTAAAAGTTGAATACAAGTGATCAAGTATAAAGGAGCAAGAGGTGGAAGACTTTTAGCAGAAAATAGGCTAGGTCTCATCTCTCAGTATTGTTTATACAAAAAGAAAGGAAAACTCATTACAAAGCTCACCAGACTTTCTTAAATACTCTTATATGCATCAGTGCACAAATCCTTCATCATCTTTGCCAAACTTTATTTCATACGTACGTCTTTTAGCACCCTGTATACACTAGGCATTTGGACAGTGACTTTTTACCTGTCAAGTTACCAGGTCAGTTAATAGTTTCACATGCCACTGTGCTGTCAATGGTAAATATGTTAAACTTTTATGACTGGATGTCACAGTAGAGTTCCTCAATTAGGTAGAGTTCCTCAGCTTAAAATATTGCTCTTTTAGATATACAAAGAAATGAAATGTTTCTCTGAGCACCTGTCTAAAATATCTTAGGGAAGAACTCTTGACCAAATTACAACTCTATTTTTTTTATACTGCAGTATATACAGTATTCACGGCATCTAAAGGAACAAGTAAGTTAGAAAAACTATCACTGAAAATAGTTTACAGTTCCACAAGGAATGCCACATATACCGCATGTTAAGTAAAATGTTACATATGGTACATGAGTTATGGTATATATTTTTTTAAAACATTAGTTGCGTGTGAAATGGTAGTTACCATCGGCTACCAAGTCTCTTCTGAGACACTGTACTCTTAGCATTCAATACAAAAGAAAATTCACTCTCCAATCAATTATTCAAAGGGAAAAATAGCTCAAATGTTTAAAATCAGATCTAGCACAGAAACAATATCTTGTTGAATCTTTATTTCACTTTTTGCTATCTATGCCGATGTTGTTCTTTTGTTAAAAATACACCTGAGCCTTTTATAATCTTTCAGTTATAGATGTAGGCATTTTCATTAAAAAAAATTATTGAATATCTGCCATTCACAGTTTGTTACATTTTTTAATATATTGGAAGCTCCTGAATTGCAGTTCTACAGAATAACTGTATTGGTTTAAAAAAAAAAAAAATCAATGTATTCATTCTAATAATATCTCAAAAGATGCACAGAGTATTAGATCAGCACATTTAAGTTTACTCATGTTTCCTTTTAATTGATCTATACACAGAAGGAAAAGCGGGGAAATAAACCAATCTTTAGACAATGCACTTGGAAAGCAGCACAAACAACTTTTTATTTCATACAAGATCAAAAGCTAAAAAATATCTCCAATTCTTATCAGGACATAAGGATCCAACATGAAAATAACTAGACATTTGTGCCTATTCTCAGTATGTTAAATGAGCAATGAGAACAAAAATCTACAACCAGCACAAGCATTAGCTGTAATGACCACGTTTTCTCATGCATTTCAGAATGACATTTCAGAAAATTCAATCAAGGTTCTGATTTTCTGAATGAAATCTATTAAATAAACCAGAAACATCATGGAGTACATGAAAAAGAAATCAGTCTTCTACATCAGGATACATTTATCAGAACATTAACCAACACTTGTACAGTAACTAATCTGTTACGATTTAAGGTAGTAATGAAAATACTTCTGATTTTTAACCTCAAGGCCGTCAAAAAAGGAAAATAAAATCTATTACATTAAAACTGTCACTGGAGAATTCTCTGAGGTCCACAATAGAATTTCTGGAGCCTACTAGCACATCTGAGAAGAGCTGGTCTCCATCTTTTTCATGACAGTTTTCAAAGAATCTCTGGTTTCCTCCCAGCATAAAAAGGGAACAATTTGTGAAAATCTCAAAAACCAGTTCCTAACAATCTCAAGCCATAACTCAAGGTGAAGCCATGAACAAGTTACTTAGGCTCCCACATTAAATAAAGACTGAGCAAGTTATCCTACAACCCCATTTTATAATTTATTTGTGTGTGTTTAGTTATATCACTCTATACAGGGACTGATATAACACACACAAACATACACTCCAAGGATTCTGTCCGTGCTGTGAAAAAGAAGGATGAGGAGGAATCCTACAAATTAATCCTCTCCTTAGCCCAGGTTCTCACCCCAACCAAATCAGAAAAACATTAGGTATAGGAGACTTTCCATGAAATCTTTGGGGGGGGGGGGGGGGGG
>NW_017728997.1:27408145-27413579 GCF_001723915.1 Gavialis gangeticus | reverse complement strand
GGGGGGGGGGGGGAAGAAGGGGAAGAGAAGAATCCCTGTGATTTCAATCTACTCTGCTTCTGCCTGACTTTAACACTGTTGTACAGGCTGATTGATGCCTGCAGCCATAAAAAGATGGAATTACTTCAGTTGTGGGTTGAGAAATTCCTAGTACATCTATACCCGGTTCTGTTCCCTTTGCAATCAATTGCAGAATGCCTACAGGCTTCAATAGAGCCATGCCAATTTACAGCAGATTAAGATCTGGTCAAAATGTCACAGCTTTAACAAGTTATTAGATGTCTCTCTCCTCTAGCATATATTCATTGATTCAAGAGTCTACCTTCTCCTTATTTAAAAGATCTAATAGACAAAAAGAAAGGAAAAAAATACAGCAATCGTTTTATAGTTTCTTCAGAACCGGATTATTTATACATTTCAATTCTATATCTCTTAACACATGGTATTGACATTACCAGAAAGTCATGAGATTAAAGCTGTGAAATGTGACTTTTGATCCAGTTAAACATGAAATATTTAATATATCAATATATTTTAATTAATTATGTATTAGGGCTGTGCAAAGCATCAGTAGCCAATTTGATTTCAGGAGATTCTGCCTGATTCGGGGACCAAATCCAAATCAAATTGGGAGACCAAGTAAAAGCTCCAAATCAATTTGAAGCATCCGAATTGATTTGGGAAAGCTTCAGAAAAAGATTTGGCTGATTTTGAGATTCGGCCATAGACTAAACAGGCAGCTGAGAACTGCCTCCAGGTAGTAAATCTGTTGGGGTTGTGGGGGAGGGAAGGAAGGGGTGTGGGAGAGGGAGGGATTGGAGCTAGGACACCCAGCCAGGGTGGGGGGCCAGTTACTCATGGAGGAGGGCATGGGATGTGGGCACAGCAGCACTGGAAGCAGGAGCTCTGCCCTGCTGCCACATGCCCAGCTGGGGGAGGATGGGGGTGCAGGCATGGCTCATTCCATATAGATTGTAAGGCCAAAGGGACCTTGAAAGATCATTGCGTCCAGCCCCCTGCACCAAGCAGGAAAGATAACTGAGGGTCAGGTGACCCCAGCAAGGTGACTGTCCAGTCTCCTCTTGAAGAAGATTTCCAGGGTAGGCAATTGCATCACCACTGGAGGGAGTTTATTCCACAGTCTGGACACCCTGACTGTGAAGAAGGTTTTCCTAATGTTGAGCCTGAATCAATCTTCCAGGAGTTTGTGGCCATTACTCCCGGTTTTCCCCTCGGATGCCCTGTTGAACAGTTGCTCACCGAGCCCTTGATGTACTCCCCTACTGTAGTGGTAAGCTGCTACCAAGTCTCTTCTCAGCCTTCTTTTCCTCAGGCTGAAAAGTCCCAGATCCCTCACCCTTTCCTTGTATGGCTTGCCTTTTAAGATTCTGATCATACAGGTGGTTCTTCTTTGAACTCTCTCAAGCTTGTCCATGTCTTGTTAAAGTGTGGTGCCCAGAACTGGATGCAGTATTCCAGCTGTGGTCTCACCAGTGCTGAGTAAAGCAGAAGAATCACCTCCTTGGCTTTGCTGGAGATGTAGAGTATTATTTGCTACAGCATCACACTGCCGTTTATCATCACCCCTAGGTCTCTTTCATTCATGGTGCTAGTCAGTTTGGTGCCGCCAAGCCTGTGGGTGTGTTGGCAGTTGCTCTTCCCAAGGTGGAGCACTTCACATTTCTCGACGTTGAACTTCATCAGACTCCAATCCATCCAACTTGCTAGCCTGTCTAGGTTCACCTATAACTACAGCCTACCTTCAAGTATGACCACACTTCCCCATAACTTGGTGTCATCTGTGAATTTGGCCAGCGAGCTCTTCACCCCCACATCCAAATAGTTAATAAAGATGTTGAGAAGTACTGGACTGAGCACCAAACCCTGCAGCACACTGCTGTCCACTTCTCACCAGGATGACACAGATCCATTCACTATGACTCTCTGGGTTCCATCCTGCAGCCAGTTTCTCACCCACCTGACTGTCTCAGAGCTAAGCCCACAATCCTCCAATTTTCTCATGAGGACACTGTGGGATTCTAAATCAAAGGCCTTTTGGAAGTCTAGGTATACAATGTCAACCTGCTCTCTTGTGTCCAGGTGGTGAGTCACCTGGTCATAGAAGATGTGATTGGTAAAGCAAGACCTGCCCGTGATGAAGCCACACTGGCTGTTATTCAGAATCTTACCTTCTGCAAGCTTATCACAAATAGACTCCTTGATGAACTTTTCTAGAATTTTCCCTAGGATGGAAGTTAGGATGAAATAGGCCAATCAGCCGATTGGCCTATAGTTACCCAGGTCCTTCCTCCTGCCCTTCTTGTGGATGCGCACAACATTGTCCGTTTTCCAGTCCATCCTCAGGGACTTCTCCAGAGCGCCATGAGTTGTGGAAGAGTTTTGCCAGGGATTCCGCAATGACTTCAGCCAGCTCCTTCAGCACTCTCAGATGAAGATCATTCAGTCCCACTGACTTGTATATGTCTAATTTTATTAGCTGGTCATACACCAATATTACAGCAATAGTAGGAATGCAATTATTCCTACCATGCTCATCCTCTGCTCTACCTGGCATGGTTTTCCCCTTGGTCTGGTGAAAGACCAAGGTGAAGTAGTCATTCAGGAGTTCAGCTTTCTTCTGGGTAACCAGCTCTCTGGAGTTGCTGAGCAATGGCCCCACACTCCCATTTGTTTTCCTCCTGTTCCCTACATACCTAAAGAAGGACTTCTTGTTGTCCTTCATTCCTGTTGCTAATATACGTTTGGTCACCACTTTAGCCTTTCTTATTTGTTCCCTGCAAATGTGGGCCGTTGTGGAATAGTCGTCCTAGGGGCCTGCCCTGAGCTTCCATAGTTTATAAGCCTCTTCTTTCTTAAGAGAACCATGATTTCCATGTTTAGCCAAAAGGGCTTCCCAGACCTTCTGTTACCTTTTCTCCCCATGGGAATAGGCTTCCTTTGTGCTTCAAGGATCATGCCCTTAAGGAACCACCATTCTTCATGCATACCTTTCGCCTTTGGCCCCTGGTCCCACAGCACTTGTCCTACTAGTGAGCTAAGCTTGTTGAAATTTGTATTTTTGAAGTCCAAGACTTCAATCCTGCTATCTGATTTGTCTGCCTGGCAACCTCACAGCAGCTGCCCTATGGCACAGCTGCAGCATGGCTCAACAGGGCACCGCGCACTGTCTGAAAGCTAGGGAGGATCCACCTGTCAGCCAGAGTTCCTGGTTCAATTCCCCAGCTCTCTGATCATTCTGCCAGCTTTTCCTGGGGGGGCATGGCCCCCGGATCTGCACATGGGATTTCAGCAGGCTGCTGCTGCCAGCTGGGGAAATAGCCCAGAGCTGCCACCATCACAAGCTGGCAGCCTGCTGTTATCCCACATCATCTGGGTACCCACACCCCGCAGGAAGAACTGGGGGAAGTGATCAGACAGCTGAGGGAAAGATCAGGGAGCTGGGGAATCAAACCAGGAACTGGGGGAATATTCAGGGACCTGAATATTCCCCCAACTCCCAGTTTGATTCCCCAGCCCCAGGTTCAATTCACTTGGGAACTGGGGTGGCTCTGTGTGTCAGCTGGAGCCCAGCAGTGCGCAGACCCAAAGGTCCCAGCTCCCAGGCAGCATGCAGCACCCTGCCAAGCCACACTGTACCCGCACCATGGGGCAGCTGTTACAGGTGCCAGGCGGGGGACACAATCCTTGCTGCCACCCACTGCCCCATGCTGCACAGGGGGCTCTACCACAAGCATCCAGAGGCCCCAATTGCCAGTCCTGCAGCTGGTGAGTGTGGGGCTTTTTTTTAAGTGCTGGGAGGCTGGGGCCAGATGGGGGATAGAGCCGGGCAGGAGAGCCATGGGGGCTTCTCCCACAGCTCCCCCCACCTGGGAAGAGGCAGGTGCAGCCAGAGGAGCCATGGGAGAACCTGCAGCCTATGCCATCTTTCCCTGACCAATCCAAATGACCAAATCAGCACTGAATCTTCTAAAGCTGATTCAGCTGAATTGATTCAGGACAGTGATCTGAATCAAATCACTGTCCTCCAACTCAGCCAAATTCAAATCCAGATCAAATACTTACCTATTTGCACAGGCCTAGAATATGCATTATCATCATCATAGCACTTATCTCATCAATTTTAGCTGTTCAAAACTTCTTGCATATGAACCATGTCCCCCAGATGTTTATTGCCACATTCTTATGGAGTAGATAAAAAGCAAGAATATTCAGAAGGTAAATCCAATAATGTTACTTGCACCAGCACTGGAGATTGCAATGTGTTGTCCTTTGTGTATTCCACTGGAGGTTGTCCGAGCACCTGTGACAACAGAATATTTGCTAGATGCATCTGCTTGCTTTCTGCATACACTCTAGGTATCAAAACACTCTGTACAAAAAGGTATGAAGATCACTGTTGAAATAACTACCCACTTTAGTTCCATTCTTTCCAGTGGAATCAATAAAGGGGAAGAGAATAGTGGAAGGTAGTGGAATATATACACAAAGACAAATCTGCTCAGAGAAGTCCAGTTATGGAGAAAGGAAAGTATTTTTTCTTTCTTCTTCTAGGCTAGGAACAGAAGTTACATATAAACTGGTTTAAGTGATCAGAAACTGGTTTAAACCAGTAACAGAACATAAATTCAGTGCTTATGAACTGAAATGAAGTGACTGAAATTGGTTTCAGATAGGCCTGGTTGAAAATAGTATCAGACTCAACTGATTTGGTTCAAACCAGTTTATGGAACTTCTGTCCCAGACCCCTTCTAGGTTTAAGTTAAACCAGAGCCCCCCAGCATTCTAGCATGCTTTTCAGTGCTGGGCTGGGCTGTCTGCTGCAGACAGTAGGACTGGCCCCACTCCTCTGCTCTCTAGCCAGAGCAGGGGCATGGCCATGGCCAGATGCCAGCCCAGCCTGGCCCCCTAAGGCTAAGGGGGCAGAGAGGGAGTTTATTCCCCCCTCCCTCCCCTCTCCCTCTGGGGACGACAGCTGGGGTCTACCGGGTTGAGAAGAGCAGCCCCTGTCAGAGTAACCCCCACCTTGCTGCCATAAGGCAGGGTGGGGGCATGGCCAGAGCCAGTGGGCTTGGCCCTGCCATCCACCTGCCTCACTCATGGCTGAAGCTGGGGCTGTAGCGCTGGGCTGCGCAGGTCCATGGGCAGTGATGAGGGCCAGCTTGGAGGGACCAGGGCCCTTCCCAGCCAGCTGTTAAGTGGAAGTATACAACCAGAATATCTTTGCTGCAGTGGCTGTGGTTTAGGCTAGGGCCACAGGAGCTGTGCAGCCATATTGATCTCAGCTTGCCTTGCCCAGAATGGGTAAGGCTATCATGGAGCTGCAGCTGGCTGGGAAGGGCCCAGTAGGGCCAGCCTAGGCTGGGCCGCAGAACCAGGGCCCTTCCCAGCCAGCTGCAGCTCCATGACAGCCCCA
>NW_017728997.1:27402841-27403145 GCF_001723915.1 Gavialis gangeticus | reverse complement strand
GGGTAAGGCTATCATGTAGCTGCAGGCGCGCACCTTGGAAGCCAGACTGGCCACAGCTGCAGCTGTCTGGGCTGGCTCGGAGGTACTGGTGGGCCTGGAGCCCAGCAGCTGCATACCACGGGTGCTCATGTGTCCACAGACACCCAGCCGCTGCTGCACCTGTCCCTCACTGTGCAGCACCCAGCCCTAGCTACAGCCCCACCATAAGCTGCATACTGGCCAAGGCCAGTGGGGTTGTTCTTC
Source organism: Gavialis gangeticus (assembly GCF_001723915.1). Classification (NCBI taxonomy): domain Eukaryota; kingdom Metazoa; phylum Chordata; order Crocodylia; family Gavialidae; genus Gavialis; species Gavialis gangeticus. The sequence goes on along the minus strand of NW_017728997.1, from coordinate 27,402,902 downwards.
CTCCCTCACCTCCAGTTACCATTGCTGCTGCTGCTTCTGCCCCTGAGGCTCCACTGTGTGG
>NW_017728997.1:27391201-27402617 GCF_001723915.1 Gavialis gangeticus | reverse complement strand
CCACTGTGTGGGTGGGTGGGTGGGAGGGAAACTTCAGCCCAGTGGCTTCTGCCTGCCCACCCAGAGCTGCATGGCAGGGGCAGCAGTAGCAGTGGCAGCTGGAAGCAATAGGCAGAACAGCCCAACTAGCCCTGGCCAGCATGCAGCTTGTGGTGTAGCTGCAGCTGATGGGCTGCTGCAGTAAAAGGACAGGAGGAGTGGCAGTGATGGCAACTGCAGGCACATGAGCCACTGTTGCAGGCGGCTGCCAGGCTCCAGGCCCACTGGCACCTCCAAATTGGCCCAGGCAGGCACAACTGTAGTCAGTCTGGCTGCCAAGGTGCTCACCCACAGCTGCAGTGGCATGGCCTCTACACTGCTGCCCAGCTAGCCACCACCCATGCCACCAGGCTGGGCTGTCATGGAGCCAAAGTCAGCTGTCAGACCCTTCCTAGTCAGCTGCAACTCCATGACAGCTGTGTCTAGCTTGGGCATGGGGAGCTGGGAGCAATGTGGCCACACAGTTCCCATGGCCCCAGCCCAGGCCACAGCCCATTGGAGAGGTTCCCTCTGCACCCACCCTCAGCAGTGCCTAGGGACTGGGACAGCTCAGCTCCACAGCTGCAGCTGCAACCCTAGCCCCACTCTCAGCCCCAGGCTGATGGCAGGGCCATGCCAGCTCTGGCTAGGCTCCCCACACTGTGTAAGCAGGCCACAGAGGGGAAAGCCAAGCAGACCATGGCTGGGGTCCCCGTGCCCATGCCTGACAGGGGAGACAGGGGAGTTTAATCTCCCTCTCTGCTCCACTTCACCTGAGGTGCTGCCCAGCCCTCCTCTTCATGGACAAGCCTGGCAAGAGCTGTTTCTTCCCTCCCCCTCCCTGCAGGCCAGGATAGGGGTTTAAATCCTTCCCCAACCATATTTTGCAGCCTGCAGTGGAAGGGGGCCTGGTCACACCACCCAGGTCAGCTTCCCTCCAGCCTTGCAGCTGCTGCAGAAGGGAAGGCTCCCTCTACTACCCCCTGGCTTCTAGCCTGAGCCACAGGAGGCATGTGTCTGCATTTCTGGAATCAACAGTGAATGTTTATTCACTTGCAAATCGGTTCTATCTATGCAGGTTAAACTAACCTGCAAAGAGGGAATCAATTCAGGCTCTGTGTTTTGAATAACTGTCCCTAGGCCCTGGTGTTTGTTCCTATCTAGGTTTCACTCTGCATTACTGCCAAGCAGTATACTAAGTGGTAGTGCTAATTTAGAGAATCTTTATAGAATATCACATTACTAACTTGTATATTTTAAAGACAAATATGTTTCAGAGGAAAACTAAAAACATACATAAGCTAACTGAAGGTGCCTGGTGTCAGTGTCTTAGATAATTTGTAATATAATCGAGAGGTTCACTTTGAGAGTCTCTAAATAGAAAATGCATCACCTTCCATCTTCTCAGAAAACAGTAAGATTATCTTCAGGGACTCAAGCTGTTCAGATGAACTTCTCACAAGCTTTTTTAGAGAGCTCAGTGCAACTCTGTAAGGCTAAGTAGGATGCCCTGGGACTGTGAGTTAATTTGTATCTGGAGGGAACATAGGACAGAAGTTTAATAAACCAATTTAACCTATATACCAGTTATGTCTGATAATACATCCATCCAGTTTTATCTTAAACTAGTTTGAAAGCAACTTACACGCACTGAACTTCTGTTGTTGACTTGAACTGGTTTTCGATTAATTATACCAGCTTGGGTGTAAATTTATCATCTATGAGAATACAGTTCAATTGTCTAGTGATGAGTGGAGGGAAAGGCAGAAGCTATCCAGCAGCCATGACTGCAAAGTATACAGGATCCACTTAATACCATACCGATTTTCCATTTTGACAGAAAAGTTTTCTTGGAAATTCTCTCCTGTTGGTTCAAAAATGACTGAACACAAACACAACATGGACATCTATTCAAGAGCCATGTGATGGAATACAAGGAAAGTTGACAGGGACATCTGTCCCAAGTCAAGATGTCTAATCTGAAAAAATAGAGGAACTGGAAAACAACTAGAGCAGCTGTAGGAACCAAAGCAGTCTTGCCAACAGTTTAATATTGCTGTAGCTTTGTCTTAACATATATTTCTGCCAATATCGTTATTGAGAGTTCGGGGGGGGGCAGGGGGGGGCAGGGAAAGTCATCCAACCTACCTGATCACTAAAACAGAAAACTATCACTAGACAACTCTGACAATCCATGGAGCAGGAACATTGGTGTTTGCTGTATACTTTCACTGTCCATAGATTGATAAACCACTACTACAAAATTCACTGCATCACCAAGTCAGAGTTTCACTCTTGATACCTTGAGCAACATTTGCCAATATGGTCAGGACAGATGTCTTGTGATATTATGATCAGATAATATGTGCACTAATTGCAAAGTCTGATTACTTTTGTATATAGTTGTACTAAACCATGCTTCCCACTATTTGTGTTTGTAGTATAATGTTGTCAAGTTTAACAATTTGTATGGGCGGAGTCTGAATTTGGAGTAAGAAATGTTCAAATGCATTGTTCATTGGCCTGAGCTCTAAAATACTGAAATAGAGTAACAACTGTGGAGTCCAAGTGTCTGTCCTTTGCTGCCAGGCTATCTATGTGGGTTCTACAGAGATGTGTGCCCTGGGGAAACCTGGTGAGCCCCCTTTACACCCACCAAATGGCCCCTATGCCTACTTGTTTGTCCTCTGAGCCAGTCTTTCCCACACTTTGAGCACTCCTGAAATCTAGAAATGGTCCCCTCCACTTGCTCCAGCAGTAGGTCTGTCTCCTTCTACTCCCTTCCACAGAGCCCAACCTACCCTGCTTACTTCTGAAACTTATGCTAAAAGACAATTTACTGAGCCAAATTCAGCCATGAGGGCAAGTAGCTGACAGAGCAGTTAGGGCACTGCAGAAGGTGGATGCAGAGAAAGAGTTAAAACTCTTTAACTCTTCGGACTGCAGAGTGATGTGGGGACAGAGAAGCACATAGAAGAGACCATTAGAGGTGCCGGGGTGCCCACCAGATTTGGAAAACACTAAAGCTGAGCAGTTAAGTTGAGGAGATCTTGTGGGCACTCCCTCTGTCCAGGGCTTTTGCTATACTCACTTCACTTTAGTTACAGTACTGGGTTCCAAATCCTATTAATGATATATCCATGACTTGTTTTCAATGAAATAGCAGAACATAAGGGAACTAGCATACAAATTATCTCTGTTTTTTCAGGCTTCACATGAACAATCTCTAATCTTCTCTGGCAAGAATATAAAATTACTGCAGGTGTGGCTGTTATATCAAAGGTGACATTTTGCATGAGACATCACAGATGCATAGCACCCTAGGACCCAGAAGACTGACATCCAAGGACTCAACTGATCAGAGCAGGTCTGGAATCTTATAAGCTTGTCTACATGGGCACTTTAATGCACAGTAGCCTGTTTTACTGTGCATTGAATCATCACATAAAAAAACTGCAATTACATGAATGCGCAGTAAAATAGTGATGCTTAATGAGCAGTAGACTTAATCATGTACACATTAAAAATTATTGCTGTGCATTAAGGCAGCCTAACTCACATTTCTTTACATTTAGTACATCCAGTATGAGGTACTAGTGTGCATTAGAAAAAGCACCTTAATGCATGTGTAGATGTGCCCAGTGTGAGGTAAGTAAGCTTTTGCCATTCTGTTTTGCTCTACTAAACATTATCATCTGGATAACCATTAAAATGGACTTTTCTCCATTTAAGATGAGAGCAAAGGTGCAGCAACTAGGTGGAGGAGTGATTTTTTTTTTTAAATCAGTTTTCAACCTCTTTGACTAACTGGACCTGGATAATAGGTAGATAGGATGTAAAATAGGATGTAGATAGGATGTAATAGGTAGATAGGATGTAAAAACACTCACAGGGCTGCTGAGAGGCTGAAGGGCATCACCCTTTATTACTAATGGTTTGTGTTAATAGGAAATCTTGCATATTTTGGATGCATGTCTCTGAAAAAAAAAGTATAGTTCTCAGGTCCAGGGAATGTATAAGAAGCAGGATTTGTTTGACAATACCTCTTATTGGACCAACTACATAGATGGAGACTCAAGGAGAACCTTATTCTAGGACTTACTCTTGAAGTGAAGGCCTTTTCAAATCTTCTCTCTGCTAGCTTTAACAAAAACAAATCCTGCTTCTCTCTGTAAAGAATTTGTCCTTAATGCTTCAACCACCATATGCATTTTTTTGGCATTATTGCAGCTACAGAGGGTAAATCTCATGAACAGCAGTCATTATAGTCTATAAGATGTTACTAGATGCATCCAGTAACACCTTGGCTTGTTGTAAGAAACACCTTGGCAAAAATTTATTTTTTTCTTCTTCCCTAAATTCCTAAAGCAGTTTGTCAGCAATTTTGTTACTGATAAAAAAAAAAAACCACACACAACACACCACACACTAATTTCACCATGAGAGCTTGTTAATTTGAAATTATCTATTGCTTTTTTCCTAGTTTTTATTTTTTCCCCTCCACAGATGCCCAGTCATTTGTTAAAGATGTTTTTAACCGGGTCCCCAAATAGAATGCTCTTTCTCCAAAGAAAAGAAAGAAAAAACACAATGTAGATAAGAGTGTGCTACATGGCCTCCATATTCTAAAAGCACTTCATTACTAAGAAGCACAGTTTTCTGGATACAGAATTATAAGAATATACATTAACTAGTGGGGAGTTCCACGCATTTCCTTTAGAACACTTTAAAACCTTAAGGAGGCAGATAGCAGAAGCAGTGTAAAGTTGTTGGTATATGAAGTAGAGCCTAGTACAGCTGCCTCATCTGGGGGGAAAAATGCCACACGATGATAATTCTTCCTGTTCAAGCTAGTCTTCATCCTCAAGAGTGCTGTGCTTGTTGAAAGGTCTGAACAAGATGCTTTTTAGGCAAAATACATACCAGCATTAGAGTCCATCCTGGGGAAGATGTTCTGTAAGTCTCTTACAGGTCCTAGAGATCCCAGTATAGCCATTCCTTAATGTTATGGAAATGGAAAAGGCCCTCTTGAAGAGGTGGTCCAGAGTATGGATACATGCATCCACATACACAATTTAGGATTCTACAGTAAGTTAACACTCTAGGAGAGTTTAAATTATTAAACAGAATAGTGGGTTTCATAGGGAGTGGGAAAAAGAGGTAGGTATACAGTGTTTCAGAGGTGCATGACATACCTCAGATAAGAAGCAGATCCAAGCATGGAGGAGCTACTCTACATGGAATTCAGTTTTATACAGAAAAAAGTTAAAATGCACGTGTGAGTAGGTACACACAAATAAAAACCACACCGTGCATACAGAATACAAACACACAATACAGGTTTCTGTTTGCTTAACTCATATTTATTCAGAACAGTTTTATGTTATTATTTTCAGGAGTTTAAGACAAGATCTTTTTTAGCACATTACAGAATCCCAGAGGGGCTTCCTGTATTAAAGACAAAGTCCAGTACTGTAGAGGCTAAGTATAGTAAAACAGTGTTTTTAGAAACATTGCCAAACATATTTGAATATGTAGTAAATCAAGCCAAAAAAGTCTCAGTATTGCAAATGAAGAGACAAATTGGCATTTTTATTCTCACCTGGTTCATGTATCTGCAGGTTTTTTTACTACCTTATAACAATATATCCTGTTCTCATGCTGCATCACAAAATCCTGCACCCATATTTTGGATAATGCTGTGCCACTAGTGTGATATTATTTTGATTAGCTTATTAATTTTTAGACTAAAAGGATGGCAAAAGCTGTTTCTATGATTTATAGAAAAACTTGTACTTTTACAAAAGGAAGACCACTTCGTTCATTGTTGTTAACAACCCCCTCAGAAAAGTAATCTTAAATTCCATATGGGAAAAAGGCTATATTGAAAAAATGAGATACAAGCATGTGTTAGATCAGGGCTATCCAACTTCAGAATAGCTAGGGGCCACACACTGTATGGATCACAACCCCCACTGCACTGCCAGTCTTTCTTCCACATCCGTACAGCACACGCACACTCCCTCCATTGTGCAGGGACTCCACAGACTCCCTGGGACTCGCATACCACTCCACCCAGCCCACCACCAAGGGTCAGAGCAGAAAGCAGAAGCCAGAGGAGGGAGGGGGACCCTGGAAACCCTGGGGGCAGCAGCAGCCAAAGCAGTGGGAGCTATATGTTAACCTGCAAGCTGGGCAGCCCTGTGTTAGACTTTCAAAACCAACCAGATAGAATGTGGTGAAGTTACTTTTTTACAGACAAACAGTTCTTAAATTAATGTAAGCATACATAGATAGCCCGTGTCTTTTGCCAGGTATTTATTTAAAAGAATGAAAACCACATACAATCATTGTAAAATAAACCAATTCTTGTGAATGATCCAAAATGCCTCCCAAACTAGAGGTTATAGTATGTGGTCCTTTGGCTCCTCCCACAAAGCTGCACATTACTCTCCTACTCTACAGGGCAGAAAACTTGTAAGCAGAATTAATGCCACTTGGAAATTTATCTGTAGTTCGTGAGGGATGCTGTGAAATCAGGCAGCATAGAGGCCCACAATTCCCTCTTGATCCAATATTTTCCACAATCTCAGGTCCCAGCCACACTCTGCAGCTCAAGAACCTCCTACAAGTTCAGAGGTCTGCAAGAGCCTGCAAGGTAGGCAATCTTACTACTACAGCAGAGTCTTTCTAATATTTTTAGACTACTTTCTTCTGCTTTACATTGCAGAAGATAGAAGAGAGAATTAAGTATTTAAACCCTCCATCTTCTGACATTTTAGCCAGAAACGGCAATGTTTCTTCAACAAAAACTCCCCTTTGCTGCCTATTTGCAATCAAATCAGTAATGACCATTATCCATTTTCCACACTGATTTCAGGACAGAAATCATTCAGTTCAAGGTTTCTCTATAGTATGTAAAGATCTTAGTAATCTGGGCCTGAACTACAGAAGAGACTGTCTCTCTCCTATATTCCTCTAAGGCAATGGAGTTTGCCAAGGTCCTCTGCTCTCCTTTATGAAGCTTAATCCAGGTCAGGCTGATTGTAAGGAAACTCCATCTGTATAACTCCTTCCCTGACAGTCTAAATATGTCTCTGACAAATGCTATGTAAAGCTTCAATACTGGGCAAAAAACAAGTCTTGTGCAATATGGATGCAAAGGAACATCTCAGTATATTGTTGTATGCCTTCTTTCATCAGCTTCTCAGTTCACTTATTTTCCTTCATCTTCAGCTTTATTTGAGGATGTAGTAGTTTCTTAAAGGACATACAAAAACCTAGAATGTTTGGTTCCAAAATGATACCTTTTATTAGGCCAACTGCAAAATCACAAGACAAGTTTCTTGCGATTTCCCAGTTGGTCTAATAAAAAGGTATAATTTTGGAACAAAGAGTTCTAGTTTTTTTTGTACGTCTTTTTGTCTCAGACCAACACGGCTACCAAGTACACCCCCGATTCTTTAAAGTACTACATTTTAGAAGGGAGCCATGTCTTCCTCCTCATGGTCCAATGGATCCAGTTTTGCTTTGTCTATAGCTGGATTCTGTAATTAGAATTGGTCAATGCAGAAAAACTTCAAAACACAGTACAGCCATGAACATGGCTGAAACATGTTGCACCCCATAAGAAACTGTTAACTGCTAACAGAACAGTTTAGTGAGTGAAGACTACTGAATATATCAAATCCAAGACAGACTGTAGTACAGTACTTAAGTGAAATGACTAATCCAAAAAAAAAAAAAAAAAAAAAACCCAAAAACAACACATAAAATAAAACACAACCAAAAAAACCCCCAACTTGTACTGCTCCTTTATTGCTCAGAACACTAGAAGCAAAAATAGCTTGGTAAATTGCTCAAACTGAACAATATTTTCTGCATTTTTACAATTTTCACATCATTTCTCTTTTGTGACTGTTCAAAACTGGATTTACTTAAAAGTCTGTTACAAAGCTCTAAAAAAATAAATATATCTCCCCTGTTATCAATTTAAAATAAAGGTCTTCCCCTCTGCTTTGTTTTATTACAGCATTATGAAAGAACTTGTGAAAAATAACAAATTGGGAAGGATTGTTTGTGAATGAGAAACCAGCCAAGGAATAAAAGACAATCCTCATTCAAGAGTGCCATCTAGTGACAAAAATATTTGTCTATATTATATGAACAGAGCAAGATAGAGAATACACTCAATTGTTATAAAAGTTATCCGTTCTCCCTTTATGCATAAGTGGGATGATTAAAGTGCTGAACTGGCCAATCATGGTTCATTTGTTTTTTATCCAGAGAACAGATTTTGCTTGGTTGTTTGAACAGTTTTCTGGACGAAACAGCTTCCTACCCAAAATACAGCAGCTTGACCAAAAGCCATAACACAGAGCTTACACAAAAAAAGATTGAGGAGGAAGTGAAGGAGTATATCTTAAGCAACTATAGCCCCAATCCTATACACCATCTCTATTCACCTATACATTTTCATATATTATAAGCCTGACACTTAGTGTACATGAGAACATAGGTTTATATAGACCTCATATATTCTCAGAAACTAAACAGAATTGGAGTACAAAGGCATTTTGTTTGTTTTCTCCAAGAAAGGAAGGATATTCAACTCTGACAATAACATGTTTCTCTCATTTACGCCAAACCCACTTTTAACAGTGGGTTTGAGCTATAGTGGAGAAGAGAATTTGACCTAGTTATTGAAGCCCCCATCCTACAAGTATTCAAGCACATACTCACCTTTCCTTACGTAAAGTCTATTAGAACTATTCATCTGAGTGAAGCCATGTTCATATTTAAAGTTTTGATTGAAACAGGCCTGCAGATCTACTCATGTTCCCACTATAGCCTATAGCAACTCTTTCACTGACTTCAACTGGAAGAAGAAAAAATAAGGCTTTTTTCTATAAGCAATAAAGATGTTAAGGATTTTTTTTTTGATAAATCTCTTTTTAAAGAAAAGTATAAAACAAGGCTATATTACATACTAATTTTGCAAAGGTTTTCCTAGACCAAGTGCCAGAATCTTAAAAGACATTTAGGCACTTAGCAAACATTGATTTCAAAGAGGAAAGACACCCAAATATTTTACAAATCCAGTACTAAGCAATTCCATCAATTACTAACAGCCCCTTACAGTTAGGCATCTGTAAGCCTTTGTAAGATCAGAGCTGAGCGAGCAATGTACTGCACAGCATTCTCTGTGGAGTGAATTATTTGCTAACAGGTTAGAAAAAGTTTAGTCCTTATTTTCTCTCTTTATTAAATACAAATAATGAATTATAATTCTGAAAACCCTAAACAAATATTTTCACTCCTGTTCTCTCATACCATGTTTTCTTCAACCTTTTCATTCTACTAAAATGCCACTTTCTCTAGAAGATATAATATCCAGTCTCCTCATGAATTTTGTTTTAAACTTTAGTTTCTGAGCTATAGTATAAATCCTTGAAGATTGGGATACAACTTTCTCTTTAGCTGTAAGAATGCTACAGTATACAACATGAAGGCTCGCCACAATTTGAAGCTGTACTCCAAAATCATTTTTCTAGAATCCCCTCTTAACAGATGTGTTCATATAAAAAATTATCATCTACTTTTCATTTAATATAATAATTAGACCTACAGCTCATCAAAACCACAGTCTAATCTATGACCTCAAAAACATTTAAAATGTCTTACAAGCACATGCTCCTGTCAAAAGCAATACATCTTTTTTTCTAGTTTCAGAAGGACATTTCTGTACATTACCCAGTAGCAGGATATCTTGCCAGAAGACTAGTTAAGAACCAGTAAGTACCACACTTTAAAAGGAACCATGTCCAGACCAGACTGTAGCTTGCTCTATATACTGCTAACACCAAAACTTAATTATACTGCTAAGCCAACTGCAAAACAGCTGCTTCTAATTAAAAGTTATCAAACAAGAGCAGGTGTTAAGCTTCATGATTTTCCTGACATTCACAATGAAGCAGTTTAAACAAAGAAGAGAAACCTGGTCTCAGGATAGCCCCTAAAACCATCTACGTATTACCAGTAATGGTAACTTATAAAATTAAATGTCACCATTTTTACTAAAGAGTATAAAATAATGTCACCATTTTTAATATATTTGCTAGTATCTAATCCATAAGAATGAATTTCTTGTTCAATGATCACATGCCATTCCTTCTGTTAGTAAAATTTGGGAATTTAGCTAAATAAGAAGAAGTAAATATAAATGAACTTACCAGAAGCTTTAGAAACAGATTCAGCTAAGATAATCTTCTGTCTTCCTCATTAATAACAAAAGCAGGATTTCACTTCAACTTCACACATTACTGATAGTCTCCTTGCCCAAGAATATAATCTTGTACAGTACAGAAATGTATAGCACTCATGTGTAAGAATACCAGCTTAAAACTTATCAGGCATTGTCCAAACATCATAATAATCTTAGGCTTCATTTGCTTGGGTAAGATGTGACATGTATGCAAACCAGAGAGCCTGAGCTTCCTCACTACTCCCAATAGCTTTATTTCAGTATGGTGAAGTTTTGCTTGAAGTTTAAGAAAAGTGAAAGCACCTGGAAGGAAATTAGTCAGCTGTTCCGTGTATCAGTAGGATCGTGGTCATGCCATACAAAAAGAAAACATGCTTTTTTTCTTTCATAATTATAATATCAATGGAAGATATTAGCTTTAAAATGCTGTTACAAAAGTAAAATGTAATACCTACATATTCAGGGTAATAAGTTTATATCCACAAATATATAAGGTGCCAGGAACAGTTTGTACTACAAGAATTGTGGGCAAAGAAACTCACAATGCTGTTAACAGTAGTCAAATGTAATAAGGCATTGTGCAAGTTGTAGCTTTCAGAGGAAAGAAAAATAGTGTGTTCATAAGCTTGGCCCCTTTAATAAGGTGTACATTTACTTCTGCCAGAGCTGCCCCCTTTCACGAAAATTTTGAAAGCAATGCTTGTTTGACATGAATTAGAAAAGAGATACCTGACCTGACAGAGAAATGGTAGAGCAAGGACTTAGAAAACTGGCAGAAAGAAGAAAGTAGCCAGAATTCAGCAGATACAGCACTGGTGAGAACCTATTTGCAGTTATCAAGAATCAAAACAGCAAAATGGGTAAGCATGTTTTGGTGTTTGTTTGAATGATTATTTCTATTGCTACTTCTCTTCTTCTAAATTAAAACAGCAGAATTAGGACTATATACAAAATGTACTTCTCTCTCATAAATGTGTTGTACAGCAAAAATCTAGAGCTCTTGATTCAGAAATGATACCTTTTATTAAACCAACTAGGAAATTGAAAAAAAAATCTTTTTCATAGATTTCATATTTCATAGATTTCATAGACATTAGGGCTGGACTGGACCTTGAAGATCATCAAGTCCAGCCC
>NW_017728997.1:27382141-27386201 GCF_001723915.1 Gavialis gangeticus | reverse complement strand
AGAGCTCTTGATTCAGAAATGATACCTTTTATTAAACCAACTAGGAAATTGAAAAAAAAATCTTTTTCATAGATTTCATATTTCATAGATTTCATAGACATTAGGGCTGGAAAGGACCTTGAAGATCATCAAGTCCAGCCCTCTACCCCAAGGGCAGAAAGTCAGCTAGGGTCAAAGGATCCCAGCAAGATAAGCATCCAAATGTTTCTTGAAAGAGTCCAAAGTAGGTCCTTGCACCACCTCTGGAGGGAGTCTATTCCAGGCCTTGGGGGCTCGGACAGGAAAGAAATTTTTTGTTATGTCCAGCCTAAAATGGTCACGGAGTAGTCTGTGACCCGTTGGTCCTTGTTATCCCTTGGGGCACTCTCTGGTGAATTTTTCTGCAAGCTTTGGGGCTCAAACACCTTTCATCAGACTCTGGGAAAATTAAAGATGTTTAAAAGTCCCCATAGGTAGGAAATAAACTTCCCATTTGCACAGAGGGAACTGGAGATGGACAATTGGTCCCTCCAGGTCCATGAGAGCATCTCTGAGAGCTGGTCTGAGTTGCTCTTTGTTGTATAGATCAGGTAGGATTTCTTCCCTGGAGTGTCCGATGACAATCAATGAGGTTTAAAAATCTTTCCTGTTGTTCTGCAATGAAGTTTAAAATCCAAAATCAACTAAAATTCGGCATCTTCCATGTTTCAGGGATGTATTTGGTAGCTGTGTTGTTCTGAGACAAAAAGAAATGCAAAAATCTAGAACTCTTAGTTCAGAAATGACACATTTTATTCTTTAGACCTAGTTGGTCAGATAAAAGGTACCATTGCTGAACCAGGAGTTCTAGGTTTTTATATGTCTATTTGTCTCAGAACAATATGGCTACCAAATATACCCTTGTACAGCATAAATTATTTATGAAATTTATGTTTAAAAACTTCTACTCTACTCTACATATAGCAGAGCTCCCACAGTTCGCTACAGTTTTTGTTCTGTTGCAGCCTGTGCTAATAGTATAAATAGAAATATCAAGACTTCTAGTTGTAAAGGAATTCCTTCATTCTGCACCTGAGCTAACCAGCATATAAAAAAAAATGTTTGCTATATGTCTGCACAGAACCACTGCTTATGATTGAAAATGAAACATCAAAACTCAAAAAAAAATGTATGTCATGGAGACCTCACCATCCTATCCTGGGAGCTCAGCAGGACACAGTGAAATATGAGTAAGTGGAGACTGTGAAATCTGATTTGGCTTCGAAAATCATGGCACATTTACTATGTGTTTGAATCCAGATTATTACAATACCCTGTAACTATGTCAGAATGGGAGCTTACAGAAGATAACATATAAAATAATTTAAATGTGGGTTGGTTTGTTCATTTTGATCAGGACTAATGCTAATTTCTCTTTACCAATTTTATTTTGCAGACTAGAGCACAATCTATAGTAAAACTTTTTTCCCCCTAAATCCAAGAAATGCATCTTATACATTTGGCAGTTGTGCTTACCACTTACACTTAGACAATGCTGTATATCCTTTAAGACCAGTATCACAAACCATATATACCCAAAATGTCTGTTCTCTTAAATGTATTAAATCAATTATAAGGTTCTCAACAGTAGGGAAAAAAAAGAGACAACCAAACTGTAATTCCTCAAGTACTTGAAGAGGCCAAGATGTAAAGAAACAGCAAACACATGAATGTACTCTGGGGAGTTCTAGTCATGTGAGGCAAACAAATGCCAAATTATTAGAATACGCTGAGCAAGTTTTCTTACAAGTATGAGATGCAGTGAGTTTGCTCTAATCCTACAGCATCGGGACCTCACCTGTATCCTTGTAGCTAAGCATGTCTATTTTTAGCATGTTAACAGGCCTGGTCCATGGCTCAGGACATCATATTGTCAGTAGTTCACCCAAGATCTTGCTACAGCAAGGATAACCCTGGATCCTCTTCTGTACAAGGGACTTCTATTAGCCAAATTGGATTTTTATCCACGGTAATTAATGATGTTAATGAACAAGTGATGATTATATTTCTAACCAGCACACACCTTTTAAAATCAATTATATATGGTGATTTTGAGTGATGGATTTTAAAATGTTTTGTAGATGGTGTTTTATGAATGGCACAACGGGGACTGAACCAGGGGCCAAAAGAACTAAAAGCACAGCCTGCTACAAGTTAAGCCAAAGTTCTGCTGACAATTGTAACAGCTAATATCCTTTGGGGATCAGGTACCCAGTGCCTTTCAACATGTATCACCATTTATTTTTTAATGCACAGACTAGATCCTTAGGCAGAAGAAGGACTTGCCAAGATCACACAATCAGTGACAAACAAAAATAGACCCCAATGAGGCTGACAAAATATAAACATAAGGTGGTATTTTAGAAGATAAAACGCTTTAAAAATACCAATGAGATCCAGTTCACTATGTGCAAAAATAGTTTGTTAAAAAATAGAAATTAGACAAGTATTCAAATAAATAGAAAAGAACCAATTTCCATTATACTCTTTTGGTCAGGTAACTATAGTTCTCTTCTTCTGAACTGACGTTTTCTAAAAAGAACTTCAGCTGAAATAGTATTTGTATTTTTAACGCAACACTTTAAATTATTTTATAAATATTGCCATTTTGCCTATCAAATCATACTTATTTTCTTATGAAATACATTGTTGGGATTGTGTTTGGTAGTTATAACTGGTATTACTAAATCAAAAAGAAATGTTACGAAAATCTCTAAAGCAATAACCTCCACGTCAATCCTACAAAAACTATGGTAGACACTAAGGGAGCGTCCAGGTGAGCGCACATGTACCTGTTGCGGCATCTCAAACCAGTTTGAGACGCTGCAAAAGGCATGCTGGGAATGGAAAAATGTTCCCCGCACTGCATATTTGCAGCGTGGGCTCTAAATTTGATACCTGGAAATCCAGGTATTAACTCCCCCCCCCCGCACAAATAAAAGCAGCGCAGGGCACAGTCCCGTGCCATGCCCTGAGGCAACCAGAGGCTGAGTCCTCCAGAAAAATGCTCTAGCATTGGGAGAGTCTCTGTGGTGCCTCTGCTATGTGTCCATATGTACAGGCATGTGCACTTGCAGCAGCTCAAATAGCAGCAGCACAAATTTCGGACAGAGATTTATGCCTCAGCACACAAGAAGGAACATACAGTTGGGTGTGCGGCCAGTGGGGCACCGTGGGGCAAACTGACCCTGCCCAACTCCTCCCAGATCTTCAGCCAGGGAGAGCCAGAGACTAGAGCCAGTACCTGTGCTGGCCCCAGCAGTATAAAAAGCTTCTCTGGCAAGCAACTCAGGGCTACTTGCTCTCAGGGGCTTCTGAGGCCTGGCCGGTTGGTATCTGAGGACACTAGCCCCTTGTGCCAGCTGGACTGCTGAAGCAGCCCTGACCTAGAGTGGCCCCTGTACCTTCTACCCGCTGCAGCAGTCTGGCAGTGGAGCTTCTGCTTGGCTGTGACCTGCTGCCAGCTGTGAAAGCATCCACCCCCTTGGACCTGCAGCCCCACAGCTGCATGCCTGCCAAACCCAGACTGGGACCACACAGCTGCCTGAGCTGTGTTATGGGCACTGCAGCAAAGCCTTCTGCACCTCTGGGCCAGCTGCTAGTGGACCATGTCTGTTCAGTCAGCCTTTGTGCAGCACTGCTGTCATGTCTTCTGGTGCCCCCCATCTGGGCAGGAGCAGGCTGCTTTTGCTGTCAGCTGGGGGCCCCGGCACCACAGGCAAGAGCCATGTGCTCTCAGGTCAAGCCGGGTCCTGCCTCCAAGTGCCCCGTGTGCCATCAGGTCGGGCTGGCTCCATGGAGGCAGGACCCAGCCTGGCCCAAACATGCACAGCTTTTGCATGCATGCAGACAAGACCAGCCCAGTCCTGCCCAAAGGCCCCAGGCTGAGTTCAAAGGCTGAAGCTGGGCCACGCCATCGGGGGCCTCTGCCAGTAGCTGGCCCTAAGTGCTCCAATGGCTGCTGCTGCTATGGGGAGGTGGGGCAGGTGAGGGACCCACCCCTTCCAAGCCATTTCCCCACACCCCTACAGTTCTTCCCCAC
>NW_017728997.1:27370627-27381893 GCF_001723915.1 Gavialis gangeticus | reverse complement strand
CATACACACACACACAATCCCCCCTGGCCCCACAGTCCCACCACCCCCACATCCCTTCTTACCAGGGACAGTCTAGGTCCAAGAAACTACTGCAGCCTTGCCCTGCTCCTATTTGCCCCAGCAGCATGCTGGATCAGCAGGGGAAGGGAGTAGACATAGGGATGTTCCTGACTCCCACCAGGAGCCAGGAGCTGACCAGCACCAGGACACGGGAGCTCTCTGTCCCCACAGTGCTGGGCCAGGGACAGAGAGTTTTCCCATCCCCTCAAGCCTGTTGCTGCCCCTGCAGTGCATGCCCCTGTTGGCTCCTGCTCCCCACCCATGCCTGGAGTAAGCTGAATGCTAAGTAGTGCCGGAACTGGGGGGGAGATGTGGGGAGGTAAGCAGTGGTTTCTCCCTGGTACTAGTGCTGCTTACCCCCCTGCATCTCACCCCAGTCCCAGCACTGCTCAGCTCCTGGCTGCCCCCAGGCATGGGCGGGGAGTAGAGCCAACTGGGGCATGTGCTGCATGGGCAGCAGCAAGAATGAGGGGACAGGGAAGCTCTCTGTTTCTGGCTTGACCCTGCAGGGACAAAGAGCTACCCCAACCCAGCGCTACTCAGCTCCTAGGGGAAGTCAGGGGCTGAGCAGCACTGGGACCTGCGACAGACAGCTCCCACATCCCCTCAGCAAGCAAAGCAAAGGGAGAGCTTAGGGCACTGCTGCCACTCAGCCACAGGGCATTGCCTCAAGCCAGCACCGCCAAGCTGAGCTGTGATCCTGAGATCCAAACTGGAGCCACAGATAGCTCCTCCCCTCTTCCCTGTGGCCCCCTGCTGCCTAAGCTAATTGGAAACAAATTGCTCCCAGTCAGTGTCTATATATGCACTACTATGCAGTAGCTAATGCGCCATTAATCTAGTATCTGTATTTGTTGGTACTATCAAACAGTGCATTAGCCTAATTTACTGCACAGTAAATCCTGCATATGTGTAGACACTGATGCTTTTACTGAGCATTAGATTAGTCTAATGTGCAGTAAAGCATTTCATGTAGATGTGCTTAGTGTCTCCTACTGTACTAGAGAAATTTAGATGATTTGGACTGTTGTTCTAAAGTTCATTAGGCACAGGTCAAGGACTGGCCTCTCTCAATTCTATGGTCTTCTTTGTAGTCCTACTTCCTTGTGAATGCCCACTGGAGTCCCTCCCTGGGTGCAGTTTGGAATTAGCGGATCCTTCCTGTTTGAGTAATTTTTCATATACACTTGCCCAGAAAAGGCATCATTCCTTCAGAGGCCAACCATCCCAGCCCTTTTGGCATGGTTTATGATGTTTGATCAATTGAATTATTTACTCATTTTTTCCTACTGGCATCATTTTGGACACAGATGCTCAAATTACGGGCCCTTTATATATATATATACACACCAAAAAAAAACTTAATTCAAAGATTGTACACTTATCCAACCAGATCTTGAGTCCTGCTTTTTAATCAATGGAGTTCCAGAGGTGCATTGTGTATGTGCATTTAAGTGCCCTCTAACTTACTGAAAGTTTCCAGTTCATATGAGCAGTTACCTGTGACTACAATATAAGTATAAATCAAAAGTAATTTAAAGCCAAGTAATGGCTACTCTGTTAGAAAGATGCATAAAGATCTAGCCATTTCTAATTTGCAATAGCATTGTATAAATCAGGGGTAGGCAATCCCCAGTGCATGTGCCAGCGTGGGGCAAGCAAAGGCATTTTGCTTGGCACATGTACCTTAGGGCAGATAGTTGGGGAACCGCAAGGGGCCTAAACCTTGTGGCAGTGCAACACTGGCCTCTTCCCCACTGTCTGCCTGAGGCATATATGCACCCACTGCTGGCAGTGACCTAGGCTAGGGCTCCATGGACCCCAGGATAGCTACTTGCAGACTCCCTGCCACCTGCTGTGAACAGCCAGGGCTCTGTGGTGGGTGGCAGGGTCCTGCCCAAAGACTAGGCCAGCTGTGGCAGGCAGCCAGGAGGCTGCAAGCAGCTACACTGGGGTCCACAGAGCCCCGGCTTGGCCTGTTGCTGGCAGCAAGTGCATGCACGCCTTGACAAATGGTGGGGAAGGGTCTGGGGCTATGCCGCCCCAGCTAACTCACAGGTAACTGCTTATATGAATTGGAAACAAGGATCAGGCCCCTCATGGCTTCCCCACCATCTACCCTTGGCACACCAACATTTTACAAGTCAAGGCTGTAGCTGTTTTTGACACTCTGCCCAAAAATGTTGCCGACCACTGGTATAAATTAATACAGTGGTCAGAAAGAGGGTTCCCCATCTGACCTCACTCAAATCAAATTTTAAAATGAATTTTAGATTAAAACTAGATCACCATTCACCTTTTGAAAAAAAATTGAACCCAAAAGATTAGTGTTTCAGAATGTTAAAAAATGGTTGAATTTGTAACATGGGATATCACATTTTCACTGAAGCCAGTGGCAAAATACTCATTAACTTTCACAGAAATAATGTCAGTCACAAACTATCTGGCAATGAATATGTAAAATAAATCCCTAAATCTGCAACATGATCACCATTACAATAATTAATTTTTCCTAGTTAATGAACTCATCATAACATAGAGCTGTAGTTGCTATAAACTAAGCATATTAATGATAAAATATGTGCATCTTTTATAATGGTGTTCATCACAGAAGAAAAATATTCCCACTTCAAAAGAAGAAAAAGGAATATTCTGAAGTTAGGTCATGAGATGATGGTGGCTCCCCTGTAGAACAGTGGTCTCCAAACTTTTTTGATCGCATACCCCTATCAGTAAAAAATTTTTGAGCACGCACCCCCAGTATACATGTACTACTCACATACTGTACGTGACACGTGACCATCTGACATACGGACCGAGTGAGGGCGCCAGTGTCAATCCATATATTAAATATTAGTAAAGCTTAATTTCTTTCTTATTTTTTAGATAAAAAATAACTATAAATAGAAGTTCTAATATTTTCTTCCTGCACCCCAACGGATCGTCTTGCGCACCCCACTTTGGAGACCACTGCTGTAGAAGACCTGAACATAGAATACAGGTCTTCGGAATTCAAGCCAATCCCCAGTGAGCCAATAAATAGGTCACCAATTGCAGACAGACTGGGCCAGCATTATTTGTCAAATAAAACAAGATCTTGAGTTGTTGCAGAGAAACAGGGGTTAGTACTCCCTCCTAGGTCAGTGGTTTTCAACCAATTTTCATGTGTGGACCCTTAAAAAATTAAATGCTAGTGCAGACCCCTTTGGAAATTTTGAATGGAGATGTGGACCCCTTTGAATTGCAAGTGTGGGTATTCACATACTTTTGATTGATCGTAGCTCTTTCGTAGACCCTTCAGACATAGTCTGAGGACCCCCGGAGTCCACAGACCATAGGTTGAAAACCACTGTCCTAGCTTATGGAAGAAGGCAAGTGTGGAAGGGGAACATAACTTTTTTCAGTCCTATGAAAATTGAGGATTGATTAGAAAAGGAGGTAAAATGTTAGCTGGCTCAGAAGTGAGGGGTTGTTTCAAATCAGCCTTATTAAAGACAGGAGAATGGCAGAAACAGGCAAAGGCATCAACCCTATGAACATGCAGATACATAAGTAATCCTATTGAGTTCAGTTGAACTCTTCAGAGATGTAAAGATATGTTTTGCATTTTAAGGTTTGGGACTGATAAGAGTGATATCAAAAGCAAAGTAAATATAAAGAAGCACAGCCCAGTGTATACAGTATTAATAGTAAGTTTAAAATTAACAAAATAAGATGTTTTTATGCTACTTATTTAGCCTTTTTTATTTTTTGGTCCTGGGCTGATATATAATATTTACGTATTTATTATACGTATATCCCAGTAGGATTTGGTCCTTTTAACCATTGACTGTCTTTAGCTATATCTGCATATTGTAATGTTATAAATGCCTCTTCTGCATAACATATCCCACCCAGTGATTTACACTAAACAAACAACCCACAAAAGATTCCCTGGACAACACCACAAAGCCCAAGAACTGCAGCTCGTCCCACCCCCCAACCACTGCCTCCCTGCCCAAAGCACCTGCAAGGCCAACCTTCTTGCCAATACTTCCCAGCTGCCACTCACATAGTCACAAGCAACCATTTCCCCCTTCACTCCCACTCCCTACTCACACCTTCCCACCAACCCACCTCAACCCCAGGGAAGATCCCCAACCTTACCTTAGCCTCCCCTCCCATCCTTTCCCATTTGTTCAAACAATGCAGTTGGTCTAATTCTTATTCTTGCCTCTTGCGTAGTCCCTGGACCATCATAGCAATAATATCACTTTTATTCCTAATGACTCAATAGGACTCATGTGAGTAAGACGGGCAGGATTTGGTCATTTTAACCATTGACTATATTCAGATATATGTGCATTTCATAACATTATAAATGCCTCTCCTGTGCAACATACTTATATCACTAGTCCTATAATCAAAGCAATACAGTAAGTAAAGAAGGTATGCTCATTTAACTGATTGTCAAATTTTGTATTTACAGACTCTAATATACCTTATGAGACTTTTAGCAATTCATTTCAGAGACCCAGGCTGTCATCAGTCCAAATGATATACTTTGTCAAGGCTTGCCTCACAAGGAATATTTAAAATTTAAAAATTTAAAAACATTTAAAATGGGGGAAAAAATCAAGACAGAATAAATTATTTATTAGTGCCTAGTTAACTTTCACTCCATTATACTAGAGGCATTGTGCTCATTCCAGAGAAAGGACAGAGCCTGCTTTAGCTAAAAGGATACATCTGTTTTCCCCATTCAGAAATCTTGCTTCAGTTAAACAGTTCAATCTGAAACACATCTTTTCTTTTTCAAAAGTAATTTCATTTGAAACATAGTACTGCTTCAGGAAAGCAGGAGACAGAAGGGAGACCATTATTACAGGGTTTATACTGTGGAACACATTCCAGGGAGCATTTTATATATGAATGGACAATCTCAGTATCATTGGTGGGAGCTCAGAGGCATAATTTGGCCCTAGCATGAAAATGACTATATACACCATACTTTATACATACATATAAACAAAACAGCTGGTAGCCTTTTCTATTAAAGAGCATACTAAATATGTTTTTGCTTCCTGAGGGCCTTAACATCTATAAGGAAAGAACTATCTTTTCTGGGTATGCAGGAAGCCCTTAAAATATTTCAGGAGCCAGTGTTATGCGGCACCTAAATTTCTTAAGACTTTTGCTCTTGAGTCCAATAAAGGCTGTGCCAGTAACACAAGAAAAATACAGAAACATCCAGTAGTTGCCATTTAATAATTCTTTCATTCTTTGTCAACCTTCAGCAACTTTATTTGGGGGTTCAAAAAGGACATTTAATGGAAGTATCAGCTCTAAGAATGTTAAAATGAGAGCCTGTCATCAGACACTCCTGCTATGATCAGACCTGTATAGGCAGAGATTTAGAAAAAGATGTCTCAGAAATGAATTTGATGAGTGCTTTACCAACATATTCTTTGAGAGAAATTTCATTTCTATTTATTACTAAGGTTTTCTTGTGAGAAACAACAAACTCCTGTTCTGCTTGTTTCAGCTCTAGTGCTAAAAAAATATCAAATTTGGGGCTCTGTAACAATTTAAATTGGTAAGCTCCTCTTCCAAAATTCTTCAAACCTTGTATAGCAGAGAAGTGCTATTGGTCTTTAAAAGATTTACAAACTTTTACATGAAAAAAATACTAGAAAGTTGTTTTAATAAATGTCCTCTTCCAAGGTTTTAAATGATTATATATCTGAAATAAAATGTGTGTGTTCACGTTTGAGTCATACCTGGCAATAAAACTTCAGATACACACTCTTTGGCTGGAAGTCAGTTGTGTTAAATTATAGAAAATTCCTGTAGTAAAGCCCGGCTGTTAATCTGGCTTGTATGATTGTAGTATTTTTTAAATTTTTCTTATTGAGTTTTATATAGAAAGACAGCATTTGCCATACTAGACTAGACTATTAACCAATGAAATCTGGTATACAGTTCATGCAACAGAGGAAGCTAAAAAGGCTTCACCATGCTTAGCCAATTGCACAATGATGTAAACGGGGGTAGAAGGGAATACAAATTGAAGACACTGTCCTGGACATAAAAAGAAGGTCATGAGCTCTTCTTTGGTTCCACCTCATGAAGGACTACCTTTAGACCCTCATCACTTCTTTAGACCCTCATCACTTCACAAATGGTCACCCAAATAAGTGATAAGGTGCTAGAGAAAGGGAATTATCTTCTCACTGTACCAGACATTAGGAACCCCATTCCACAGCTTCTTTAAGGGAAGCCTTCCCCAAGTCTACTTCTATTTCTAGTTTGTCAGGGCACTGGGGCATCAAATAGAATGACTGCTTGCACTGGAGCCTGTTGCAAGAAGTTGCCAGCAACTTGCTTGGCTACCTCACCTGCCACCCTCAGTTGAGTTCTTGAACACTTACAAGTTCCTCTCCTAGTATCAAATAAAAACAATCCATTAATCCAATTTGTTTACCTGTGTGAAAACTATAATCTTCTCAGATAGTCACCCTTCTTACCGTGTCAACAAGCTGCAACACATCACTGAGCCTCAGCTATGAATCTCCAGGAGAACCTTGCTTCCTACATGTAAAAGCAATTGCTACAGATCTAACCATGGGTCTCAAACCGTTCCCTTGATTCCTCTAGCATACTTATATATCTAGGCCAACCCAGAACTACCTCAAAGCTAATAGCCAGTAGTGACATTCCAGGGCAATGAATCCATCTCCAAATACACAATACATCTGTGCATCAAGTCATCAACTCCTGTGACCTGTTCTTTTCATCTGAAGGAGACAGGAAAAAATTAGCATGTACCTAACACAGAAATATTCATCCCAACAGAGGCATCCATATCTTTGTATATGTTCCAACACAAGCATTAACATATATCATTATTTTTGGCATGCTACATGCACCTTTCTCATTAAAATCACCACCCCCACTCCGAAATTGGCGTACATGTTATACCTGGGAAAGCTGACGTTTCTGCCTGGAACAGAAATGCACCGCTTCAATTCCTGCTCCAAAACCAATACCCCAGCACCAGTAGTGGCATTTCTCTTCAAGCAGCTAAGGGAGTCAACTGTTGTTCACCCCACTGGTGTTAACAATAGTCTCCTTGTTAATAGTCTTGATGCTCCATTAATCAAGTTACCCTTTCTTTTGTCAATTTTGCTGTCTGCTAGCTACTTCTAGTCTCTCTTGCCCTACTGCACAGTGTTACAGATATTTTAACTCTGTCCCTGCTTTATATAGTCATTATTACTCTGGAAAAAAATATTGATTCTACCTTCTCAAAGCCAGGGTACATATTTTATTCTGGGGCGTGTGGTATGCAAGAAAATATAATAATTAATTGTATTCCTATTCCAAATTGTGGTCAATGCAATTATTATAACCTGAATGAGAGTCTACATTAGGGGAGCCTCAACAATACTTGTTCTTTGACAATCCCATGAACTGAAGTTATTTTTTTCTGAAATAACTCCCAACTCAGTGAAGAAAGAATAACCTAGAGTCAATGACAGACAAGGCTATATTGTTTTGACTTACAATCCCAGCCTCCCTTCAGTTGTTTTCTGATACCCTGACTCTCAGTGTACATAATTTCTCCCTTATCCCTTCCTCCAACTGCAGATGCCTGCAGTTCAAAGGCCTAGCTGAATCCTTCCTCTCTGAAAAGTTTATCAACCCTGACATATTGACTTTCAAAAAACCATAACATTAGACTTCAAAATGTAACACACAAGTTTCCACATACACATCCTTTTTTCACCCTCAGATTGGAGTTGGATATTACATAGTACTCCTTAACTAACTTTCCCCCTTTTCGGTTAAGTCATTAGCTACAGCAATTATCAGCTGTTCCTCAGTTTCCCTCATTTAAGCTAAGTTTGTAACACACAAGTATCTCCTCATTTCCACACTTTCAGGAGCTCTCATCTCACACTAGTTTTGCTTACAAGGTGTTTTCCCTTTCTGAACTTGTTCTAGTTCTGGATGGGGAAGCTCCCCATGTCCTAGGATTTTCTGGGACAATTCTACACCAAGGGGGAAGAAGCACACACTCGCGTTTGTTTGCTCTGGGCCCTACTTCTGGTTGCCTGCTACCAGTGCTGTTGCCTTGGCTACTTGTGTTGTGATCAGACAGGCTTTACTGAGACCCCCACACATCAACAGGTGCCTGAGAAACCCCAGCCTCTCATTGGACTACATGTAAACACAAAAGACTCATCCTCTGTATGCTTTCAGAAGTTAAGCCAGGTATGAGAGGAGGCTAAGAATGACTGAATAGGATTGATAAGGTTAGTGGTTCCTCTAACCCTTATCAGCACTCCCACCTGTTCTCCCTCCTTAATGGAGCCATTACCCTTTTACTACAAGTTCAGAGAAAGTTCTTTGAGTTTTTGAGGGTCACATTTTTCCTGACTTTTTTAGGCAATCAGTTTGTGAGGAATTCTGATCACCTTTATTTTATTGGTCATTATCATGTATCCACAATATTTTAAGGTCTTTGTAGGATGCCCTGCATGTTTTCTTGAATTTATTTTACTGATATGACATGTTTAAGTAGTGTCAGGCTGTATTTAGCTTCATCATCCTTATGTTTATACGCATTGTGGTATTTGATCTAAACTTATTTCATATATGTTATAGTAAAGCCAGAATTGCTTAACATGTTAATAATTTTTAGGTGTTACTCTTTAAACAATGAGTTCTGAACCTGAGAGAGGCTCAAAGCCTAAATGGCTGAGCTAAGTAATCACTGAGAATTAGCAGCTGGCATGAATATGTTTAATGGCCAGTCAAACAGACTCTTACAGACAGACCTGGTCAGAGGCACATGAGCTAGGCCTGTTTCAAGACAATAATGAATTTACCATATTTACCCAAAACACAAGATGACCCTAAATTTAAAACAACCTCCCCTTCTCCCCCCCCAGTAACAAGATTCTACACATGGAACATTTATAAATGTATTATAATTTTCCATATATGTAATCTAATTATAGGAGGATCATCTTAAATTTGTCCCCCACTCTACTGCAGGTGATGGGGGAGAGAGGTGATGAGGGGAGCAGCACTGGGGAAGACAATGGGGGAGACAGTAGGGGGGCATGTGGTGAGACAGGTGGGGGGGGAAGCCAGGGGGCAGGCAGTGGGGGAAAGGCAGTAGGAGGGTACATGGTAGGTTGGGTGGTGGAGCACTGTAATGGGGCAGGCAGCAGAGACAGCAGTGTGGGACAGACAGTAGGGAAGCAGGTGGTTGGGGGAGGCAGTGGGGCTGGCAATGAGAGAGGCAGGTAGCTTGCCCCCTGCTGCCTGTCCCCACCAACTTATTCCCGCATTGTGCCTGCCTGCCCTGTAACCTAAGGCTGCCCTGATCTCCCTTTCCCTGTCTCCCCCTTTTCTGCCCTCCATGTCATTTCTGCCTTCTAAAGCTTTGGGTCTCCACTTTCCCTTCCTCCTGTCTCCCCTCTGCCTGCCCCTCCACCACCCCTTTATCTTTGATCTGGACCGGCTGGACTGGCAGGTTCAGTCCTTGCTGCAGACTGGAGCATGGAGCATGGCTCCAGCCAGGCCTTGTAGCAGGAGTGCAGAGCCAGCAGGGCTGGGCTGGAGCATGTGCTCTATGATCCAGGCTGCAGGAAGGATGGAGCCTGCCATGGCAGAGAAGAGGTAAGGAGGAGTGTGGCAGAGGGGAAAGCACAAAATGGGGTGGGCGGAGGGAAAACTGGGGGCTGCAAGGGAGAAGTGGCTCTGGCTTTGGCTCTGGCTCCAACCCCTGCTCCTGCCCTCCCAGTCACCTTGTATTCCATTGTAAGACAAGGGGCTTTTTCCCCCCATGTTTAATGGTGGAAGGAACCTCATCTTCTAATAAAGTAAATATGGTACATTTTAAAAGAAAAGACCTGTAACAAGAAAAACACCTGGGGACAGGCCATTCAGCGAAGGACATGTCTCACAATGAGGAAGCAAAGTGAGAGATGGTTGTCTTTGAACATGTCTGAAAGGATGTAAATTCTCTCTGAATCATAACTGGAGCAGGAAAGACTTCTGGTCTGGTGAACAGATACACCCTTTGGGGGGGCAGGAAGTTATATGTATAGTATGGGCTCCCCAAGAATTCAATGAATAACGTAAGTAAGTGACTGGATAAGAAAACATTCTTAAGGCTTGCTATGTCAGCAAGTGTTTTGTCTAGTTTCCTGGGCATAAGGTGCTTTAGGTCCTCAGCTAGAGGGCAGAATGTTCTGGCTGAAAGAAGAAATTGCAGGAAGACCTGACAGAAAGGTCAAAGGTAGCAGCTCCTTTCTAACCTCTTAAACTGAAAAGTAAGAACTGCATTCTTAGAGCTTAGGGCTAAGTTGCAGGGATAAGGTGAAATTATTGTTCTGATATTTTCTTCTGTTTATTTATTCTTATAGCTCTTTCCACAACTCAGCATATGGTTACTGATTATTTCAGATTGCTCTTATTTTTATTAGAGGTACACCAAGACCTCAGTTCAATATCAGATCTGCACCAATATAAAGAAAATTGACTATATTGGAAATTGACCCCATGCAGGCAATAATTTGGCCCATAAATGCCCATGAGTGTGTGCAGCATACCACGTAGGCAGCAAGGAGCACAGCCCAGCAGCTTGGAGAGCTGCGTGCAACTGATAAGTCTGTCATGGTGGAAGGAGAAGGGGGAGGAAAGGAGTATGGGGGGGCAGATCAACACCCCCCATGGTGAGGGTGGGAGCGGAACAGGGGCTGAGGCTGGGGCAGGAGCTGCCCAGCCGGGGCAGGGTAAGCATAGGACAGAGCCACAGCTCATCCACAGGGCACGGGGTGTGGCGAATGCCCCCCTGGATCTGGGCGAGGCAGGGCAGGCAGGCTGCAGCTGCGAGCTGGAGCTGGGGCTGTGTTGGGCTCTTCTTGGCAGGGACTGGGCTTGGAGCGGGCAGCAGCAGTGCTAGAAGGGGAGGTTTGTGGGGGGTTACAGTGAAATTTGGGGTGGCTGCAGCCCCCCCCAACAGCCCCCGCACAGTAACCACTGCCCACCCCAAACCCAGCCCCTGCCAACAAAAGCATGGCACAGCCCCAGATGGCAGCTGCAACCTGCCCACCCCACCCCACACAGATCCAGGGAGCACATGCCCCCACTGCCTTCCCGGGGTACATGCAGCAGCAGGAGCTGCCCCCCTCCCCCGTGAACCCCGGAC
>NW_017728997.1:27369442-27370519 GCF_001723915.1 Gavialis gangeticus | reverse complement strand
CTTCACCACCTCTCTGCTGTTCCTCTCAGCTTCCTCCACCACCTCACTGCGGGGGGCATTGACCTTGCCCCCCACACCCCTTTCCAACCCAAATAGTTTGTTCTAGACATTTTCTTTCACAGCTCTATTTTTATGGTAAAATCGTCAAAGTCATATTCCTAGAATGGCAGCTCACACTTCATCATATTATCACAATATTTTCTGCATTACTTCCTACTGCATCCTGGGGCCCAACTGTCTTCTTTCCACTTCTAACTATTGCTAATCTATTTGCATGCTGGATTTAGACTACTCGCAGGATCATAGGAAAGCAGGGACACCATAAAGTCATCTAGTCCAGCCTCTGCACAAGGCAGGATCATTCCTGACTAAACCAGCCCACCAGGTATTTGTCTAACCTGTTCTTGAAAATTTGCAGGGATAGAAATCTTCCAAGGTTTGACCACTCTTGTAAATCAAAAAGTTCTTCCCAATATCCAAACTTAAATTTCCTCTGCTGCAGTCTGAGGTCATTGCTCCTAGTTCTGTCCTCTATGGCCAGAGAGAATAGTCTATCTCCAATTTCTGTATCATCATCCTTCAGGTATTTGAAGAATGTTATCAAATCCTCCCTCTGTCTTCTTCTCCAGGCTAAAGAACCGTAGTTCTTCAAGCTCTTCTTCATAAGCCGTACTTTTCAGGCCTCTAATCATTTTTGTTACTCTGCTGGACTCTTTCCAATCTGTTCACATCCTTTGTGAAGAAGTGTGGGGCCCAACCTAGCCACAGTACTCCGGGCAAGGTCTCAACAGTGCCAAATAAAAAATCACTTCCCTTCATTTACAAGTGACACTCCTATTAATACAACCCAGTATGCTGTTGGGTTGTTTTCTGGGGGGTGCTTCTTGCATCTAGAGTACACTCTTGGCTCATACTCTAGATTTTATGATCTAATGCAACTCCATGGTCCTTCTCAGCAATACTACAAACTAGCCAATCATTCCCCAGTCTGTATTTATGCAGATAAATATTCTGTTCCAAATGCAGGATTTTGCATGTGTCCACCACTGCCGGCCCCACACACTCCCCCAACCCCCC
>NW_017728997.1:27367864-27369431 GCF_001723915.1 Gavialis gangeticus | reverse complement strand
CCAAGACCCCCCTGATCCCTGCCCAGCTAGGTCCTGCTGCCCTCGGGGCCCCTCTGCTGCCCAGCTGGGCTGGGCCCAGGGCAGCACAAGCAGCCCCAGGGCCAGCAGGACCCGGCGGGCATGGTGCGTGGTCCCCAATGCTCTGGGCCCAGTCAGGCCGGGTACCACAGGGGCCCTGAAGGCGGCAGGGCCCGCCTGGGCCCAGCATGTGGTCCCCACGCACTGTGCCAGGACCTGCTGCCCTGGGCCCAGCCCAGCAGGGTAGCACAAGAGCCCCAAGGGCAGCAGGACCTGTCTAGGCCTGGCACACAGTCCCAGCATACCACACCGGGTCCTGCTACCAAGGGCCTGGCCCAGCTGGGCAGCAGAGGGACCCCAGAGCCAGCAGGTCCCAGCTGGGCCCAGCACGCGGTCCCCGCATGCCGCGCTGGGTCCTGCCACCAAGTGCCCAGCCTGGCCGGGCAGCAGAGGGGTGCTGAGGGCAGTAGGTCCTGCCACCAAGGGCCCGGCCCAGCCCAGCCAAGCAGCAGAGAGGCCCCAGCACCTGGTTAGGCCCAGCCTGCGGTTCCCATGTGCCAGGACCTGCCAACAAGGGCCCAGCCCAACTGGGTGCCAGACGGTCTCCAGGGCCAGCAGGACCCAGCTGGGCCTGGTGTACGGTCCCCATGTGCCACCCTGCTGGGTGTGGGTTGGTGTGTTGGTAGGTATGGGGCAATTGCTGGGGGGACTGTGGAGGGCTGTTTGGAGGGGTGGGCCTCCTGGCCCCCACAGGTTGCAGCCCCCCCACACAGCACATGGAATACCTCCCCCCCACAGGGCCCCAGCTCTCCCCTGGGGGGCCACAGTCCCTATCTCCCACAGGGCCCCAGCCCCACTGCCCAGGGCTGTGGTCATCCAGGGTGCCTGGGACCCTGGGAAGGTGGGCTGTCACCCTCCAGGGTGCCTGGGACCCTGGGTGGGGAGGCTGGGGCCCTCCAGGGTGCCTGAGACCCTGGGCAGCCCCCCCCTACAATCCCCCCAGCAATTGCCCCATACCTACCAACACACCAACCCACATCCCTCCACACACACACACCCACCTTCCCCCACACCCCTTCCTGCAAATACCACATCCCTCCATCACACACCTATCATGTGCGAAGAAATCCAGAAGTATACATCAACACATATAGGTATTTAGAATTTATTTTATCATGATGATAGAGACATGGGTAGGCTTCCACACTGCTTTAACATTGTAACTATACCAATAAAGCATTGCAGAACTGATTGTTGTCTCTTTCTCTCTCTCTCTCTCTCGTATGTGTGTGTGTGTGTGTGTGTGTGGTCTTTTGTGTTAATTGTGGAACAACATGGATTTTGGAGTATTTTTAAAAATGGATTTGGGATGCTGCTGCAGCAGTCCAGCTGGCACAAGGGGTAGTGTCCCCAGGTACCAAGTGGCTGAGCCCCAGAAGCTCCAGAGAACAAGTAGCCCTGAGCTGCTTTCAACGACAGGTTTTTATACTGCTGGGGACAGCACAGGTGCCGGCCCCGGGCTCTAGCTCCCCCTGGCTGAAGATCCGGG
>NW_017728997.1:27338933-27362864 GCF_001723915.1 Gavialis gangeticus | reverse complement strand
CCCCAGGCTCTAGCTCCCACTGGCTGCAGATCTGTGAGGAGCCAGGCAGGGTTATTTTGGCCTAAGTGGCACAATTTGCTCCACAACAAAGTGCACATCTGAGCATGTGCGCTGAGGTAAAAAGACCTGGCTCAAGTTTGCACTGCTTCTATTTGAGCTGCTGCAAGTTCACGTGCTTGCATGTGCGGACGCACCCTGGCAGGTTAGCGATTTCTGACTTTCTCTGAGAGGATGAAATGATTAGCGAACAACTTATATCACATGACCATTTAGGTGTCATGTTGGGTAAGGTAATTAAGGAGGCAATCAATTTCTTAATCAATCCAGCTTCCTTGCAATCCCAATGAGTTGGAATTGTCTCTTTGTTTTTAATGATTTTTAAGGAGGATCTTCACAACTGGTTAACTGATTGAAAAGGATTACTAGATCAAAAGGATATGCTTAAAAAGAATTTTGATTGCATATAATACCACAAAAGGAAATTTTCAAGGGCACTCCTAAATATAAAGAGAAAAAAATAAGTTAATATAAATTAAATTAATGGAGTATAAATTCATTAAATTAATGGAGTATAAATCCATAATACTGTCACCCACTGCTGTCAAAACTGAACAGTATCCAAGCTCAAATTAAGTTTTCAGTACCAGTCTATAAGGTTACCAGCACTACACTCATGTAGAGGCTGTCATATTTATGGTTGTATATGAAAATGTTTTCACAAAATGCACAAATACACCACAACCATTGGGTCATAATTTATTAGTACTGTAATGCTTTTTTCTTGATGGTTGTAAGTGAGGATCCTATAATGTGTGATTTTTTTTTTTTGCCTTAGTAATTTTTATGAACTTTAAAAGTAGTTTTTCAACAAAAGTAAGTGCAATAGGTTTCTTTCTATTGGTTACATTAGCAACACAAGGAAAGACTAAAGTTCAAGCCCTGGCCTGAATCGTGTCCTCCAAATGTCAGAATATGCTCAAACCCCTAGCCTATTAGGTGTTCTGAGATGGCTTTCTCTCTCTCTCTCCCTTGCATCTTTGTTTCTTCCCAATACAGAATGGCAATAGTTTTAAAATTCTGAACATTTCTGCAGAAAGGAAAGACTATGGCAAGCAGGTACAAACATAAAGCATGCTACTTAAACCAGAGTATAATTTTTACCAGGAGTAGGTCTGGAAAAATGTTATCTTCTTAGCCCTGCCTAAGCAAAAGTAGAATTTAGTTTTCTGAGACCCCTGACCTATTTTACACTTAAAATGTGACTAACTACTTAATCTTGTCTTAAGTAATTACCCAGCCCATGTTAATGTGACTAATGATGTGATAAAAAAGGAATAAACCACAACATCATTATTCAAATATGTGTAATAACTTTGACTGGTTCCTTTCAAGCCATTAATTGACTATGTCACCAGGCTGATTGCTGCTCCCAGCTCCAGGGGCCCATCAAAGTCAAAGGCTCCAATGTGTCCCCAAATCTGGAGCTGTGATCAGCTTCTCTTCCCAGCTGAAGCCGTTGACTTGAATATGCCCCCTTCCCTGGGAGCAGCAGAAGATCAGATCACCCAGCCTTCAAAAAGGGCTCCACTGAGCCCCTGAACCTGGGAGCCATCAGCTGATTCAGGCTCCTAGTTTTAAGGGGCTTCACCGCGCACTCTTGTACCTGGGAGCCCAGACCTGTTGATGGAGCTCCCAGCTGTGGCTTCCCAATCAGCTGATGGGGCTCCCAGAGGAGGGAGCTTGCATGTATGACATGGCAGGAAGCACAATTGTGGGGCCTGCACATCAAAGCCCCTCACACCTTTAACTGGACATCTGCCACAGGCCTGAGCACAGCTCCTTCATAAGATTAAAAACTGAATATTTTTAAATGGCTATTTGCTAGAGGGGATTTTAATGTGGGAAAAGAAGATGGAGAGATAGTGTTTCTTGTAATTTCTATGGCCAATACAGAGCTCTTCTATATTCCTTCTGACAGATTTGCCCTAGTAGAACTTTTAAGAGTTGTGCTGCTTCTATCAGTTGCTTCTAAAACCATGCACCCTCTCTTTAAAGTGAAATAGGAGATTAGGAAGAACCAGGTATCTTTATCGCTAATTAATGTTATTGAGAGTTATTCTCGTATATCAGGAAGGAATTTTAATCTTGTGTGTTTTTACTGTTAAGTAGGATTGATTTGATATTCTAAAAAACTTACTACTTTCTTCATATTAAACATTACATTCTTGTGCTTAAAGTTAATGGGATTCTGGAGTTTGTTTTTTGGTTTCTAAAAATATCATACAACCTCCAAATTATGCAGCCAAGATCTCACTCTTTGAAAACAATGAAACTACAAAGGATATACCTAAAGACAAGAATGTATGGCACTACTACAGAATAAAATAAAAAACTGCAATGTACATATTTCCCTTCCTAGAAGAAAAGTAAGAAACAAGAACAGCAACAAGAGGAAGATCAGAGAAAGTGTGGGTCCCTTACTAAATGGGGGAGGCAACCTAGTGAGACATGATGCAGAAGAGGCTGGTATACTCAGTGCCTTTTCCTCCTTGGTCTTCACAGGCAAGGTCAACTCCCAGACTACTGCACCTGGCAGCACAGTTTGGGGAGGAGGTGAGCAACCAGCAGCAGTGAAAGAACAGGTTAGGGACTATTTAGAAAAGCTGGACATGTACAAGTTCATGGGGCCAGACAGGATGCACCAAAGGATGCTGAGGGAGTTGGCTGATGTGACTACAGAGCAGCTGGCCATTATCTTTGAAAACCTGTGGTGATTGGAAGAAGTTCAGATGATTGGAAAAAGGGTAAATATAGTACCCATCCTTAAAAAAAGGAAGAAGGAGGATCCAGGGAATTACAGACTGGTCAGCCTTGCCGCAGTCCCTGGAATAACTGTGGACCAGAACCTAAAGAAATCCATTTCTAAGCACTTGGAGGAAATGAAGGTGATTAGGAACAGTCTGTAGGGATTCACTACGGGCAAATCATGTCTGACCAGCCTGATTGCTTTCTTTAATAAGATGACTGGCCCTGTGGATGCGGGGAGAGCAGTGGATGTGATTGGTGGTGGCAGTGATCCCTCACAGTCAAGGATGATCACTCCCATGGGTCAAATAAAGGGTTGTAGATGAGTTCACTGATGGCCAAGAAGGCTGATCCTAAAGCCACAGACTCTCCGGCAGATGCCACAGGTGGTGGTTAAAGGGAGGGTCAGACCACAGATTTCTCAGTCTTGTTTCATTTCCTTCCATTTCTATTGTTTTTCTGCCTCCAGGGCAAGACACTTTTCCTCAAAGTAAGAAGTACCTCCTTTCGCAATGTGTCGTCATGTAGCCCTGTCCTGAGTTAGTTTTTCCCAATTTATGGTCACAATGCCACACTTCTTAATGTTAGCCTTGACTGTTTCCTTGAAGTGTTTCCTCTGGCCCCTCAGTATGCTTTGTTCTTGGCTGAGTTGGTAGTACAGCAGTTATTTTCATAAACGTACATCAGGCATGCACACACAATGCCCTGCCCGCCTCACCTGATGTTGAATAATCAACACTTCCATAGTGGTGGTGTTAGCATCAGTGAGGACACTGGCATTTGCACAACAATCCTCCCACTTTATGCCAAGGATCTTCCAGAAGTGGTGCTGGTGAATGAATTCCAGGTTTTTCAGGTGGTCCCTGTAGGTCACCCAAGCTTCACAGCCATAAAGAGTTTTGGGGTTACCACAGCCCAATATAATAGGAGCTTTGTTTGAGTTCTGATGTCATAATCATTGAACACACAATGATGCAGTCTTCTGAAGGCAGAGTTGGCACATCAGATCCTATACTGTATCTCCTCATCAATGTTGGTTTTCTTTAAGAGATGGCTGCCAAAGTATGCAAATGTTCAACATTCTCCAGCTCCTGTCCATCAATGAGGATCTCTGCTGGGGGAGTCAATTAGCCAGGAGCAGAATGGTAAAGCACCTTTGTTTTTCTGATGTTAAGCGTCAGTCCCAGGCACTGGTATGCTTGAGAAAAGCAGTTAAGGAATATTTGTAGGTCATCCTCTATATGTGCAATGACAGCATAATTATCAGTGTACTGAAGTTCCACAATTGAGGCCAATGTTACTTTGGTTTTGGCATGGAGACGGGAAAGACTGAAAAAGGTTCCCATCCATCCTGTACTCAATGCTGACGCCATGTAGCAGACAGTCATAGATGAGCATCTGCATAGCCACAAGAAGGGTGGAAAACAGAAGTGGTGCAATCGCACAGCCCTGCTTGACACCAGCCTGACTGGCAAAGAGCTACATAGTGGAGCCACTGCATAGGACAGAGGCAGTCATTTGGTCATGATGGTAGATCAGGAAGTCTTAGAATGGTGATACATTTCCCTGGAAAGCCAAACTTCAATAAGGTCTTCCATGGAGCCTCATGTTTAACAGAAGCAAAGGCTTTGGTCATTTTGATAAAGGCCATGTACAGTTCCTGGTGTTGTTCTCAGCATTTTTCCTGGATCTGTTGAACAGCAAAAATCATGCCCATTGAGCTCTTGATGGTTTGAAGCAACACTGAGACTCAGGGAAGGATTTCCTCAGCAAGAAAGAGCAGTCAGTTCAGCAGAATTCAAACAACAATCATCCCAGCAATGGAGAAGAAGCTGCTACCTTGATAGTTTCCTAAGTCAGACTTATCTTCCTTTTTAAAATGGTGATAATATTGGCATTCCTTAAGTCAATAGGAACTTCCTCAGTGTTCCAGTTTTTAAGAAACTGTGTAGAGCTTGTTGGTCATAGTTTCCCCACAAACTTTGAAGACCTTAGTTGGTATACCATCAGGGCCAGAAGTTTTGTAGTTCTTCATCTGTTTTATCACCTGGTGGACTTCTTCAGAGGTTGGTGGAATCGCAAATGTTTCCTTTACTGGATGCTGCAGGATTGATTCAATGGTTTTATCAGTCACCATTGATTCTTGATTCAGGAGATTTTGGTAGTGCTCCTTCCAACAGTTTTTGATGGACTCATTGTCTGTGAGTGTAGTGTTGTCTTCAGATCTAAGTGGGGTGAATCCACAAGGATTTGCTCTGTACACAGCCTTGTCTGAACTGAAGAAGTTCTGCATGTCACAGTTGTCAGTGAAGCGTTGGAATTCTTTTGCCTTCTCTTCCCATGATTTGTTTTTAATTTCTTGAATCTTCCTCTGGGCTTCAGCTTTAAGCCATCAAAAAGTTCCCTGCTTCTGACTGCACATAGGATGGTTTTGCCAGTCACACAAAGCTTTTCTCCTCCAATCAAGAAGGGTTTTGATCTCAGTGTTGTCATCATCAAATCAGTCCAGATGGCGTTGGGTGGTGAAGCCAATTGAATCCGTGCAAGCCTCATGGATGGTCTCTCTTAGAGCTTGCCAATCTTCCTCAACACAAGTGTTATCATTTTCAATTCTAAGATTGGCAAGTTTCTTACTGAGATGTGTTTGGAGGGCTTTGTGGTGTCTAGGGATTAGTGCAGCATTTGATGTTGTACTGTCTTCACACTGATTTGGGTTGCTTTTGATATTTCAACACAACCCTGATGGCCATGATTGATCTCACTAAATTATTTCATAGATTTCATAGACATTACGGCTGGAAGGGACCTCGGGAGATCATCAAGTCCAGCCCCTCTGCCCCAAAGGCAAGAAGTCAGCTAGGGTCAAAGGATCCCAGCAAGATAAGCATCCAAACGCTTCTTAAAGGAGTCCAAAGTAGATGCTTGCACCACCTCTGGAGGGAGTGTATTCCAGGCCTTGGGGGCCCAGGCAGTAAAGAAGTTTTTCCTTATGTCCAGCCTAAAACGGTCTTGGAGGAGGCTGTGACCATTGGACCCTGTCATCCCTTGGGGCGCTCTGGTGAACAGACATTCCCCCAGATCCTGATGCACACCCCTGATATACTTATAGGCTGCCACCAGGTCACCTCTGAGCCTGTGCTTCTCCAGGCTGAATAGTCCCATGACTCTCAGCCTTTCTTCATAAGGCCTATTCTCTTGTCCTCTGATCATGCATGTGGCTCTCCTCTGGACTCTCTCAAGCTTCTCCACATCCTTCTTGAATTGTGGAGCCCAGAATTGTGGAGCCCAGAATTGGATGCAGTACTCCAGCTGCGGCCTCACCAAGGTCAAGTACAGTGGGAGGATGACATCCTGAGATTTACTTAAGACCCATCTATGGATGCAAGCCAGAGTTTGGTTTGCTTTACCAGTTGTGACATCACATTGGTGGCTCATGTTCAGCTTGTGGTCAATCATGACCCCCAAGTCTCTTTTGGCCATGGTGGTAGCGAGCATAGCACTGCTGAGCCTATAAGCATGTTGTGGGGTGTTTTTTCCCCCAGGGTGGAGTACCTTACATTTGCTGGTATAGAATGTCATCAGGTTTGTATCTGCCCACTGCCTGGATCACCACCTTATCCTCAGGTGTGGACGCTCTACCCCAAAGTTTGGTGTCATCAGCAAACTTGGCCAATCCACTTCTGACACCAGTATCCACATAGTTGTTAAGGACATTAAAGAGAACAGATCCAAGGACGGAGCCCTGGGGGACACCACTAGCCATGGAGCACCATGATGATTCACTTCTGTCAACCACCACTCCCTGAGTCCGGCCTCAGAGCCAATTCCCTAGCCATTGGACTGTGATGGAGCTGAGGCCACAGTTGGCCAATTTTTTCCAAGAGGAGATTGTGGGACACCAGATCAAAGGCTTTTTTAAAGTCCAGATA
The DNA here is from genome assembly GCF_001723915.1 of Gavialis gangeticus. Classification (NCBI taxonomy): domain Eukaryota; kingdom Metazoa; phylum Chordata; order Crocodylia; family Gavialidae; genus Gavialis; species Gavialis gangeticus. The sequence continues at coordinate 27,356,130 of NW_017728997.1, read as the reverse complement.
TATGAGGTCAATCTCTTCTCCTTTGTCCAAGTGATATGTCACCTTGTCATAGAAGGAGATGAGATTGGTCAGGCAAGACCTACCTGCAACAAACCTGTGCTGGCTGTCCCTCAGGATGTTGCCATCAGACAGCTTGCCAAGAATGGTCTCTTTGATAATTTTTTCCAGAATCTTGCCAGGGATTGAGGTCAAGCTGATTGGTCTGTTGTTCCCTGGATCTACTTTCCTCCCTTTCTCAAAGATGGCCTTCTTCCAGTCTTCAGGTACTTCACTATTTCACCTGAGCGCCAGGAGTTTTTCAATAACTTTGCCAGTGGCTGGGCTGTGGCTCCTGCTACCTCCTTAAGTGCTCTGGGGTGCAATCTGTCAGGACCCACTGACTTGATGGTGTCCAGCCTCTCAAGGTGTTCCTTTACAAGGTCTATATTGATGCTGGGTATAAATTCACCCTCACCCAGACTGTCCCATATCATGGTCGGCAGGGCGGCCCCTTTGGGTTGATTGAAAAACTGACGTGAAGTACCCATTAAGCAGGTTGGCTTTTTCCTGGGTGTTGGTAGTCAGTTGTCCCATTTGGTTTAGCAGGGGTCTTATGTTGCCCTTGCTTCCAACTCCCCACATATCTGAAAAGGACTTTTTATTGTCCTCGATGCATGTTGCCAGGTGGAGTTCGGTTGCAGCCTTGGCTTTTCTGGTTCGCTCCCTACAGGTACGGACCAGTGCAGAATACTCCTTCTTTGTGGTGATTCCTATCTTCCATTCTTTATAAGCCTCTCTTATGATGATCGGTCCAGAAGTCATCAGCTCCTTTCATGACGTGTGTGATATGAACACCTTTTAGATCACGTGCTCTTATGATGCCATAATCAAGGAGGCGCTATTGTTTTGAGTGGGTGTGTGCCATGTTGTTTTGTACCTGTCATGTTCTCTGAAGATAATGTTAGTGATAACAAGGTCATGCTCTGCAGATTTACTGAGTAAAAGGGTATCACTGGAATTGGCCTTGCCCACTTTTTCCTTCTCAGTGGTGCTCCTCCACATATTAAAATCCCATGCAACTCTCACACTGAAGTTGCCAAGAAGGAGGGTTCTCGGGCTACAATAGCTGTTCTGCATTCAGGTCTGTCACTTTTCAGATAATCTAGTAGGCAGGATGCTAAAGACATTTTTGTGTTTTGACCACAGTTAGGGTCATCCCCCTGGAAGTGTCTATCCAGTCAGGTAAAGTAAAGTGGGACAGTCTGGGGCACCTTTTCTAGCCCCCTTCCCATGCTGAGTAAGCAAAGGGGATCCTTAAAAGGACTTCTCAGTTGCGATCATAGCTAATGACTCATGCTCCTGTCTGATATCAAGGGTAAAATGACCATCATGTGATCCCCACCTGTGCGTAGATCCATCACAAGGGATGCCCAGGGATCACTTCATCTGTCCCCATCATCACTCATCCATTGCCGCAAGACTTTGTAGAAGTTATAGGTATTGGTTATTGTAGTAGATATTAGAAAGTAGAAGCCTAAATGTGACTTGTTTTATGTAAGGAGGCCACTGTGCATCAACAACTACACAGATCTTGGTGGAGGAGAAACTTGTGTCCAATGGCAAGGACATCCAAGACAATTGAGGTTACTCTTCCACTGCAGCCTTCATCTGCCTTCACAGCCATTGAGAAGTATGCCTTCAGCATCTATATGCTCCACCACCATGGTCTTTGTGCTGTGTTGGACTGCTCTTTGTCTGATGCCACACCTTTAACCTTACTGCCATGGGTGAACTTACTAGGAGCACAAGACTCCTGATGGTGTTGCTTTTACCTTGACTTCAGTAAAGCTTTTGATATGGTTTCCCTCAACATTCTTCCAAGCAAGCTAGGAAGTATGGGTTGGATGAATGGACTAAAAGGTAGACAAAAAACTGGCTGGATCATTGGGCTCAGAGGGTAGTAATCAATGGCTCAGTGTCTAGTTAGCAGCCAGTATCAAGTGGAGTGGCCCAAGGGTTGGTCCTGGGGCCAGTTTTCTTCAATATATTGGACCTGAAAGATGGAAATAGATTGCACCTTCAGCAAGTTTGGAGATGACACCAAGCTGGAGGGAGCAGTAGATACACTGGAGAATAGGTTTAGGATTCATAGAGACCAAGACAAATTGGATGACTGGACCAAAAGAAATCTTATGAGATTTAAAAGGACAAGTGCAGAGTCCTGCATTTAGTATGAAAAAATCCCATGTACTGCTACAGTCTGAGGACTGACTGGCTAAGCAGCAGCTCTGCAGAAACGGACCTGGGGGTTACAGTGGACAATAAATTGAATATGAGTTAACAGAGCCGCATCAGTAGAAGCATTGCCAGCAGATCAAGGAAAGTGATTATTCCCCTCTATACAGCCCTGGTGAGGCAATGTCTGGAGTACTATGTCCAGTTTTGGGCCCCTGCTACAGAAAAGACATAGAAAAATGGGGGGTCGTCTAGCAGAGGAAATGAAAATGGTTATGGGGTTGGGGATATCACTTATGAGGAGAGGCTGAGGGAACTGGGCTCATTTAGTCTGGAGCAGTGAAGACTGAGAGGAATTTAAAAGCAGCCTTTAACTACCTGAAGGGTGGTTCCAAAAAGGATGGAGCCAGACTGTGCCCAGTGGTGGCAGATGAGAGAAAAAGAAGTAATGGTCTTAGGTTGCAACAAGGGGAGTTTAGGTTAAATATTAGGAAAAACATTCCCACAAGGAGGGTAGTAAAGCACTGGAACAGGTTACCCAGAGAGGCTGTGGAATGTCTACCCTTGGAGGTTTTTAAGATATGGCTAGACAAAGCCTTGACAGGGATGATCTAGTGTGGGATAGTCCTGCTTTGAACAAAGGGTTGGACTATATGACCTCCTGAGGTCCCTTCCAATGCCATTAACAGAAACAGGAAAATGAAAAGGCATAATGAGATTACTTAGAGAGACAAAGGGTGAACAAAGAATAGACAACTAAAAAAATAGTACACCAGAGATTGAAACAAGAAAAGAAACAAAATGGAATATCAGTAGTGATCACAACACAAGAGCGATCTCTCATTTGTTATTGGTTAGCCTCATTAGCCTCATTAGATGTTTACATCCAACCTGCCATCTTGGGGTATTTGTACAAGACACAGGGGTTTAATTCTCCCTAAACTGAAGCAGTGGTATTTTAAAAACACCGCTTCAATTTAGGGTGAAGTAAACCCAATTTAGGGTGAAGTAAACTGGTGCTTCTCCTCTACAGCAGCAGTAGCAAACCACCAGGTGGCATCTGCCTGCAGGCATCTGGCTCAGGCAGTCCTGGGGGGCATTGCAGCTGCAGAAGCTCTCTCTTTTCCCCCACCCCTTCTGTGGAGTCTGCCGTCCCAGGCTGCTGCCAGGCTACCTGCACAGCCACAGAGCCCAGTGCTTCCTTCCACAGCTGTAGGGTAGGAAACTAAAACTCCTCTGAGGTGTTTTACTTTGCAGCATCCTGAAGTCATCTGCTGCGTCCCAAAGTCATTTAAGGCACATTATGCCACTGAATGTGCTACAGCGGCTGGAATTAACATACAATATGCTGCCAAATGTGCAAACTGCAATGGCATTAAAGCTGTGCAAAAGGCATTTAACCTGCTTTAAACCTGCTTTGAAGTGTCATCTACAAACGCCCTTGAGAAACGTACACAATATGTAGCCTTCCTGTGATACTGCTTCCTTACCTAGAGATGATATTACCATTTTACACCATTTCATGATAACTCCTGGATTACTTTCTGATGGATGCACTTTCCAGAAATGCTGGCAGGCCAGACATCTTTTCTGAACTGGTGCCATAATTCTCACTGAAGATGGTTTTGTTTTAAAAGAATCTGATCCTTAAGTGAACAAAACTGTAATTCTTTACATGAACTTGTAAAAAATTGTTGCAACTGAGCACCCTGGCAAGAATACCACAGGGACATAACAAAAATATGACTGAATTGGCTACATTCGAAGTAATTGCCATTTTCCAGGGCATAATCAGGTTCTGTCTACTTTTTCATATCTGGAGTGACTGCCAAAATTGCAAAGTCCTCCTCCACGCCTAGAGGTCACTTTTAAATGTATTACTACTAACATTTTGATAAAAAATAATTGCCTTAATGAAGATCTTTTGTATGAAGATTATTTATAGCCAAGATATTAAAAAACATATACAAAAAAAAAAGGATTTGGGAGGGTAATTTAAAATTCTTGGCTCAATGTTTTTAAATAGAAAGCACTCTTCTGGTAACTGATTAGATTAATATTTTGAGCCTGGCCAAGTGAAATAAAAAGGAAAGAGGCACTAATGAGCCTAATAAAGAGGTTCAGTCTAGAGTGGTTGTTAATCTATATAACTAACTTTGGCGGAAGAAACGTTTGGTGTCAATAAAGCATTTCCTTAGTAAATTACTACTGGCTCCAGTGCAAGGCATTTACAGTAAACACAGCAAGTCTGCAAGGCATCTGTTCTGTTTACAGTGGAATAAGGAACTTTGCTCCATTAATAACTTTAAAAACATTCAATAACTAATTCATGCTGGCAGCTGAAATTCTGTCAGCAACCTTCATTATTTGACCAAACCTAAAGATAGAAGCAGAGTTACTTTTAAAAAAGGTTTAAAGTGTACTTTAAATTATAAATCAAGAAGTTTCTTTTAACAAAGTACAGAAAAATGTAGCTATAAAATATACATAACATCATTTTAAGAGTACATAGAAGATATAGGTTAAAATGTGTGCGTGTGTGTATATATAAGTAAATATGATCTCAAATTCAGCTTTAGTGAAATTATATATTATATATAAGAAGGTGTGTATAATATATATGTGCGTATATATAAAAATACTTGCTGGGATTTTAACATTTGCCTTTACTAGAGATTTAGTGGGACTTTGCCTTAGGCAAGTTTTTAATAGCAATAATAAAAAAATACTTAATGGTACTTAGGGTAAATAATGTGTGGTCACCATGTTTTAAAAAAAGTAATACCAACCATCTGTGCTAGATTTCCACATGATAAAATCACCATATTACCTAAAGTTCTCTCAAAGTTATGGAGAAAAATGTTTATTTAAAAACTTTAAAAAAGATATGTGATAACTAGTTTAAGAAATATACAGCAAGCATCCTACATTTTATGATAGGAGTGTATGTTGGTAATCTTCATAATATTTAATTCTGAATGTGAAACAAATCATAATAAGAATTCATATGGCTTCAAACAGATTTTAAACTTTAAATATACTTAAATTAAAGGGACACTGCCAAGATAGATAGTGTCCTTTTCTGTAAGTAAATGTATTTGTAAAGATTGTATAGTTCTTCACACTACATGATATTTTCCTCTAAAAGTAAATGTTTCAATGTTTTCTTTCTCCTTATACATTTCAATAAAATCCACCAGGTACCAAAAAATCTTAACAAAATGAAAGTGTACAGAGAAGAAATTTTGTTACAGACACAAGGTTCAGTTTTATGCTTTTTAACCAGTCAAGGAATGAACAATGAGTGTAGTAAGTACATAGGTTTCTAAAAATCAAAGGAAATAGCTCAACAGTTTTCTTTCAAAAAACCTACTTGCAAATACTAAAGTAGAAATATATTACAATCCTTCTGGCTATTTACCGGAATCTATTTTATTTGTTCAAATCATGCCACTAGGCTTTGTGAAGCAGCAACTCAAATAGCTTCTATTACAGTTTACTACCACCATGGAAATCTCTCAAACCTTCTTCCCTTTTCCAGAAAAGCTTTGTTTATATTTCAGTTCCTTAAGGATGGAGTATGTTGAAATCACTCTTTAAAGACAAACATATGCTTAAAAATAATTTTGCATGGTTTATGCATTCTGTATCTTGATGAATCTTAACTACACTGCCATGCCTTTTTCCAGCCCTGTAACAAGATAGCCTAGTTGGGCTTAGTTCTTTCTACCTTCTGCAGTCTACTTCTCCTTGTCTCTCTCTAAATCCTCCACTCCTAAATATAAGTCTTGTTAAGGTGGCCAAACATGACTTTCTCACTTAGCTTTGGTTCTTGTTACTGTTGATCTAAAAGGTTGCAGTTTTCATATATTCCAACACTGTGGCTTTTTTCATCCCACTTAAGTGCATGAATCACTGAAGTAAACATTTATAAGACATCACTGCAAGGATGTGTCTATGATACAGTACTGGCTAGTGCTAAAATTGCAAGCACAATCAAGAGATGGCAATGAGTTGATTTTTATGAGGTACTAAATGTTCAGTCTCACACAAGATCATTCCCAAGTAGCTCAGAATAGGAAAATGAAGAAAGAATGTATTTGCAAATGTTATTCCTGCACCTGTACTATATTGTTTGCATATCTCTTGTACTCATCTCTGTGAGGCCAATAAAATGGAAGCACTAGTCCAAACTGTAAAAAAAAAAGTCTCCTTCCAGAGAAACGTCTTCTGCCTACTAGAGGAGCAGAAACATACTCTCTGTTTTGGTTGTTACTCTAGTCACTACTTCATCTCTGTGTCTTGGGTCTCTTTTAGCTGTACCAGGTTCAATGACCTATCACTGTTCCTCAGACTATGTCTTCTGATCTTTAGGTGATGGCAGCACAAGAATTCTACACCGACTAAAGTAACTTCCACCTTGGTGAACACTTCTTGCCAAATCTTTGCTATGCTTTGTTCATTGTTCTTTTCATGCTAACTTTGTCATTTTCCTTTTTTCAATTAAAAAGCCCTGCAAGCAGGAACTCGGAGAAGAAGCAAGAGTTTTAGGTTAAAATTTTAGTATCAAAGATTTGTTGAAATTTTAATACTTTGCATTCATTACAATCCTACTTTAAAACATTAATTATGTAAAATTCACAGCCTACCTGAGGACCTGTAGTAAAATATCCAGACTTCCAGATGGTTAAACTGAGATAAAGAATGTTAAATGGCAAATTATCACTCCAGAAACAAAATGCTTTCTGTGGTCCTTAGACATTCCAAAAATTATTTTGAACCAGAGACTTTTTTGCATTCACTTGTTTAGTAAACAGAAACTGATATTTTAAAAGAACTTGTGATAGTTTTCTGACTTAGAAATTCTTCTCAATAAAATACAAATATGCTGAAACAATACTGTTATGCTGCAGGTAGAATGAAATCATTGAAGCTGGCAGGCATAATATCAATTAGTTGCAAGGTCAGGTGAAGAGTTTCATCGGGGACTTAATTCAAAGCAGCAGGTGAGGCTAGTTCTTACAGAGGTAGGGAGAGGGGGTTTAAGAGAGAGAACAGGTAAAGGAAGGAAGTTCTCAGAATCAGATTACAGGTGTGGCTACATGACACTTCTATAGAGTAGTAAACTGACTTTAATTCATTAAATGAATGTGAAACTGGAGCAGATGCATGACTCACTGTTTTACAACAAGACTACTCCACTCTGGAGTGAATTTATTCCTTGGAAGGTGACAACTGTAATTGACACTGGTATACCACTCATCTACCCTCTCCCTTAGTTTCATCCCAGGGTAGCCTTTTGTTCAGTGCAAACCAGCCCTCCCACCACCACCTAAACACACATTGATATAGTGCCTCCTGTTGGAAGAACTGGACTAAAAGTTTTTGAGCAGGTGTCTACACATGCAGAGATTAGGGTGTAGATTTGTAAGGCTGTGCGAAGTTTCAGTAGCTGATTCGCTTTGGAGATCCAGCCCAATTCAAGGACTGAATCTCCAGATCAAATCAGGAGACCAATTAAAAGCTCCAAATCAATTCGAAGCATCCGGATCAATTTAGAAAAGCTTTGGAAAAGATATGGCCACTTCGGAGATTTGGCCATAGACTAAACAGGCATGTGACACAGCTGCCTCCAGCTGGTAAGTCTGTTGGGGTTGAGGGAGGGGAGAGAGAGGGATTGGGGCTGGGGCACATTATGTTATATGTCTACATCAAAAAAAGGCAACAGATACTCAAGAATAGCAAGGGAAATATATGAAGCATCAGTTTAAGAGAAAGGTAAGAAAACATTTTAAGCAAAGTCTTGGCTAGAGAAAGAGGGGTCGTGTAGACGAAACAAGAGGTGTGTGTGCATGACACTTTAAAGCAGGCTAAATTCTTTTGCACCACTTTAATGGTGTTGGTGTTTGCATGTCTCAGCAATGTATTGTGTATTAATTCCAGCCACTGTAGGAAATTCAGCAGTGTAATGCGCCTTAAATGACTTGGGGTGCAGCAAACTAAAACTCCTTTAAGTAGTTTTAGTTTGCTGCCCCTACAGCTGCAGAGTGAAGCACCGGGCTCCATGCAGCTCCATGGCTCTCCAGGAAGCCCTGCAGGCAACCTGGCAGCAGCCCAGGAAAGCAGGCTCCACCGAAGAAAAGTGGCGAGCCTGATCCCACACTCCCCGCCCCCAGAGACTGCCTGTCTGAGCTGCGCAGGGGCCTGGTGCTTCCCTCTGTGGCTGTGGTGCCCCCCAGGACCACCCAAGCTGGGTGCCTGTGGGCAGGTGCTGCCTGGGGTGGGGGGGGGGCACTGCTGCTACAGAGGAAAGCACCAGCCCCCCTCCCCCGTCCCCTCTCCCAGCCCAGGGACCACTCTGCCAGCCAGCAGCTCACCCGTTTCCCCGCTGGAGAGGCAAGTAAGTCAGCAGGGTGTGTGCACGACATGGGGGTTTAAATCAGCCCTAAATTGAAGCAGTGTTTTTTAAAACCCACCACTTCAATTTAGAGCCCCTGTTTTGTCTACACACACCTAGAGACTTTAAATATTGAGCAATGTTTATTTCTGTTTCATCCCTACTTTATTCAAGGGAACAGGATTGTGCGTATTTTTTTTTTAAATAAACATGACTGCAATAAAGTACCTTCCTCCACCATCAGATTTTTCACACATCTAAGAACTCATAACACCCAGAATATTGACTAACCACCCAGGGAAAATAAACTCTCCAGATGTAATAAAACAATACTAAAAAGTTCCTTTTATTCTCTCTCAAGCTATGAAACTTCCTTATTATTGAAGATTTAATAGTCCATCTACAAAAAAGCCGTGTACAGTCTTCTAAATCAGAAGATACAATGAAAATAACTACATGTGAAACAATGAATTCTGCAACATTATAAATCAACCACTAAAAATATATATACAATTTTACTAAATTTATTTAAAAATTAGCTACATTTTCTGCTGTAAGAAGAATGTGAAGAAAGTACTTCAAGACATCTTCTAGAGGCCATCAAGGAGAAGAGTCAGACAATCAATCTGTTACTGTAACGGAGCTAGAACACAAGACAAAAAGGTTTACAGAGACTCTGTATTGAGATTAACATCACAGCTTGCATCTGAGATATAATTGCAAAGCTTTTGGCTTAGTCAAAATACACTGGATTTTCTCATGTCACATGCCCTCGAATCAAATGATGCACCTTGTCTTTGGAAGGCAGAATGTAGGGAAAAAAGTGCGTGTGACTGAGTAAGACCTCCAGGAAACAGGGAGTAACCAAGAAATATGGCATCCCAGAGGCAATCTGGGTAAGTCAGCAAAAACTTCCTGGTGTGGCAAGACAACAACAGAGTTAGGCCCCAGACCCTTGCAAGGGCAGTAGCAAAACTGTTACTTGTCTACTGTAAATAGTTCTTTCTATAAATTCCTGAAAATCATAAAGTTTTGTTTGCACACTACAAACTTGGCAAGTGTCTCTGTACATGGTTTTCCATAACAAATTCTCACACAATAAATAAAAAACAAAAACACAGTAGTATAGCTCAGGGGTGGCAAACTTATAGCACATATGTTATATGTGGCAAATGCAGCTTCTGTGTATGACATGCAGCAGATTGGGGTGGGAGTGGGCAGCGCAGCAGGAAGCAGAAAACAGAGCAACAGATCAGGCAGAGAACAAGAAAGCAGGGCAGGGCAGAAAGCAGAGAGCCGAGTGGTAGACCTGGCAGGGGAGAGGTATCAGAGTGGCACTCCAGGAGGGCACAAGATTTTATTTCTGGCATGCCTGCCAAAAAGGTGGGCCCCACAGGTTTGCAGAATTGCTCCTACATGCCTCAATACCTCTCTCATTTAGCTTCTGGTCAGTACAATCCCTTCTTTATTGACTTCAACCCTTCTGTCTGCAATCCCTTCTTTTAAAGTATTCTTACCGGGATTGGCAGGCTGCCTAGTCCCCTCTTCCTATAGATTCCTATAGATTCTCCTGGGTTGAGATGGCCTAAACTCTTAGCGTTCTCTCCATGGGATACCCTCTATCATGTACCACACCAATGAAGTAAAACCATGAGTCCAGTCCATTTAGGCAGCAACATTCCTAACCTCTCAAGGGAAGAAATCGGAATTCGGATGTTGCTTTCTCATATAATTTTGCATTCCAAACATCTAATGACACTGAAAAAAAATAATGTCAACTGTTGATTGGAAATTCATACTATATCACTATCATAGTAAGTTACCAAGATGAAATGGGTTCGCAAAAGAGAATAAAAGAAAAAACTAATGCACAGCCACATTCTAATGCTCATCTTCTATAATCAAATATCTATCTTATGGAGTTGGATTTTCTTGATGAATGTTACACAACTGAATTTGATAGGCCCCTTCTGGGATCATTACTTTAAGAAGACTTGTTAAAGGAAAAGCCAACATGGGGTATGAATCACTAATAGTATGCAGTCAGTTTCAGTGAGGACTAAGGCCATTTCCAGCTTATGGAAAGGACTCTTTTCAAGAGCCTCCATTTTGCCTAGGAGGATAAAATATTCCTATTCCCTTTTTGATGACATATTACATGTACCCTTCCTCTTAAAATATATATATATTAAAATATATAAATTTAAGTACTGACTGCAAGCCCAACTTCCTTCATCAGTTGCAGAATCAAGCAACATTTAGCTAATGTGACCTAATTTGGACTGAAAAAAATCACAATTGCAATGTGTCCCAGGGTGCAGGACCAGGAAGGGGGGAAGCCTTGTTCAGAGGCAAAACCCAGATCAAAGTAAAAAGAAAAGAAAACAACACACCTGTTGCAGGAACTGGGAAGAGCGAGGAAACATGCGGCAGAAAACCACCCGCGTGGTTTGTAAGCCACACCCATATCCAGCTGGGGCCGGGTGACATCATGACAAGATGCCACCTGCTGGAGATGAAAAGCAGCTGTGAAAGTGCGGGAAGAAGGATGCTGAAGCTGGGAGGAGCGGTGGGAGACTGCGAGGTGGAAGGCGTCCGGCCGCTGCTGTCTGCAGCAGCGGCTGCAGCAGCAGCTGGACCAGTGAAGGATCCCCAAGCTGGGGAAGACCAGCAGGGATCAGAAGAGCCAGCAGGGAGACCGGCAGCGTTAACAGCAGCCAGAGCAGCGAAGGATCCCTGAGCCAGGGAAAACCAGCAGGGATCGGAACTGTCAGCAGGGAGACTGGCAGGGGCAGCAGGAGCTGCGAGAGATCCACATGCTGGAAGAGACCAATGGAGGATCAGCAAAACCACAGGAGGAGCCAGCAGCGGCTGCAGCGAAAGCCAGTGTGGGAGCTCCCTTCAAAGGCAACAGGTGCTGCGGCTCCAGAGTGGAGGCGGGTCCTGGAGGAAGGGAGAGAGAGACCCTGGCTGGGGTGAAAGCATAGACCCCAACCCAGACAGCACGCTAGCCTAGGGGCGTTAAGGGCTAGGAGAGCACAGGATTCCCCCTTCATGGGCATTCCTCTTTCTTTTGCTCTCCCTGTTGGCTCGTCCCGTAGTAGTTGCATGGTTGGTTCATTAATTTGTTTCACATTGGGTCACTACTGGGAAAGGGGCTATGGTGAAGGTATTGTTTATGTTCCCCTTTTAGGGTTTATCTATTTTAGTTCCCTGACAAGAGTAGCGTGGGGGTGCTCTCAGCGTCAAGCTAGGGTAGCCGGGACATCGCAAAGGGGGAGAAGGAACCATGGGAGAATGCAGCGAGAGCCAACGGCATCTGACGTAGAAGGCCCAGAGCGTTTGTCTACAGGAGAAGACGTGGGGATCGGGGAGGATATCAGCAGGGGATTGCCGCGAAAGATCTGGAGGCCCGTCTCAAAGGTTGGTGCATGGCCGGGGTGTAGGGGAGTTTGGAGCCCTGTGAACGTCTGCCATGACACATGACAGCTCTGGAGGCATCCTCACAGGGGACTCCCTCCACTGAAGGACCATTCAAAGTCGTGGCAGGAGAGTTTGCAGGTCACCCTGAGGGTAGCCGAGGAACCCTCTGGGGTCTGCATGAAGGTCCCTGGCAAGCAAGGTCAGCAGCTCAGGCAAAGGCGGCATGAGCGTGAACCATCGCAAGGAGGCGGGCACACAATGCATAGATGTAACTTGTAGATTATGGCAAAGAATGCATGAAATTAATTCCCAAAGAGGACTTCAGAAGGCATGGTGGTAAATGAAATATCCTGGAGGCACTTCTGACTCTGGGAAATATATAGAGCACTTGGAAATTTGGCAGTAATACAGAACTTGGAAGAACAAAAATGAAATGTGACTTTCCAACAGGAAGAGGAAGGAATGGGAAGGGTTTATTGAAGAGACAGCCCCACAGACCTGTTTGATGTCAAGAAGAGAGAACTGGTAGCCTGCAAAGGTTTGAGAGAGGCTTACCTTGATGCTGAGGTTATATAGCCAGTGCCTCAATTTCTCTTTCCAGTAAGTTAATTCTCTTCAGTTTACAGTGTCTGAAGTCAATATGGGATTTTCACTCATTCTTCTTAAGTTCCACACCTTTTCCCACAAATAGCATTTGTTGTTTGCACAAGATTTTTAATTTTTTCTTCATATACCATTCTCCTCTGACATGGAGACTGCTGTAGAAACTGGCAGTTGAAAATGTTAATTGTATTGTTTTCTGATACTGTTAGAAAGATCACCTGGACCTTAACCTGTTGCTGTTAGGCAGTCTGCTCTTCTAATTGCAGTGACAAATTGTCAAACAAGAGAGAGAAATAAATGCAAATAGACATCAAATGTTTGATCAATATTGGGTGCGTCTAATGCTACACAGTAGCATGCCAAGCAAAACCCGTGCTAATATGTTATTACGCAGAAGTATCAGGCTACTGTGCAGTTAGCATCACTAAAAAGCTGTGTGTTAGCACTACTGCTCAGAAGCACCAGTTGCTGTGCATTTATTTAGTATTTGGTTATGCAAACACTAATCTTAATGTACAGTAACTATGGCACATAAATGAACATGTAGACATACCCACTGTGTACAAGATGCCTCTAAAAAACAATAAGCTTCCTAGGCATATACTTTACAAACATGCCCTTTCAGATCAACTTGTAGAAGACAGACATCATTATATTTTAAACATCAAATACTTTGTATACAAAATGTTAGAAATAAAAATGTAACACGTCCTAAATTATTCATGCACTGGATTCAAATAAATATATTGGAGTTTCAGACTGGCTCCAAAAGTCTTAGAAAAAATCTGAAGGTCATCTACACAGGGAGAAAAAAACAGAACACTAGATAAAACATACGTCACTGGGGGCACGCCTACACAAGCATTTGATCTAGGATCAGTTTACTCGCAAATAAACTACTTGCAAGTAAACACTCCCAAACAGGCATATGCAGAGAAGCTAGAGCAGATTTGCTGCTAATGGCAGCAAACTGCTCCCACTTCCTAGCACACTGCAATGGGCCCCTGCCACCACCAGGGGGATCTCTAGGTTCCCCTTGGTGCTAGCCCAGGGGCTGGCTAGGACATTACACCCTGCCCCTGAGGACTGCCTGCTGCCCAGGAGTGGTCAATGTCCCCCTGCCCCAGCAGCAAGGAGCTCCTGGCCCCGGTTCTGCAATCAGGGGCAGGGGACTTGGAAAGAGCTGCAAAGGAGGGGCAGATCTCAGCCCCCTGCTCCAGTGTGCCAGTGGGGCAGCTAGCAACTAGCTCACTGCTAGCTGCTCCATCAGCAGATCAGGGTAGTGGGCTACCTCACTCCTGCAGCTCTTTCCAAGCCCCATGTCTCACTTACCAGATCAGGACATGGGGCTGGGACCTGCCCCTGATGAGCGTGGAGCTGAGCGGGGAATAAGCTCCCCAGCCCTGGCCAGCTGGGAGCTCCCAGAGCCAGATCCGTACCATGGGACTGGCACTGGGAGACCCTTATCTCCCAGTGCCAGCTCCATGGTCGCAGGGCCAGTATTTTGAGATAAGGGTCTCCCAGTCCTGACCCCGCAGTTGCAGAGTGGCTTCTTGGAGAGAAGGATCTCCCAGCCTCACACCCAAATCTCCATGTTAAAGCAGGGTGGGGGGAGGAAGGGCTTGGAGCTCCCTGCTGCCAGGGCAGGGGAACATAGTCCCTGCCTGGGCTCCAGTGGCAGAGCCTACCCTGGCAGCCCGCAGCTCCTTGGGGCAGGGAGCAAACTCCTGCCCAAGTGGACAGCTAACCAAGAGCAGATTTGCTCCCAGCCAGGCATCTACATGAGTGCTACTGCATCATTACTAATCAAAACTAAATTTTCTACTTGCATTTGCAGGTAGCAAATTTACTCGCAATTAGTGGGGTTAACTGTGTAGTAAGCATGTGCACATGTAGACACATACACTCACTGTGCAGTAAACTATGTTACTACACAGTTAAGCATCTCATGTAGACATGCCCTGGGTAAACTTGCTATAACTATTCAAACATAACAATTCCTTTTTATAACACTGGAGACTGCACCAAATGGCAAAAACCTCACCTACACTAGCATTTATTTAAATAAGTTCTATAGGTTAACAGGAACTCCCCCAGTTTTGCCTGCAGATCAGAGCTAAGTCAACTCTCTCTTCTAATAAATATACAAGAATGTATTGCATATCAAGTGTCATCTCAATTAAACTAATGCACACAGCTTTCTATCCAAAACCAGTATGAGACCAAAACTGAAATCAGGATGCAGATACCTACATGACACTGATTTCTAAGTTCCAGAACATAAAATAGAGGACCAACATTAATAATAAATCATGTAACCTTATAATAATCAGAATAACCTCTTCAGAGAAAAGCAGATCAAAACCAAGAAGGTTCTGTATGACAAATGGAGTCAAATTTTCTCCTAGAAATCCTTTCAACTTTCCATTAACTTTCAGACTTTACTAACAGATAACATTGATTTAAATGAGAATTTTGCCTCAGAAAAAGACTATGGGCTTTTTGTGTGAAACAATAGACTAGAGGGCAAAACTTTACTCCCCCCCCTCCCTAAAGAGGTACCACATTGCAAAAAGAGAAATAAAAAGGGCTTGAACTATAAATATGTAAGAACGTGCCCTGTGAGATTTCTAGTGGTAAATACCACTAGAATAGAGAATATATAGAGATCATATGACCAAGAAACTCAGTATCATGTAAAAATCTATGTTGTGTTAAAAATCACTAAACATATTTTTGATGTCAGAATTGTCTGAGTTCCACTTGGTTTGGGGAACTGTTGAAGACCAGGTCACTTCTTCTCATGGACAAATTGCCTATTTGTGGTCTTTGGAAGGAAAGTGGCTACATGGTAAAAGAAAAATGGAAAAAAGGAAAACATAAAAGAGAGTTTTAAAAATGCCCTTCTCCTTGTTCCTTCCAATTATTGCAAAAGTTGCAAACTAAATATAAAGCAATTATTCTGTGACAAAGGCAATAAGAACTTCTGACCTATGTTCTGTAGAGACCACGTAACATTCTCTTTCAGTTTCAAAGCAGCAAGGTTGATATTTAGCCAAGTATTCTTAACCATGCATAACAGTCATTCCTGACATCTGATAATGGTCTCAATACTGGTACATCATATTTTGCAATTAATTTTGCATGCTCTAGTCCAGGTCTGTCCAACTGATGGCCCACAAGCTGCATGTGACCCCTGAAGGGTTAAACTGCAGACCCTGGGCTCCTGGTCTGAATGCCACTCCCCTCTGCTTTTTGCTGCTGTTGCGTGAGTCCTTGGGATCTGGGGACCCTGTGTGGCACCTGGGCGATGCAGTGAGAGTTACCAGCTACTAGGTGGGAGGAGTGGGAGTGGTGTGTGGGGGGATCCATGCAGTGTAGTGCCACTGGGGACCCATGAGATGCAGAAGCAGAGATCGTGCAGCACTTTGGAGGCCCATGTGCTGCAGGGGGTGGGACAGATGTTGCAGATGCATCAGGGCCCCAGTGGGGCAAAGGGTACTTGCATGGTGCGGCAAGAAGCCAAAGCAGTATGTGGCTGGGAGTCCTGTGGCTTCCAGTCACACAGAACTTGGACAGCCTGGCTACTGTCCTTACTTCAGTCATTAACCTCTATGCTGCTTCTCATCTCCTGCCCAATTATCTATGATCCAAACTAAAGTACAAACCAGTGCTGTTGTGAGAGTAGGCACTTAATAAGCCCAACATCTGCTTCAGGGTAAAACACTAACATTTGAACACAAATAGATATAAACTGGCTGGTACAGCCAATGTTCTACTGTAGCAAAGAGGCTGATTTATGCAAAAAGTTAGAGACCACCATTGTAAATGCATTAAGGAACACACATGCATAGGTGTCTAAGCATGTTCCCATGAACAATGAAACATTCCAAATGGAACATCTTAAATACAAAGATATAAGTAAGCCCAAATCATTTTACTCTAATTTCTAGCTTCTTATGTGTAAGAAAGTTTATATTTCTTCCTCATACTTTGATTGCAATATTAGCAGTTGTCATAAGCTTCATTTTTCATAGGAAATGTGGCTTTGTGATTAAAAAGACACTGTCAAAAGGAATAAACATAAAAGTGACCTCATTTTTCTGATACCTGTTTTCAAGATATATATAACTCTTGATGCATCCATTTTTATGAGTTGGAATAATCTGAAAATAGAGGTTTCCTAGGAGCGGGGTGGGGATAATGCAAGAAAAATCAGACTGGAATCGATATCAGTTTCAAGTTTCCAAAGCTGAAAATAGATTTGCAACTTACTACAGTATCTTGACAGTAGCTTTTTATCAGAAAAAAATTAGATGGTGATTTTCTTACCTCTCGAAGATGTATGTTTTCCTTCTCTTTCTGGTCTAAAATCACTTCTAAATGATTAACCTGAGATTCAGCCTCTGCCATCCTTCGAGTTCTTTCATTGTCGTCTTCCATCCCCTTGGATGGCAAACCTTTGCTTTGCAACATTTCTAGGAGCTTTTTTATTGACTCATCTCTGGCATTAAGCGTCTGTTTTTGTGTTTCAATTCTCAATTCCATTTCTTCTAGAGT
>NW_017728997.1:27325463-27333933 GCF_001723915.1 Gavialis gangeticus | reverse complement strand
CGAGTTCTTTCATTGTCGTCTTCCATCCCCTTGGATGGCAAACCTTTGCTTTGCAACATTTCTAGGAGCTTTTTTATTGACTCATCTCTGGCATTTAGCGTCTGTTTTTGTGTTTCAATTCTCAATTCCATTTCTTCTAGAGTTTTTCTCAAAAGAAAGAGCTCTTTAGCCTGTCTGTCATGTTCTGCTTGAAGTCTTCGGAAATTTTCCTCTGTAAGCTCAATAGTAAAATGCTCAGCACCACGGTTTCCACTTTCTTGTTGAAGAAGATGATTAAGGTCTCTCTGAGTTCGAAGCTCATCTTGAAGTGCCTGGATTGTCATTTGCAGGTGCTGAAATACAAGAGATCAATAAAAGATATGAATGTAACTTGGCTTTGGTTACATTACTGTTATTTAACATCACAAAATTTAGAAGAATCAGTAATGACAGTGCACTGCATGACTGTATAAAATATCTAATGCACAAGCGATAAAATATTTGTAGTGAAGTTTTTCAAGTGCTTCTGGAAAATATAAAACATTTATGCAAGCACATGTGTGCATACATGTGCATGCGCACACGCGCGCGCGCACACACACACATCAGTTACAGGTAAAATTAATAGTAAACAAAACAAACCATCCTAAAACTAGGCAGTGAACTACTTCAAAAGTTTCAAAGGCATACATCTAATATTGAATTTTTTATGCATCTATAAAACTTGAAGACTCAGTATTCCATGTTTTCTAAATTCTACCTTCTATTTTGTCCAATGTTCATTGAAAAATGCAAATCAAAGTTCACTATAAAATAGGGTAAATTATTTTTATTATTTATTGCAAGTGAAGGTATGAATGAGTTTAGTAAACAGGATTACTGTGCGTCTACTAAGCAAATAAAAAATACGCAATAAGCAATACTGTGTTTGGAAAAACAAATTGACTGCAAATAGTGAACAAACCTTTGTTCTCCTGGCATCCAAAAACTGAACAGCATGGTAAATGAAAAAATGAAGCAAAATCAACAGAAAGAAAGATCAGATGCAAGCAAAGGAGATTCAACAGAAAAAACTGAATTCAACATAATGTACCTTCAACAGAAAATGTAATTTTATTGTATTACATAACAACCTAGGAGCATTTAAATATATACATCTAAACTTATGGTTACTGTACTCAAAGTAAAGAAAATCAGAAAACTGTAAATCCAGCACTCAATAAAAAGTATCCCAACTGATTTGACTATGGCTCTTCCATATTATTAGGTATTTCTACACATATTATAAAATATTTTGTATTCACTATACTTCAGCTATATAAAATGGTTTTGTACTTTGTTATGACTAAATCTTAATTTTTTAATCAAATTATAGTCAGAATCAGTAGGAATTCTGCCTAATTAAGGCTGGATTTACACCCCAAAAACTGTCTAAAATTATTATAGTCTATAGTACTAATTTCAGATTATATCAAAGGCAAAATATAAATTATATTGATAGCTGCATATTTCACAGATTTTCCCCATATTCATTAAAAAAAAACATTTAAAATAATGTACATTAAAAAATATACATTCCTAATAGTTGTATGGTTAATAATCAAAGCTCATCAGTTACTTAGAAACATGGCATTATGCATTTTTATTCATTCCTGAAGCTCTACATATTTTCTTACAAAATCACCGGTATAATGTAATTAAGTTAAATTAAGTTAAAGACAGAAAAGGTCTACTAGTTCTGCAAAGTTTGTTGTACAGCACAGCAAGGATATAATCTTATAACAATAAAATTAACTTAAACTGAATGTAAAAAATCATTCAATCTATATATTAAAAATTCCTTGAAATCAAAACTAGATGCAGTTCTTGCAACTGGGGCAAAGCACTAACAGTTACATAGGGTTATCAAGTTTACTAGAGTCTTTTCTGTCATCCTTTTCTTCATATGACCAGAAATTATTTCCATTTATATTACTGGTTAATAAAAACACACTCTATAAAGAAAGAACAGATTGCATGTTTATAAATTAAACAGTGTTAATGCTTGTGCATATACAGAGCTGATTTTTCAGATGACATAAATTATATACATCACTAGCAAAGAAATGTTGATTATAAAGTACACCATTTTGAGTAAAACTTATGAGAGGTTAACTGTTAAAATTTTCCATTTAAAATAGATTATCAATCTTCCCAGAATCTTATTTTAAAATACCCTGACATTCTTACTTCAATAGCTTTATTTTACATTTTTAATCTCTCTCTGCTTTTACTATTTAAGTTACAAAAATCAAAATATTCTCTAGGAATTTAAATTAAATTCAGTTATATAGCGCAAAATTCAAAGCGTTATATAAGCGCAAAAATTCAACAGTGGATGGAGTCTTGCTGAGCTCAGATTTAATGATGAATGGTTATAATAAATCAATGAATAAATTCAGATATGAAGGAAAAATGAAATGGAGGAAGAAAGAGAATCTTCAAAATAAGCAAGCTCTAAACCTTACATTGTAAATTTTAGTTAACATAACTTCTTTTTAAAATTCTTCTCTGTGTTCCACCTGGTCTCAGAGTTTTTCTGCATGAAATTAGTCAGTCACGGCAATGGATATTTAATAATAGTAAAGAAAAAGATATCCTGCTTGCAGAGTATGACTTTCAGGTGCAACTCTGGAAGGGAGCTCATAAACTTGAAAGCATGGGTGGCCTTTGATATCTGAAATTTCCATATTAAAAGTAAGTTGTCCAAAAATCTTCCTGGTCGATGCCAAAGAGAAGCAAGATTCTTTTTCACAGTGTGGAATTACTATTTCCCTTCCTTATCTGATTAAAGATTAGAACAGAAATAGGGGCTCATTACTAATTCAAATAAGAGGATGAAACTAGAAACGACCTTCATATAGCAACTTCAGCATATCACTTTATTCTCATGAAAAAGAGAGGAAGGGAGGTAAAAGAAGCAAATCAGCATAGGAATCAAATTTAACATGTCAAGAAAAATTAATATATAATGTGTAATTGTATGTTTAAGAATTTCTTATATACAAGTATGAACAAACCTCCAGAAATCCATGATATAAGCAATGAAAAAGACCAAAAAAGAGAGAGTAAGGGTGTGTCTCCATGTCACTGTATGACGACGTTGCTATGGCACGCGTTAGTACTTCCTTTTGAAAGTACTAAAGCATGGCGCACTACAGATAGTTACTGCACTATGTGCACACCACATGGTTAGATTTTGCTGCTACATCACTATAGCAGCACGCTATACCAGGGGAGTGTGCTGCTACAGCAACATAGCTGCCAGTCACGTGTAGACACATGTGATCGCTACACTGCTATAGCACACCATATGGTGATGTAGCATGTTGCACCTTAAAAGTGCTAATGTTGGGGTAAAAGGCTCAGACAAAGGAAGGGCTCTACTATATAGATACATAAAAAGGCAGTAGATGATAGCAAAAAGACTGCCATGCTACCATTTGACTTGAGTGCATCTAGAAAAGCCCACCAATAACAAAGTACAGGTAAACAAAAACAAGTTTTTTGAAAAAAAAATAGGTATGTATGAAAGCTTTTGCAGCGAGATCAGATCAATTCTAAAAATCAAACACTTCAGAAGAACATGATATAATTAAAACCCTAAACACATAAAACAAAGCAAGAGAGTCCTGTTCTTCACTAGCATGAGCTGAACCTGCTGATATTAACAAGAATGGGACAGCTAAAACAATCCCTGCCCCCAGGTGTGGCAATGAGAAGTTGGCAGGGGCTGGAAACTGGGTTTGGGGACAGCCTCCCCAAGCCTGATTCCCAGCAATTAGGGCTTTGCAGTCCTCACCCACACTACCCAGCTGGGCATTAGGAGAAACAATGAGAAACTGGTGGGAGTTTGCAAAGCCTTCTGCTCCCCTCCCCTCCAAGACTGGTCTGGGAGGGGAAGGGAAGGCACCAGTAGGACAAAGCCCCCAGCTCCTTCTCCAAACCAGACAGTCCCCAATTTGGAAAAAAGTCAAGGAGTAGCCATTGTTGCTCCCTTCCTCTCCTGGACCAGACCAGGAGGGAAATTTACAAGCATATGAAGATCTTCCAGGTTGAGACCCTCTTATTACTACCAATGATTCTTCCAATAGAAATGTAATGCCTATATGAAGCCAGAGAACAAATAGCATTCAGAGAGTGAAGACCTGTGACTACACCTACTACAAAACATATTCAGACATTTTACAAATTAATTTCTACCTTTTCAGAAAAGAAAGTTTCTTGCAGTGCATTTCAGTATAGGTATCCAGGCATATATTTAAAGACTCAGCACTGCATTTTTCTTTATGCTGTAATCTGTTGGTAGTTGTAGTCATTCTTAGGAGTGGTAAGAATTTCTTGAAGCATGTGATGACTGCCCAGCCAGTCCATCTTTTGAAACCTTTAGGTAACAAAAGCTTATAGAGGTATGGTTCATCCTAAAGCCTCAAGATTCAGGTGAGAAGGAGGATCTGATCCAAAAGGAGGTCTCAAGTGCCTATCATCTAGGTAAACTAATATTAAATAAATATTGACAAACCTCTGAATGCAAGGGTTTTATAGGGGTCATTTCTTCCTCTGTGGACACATCTACATGTGCAAATGCTACGGGGTTGGTTTACTCCAGAGTAATTTACTCTAGAATAAATTCACTCCAGGCAGGCATCTACATGTGCAGGGAAGCAGGAGCAGACTTGCTGCAGCAGCCAGGGGGAACTCTAGGCTCCCCCTCGGTGCTAGTCCAGAGGCCAGCAGGGAGCACAGGGCCAGGACAGTTGTCTCCTGGTGGGGGCTAGGACATTGCTCCCTGCCCCTGGGACCTTCCTTCTGCAGGGGCGGGGACCACCACCAAAACCCAGGTGGGGATAATATTTCCCTGCCCCAGGGGGGATGGGGACAGGGCAAGGGGCTTGGAAAAAGCTGCAGGGGAGGGTCAAGTTCTAGCCCCCTAACCCAATCCACAGGTGGGGAAGCTAGCACCAGGCCCCCAGCTGGGCAGGGAATCCCCACCCAGATGGGCGCTCACTGCTAGCTTCACCACCAGTGGATCAGGGCATGGGGCTGGGACCGGCCCCTGACCAGGACAGTTCCCAGCCAGCCCTAGGCTGCACAAGGAAGTCTGCATATGCATCCTTGAGGTGGCTGGGGACTGTCCAAAATGGGACAGATGCCAGCCACCTCCAAGCTCCATGTACAGACTTCCCCAAGCAGCCCAGGGCTGGTTGGGAAATGTCCCAGACAGAGACAGGTCCCACCCAGCTCCAGGCTGAGTAGGGAACTCTCCCTGTGCAGGGAGCTCCCAGCCCCTGCTCCGTGATCATGGCACTAGGGCTGGGAACTGGCTGGGAGCTTCTTTCCAGCCCCAGCTCTGCAATCACGGAGCATGGGCTGGGAGGTGATCGTTTTCAGACCCAGCTCCATGATCAGGCTCTGGTGGCAGAGCCTGCTGCAGCAACAGGCAGCTCCTGTGGGCAGGAAGAAATCTCCCACTCCCTAGTACACCGCTGACCGGGAGCAAATTTGCTCCCAGTCACCTACAAGTGCCATACTGTGCAATAATTACTTCTCAGTACATTTTCTACTTATATTTACAGGTAACAAATTTACACAAGATTAGAGCAGATTACTGCACAATAAGTCTCTGCACATGTAGATGGTGATGCTTACCATGCAATAATTTGCTCTAATCTCAAGTAAAGCGTCTGTTATAGACACGTCCTGTAGGTAAGAAATTCACAAGATCGCTTCATATCTGTTTTAGTGGGTTATTCTTTATTTTGTCTTCTAAACCCAATTATTATACCAACTAGATTTCAAAAAGCAGTTAGATTAAATCAATGAATTAGGCAACTGACTTGCCTAGGCATTTTTGAAAATCCTACTGAACTGTCTGTATCATTAGCTAACTTCAGTTTACACTGAAGTTACTTTTTAATGGACACTAACATTTTCTTAGTGTCACTTTTAAAAACAAAAGTAAAGATAAAAGCATTTAAGTCACTGTATTTACTCAGTTCTGAGATGAGAATTTTTTCCCCCATTTAACATGAGGAAAAAAGCCCCTCATTTTGGACCATGTATGGGGAGAAGTGGGGGAGGTGGGGGTGCGGGGCAGGCAGCTGCTGTGGCTCAGGTCCCAGCCCCTATCTAGGATTGGGGTTATAGCTGCAGCTGCTGCAAGCTCCTTCCTCACACTGCTTCTGCACCCTACCATCTCTCTTCCCACATGCAGGCTCTACTCCACTGCCTTCCCCTCTCCCTCCCCCTCTTAACCGTGCTCTATGCTGGCAGGCTCCATCCATACTACAGCCTGGGGCACTGAGCAGAGCCCCAGCCTGGACCCACAGTAGCAACATGCAGTACACACAGCTGTTATGGAGGCTGGGCTGGGGCTGGGCTCAGTATCTCAGGCTACAAGTGCAAAAGAAAAGTGGAAAGGTGAAGTGGGGAGCAGAAGCTGGGAAGGAAAGGGGATGGAGGAGAGGGAAGTGGAGAGATCTGGTGGGGAGTGGGAGAGTGAGGTGGCAGAGGCTGGGGTAAAGGAAGGAGGGACCAGAGATTGGGGGAGGAGGGATAAGGGGGAAAGCAGAAGCACAGCAGGGTCCCAAGACTGCAGAAGGAGCCAGGAAGACAGCAGAGGTGGCAAGGAAAGCCACAAGCAGGGGGCAAACTGCTTGACCTCCCTGACTGCCTTGCAATGGTGGAGGGGAAGACTTAAAGATGACCCTATAATAATTAGATTCTATACAAGTTTATCATTTTTTCATGTATAGAATCTAATTATTGGGGGGTCATCTTAAATTCAAGATCATCTTAGATCTGAGTAAATTTGATAATGTAAAAAAGGAAAGAAAAAGAATTCCCAGGTTCAGCTGTAATGTTGCAAATATAAGATTTGAAAATTTCTTATATAACATCTGTCTACTCATTATCCATCACCCTAGCCTCTTAGCATACCCCAATATGATGTAAAACCAAAAAGTGCTTTCTTTAATCCATTTATGGCTATAAAGATGGGTGTGATGTGAATTGCACAAAAATATTCCAAATAATCAGTAGGTAGGTTTTTTGATCTCCAATTTAGCCATCACCATTAGAAACAGGACTTGCTTACAGACTTGAAAGAATTTTAGGATCTTAACCTATTTGCTGCACTACACGTGAAAAACAAGAACAATAAAGTCAAGTTCTAAAAGCTAACTTTAAATTTCACTCCTCTCAAACCTGTGTTCAAATCTAAGAACTGACCTCTAATGTCAAAGGTTTGCGCTCTCCTTTAATAAATCTACAAGTCATTTCAGAGTCAAAGTTTAGTGCTGTTGTGTGACCAGAAAAGATTTTTTTACATCGGTATTTATTGTTCCTGTGTCCTGCCTGCCGGAAGAACGTTCTTAAGTATCCAACATGGTTGTGCTGTATGCCAATTCCTCCACTACACTATGGATCTTCTATACAGTTTACTGAACCATGCCCAATACTCTGCCTTTATGGAATTAAATATGTTAACAACACAGGAATTATTCTGTTGGAGGTAGAAAATAACAGGTATTATACACATATGATTTCATTCTGCACCCATGACAGTAAAATCTCTGTGGTTTTAAATGGAAGCAGGATTGAGCCCATGAGCTGAGATTTTACCTTCCTAATTCCTATGCAATATACAACATAATTCCTTTTCTGTATGGTGTGTCTACAATTGCTATAAATTTTAAAGGGACAGAGCTATGGGTGGAATATGGAGTTCATACAAAACTGAGCTTGTGAGGGGTGTGCTCTTACACACTTTAGTAAATGTGTATCTGTAACACTTGTGTATGCTTCACCAGTGCTCCCAGACTCCAGGGGCACATCCACATGAGTGCACATGTGCATCTTGTAGCATCTCAAAGCCCTTTGAGATGCTGCAAGAAGCATGTGTGGGAACGAAAAAATGTTCCCCGCGCTGCAAATTTGCAACACGGGAGAAAATTAGACCCCTGCATATACAGGGATCAAAAAAAACCACAGGGGAAAAAAGCAGGGCAGGGACCATGCCCTGAGGCAACCAGAGGCTTGGTCTTCCACAGAGGTGCTCTGGTAGCCTGCCAGAACATATCTATGGCTGGCCCTCACTCCGGTGCTGAAGCACACTGCCTGCCCATGCAGGATGTGCCAGACACAGGGAGCTGGACCCGGGCTCCTGCTAGTAAGTAGGCAGTTGGGGGGAGCTGGAGAAGGGGGGAAGGAACATGGGGGGGATCCCCGGCAGCCCTGCCTGCTCCCCCAGCCCTCCAGATCACTGCCTCACCTGGCCCCATGACCCGCCTGCCCTCCCCAATGGCTGTCCCACCCAACCGCATCCTGCACCTGCCCCCTGAGCCTCCCAATGGCTGTCCCACCTGGCCCCATCCCCCACCTGCTCCCCCTGCCCCCCATTGCTGCCCTGCCCAGCCCCATCCTCACAATTAAAAAAAAAAAAAAAAAAAAA
>NW_017728997.1:27307799-27325209 GCF_001723915.1 Gavialis gangeticus | reverse complement strand
AAAAAAAGGCCCTGCACTCACCAACAGTAGCAGCTGCTGTGGGGGTCACTGGGGCCACGTGGTAGAGCCCCCAAAGCTGTGGGGCCTGGGTGACAGCATGGGGCAGGATGACAGCTGCAGCCCCAGCCCCAGACCCAGCCACGCGATGGGGCAGGGGTAGTGCAGGTGCCAGGCAGCCAGGGCCAGGCCCCACTGCTCTGTGCTGCTCAGGTGGACTTTGCCACGAGATCCCAGTGACCCCCACAGCAGCTGCTACTGCTAATGAGTGTGGGGATTTTTTTTTTTTTAAGTCCCCGACTGCTGTGACCGGGCAGAGGGGCATCAGGGTTGGGGGGTAATCAGGGAGCCCTGCTGCCCCCCACTGCCCCGTGCTGCACAGGGGGGCTCTGCCACGAGGCCCCAAAGCCCCTGCTACTGCAAAGTAAGCGCAAGGCTTTTTTTTCTTTTTTTTGTTTTTGAAGTGCCAGGAGGCTGGGGCCGGGGGGCTCAGGGTGCAAGCAGGGGATGGGGCCAGGCAGAGCAGCCACTGGGGGAGCTGCAGGAGCCAGCTGGGAAAGGGGCCAGGCAAGGCAGCAATCCAGGGGGCTGGGGGAGCAAGTGGGATGGGGCATGTGAGCCCTGCAGGGGGAGTAGCCCCTGTGGGGATCATGTGACCTCTGTTGGGGGGGGGCTGTAGCCCCTGTTGGGGGGCAGCAAAGCATTTTGGTATTTAGAATTCATTTTATGATGATTAAAGATACACTGGTAGGCTTCCAAACTGCTTTAACACAGTAGCTATATCAATAAAACATTGCCCAACTGATCACTGCCTCTCTGTCTCTCACACTCTCTCTATATATACTGTTCTTTTGCTTTAATTGTGGAGGAACATGGATTTTGGGGTATTTCACAGAGTGACTTTGGGATTTTTTTTTTATCAGGGATTTTTCAGTTTTCAAATAGGGCACACCACAATTCCTACTAGGGAGGCACGTGGAAGGACCCAGGCAGAGAAGCCTGCTCAGACCTGGCACCTTCGACCCAGCCAGAGATGGCTGACCTCCTAGCCAACTGAAACCAGGAGGACGTGCTTTGACAGTTCAAAGCAGGCCACCACACCTGGAACATCTTCCAGGTGATAGCTGCCCAGATGGCCAGGCAGAGGGCACACATGGCAGTAGTTCTGCACAAAGGCCAACTCTGCAGCCACAGCCTGCTGGCAGCTGGCCCAAAGGGACAGATGCCTCTACTGGCTATGCAGTCCGCATCCGGGTCTGGCAGGTGCACAGCAGGTCATAGCCAGGCAGCAGCCCCCACTGCTGGACTGCTGCAGTGGTTAAAAGATGCAAGGAACTCTCAGGGTTGCTTCAGCAGTCCAGCTGGCACAAGGGATAGTGTCCCCAGGTACCAATTGGCTGGGCCCCAAAAGCTCCTGAGAGTGCCCCAAGTGGCACAATTTGTCCCACACCAAAGTGAATGTCCAGGCACATGTGCTGGGGCAAAAAACCACAGCTCACATTTGCACCGCTTGTATTTGAGCGGCTACAAGTGCATGTGCTTGCATGTGTGTGTGGACATGCCCCATGAGATGCTCCTTACACCCCTGGAGAAAGGAACAGATGAGAAGCCTGTTGCTGACACAAGATTTTGAGGGCTACTTATGGATTATTTGGTGAAGGAGAGGAAAGTGTAAAACAAAGAGAAGGGAACTAAAGGTTGGGCTGAAAAGTGATAGAAATATGTAGGGGCAGATTCAAAAGCAAGTAGATGATTATTGATCAAGTTTTTCAATTCGTATGACTTGTGCACAAGTCTCAAGATGCTTGTTTTTCTTCAAGTCTCAGATCTTGGCAACAAATGACTACATGAGACCCTCAACTTTCATTTACAAAAGTAAGTTTCCACCTGTGAAGTTTTAAAAGAAAAGCATGAGAACAGGAAACAAGTCTGTCATAAAACCTTAGAATTCAACAGACAAATTAAAAGCTGCCAAAACTTATTTTTTTAAAAACAAAAAAAAACCCCCCTCATATGTTTAAGCTATTCTGACAATTCAGCAGGGGAAGTCAGAAGAGACCAGTATAGAAGGGGATTTTTCAGTGATTGGGGTTGGGAATACTGTTATACAGCTCTTTATTTATCATCTCATTTGTTGCCTATTACCTCCTTTGTGGCAGAAAGTTTCAATTAAATTTGGGAGACATTTTTTCAAATCAGCAAGTTATGCACTGAAAAATACACTTTGGGGTCAACTTACAATATTCACAAATGCATGTCAGTTTTGTGTTTCAGTAAAATAAAATTATATTTTTCATTCTGAGCTGACCCAAAGCAAATTTTACTTTTATTTTTCAGTTAAGCCACTGATCTGGAAAATCATTTTTCTGGTGCTCATGTCAGTTTCCTATTAGAATCTTAGCCCCATGGCATTTGAACAGTAAAATTCCGGTTTAGAACAATTTTCTCAAGAAGACTACACAAATATCAAGCACAAGCTTCATACAAAGCGTAGAGAAATATTCATTATATGAGCTCCAGCAAATAGCGTCCTTAGTATTTTAGAATTGCACTACAGTTATAGCATCAGTGGTCTAAAAATATTAAAAAGCACACAATAAAATATTCTTATAATTTTAAAACTGGTGATCTAATACAATACATTTTACAAAAATGTTCCAGTGCTTTATACTAAATCTAAATGTCTATATTTAAAAGATTAAAGCAAAACAAAGGAAAACATTTTAAAATTATCTGATTTTATTAAGCTTAAAGGCAGGAATAAAAACATTTTACCTACTTCTACATTAAATAACAACTAAAACAGGACCCTTTCAAATATTAATGGTAATAGCTACAATGTTTAGGTCACACACACAGTATTAAAACTCACATACCAGAAGACTAGTTCCAATAAATAATGCCACTCACACAATTTTCCTTTCAGCCTGGCCTTTGCATAAATGCTACTTTCTTAATTCTCACAGTGATATTTCTCACTGAAAATAATAGATAAGGTCATACTAAGCGATAAGGAACTATATTATTCATTCTTTTACAGCAGCACTGTAAGAACGCCCCTGTCACAAATTGCATGGCCCCTCCATACTGATACCAGGAGAATTCAGGTTTGCATTCCTTGAAGATCCAGAACTCTCATCGGATTTGATTAAAAGGATTGAATAACGTGCTGAAACAAGAGCTAATATAGACAATGATGAATGGCTTCATCTCTCCTATTCATGAAGTTCATGCCCCTTTGCCCAGGTTGCAACCACTTCAAGGTTACCTTAAATTGCACCCCAACTCCATAGATACCTAGTGTAGGCTTTGCCTTGCCAGGTCACAGAAATGCTATAGTAATCATATGTCTTTCTGTCCTCTAGCTACCATTCCCTTCTCCAAACTGTCCATTATATTCCATCCTCTCATATCCCTTGCACCAGTGAATTGTAGTAGCAATGCAGCAATTCAGTCCCATAGATAATGTCAGGCTCAGGAACTTAGGCTTGCCTTGGAGCAGGGGTTGTCAACTGGGGGTACAGGTACCCCCGGAGGTACTTGGGAAGGCCCTAGGAGGTACATACAGGCAGGTGGAAACAGAGCACTGCCACCCACCACCCCACGCCGCCACCTCCCAGGAGCAGGGCTGGGGGTGGGGGAATGAAGGCAGTGGCAC
The DNA here is from genome assembly GCF_001723915.1 of Gavialis gangeticus. NCBI lineage: Eukaryota > Metazoa > Chordata > Crocodylia > Gavialidae > Gavialis > Gavialis gangeticus. The sequence continues at coordinate 27,321,554 of NW_017728997.1, read as the reverse complement.
ACCTCTATTGGCTGCACAGGTGCGCCCAGCCAGCCAGACATGGGGGCGGAGGTGAGCTCTCACGCAGTGGTCATCACCACCACCCACCACCCTGCGCTGCCGCTACTCCACATCCAGCCACACGCCACCCCCCAATCCATGTCCTGCTGTGCATGCCCCCCACCTCTCTCCCCCCCACTGCTCTGCATCCAGCCGCCAGAGGTACAATTATTAAAGTTTGAAAACTCCTGCTCTAGAGTTTCAAGTATAAAAGGACTCTGAGGCAATGAAGAATTAATCCAGAAAAATTCTGTTCTTGGGTTTGGTCAAACTGTGCTTTGCATACAGCACCTGAAGAATCAAAGAGTAGAGAATTCTCACCTGGTCAGACCTACCAAATTTCTAGTTCTTTGCCCCAGCAGAGCACTAAAAGTAAAACAAAGAATCAACCTGACAAGGTTTGATTCTTCCTTGCCTTTTACTTTATTTAGCCATGTACTTTTGCATAAAGTAGGTATAAAAGTACTAAATCAGATTACAATGCAGGTAGAAGCTCCAGCTTGTGTCTACAATGACTATAGAATAAGGGCCTAAAAACTCATCTAGAAAGATCCAGATCACACTGATGTTTCTATATATAGAGAATTACTTTAATATTTGTAAAATTGTTTTTCAAATGCAAACAGGTCAATGTATCCCAGAGTGAAGGAGAAAGAAGGTCAAAAAAAAAGAGAGAAAAGAAGTAGACCTCAAAAGACCTCTGCTTCCCCATGGCTTTTTTTTTATTTGTGATTAGCTAAGTTAAGAAAAGACAAGCTTTGTGAGCATGGAAAAAAATAAAACCTGCATAATAAACTTCACTCTTTCTTTGGGGTAATTTTATTTTGGCTACAATATCAGTGACTCTAATTAATATGGCTCTAATTAATGCACAGTAGTCTAGAACATCATGGCTCAAATCATGCAAACACACTAATGCACAGTAAAAGTAGGCTACTGCACATTAAGTATCACTAAAAAAGCATGCACTATTGCTACTATGCATTAGGGCAGCCTAATGCGCATTTAGTAATACCTCATATAAGAGGTACCAAATTTAATACGCAATAGCAAAAGTGCATTAATTAACACGTAGATGCATCCTGTGCAATTTAAAAATAAATAAAACTGACTTTTCAGATGTTTTTATTATGTTTTATTCCAGGGGCGGGCAATTATATCAGGTAGAGGGCCGTTTACTGAGCTTTGGCAAGCCATCGAGGGCCGCATTACAGGCAGCCAGGGGCAGATATATATTAATTTTCTATATTTTTTAGGGACCCTGCGGGCCAGATAGAATGGCCTGGTGGGCCACATCCAGCCGGCAGGCCACATTTTTCCCACCCCTGTTTATTTTGTTTCTGTAAACAAAAAAAACAGACTTTGTAGACTCTAGTTAACACAGAATTCCCATGTCTGTTTCTTGATGTAATTACACCACTATTCCCAACAGATGCAAAGCTTTTCCTACAAGGCAAATCCCTTGAATCCAGTGCAGGGCAAACTGCTGGACTGGGAACAGCTATAGAACCTTTGCCTTACCCTCTAAACAGCTAAGCGTGAGAATCAAGCATGGGGACCCAGCATGAAGCTGTCCTCTCTCTGCAGGGCACTGGGGATCTACACCTTGCAAGTTCCCAAAATTCTACTCCACAAAATGAAACTGCACTAGCAGGTGCAACCAAGGCAAGTGGAATAGATGTTGATTCCTGATCATAGGGCCTTTTGTGTACCTGGGGGCTGATCAAATCTATGCCAACTGGTAATGCTCCCCAGAGACTGTCTGCTAGCTGAGAATGGCTGGAGCACTGTGCTTTCGCCACACCCTACTTTGGCCACTTACTACTTCCATTGGATCTGCAACGCTTGATGCTGAGACACTAGAAGAGAACTGATTATGCAGGATCCATGGTCCCTGAAGAAACACACCCAGTTCATGGTCCCTTTGTATCACCTCACTGGTGCAAAAGGACAGCGTGTGACAAAGGATCAGGACTCTAAAAAAAACAAATACAAGTAAATGGGCAGGAACAGGCAAACATTTTGAATGATGAGGAAAAGATGAAATTGTAGCTAAGGGATTTTGAAAGGAAGTGATTTGGAACCTAACTCAAATGTAAAAGTGAATTTAGTTGTGTGGAGAAAACTAGTCTTTTTATGCTATCATCAGGTAATGAATTTTCTGTTGAATCTACAGTATGGGCAGCTAGTGGATTTCTTTCAAGCTGTAACAAGTCTATGAACAAGCTTACTCTAACAGACCCAACTTACTCAATTCTGAACATTAATGCTTATGTCCCTAATGCCAGTGCTGGTGACTCCAGAATACATTTTCATATTTTTTCCCTTTGATTCAGTTCAGCCTTTTGGTTAAATACAGCACTGAAAAAAGCAGCACCTGTAGGGAATGCAGCGTTGAACTTAATTCTTTTCAAAACAAGTTTTTGGGTTTTTTTCACACTGGCATGGACTCTCGTTAACTCAGGTAACAGAGCACCTTCTCTTCTTGTGAAAGCAAAGAAAAGTGATGGAAAACTGACACTGAAATTGCACTAATTTCCATGTGTTATTCTGAAAAGAATAAAGAATTGTTAGTGCTAAAGTCAGAAGACACATAACATCGAAACAGGATGTGCTACTGAGGATATCAATGTTCAAATCCCTGCTTCAATCAACATTTAATTGTTTACACTAAGTAGAACGGTTTCAACAGGACAGACTGAAAGAGACTAATTCCAAAACAGCCAATAACCAAGTGATCATAGAATATTTATATGAGATATAGGAACTGAGGTTTGAGTCACTAGACTGGAACAGATCTTGACCATTGGGCTATTGAGGTAGGTGAGACTGTCACCAGAAATTGCACCCTCCGTGAAACTGGTATGCACATTTCCAAGAAAAGTTTTGTTTTTGATTAAATAGACATTTTTCTGACACAAATAGCTCTAGCAGAAAATTCACAATTAGTTCTTGCTTTGAATCCCCTGATGAACTGGAGGATATACATTCTACATATCATTATTACTGCTTGACTACTCATTTTCATGGAAAAACCCTCGGGAGAAAAGTCAACTGAAAACTCTGTGCCATTCAGGCTGTGGAGTTTCCTCCCCATTCGTGCCATAAGAGAGGCAGGTTATTTAATCTCATATTGGGGATTGCAGAATTATGAGAAGAATTATGACCTGAAAAAGCAAAAGCCCAAGACTAACTTCTTCACTGCCTTTCACCAGCATCTAATATATTTCCTTCCTGTGCTAACAAAACTTTCAAAAGCTGCTCTTAGATTTTACCCTGGGAGCACACCCTACTTTTAGTTCCAAGGGAAGTAGGAAGCACAGAAAAATAACTTTATATTATATGATCAGAGTAAAATCTGCCTAGGAGTCATCTGGAAACCTGCAAAACTTCATGAAATGCTTGGTCATCTAGCGCCACACATTATTTCCCTTTCATGCCTCCTCAAGACCTATGAAATCCCCAAATGACAGTAGGCTGTTCATGGGCTTTCTTTAGCTTTGAGAGAGATTACTGGGAGATGCTAGAGCTCTACAGGATTCTTTCTGAAAGGCTGATCTTGCAACAGTCTCATCTAATTTTCTTCTCCTTCTCACCACCAATTTATCCCTTCCTCCAAGCCAGTTCCTCATCTCTCAACCTGTTCTTCCTCCAGCACCTATCCCTCCCCCTGCTCCTGCCCTTCTAATCTAATCCTTCATTCTGTCTTCATCTCCTCCTGACAGTAAACAGACTTTGCCCTTGGAGGGATGTGTCCCTGCACAGCTGAGGGACACAGACGTCACCCTTTGTCCTACAGGTCCAGGCCCCTGCTGCTCCCTGGGCTTCCAGGGCCCGATCCTGCAGGACACCTGCAAACGAGGGAACCAACTCAGGGTGCACCTCTGCAAATGAGGAAACCCTGACTCAGGACACTGTAGTGCAGTACTCATATGCAAAGAATCCCCTGCCAGAGGATTCCTGGGGTACATTAAAGACAGCAGGGAATCTGGGCAGGTGCTCCCAGGGCTTCATGGTCCTGATCCTGCAGGGGAATTTCTCAGGTGTGTATGATTGGGCCCCTAAAGCTCCTGGGGCAGCTGGAAAGCACAGGCAGCTCCAGGCTGCCCACACTCTCCCACCATAAAGCAAACAGGTATCCACCACAAAAAAGCAACAAATATTTATTGTCTATTGTCATAGCCACAATTTTGGGCAGTTGTGGTACAACCAAGAACATGAATGTCTGTTTGCTTGGGCTTTGTCCCATCATAAAAATGTCTGTGGTGGCACAAAGGCAACATCAGTTTCTGGCCTAATTCTTGGCTTCTCTAACCTGGAATTTACAACCTAGCTTGGCAAGTAGTGGAGCAGTGAAGGATCTGGCAGTCTTCCTGCCCTCAGTGCTAGCACTTCACAGCACAGTGGCCAGGTGGTCTCAATGAAAGGAAACCCAGCTGAGTGCCTGCAATCCTGCTGAATTCATGAGAAAGACTAGCTGTGGTTAGTTTGTGAAATCTAGTAAAAGGTTTATGTTTACCTTACAGTACAATACAGTATGGCAGGTACTAATTTTGCATCTAAAAACAAGATACTGGCTGACAAGCTGGAGTAGTGGGGCTAAGTTCAATAATTGAAAATCCTTAATATCTACTATATTTTCAATATCTACTATTTTTATGTGTTGCCACTTTCTACTATAAGAGATTTTCTTATTAAGCTAAATACACTATCAACTGCTAAGACCTTGATATTATGGGATATCTAAAAGCAATATATGTGGATGTGCAAGGAAATGGAATAAAATGTCCTAACTACAAAGCCCTGTGTTTTAGGGCACAAAAATATACAATTTGCTAGTCCAAATGAAATCAGTGGTGTATCAAGTCCAGTATCCTCCCTCCAGCAATGGCAAATACCTGATGCTTCAGGAAAAAAAAAGTTAAAAAGTCCTATTTCACAGCTGGCTAGGTGCACAATGCATACACATTACATTTTACTTTCTGAACTTCATAGATAACCGGATTCCACCCCAAAACATTGAATGCAATTTCCTTTATCTTAGCAAATACAATAGCAAATGACACATTAGTGATCAGAAAATCATCCAATTTACACACACACACACACACACACCTACCAGTACATTTTTTTGACTCCATGAATTCCTGATGCTTCAAATCTCAATTCTGCGTACAAAAAATCTCTGCATACAAAAGTCATATTACATTTTGGGGAAAGGAATTATGTAATTAGATGTTGCAAAGCAGCTTCTAAGCCCTCTCTTGTAATTTTAGATCTTAATAATATTACTGATAATCACTAAATCAACTTAAATCTAAAAAAAATTACAAAAAGAGAGAGAAACATGTAAATTATTATCTTCCCTAGTAAGAGGGAGAAAAGGTAATCACAGTTACTTTCAGCATCACCGAAAATAAATTAAGATACTATCCTACTCAAAAGTGCCCCCATGTATTACTCAGCTGTCCTATGGAAATAAGACTTCAAGTGCCTCAATATCTCTTTTTGTGAAAATCTGGCAGGCATCTTCCCTCTGTAAGGCATCATTGCCAAAGAAGAGGTCAAGAAGGCTTGGAATCATAAAAGAACCAACCATGAGTTGGACCACAGTGGGCGCATCTACATGAGATGCTAAGTGTGCAGTACCCTAATAACACCATGCAGTAGCATGCCAGACAAAACCCCTGGTAATACGGTACTGTGCAGTAGTAATAGGCTACTGTACAGTTAGCATCCAAAAAAACCCATGTGCTGGCACTACTGCACAATAGCATGAGTTACTGCACATTGATTTAGTACTTGGTTATTAATGCACTGCAGTTACTGCTCATTAAGTTTAGTACTCGTATAATCAAGTACTAAATCAGTGTGCAGTAACCAGTGTTACTGCACAATAGCACTGGCAAATGCCTTTTTAGTGATGCTACTACTATATGCTACTGAACAGTAGCCTATAATACTGCTCAGTAGCATATTAGTGCTGTGACACTACTGTGCAGTTTTATTAGGCAACTGCGCATTTAGCATCTTATGTAGATGTGCCCAATGAGTATAAACCAGGGGTTGTCAACCCGGGATACGCATACTCCTGGGGGTACTTGAACTGATCCTAGGGGTAAGGGCAGGTGGGTGGGGACAGAGCGCTGCCACTTCTCAGGAACAGGGCCAGGTCAGGGCAAAGGAAGCATCACCCCTCTGTGGGGTGGGGAAGCTCGCAGGCGGCCACCGCCGCCACCACACCTCAGCCCAGTGAGCTTCCCTGCCCTGCCCCATCCCTGCTCCTGGGAGGCTCCGTATCCGGCCACACACTACACTCCCCACCCCAGACTCTGCGTCCAGCTGTGTGCTACCCACCCCCACAGTGTTCAGTCATGTGCTACCCCCCGCCTCCACCCCCCCACTCAATGTCCAGCTGCCGGGGTACTTAGACTAAAAAAGGTTGAAAACCCCTGGTGTAAAAAAACTCCTGGGCAATATAGCTTGCTGGCCATGTTGTCCTTACAGGATACTTTTAAGTTTTGTGCCTTGTCAAACTCTATAAAAGTTATCACATAATTTTGCAAATGAAACAAAAGATTTGTTGTCATGTACATTATACATGTACAGTTGTCATGTACATTATACATGCTCATTTCTCAATACAGGTATAAAATTGAAACTGCTCTCACCAATCAGCTTTATGCTTGCTCAGTCAAGTTATTTGTGTCACCTCTCAAAAACATTTTTGGGTAAAAATATGGCAGGTGGCCTAGTAGAAAAAATTTGAAAGCTTCGAGCCTAATCACAAAATACAATATTCCCCAAGACAACTTCTAATTTTTGCAAACTTTCTTCTGTTTTGTGGTGCAGATCTCAGTGTCCTTCGAAATATCCTTTTTTGCTTTTGCCATTTGTCCTAAATGCTTAACAATAAGAACAATCTTCTCCTGTAAAAAATTGTTCCTGACACCCTGTCACAAACTATATTTCTTGTAATATATATCTAACATATTACAATTCAACCTTAGAGCACAGATTATTAATCAATTTGGAACAATCTTTGGACATAAAATCTACTGATATAAATCTGAAAAATTTTCTCCTCTCTTCCCTACCTCCCCTTCAATTCTTCAGCATAATCTACTTCACTTGTGGTCAGTGAACTCATTTCAGTACTCTTGAATTCACCTTTCTCCTAAACTTGATCCTGAGACATTCTGAATAGATGTGTTTGAATAGCTATTCGATGAATAACTGCTGTTATTTGGTAAACAGCTATACCACCTTTTCAAACAGCTCAAGTTCATAGCACCTCCTGACAGATAATACATTTCGTCAAACCACATTTTAGCCACGGGAATTCAAGGCATGCAGCATCTTGGCAAAGGTGATGAGACCTCACAGGATCAAGCCTTGCCCAGCCTTTGCAACCCCATTTTCAATCTATATCATTTCTCATATTAAATAGCATGTTACCCTGTTGAGGACTATTTGTTGAGTAAGATAATACCAATATAAGAGTAAGGCTGGGAAAATCTAGTTCAATATATAAAGTCACTAAACAAAATAGGTCACAATTACACTAATGAAAATTAAAATTTTCAAACATTACTATTTATCACAAGGTATAATAGATTTAAAAATGCCCTGATGTTTAGAGTAACAGGACATCTGCAGCCTAATTCTAGGTGTCCATATTTGAAAAGTATCCCTTCTGTTATTAGTAAAAAATGTATCCTAATTTCTATCTAAAAACATCTCTCATAAGGTTTTCTTATCATGCTTAATCTTATGTGTTCTCTTTCAGGACTGAAGAACCTAGCACTCCTCTGTGTCTAGCTATAACAGTGATTGGCTTAAGCGGGATTATAAAAAGCATTTTGTTTATATTGCAACTTCTTGCTCCAACCCAAAATATAGGACTTGTAAACGGTTACATAAGTTAAGTTGCATATTGTGCCAAAACTTCTTTACGTATCCTGTATGTGGAAGGGGGCCTGATATAAAGAGCAGCATCAAAGTTGCTGTGGACACCTTAATGAAAATCTTGATTTCCTTTTGTTAGTTGTGTCAGCTACTGTCAGCTTTAGTAGTTCTACTAATATTAACATCAGTGAAGGTAGTGACATTTTCAGAGTTATTAGGTGACCTAAAAAAAGCTATTTAAACAAAAATTATTCATTTTTACTTTCATATATTTTTGTCCAATCCCCCTCATACCTCCAAAAATTTCTCCTGTGGTCTGAAGTAGTCCACATAAAACAGAGCTCTTCTGTAAAAATGTTAAAAAGAAAAGCCCCGAAATAGGATTACACCAAGTTTAATGAAGAAAACCAGCACTGGACTCCATCACATGGCGGGGCACCAACTGAACAAAACTAATGTTATGTAGTAGTGTTTGGGGGGGCTCTGCACGTGACCTGCACTGGGCACCAAAATACCTGGATACTGCTCTGTCCTTATCAATACTTTCTAGTTTCCAAGATATCATCATCAGTATGACTAGCATCTTTCATAAAATGTCTTTATTGTTATCTCTTATGAGAATTCAAGCCATATTTTTACTATGTACAGCATATTTAAATAATAACAGCAGCAATAAAACCTATATATTTTTAAAAGGATCTCACTTCCTAAACATTTCTCAAACCATCTAGAAACGTTATATATGACTGTCACAGGGAACCCTAGCCCTGCTACAAGGAAGCAGAGCGGCCCCTTTAAGACTGAAATCTTCAGAGCGCAGCCTGCCAACAGAGCAGAATTTAAAGACTAAGTCCTGTGGGGCTGTCAAGTGACTTCGAGAGGGTTCAGGCCAGAACTATATAAGCCCTCATCTGAGCTAGCCAGAGAAGCCCAGGCTGAGACACAGGGTGGACTCCAGAAGACTCCAAGCAAAGCTGCAGCAGCTCTACAAGTGAGAACAACTGGCAGTGGGGACTTAAAGAAGTGGAGCCCATGGGTAAGCAGGCTAACCACCTCCATTAACTTTTCTTTGTTATAGCCCAGGGGCTTACTATTTATGTTGTAGTTTAATCTGGTGGTTTGTGGCTGAAGCTGTAGGGGAGATGGAGGCCTCATTAGAGCCCACAGGCACAGCTACATTGGGCCAGAGAGCCCAGAGCCATCAGGGGTGTAGCTATAGGGAGCCAGAGACCCCAGCACTGCAGGGGCACAGCTATACAGGGCCAGGGGCCCAGAGCAGATTGATTGAAGCTAGTGCCTCAAAGCCAAGCCCAGCATAATGTGACTGAGCTGGAAGGCTTAGCTACATAAAAGAGGCAGAAGCTGCATTACCTGAGACCTCAACAAAGTGAAAAGAAGATGCAGACAATACCTGCAAGGCATGGAGCACAATAAGGGAAGTTCAGAGTCATACAAATAGCCCTTAAGGCAGGAGCTCATCACCTCCAAGAACAGATCTGAGAAGCCCTGGGGCAGCCTCCCTTTTAAGAACCCAAAGTAACAACGAGTTGTGGCAGGCGAATAAAGAGGAGTCTGTTCCCAGAAGCAAATTAAAATATGAAAAATGGACTCTGGGGTGCCTCTGGGCATCTTCAAATGCCCCTGGGGATGGCACCCTGTTACAATGACACTGTCTCCCACACTGCTGCAATGAAGTTACTTTTATGGGGTTTTAAACATGGCAACTGCTATATAATTTTATAGGACAGGATAGGAAACATGTCATATCCAATGTAATTGTAGATAATCACACTGGAATTAGCCAGGACATGGAAGTTTAACATCACTAGTATTGTGACAAATGCACATAGGCTCATTCATTACTGTGTGTTTACTTACATATCACATGCATCTTTCCCCCAAAAATCAGCCATCTAAAGCAGGGATATATATCTTAAGCAGGGAAGTGGAGTTTCCTTCACTGGAATATAAAGCAGAATATAATACAGCAAAGAAACATTGGGTGCATTTACACGAGATGCTACTGTGCAGTGGTTACTGCACATTTATTTAGTACTTGTATAATCAAGTACTAAATAAATGTGCAGTAACTGGAGTTACTCTGTAGTAGTGCTGGCAAATGCCTTTTAGTGATGCCACTGTGCAGTAGCCTAATAATACTGTGCAGTAGCATATTAGCACTGTTGGTGCTGTGATGCGCTACTGGACAGTATTGTTCAGCTACTGCAAAGTTAGTATTTCATGTAGATACACCCATTGTGAACTCATGGCCACCAAGATGGAGCTCCCTTTGTCCTAGGATGCTAAAGAGTATGAACAGAATCCAATGTTAACCCTTGTACCAACATAAGGTGGTAGCTTTTGGCTGAAGAGCCAGTGAACTGGCTGAGGGTGACTGCATGCAGTCTGTAGTATCTTAATGAGGCTTGTGGCATGCGAACAACACTGTTTTTACAGCTAAAGAACTACATACAGTAAAGAAGTACTTGCTACCGTCCTTGCAAGGGTCTGGGGCCTAGGCTTGTTCCTGTCCTACCACACCAGACTGGGGATGTGTGGCAGGGCACCTTTGGTGCCTGCCACTTTAAGGGCTTATGTGAAGAGGGAACCCAAAGGCCAGGGAAGCATGGCCAGGCCAGGCGGGGAGGGTGGACAGGGACAGGGGCTGGAACTGGGGTGCGGAGGGCTATCACCCCAGTGTGGGACTTACTATGTGGGCAGGGCTGGTGTGCCCAACATCCCAAGTCAGTGCCCACTGGCAGCAAGGACTTGCAGCTCCTGGAAGTGTCCTTGGGTGCAGGAGCATGGGGTCCAGCTGCCTGGCCAATAGCCCCCTCTGGAGAGGAGCTGGAGCTGCTAGCAGCCAGTGGTGCCATCGCTGGCCTGGCCTCACAGGCAGAGGTGAGCCCATAAAACTAGTAGGGCAGATGCTGACTCGGGCTCCCAGAGCCACTGGATGTTGCTGGGGGTGAACAGTGTGGCGGGACGGGCTCCTGATGCCCTGAGGGACCCTCCCTTGGTGATGGATCACCATGGGTACCAGGCCCCAGCAGAGGCCCAGGCAGGCTGCCTGTGCTGAAACAGATGGCATGGGTATGGCAGGATCCCAGGGCACGAGAATATGCAGCAGCTGGATGACAAAGGGTATGCACTTGCAGGCAGCCCCCAACAGGTGGTTGTTGTTGGTGACTGCGATCCACTGTGCCCACAACACCTTGACCTTTATGTGCCACTGGCACACCGACCAGTCCTGCCTGCACTCCCGCATGAGGCCTGACACCCCCTCACAGATGCGAGTACTGGAGCATCCATTCCACACAAACTAGCAGAGGACCTGAGCCTTGCCCCACAGCACCACCAGGTTTGAACTCACCTCCAGTGACCAGCTGAGGTCTTAGGTGGCAGTATGTGGCATTGGGGAGGATGCCAGCTCACTAGGCCTCTGTGCGGCAGTACTGGTGCTGATGTGTCTGGCCAGGTGCATGCAGCACCCAACTCAGTAGCACAGCACAGCCAGGCACATAGGGATGCAGTGCCAGGCACCAACTGCAGGGTCTGGGCAAGCTGCTGTGGGTAGCCTAGAGCCAGCTGGAGTGGGACCCGGTGGCCAGGAGCTGGCTGCAGATGACCCCAGGTGCTGCCAGACCTGGCAGATGCCTGCAGCACCCTATGCAGCTGGAGGGCGTCAGTCTGGCAGCCAGGCAGCAATGCAATGCCAGGGTGTGGCCAGGCCACCACAGCTGCTCTGGGGCCTGTCCTGGGGGACACAATGGCCAGAGGCTGCCTGCAAGTGCCCCAGGGCCCTGGCATCCCCACAGGTTCTTAAGATCCTGGGGCTACAGCAGGCATAGAGCCAGCCTAGCCCTGGGGCAGGAGTGACTCCCACTCCTGAGAGCTAGGCCCCTAGTGGTGGGGCTGACTGGGAGCAAATTTCCACTACTGCACAGTGTGCTACTGCACAGTAAGTAATCACAAGTAAACTGGCTACTTGTATTTAAAGATAGCCAATTTTCTTGCAATTAGAGCAAGTTACTGTGCAGTAAACATCTGCACGTGTACACAGTGATGCTAACTCGAGATTAGTGCAAATTACTACTCAGTAGAGCATCGAGTAGAGGTTGGTGTAGACATATCCCAAGTCTCACTTTTATCAAAGTCGCTATTAAATATTATTCCCATTGTAATTTTCAGTTATTAGGTTTTGTTCCAATGTTTCCATTCTAACATTCCAACTAATAAAACAGGCAGTATATTTCTTAATATTTTTACTCTTTTGTGGTGTTAGCAGTTAAACAGCTTTGAAAAAGCCAGGGGCATGCAATCATTTTTAGAAATGCACTTGCTGCCTTGACCTACTGCTTAAATAAAAATTTAAGTCAATCACTTGTGACAGCTGTGGACATATAATCCTAAATACTCTTGAGGTCCAGCAACCACAATTCCTTCCATTAAACTATCCTTTGAAGTCAAATGTTCAGTATCATTTAACAAATTACTTAACAGAGATGATGCAAGTTGCAGAAAACTTTTTTTGCTAGCATATATGGTATAATTCCATGCTAAACTGAAAATATGCAAAAAAGATTATCTGCTGCTTTACTTTTACTTCAAGAAACTATGATGTTAAACAGATTCACAATTAACAACAATGATAGTCATACAGCATGTTACTGAATTAAGGCCATGTACCATAAGACATATTAATGGAAAAGGACAGATCAAACACCGTGGTGAGATTAGCATCCAATAAAACTAAAATTGAGAGACACAAATGCTGTGTGAGCAAATGTTCACAGAATTTAAGGACTGTTTATATTTCAAATATTTCTGGCAGCAAGCAAAAATTACACTTCTTACAAACAGCTAAAATTTTCAAAGCTGTCATTAAAATGTGATAGGGATAATAAGATGGCAAAAACCATTCAGAATCTAAAGCAAAAATTATTATTTTGTATGTAGACATGATGTGGTATATTTTTTTCTACTACATTAGGTGGTGTCATATGGTAGACATGCTCCTCAAAATGAATTTTGCTAAGAGTCTGATTGTTCTCCTGCTGTGGTCAATGTTAAGATTCCCACTGACTTCAATAATCTGAAAGTTATTTACAGTCAGCTTTTGTAATACTCAGTAACACCAAGAAATCACATTCTGTTCTGTGCTATATTCCATACCCTCATTTATAATGGTCGCCCTTTAAAAACAGAAATATCATAGCAAAGTACCATAGTTTAGGATAGCAGTTTCTGTGTTTATATTCACCAGGGCAAGTTATTAAAATTGTACTACAGAAAATATTTACTGTTTAATGGTATCCATTGTATTTTTTAAATAGTTTGTTTATTGTCTGTATTATTAGAGCAGCTATGAGCACTAGTCATGGACAAGGACCCCACTGCATTAGGTGCTACATAAACACAATACAAAAACGGCATACAGGCAGTCCTCAGATTTACAGTGCAACTGGTTCCTGAAAACTGCATCTTAAGTCAAAACGTCACAACTCAGAACCAGTATTCCCACAGAAAGAATGTTATACATGGGGAATTGGTTCTTTTACCACGCTCGATACAGCTGCATCCAGCTGTAAAGTTTCTTGTGGTGGAAGGGGAGAGAGAAAGGAAGGGGTGTGTGGGTGCAGGGGGTAGATCAAGGCCCCCTGCGGTGAGGGAGGGGCGGGGGCAGAGGCAAGTTGCTCATCCAGCGGCTCCCACCACTTGTCTGGGAGGGCATGGGGGGCGCGTGGAGGGGAATCTGTGTGCGTTTAGGGTGGGGCGGGGCTGCACTGGGTGTCGGGGCTATGCCAT
>NW_017728997.1:27299696-27307702 GCF_001723915.1 Gavialis gangeticus | reverse complement strand
GCAGAACAGAGTGGGGTGGCGCAGGCAGTGGAGTAGAGGCTATGGGGGGGCATAGCCCCCACATAAGCCCCACCACCTGCCCAGAGCTCAGCCCGCCACAGTCCCAACTTCACCTGTCCCACCCCAATCTAGGGGCACACCCCCCCGCCATGCCCTGCTGCTGCTTGCCCAGCCAGGGCAAAACGTGTGTGGGACAGAGCTGTGGCTCATCCAGGTGAAGCGGGAACGGCTCCCACCACTGCGCGCTGCTTTTATGGAGGCAGCACAGCAGCCCTGTCCTGTGCTTGCCCTGCTCCTAGTACAGCCCTGGCCCTACCTACCCATCCTGCACAGATCAGGAGCACACCCCCCGCCCCATATCCTCATGGATGAGTGGCAGGAGCCACCGGATGAGCCACCAGACGAGCAACTTGCCCCAGACCCAGCTCCTCCCTCACCGCGGGGGACCTTGATCTGCCCCCCCACACCACTTCCCTTCCCCCTCCCCTTCCACCACAACAGACTTACCACCTGGATGCAGCTGTATCCATCATCATAAAGTCAAATCCCATGTCAGAAGGTCAAAACAGGGTGTCAATTTCTAAACATCTTAAGTGCCATTCATTGGCCATAACTCAAAGTCATAAGTTGAGGACTGCCTATACACTCTCTAAGCATATTTCACACCTTTGTAATTTATAAAAGCTTTTCAGAGTTGAAAAGACCAGTCATTGTTACATAAGTAAGTTTATACCAGGCCTGTCCAACTGATGGCCTGTGGGTCACATCTGGCCTGTGAGAGGCTTCTGCCCAGCCACCATTCTCTCTATTGCTGCTTCTGCTACAGAAGCCAGAATCTCTGAGGCAGGGCCATATGTAATATGGGACAGTACCACACTGCCCACACAGAAGCAAGAGGGGGTCCAAAGTCCTGGGGAGCCCACATAGTGTGTGAACCCTGCAGTTTGCAGCCTGCATGGTATGTGGCCCAGGGCCAGCCACCAACGCAGCATGCATCCCCCAGCCGCTCTGAAATTGGACAGCTCTGATTTATACCATTGCTGAACATAAAGAATAAGCAAAACAAACACACTTACATGCATTTTGTGTATTCAGCCATTTACACATATATACAGTACTTTTTCAGGCCAACTGTAGAGCAATAAAGTGAAAGGCCATCTGTTAATGAAGCAAAGTAGGCTGAGAAGCAGAAGAAAAAAATTAAGTCCTTCTACTAAACATGGTTTAGCAATTTAAAAAAAACCCATAGAAACCCACCTAGCAATCAATTTCTTCTTTAAAAGGAAAAAATCCAGCACTCAGCACACTGACTGTTTTTGTTCTTAGCCTCCATGCTGCCCTGTTGTCTCTTTCACCCCAATCCCACTATTCCCTTTGTCCCCCAGTGAAAAATATCCCCATTTCCTCCACTGCTCACCTCACCCACATGTCTGTGTCCCCTGCCCTCTGTTTCCCTGACACTGCTGGACCCGGGTGTCCTCAGCTGCCTCATCTGAAATCCCATCTTCTTCATTTGTTCCTCCATTTATTCCCTTGCCTGGCCCACTAGTGCCGAGGTCTCAATAAGTGAACAGTCCTGAGCATCCCAAAACCTGCACTTACTGCTGCGCATAGTTGGTGGAAGAAGGTGGCTGGCTTTACTCCTAATTGCTTAGGTGGACACTGGCCACTGCAGCCAGGGCACAGAGGCTATGAGAAGCCTTCACTTATGGCAAACAGTGGCAGCTGACAGGCTCCATACAGCTTCCAACAGCACCATCTCAAGATTAATGTATGGCATCTTGATTAATATACAAGAAAAGACATAAATCTTCACATTTTCCAGCCCCTATCACCAAGTTATCATGTGCGTCTCCTACTCTAAATACCACATAGGCTGAAATTGTGGTGGTCTCAGATACCACTGTGTGGTATCTACTGATAAATGATATTTAATTACTACTGTATCAATTTACTACTCGTTATTCATAAGCAGTTAGCAATGCAGAGACAGAATCCTCCAAGCAGTATAAGTGATACTGTAATGGCCTAATTCTTCTCTGCGGTTAGTCCTGCCAAATATGCTAACAAGGGAGAAGTGGTAGAAATTAAATACCAGTGCTACCCATCACTCTCAAACTTCAAACTTGCCAATTCGTGATATAATCAACTAAATATCTGATAACTTACTAAAATGTAGAACACTTGTATTTTGTGGTATTTTTACCATAAATGAAAGATTACAAAGTGCATTTTAACTGTAAAACCTGATTTTAAAAATGCTTATTTTGCAGGAAATAAGTTATCTGTTTAAAATCAAGAAAGTAGAAAAACAGAAATTCCATTAGATGGAACTACAGGATAGCAGTAGAATGAACCTAGGACCATCAGATCCTCAGCACAGCTAGCTACACGTTGAGAAAAAGGAGTAAAATGCGGTGGGCAGTTATTATGGCTGCCAAGCTACATAGAGAGTTTTGATGATCTGCTGTGGGCCACGTCAGCACCCCAATCTGCCATCATGCTGGGTCAGCACCTCCCTCCCCCGCTGCAACAGCTCACCAAAACTCCTGCCCCACACTCAGCCAGGTGGCTGGGATGGGGCAGTGGGCAGCAGCATCTGAGAGAGGGATGGGTGGCCAGGGGTGGGGTCCAGATTAGAATAGTTGGGTGGTAACAGTGGAGGGCCAGGCCTTTAGCAGAGTCACAATCTGCTCCCTGCACATTCCTGATGGGTGCCAGTTTTGCAAGAAAGGGCATGTGGGGAATAAATCGCAGCTCTGCCCCAGGCCCTGGGCTCCATACCCTGGGCCCAGCCCCGTTCTGTCACCACCCAGTGATCCCAGGGTCTCCATGGCAGGATGCACAGCTGGACGGATGGGATGGGGCCACAGGCAGGTAGGCAGCGTCATCTGGGAATGTGACAGATAGATGGGATCTAGATTGTGAGGCCATGACAGTACAGGGCCAGAGCCCAGGCACAGCCACAATCCACTCCCTTCATGCCCCAGCCTGCAGAACCAGCACCTGTCGCAGGGACATGAAGGCAATGGATCAAGCCTCTTTCCCAGGCCCCAGACCCATACTGTCACCACCCTGTGATCCCAATCCCAATTCCAGCCCTGGCCTTGGCCCCAGCTGCCCATCCCACTTCTAGATGCTGCTCCCCACCGGGCTGTGACACCAGCCCACCCACCAGTCTCCATGGAAACCCCAGTGGGGGTGCAGGGCAGATGGGCCAGGGTGCCCAGGCAGCAAGTCTGGGTCCAGCAGTGGCAGCAGAGACTGGCAGTAGCAGCTGGAAAGAGCTGTCACTGTGGGGACTGCCAGGAAGTGAATCTGGCCAACACACTGCCCCAGTCACGCTATGCTCCTAGGGGTTGCAAGACTGGCTACACGCACCATGGCTTGGGATGCCCCCCTGCTTGGGCCGGGTGGGGCCAAGGGACCTGCCATGAGCCAAACAAAATCCCTTGGCGGTCCATATTTTTCCCACCCTTACTCCAAAGGATGAAGCGATATATTATGCCTGTAAATTCTATTTCTGGACCTGGGAAAGACATGTAGGCTAGCAGTAGGACAAATGATTACAGCTGGGAAAGCTACGAAAATACATTTGATACATCAATTCTAAAAGGCAATACTGTACATAAACAGGACTTAAGTTCTGGTCCCAGTTCTGTCAAAAGGTATTTCAGAGTGAAGCTCTGACTTGCCTGTACAGCTCTGACTTACCACTAGACGGCTGGTGAGCAGGGTCATGGCTAGGAGCCAGGGGACCTGGATTCTATCTCTGCTGTAGGTGTGTAAGGAGCAGTGCATCCTGGGATGTGGGAGGTCTGCAAATTGCTTGTTGATATCCATGAAGCAAACTGAAGTTACCCTAAAACGAGCTAAGTAGAACGGCACAGGCCCACAGCTAACCCATACCTGAAGTGATGCAACTTTGAAACATTCAGAGGGCGCTTAGCACAAGTTAATGAGCTTTAATGTGTGAACACTCATGCTTTAAGTGCCCTTGGTAAGATCTAAGTGTAATGTGTAACTTCATCCTGAGCAACTTTTCAGTTAAGTCTGAGAAATTTTATTTCTCTGCTTCTTAGCACAAGACATTCTAGGCAATGCTGAATAGCAAATGGTGTACACTGAGTAGAAATACAGGGCACATCTACACGTGCATCTGACTGCGCACTTCTTATTGCGTAGTCATTTAGTTCTTGCTAAAGTCAGTACTGCACAGTCCCAGCACCTCACGAGTCATTTCCAACCCTACTGAGCAGCAGCTTGTTGCTACCATGCAGTAGCGGTGACATCATGGTTTGTGCCTGCCCGTGCTAAGTCACTATAGCTTGGTGCTATAACGACACAGTGTCTTGTGTAGATGTGCCCACAGACAATGCAGTGGAAAAGGCAAACACTAGAATTTATGGTCTTCCCGCCTCCTGCATAAAGCCATCATCCCAAACATAAGGGATATTTGGCAAGCAAATGCCTTTTCCTCTTTCCCCTGCCCTTTATATATTTCCTAGCTTAGTTCAGGACAGGATATGCAAAATGTATCACAAAAGGCAGAATGTATCACAAAATTTAAGATACATGAGAGAACAGACCTGTCAAGTGTCACAAAACTGAGGATTACTCTTGCTGAGAAGGAATTTTTTTCAGACATTATTGACTCAGCAAACCAATTTCTAAAACAGGTTAATGGGAGCAAATCAGGTCAGATTTCAAATACTGAAGAAATTGTGGATACTTAATCTTCAGTCCTTTCTTCATTTGTCTGCTTCTCATACTAAGGAAGAGTTAGAGATTCTTTAATAGGATGCTTGTTAAGATACTTGAAAAATCTGAAAGCAGAAACTTTTCCCTGGATAAAATCCTAAATCTTTCTTCCACTGTTTTGTAGACTTTGCCCGATGGAAAAGATATTCGGTTTCCTCCACTCAGAATGAACAATAAGTAGGAATTTTATCGTTACAACAAAGTTTATTCATTCTATCCAAGGAAAAAACTTCATATGGGAGTATATGGGCCTTGATAATTAGAACATCAGTAAACAAAATTCTTTATTTTGCCTTTTATTTAAACCTCTAAAATCAGAATATTCATAAAAAACGATTCCTCTACAAAGCACAAGTTAAAACAACATATGAGTTACTAGCCAATTGCCTGTCAAGAATGACGGGGGGTGGGGGAGGAAGGAGCTGGATGGAGTGCCGCCACCTAACACCCCATGCTGCCGCTGTTCTGCTCCTTGCAGGGAGCAGGGTGGGGGAGCCAAGGCCAGCAGCTCCCCCACCCTCTGTCCAGCCCTTGGCACAGCTTCAGAATCATGGCGGCACTCCCCCACGCTTGGAGCACTCTGATTGGCTGTTTCCATCAGCCAATCAGTGTGCAAATAAAGTGTTGTGAACAGACAGACTTAGACTTCTATAATATTAGAATCATTGTCCAAATACACTAAAAAGATGAAAAATAAAATAAAAATGACTAAATGCTCATACTACAATAAAAATAGAGTAGCATAAAAATACCAAATTAACTGAAAAACTGAAGTTGATTTGAAAAAAACTTTGTAGAAAATATTCAAATAAAAACAACCAACATCATTAATGCTTTGGAACAAAAATGAAGTAGCCATACTAAATTTGTTTGGATGTGAACCTACTTTAAACTATTTCATGATTATTCCTTTGCTTTTATTCTGAGATTTTCAGCTTTTTGTTTTCTCTATCATGTACCCAGGAGGATCTGTGGCAATTGGTTCTGAACCAACACAATTTACAGGAAAGGTTTTCAGAATCGTGACATTTCTATCATGCTTTGAAAATAAACAGGCTTGGAGGCATTTTAGCTAGGGTTACCATATAGCTGGGTTTTCCTGGACATTCCCTTTTTTGGGGTCCTCCAATCTCCGTTTTGGTGGTTTTTTGAAATAGGAACAAATGTTCAGGATTTTGCTGGTAGAACTGCTTTCCCAAGCAGCATGCATGTTTACCAGGGATCCGGGCTTTCTGTTTGCTGCAGAAAAATGTGGGTTTTCCTCTTGAAAGGAGGAAACCACAGGTTTCCCCTGCAGGCTGGCAGTCTTCCAGCCTGAAAGGAGCTGCTTAGGGTGATTGAAGGGAGGGGACTCCATGTGCACCTGCGTGCACACACGCACATTGCCGGCATACAGCCAGGCAGGGTGGCAGAAGCTGCCTTATCAGCTGGATGCAGGTAAGTCTATGGTGGGAAGGGGTTGGAGGACCAGGGCTGAGTGATTGTCCGGGAGAGTGAGAGTGTGTGTGTGTGACTGCTGGTGCTGGGGGATGGTGGCCGGGCTCTGGCAGGGCATGGGTTGGCAGGAGGGAGACACCTGCCCCTCTGGTGGGGGAGCCCTTCAGGGGTGATGAGGAGCTGCACAGTTGGGCCAGCAGCAGCAGGGCGAGTGCCCAGGGCACAGGGACGACACAGCTGGGGGACTATGCCCAGGATGGTGGCTGTGGCCAGGCTGCCTGGCACGGCACGGGAGCCCAAGCAACAAGCCTCCCCTCCTCCTCCCTCCAAACGGTGCTGGGGCCAGACTCGCTCCACCACCACCCACACAAACCAGAGCCACCGCAGCTGCTGCGCTCCCACCCAGTTCTGACAGCTGGCAGGGCTGGGGGCAGCAGGGAACTGCCGGTCAAGAGGGAGGAATACTAGCAGGGCTGGCAGTGCTGTGGCTTGGGAATGAGGGGCATCAGAGAGGCAGGCAGCTGTGGGTCAGAAGTGAGAGGCACCAACATGGGCTGGGGGTACAGGGTCTGTGGTTTGGAAGTGAGGGACACCAGCAGGAGTGGGGGGGCTGTGGCTTGGGAGTGAGCAGCACTAGGGGCTGTGGCTTGGGAGTGTGGGGCACCCCCCTCCCACAGGTGTCCTTTTTACAGACCTGGAAATATGGTAACCCTAATTTTAGCACCTTGCCTTTAACAGTTCCACAGTCATCGCCCTCCAAAGAAAGGTTGTGAGAATCTGACTCTGGACAATGGGAAGCGGCCTCAGCACTCCCCCTGAGCTGATACGTGAGTAAAACTCTAAAATAGAGGTGGGCAAAATATGGCCCACAGGCTATATCCGGTCCACCAATTGATTTTATCCAAAACCACAGCTGTCTCCCCAGCACTCCACATAGGATTGAGTCCCCCTCACCCGCCCCGCTCTCTGAGCCATGTTCTTGCCCCATGCCTGGCAACAGCACTGCCCTGGCCCAAGTCCTGGCCAGTGCACCCAGCTTCCTAGCAGGGCTGCTCCCACAGCTGCCTGGGTATTGCTTGGATCCCCCCACCTCCTTCTGCCCCTGCTGTGCTGCTCCAGGCACAAAGTAACATGGGGAAGCCATGGGAACATGTGCCAGGCACCAGCTCCAGCTCCAGCTCCTGGCCACCTTTCACCAACTTGGCCACCTGCAGGTGGTGATCACTGTGCCAGGCAGGTGGAGTTGGTGAAAGGTGGCCAGCAGCTGGAGCCCCATGTGCTGGGGCAGGAGCCACCTAGCTGCAGCTTTCCATCCCCCTGGCTGGGCATCTGGTGCCCAGCGCATGTCCCCATGGCATCCCCGTGCTACCTGCTGCCCAGAGCAGTGCAGCAGGGCAGGAGAAGGAGTGGCTGGAGGCAGGGGGACTGAGCAGTATCCAGGCAACTACAACAGCAGTAGCCTTGCCAGGAACTTGTGTGCACTGGCCAGGGCCACGGCTGGGGCCAGGGCAGTATCATAGATGGGTACGGAGCAGGTGCAGGCAGAAGCATGATGCCGGCTGCACCAGATGAGAGTGGGCAAGGCTTGGCCCCAGGTGAAGTGCAATGGAGGCAGCCCCGGGCTGGATGGAGCAGGGGGCACACCTGCACCACATGGCCCAGGCAAGTTCTCTGCACATGCCAAGACATGCCCTTTGCCCCCCTCCCTCCCATGGCCAGCTGGTTCCCAGGATCTAGCTTGGGGACAGCTCCCTACACACACACACACACACACACACACACACACACACACACACACACACACACAC
>NW_017728997.1:27295793-27299527 GCF_001723915.1 Gavialis gangeticus | reverse complement strand
GGAACCAAGGGCTGGGTCAAAATTGATAAGGGGTTGTAAGGTAACTTTACTGAAGCTTGTAAGATTTAGGTATATTAGCCATTCCTTGCACTTTTGATATTTTCTACCTTTATCCTGCTGCTACTGGTTGTTAAACAATCACAAGGATTCATATTACTGGGGAAGACAATATCACAGTTTTATATACAGCATCTGGCAATCATGAAATAAAACAAGTGATAGACACACTCCTTCTTGGTACCTCCCTGCTATAATTTCTCAGACAAAATGACTGAAAAGAGACCATATTCCAGTCTCCAAGTCTTATTCTTATCTACTGAAACTAGCAATAATTGCGCTAGGAGAAAAATCATAATACACAAATCAGTTTCCATTCAAATCATTTGAATAGCAGCCTGGAGAATATGTGTTCTGCTAGTGATTGTAAATAAAGACTAATATACAGAGATTTCAGCAGATCAAGAAACAGCAGCCTTCAGCCAGATCCAGCACAGAAAAATGATGTATCAAAATCCTGGATGACCATTTGGAAATGTTTCACTCTGAGTCAATAATGTAGGATAGAGCATCAGGAAACAAAAACCATTACAGAGACATCTCAGACTTGACAAGTCCATGAGGTATGTGATAACACATTTTTGAAAGAAACAAGGCTCAGATTTCTCAGTAAACTGTTAAACTTATATTTTTCCCTGCAGACACACCCAGAGTATCTTGGTTAGAGCCCGAATGATTTCCCCCAGTAAGAGGGAAGGGGAGGCAGAGCAAGCTGCAAGTATGGAACTTCCCCACAAGATGGCACCAAATCCATATTGTGTAAATAATGATCAGCGGGAATGAAAAAAGGAGAAAGAAAAATTATGATCCTCAGCAATACAACACTTAAAAAATTAAATATTACAGGAGTTACCACACTGAACCTTTTATTCTAAATACATATGAAAGTAAAAACAGGAAAGCTAAAAATTATAGCCCATGTCAAATTCTTTCTTGCTAAAGTAGACAGCAGCTTTTCCCATGATTGAAAAGAATTTTTAGTAATATCATATTTTTGTAGAATCTAAGAATGCATTCCCCCACCTCAACTATACATACATATATATATTTTACACATTGTTAGAAGCCAAGAAAACGATTTTCTTCTTTCCGGTAGTGCTATATTAGGACAGCATTGTTTGCACAGTTTATAGACATTTAAAATGACAGATGGGATCACACCTAAAATCCCAGATCAAAATATCCTAACATTAGTAAAACTCCAAGTGCATAGCTAAAATTGGCAATTAGCCCAACTCTAAAGTATGGTAAGCAATACAAATGAATCCCTAAATTATGACATGATTCAGATTCAAATTAGAATTCTGCGATTCTTGACCACTTCTTTTTATGGAGTTTGAGTAAAGATGTTACTATAACTCAGATGCAGACCTAATATTACTGCTAATTAAATACATCTACCATTTTTTTTCCTAACAATGCATAATGTTCCATTGCAATTTTCTAAACAGAAAATTATTGTAGAATTACCAGACTTCTAGTCCAGGAAGTTGAAATTTACCCACGTATCAAATAAATCTCCCTTCTTCACTACCCTCACCATGACCTGAAGGAACCATTTGGAGGTGCATTTATCCAAGTGGTTCTCAATATTATTAAGCTCAAGGCATCCCTCAGAAAATGTCAGCTCTTAGCTTTCTTTTTTTGACTATAGAAACATAATAGAGCAATTCTTTTGGTGCAAAGAATTCAAAATGACCACAACAGGACAGAAGGTTTTAATACTATGGATTCCTATTTGAAATCTCTGTGTTTATCTTCTGTATCATGTTTGCCACATAATCATGTGGTACCCCACAGCATCCTTGAAAGGATCTCAAGGCACCCCAGAGTGCCATGGCACCAGGTTGAGAATCACTGGTTTAGCCAATTAATCCAAGTCAGTTAAACTGAATATGGTCAGACTTATGTGCTATGGCTATTTGTCCACTAAGGCAGAAAGCAAGATGTTACTTCATTTTGCACGAACTACCGACAGACGGGAGCAAATATAATCAGTACCACCCCGGGTCTAGATTTGAACCCCTGACCTAGAGGTGTTAGTCAGTTAAGCCAATCTCCAGAGACACTCCAAATTTTAGTATGTTTAACAGAACCTGATAGCACTCACACTTCTTTTTGGACTTTTTTTTAAGAGATTTTTTCTATTCTTCCCATTTGCTATTTTATACATACTGGTGTGACAGACAGCCTTCCAAACACTCCAGAAAATATATACTAGTTTTCAGTAATGTTGAAATGATGATGCAGCCATGACAGTCCAGGAAATATGCGAGGCAAGGATTTTTGTGGGTGATATTTTTTATTGGACCAATTGCATGATTGATCAGACCTACAGAAGAATGTAGTGCATTCAAAAGCTTGTCTAAGTCTAAGCCAACCATACAGTCTGTCCAATAAAAGATAACCCACAAAAATCTTTCCCTTTCACCTGCTAGTTTCAGTATCTTGGTATATATGCACAGATATCCTGTAGAAAGATGATGTTATTAAAAAAAAGACTCAGCACATTATGACTTTATTTAAAAGACTTATTGAAAAAGGGGGATACATACATATGCAAAATATAATCTGTATCTCTGAGTAACATACCAGTTAGTCTACCTGAGGTATCTGTTATTCAGATGTGCAAAGATAACAGCAAAGTACTCCACCTTTCCACAACTCTCTTCCCACAACTGGATCCAACAGTCTTCAAGCACTGCTTCACAATAGCAGAACAAAAATGCTTTAGACCAAAATGGATAGCTGGCAGAAAGAGAAAGCCATTTACAGCACTTTATCATGAACCTCAACAAACAACAGCCAATACACTTCAGAACAAACAAATAATTTTATTAGCTGCTATTGAATGTTTATGGCATCCTCTAAGGAAGTGCCTGGACAACTTCTATTAAGAAAAAACTGCATTGTGCTAAAAATACCTGGCTAAAAACTTGTTTTAAATGATGTGGGCATCTTGCATTTGAGCATAGGGTAAGCCACACAGAGAGAAACAGAGTGAAGGGCCACACATCAGCCCCACAGAGATTCAACAGAAAGCAAATGCAGCTGCACCTGTGATAACTCTCCACAGAAAAGAGAAGCAGTCTAAATGGACAAGTGACTGGGTTGCAATTCAGAAAGCCTGAGTTCAATGCTAATCTCAGCCACAGACCTCCTGGTGTGACACAGTCACTCTGGGCCTTTGTACATGCCAGAAAATTGGCCTTCAAAGTGGCTTAAATGCCCTTCTGCACTGCTTTAATGGCATTGCTGTTTGCACGCTCGCCAGCATATTCTGCTTCAAATGACTTTGGTACGTAGGAAGATAAAACACCTCCGAGGTGTTTTAGTTTGCTACCTAATGAAGTGCAACAGTGTATGGGGCACTAGAAGCTGACATGCTAAGGGCCTGATGGGCCTGGTGCAGCTCAGGGGCTGTGGGACCCGGCAGCAGCCCACGCAGGCAGAATCCACTGAAGAAAAGAAAAAAAGTGGCGAGCCTGATCTTTTTTTGTTTTCCTCTCCAGACTGTCTGCCTGCCTGAGCTGTGGGGAGGCCGATGCTTTCCTCCATGGCTGCAGCGCCCCCCAGGACTGCCCAGACTGGGTGCCAGAGGATAGGTGGCTCCTGAGGGGCCCCCACACAGCTCAGGGACTGCTCAGCCTGCTGGCAGTTAGCACCGCCCCTCCCCC
>NW_017728997.1:27292922-27295671 GCF_001723915.1 Gavialis gangeticus | reverse complement strand
TTCCCCCCCCCCCCCCCCCCCCCACACACACACACATACACCGCCCCCCCCAAAAAAGGCAGGTAAGGATCAGGCTCCCACCCTTCGGTTCACACCACAGGGGTTTAATTCGGTTTAATTCTCCTTAAATTGAAGTGGTGTTTTTAAAAACCCACCATTTCAATTTAGGGAGAACTAAACCGAGTTAAACCCCCGTGGCATGTACAAGCAACCTTTAAGGTTATATCCAAAATGTCTCTGCATCACTGCTGCTGAAAATAAGCTGCTCTAATGCCAGCATCAAAGCAGTGGGGAAATCCCCTGCCACTACTCTGAAGATCTCTGTATCTGGTCTGTTACAAAGTAGTAGCTACACAGCATTCTCATATCTGAATTTCTGGATTTGATGCAGATAGGGTTTATTTTTTGGCAACATGGAAACAATGTAAACATACCCTAAGTCTAACTGTGCTATAACTTCATCAGCTAAACAGTGCAAAAAATTGTTCTCTATTTTCCAGGAGCATCATACAAATGAAATCCATTAACAAGTATGAGCTATATACTGCTTTGCCTATCCACAGATAACAGAAAGATGATAGTCATATAAGCAGCTAGCGAGAAAGACTCCATGATGATATAGCTCCATTGCAAAGACTGTATAAAGTCTCCTCCAAAATTTTAATAACCCTATTTAGATTGGCAGTAGAGGATGCTGGCCACTTACAAAGCCTGTATAGTTCCGAATGGTAAAAGACTCAGTTAATGGTATTGGTCACATCTGTTTAAATACAAAATGACAGATATATGAAAGAAGGAAAGTAAAAAAATTGATACATCAATATCCATCATATGGATATGGTAAATCCATTAACAGGATTTACTAATCACTGTTTATTATACAG
This sequence comes from Gavialis gangeticus, assembly GCF_001723915.1. Lineage (NCBI taxonomy): Eukaryota > Metazoa > Chordata > Crocodylia > Gavialidae > Gavialis > Gavialis gangeticus. The sequence goes on along the minus strand of NW_017728997.1, from coordinate 27,294,787 downwards.
CACTGCACAATAACTGTCTAATTAAATCTCAATTAGGTATTTGGAAATTTGAATTTTGAATTGCCAAATTGTGTTATTTAAACATAGTTGTAAAATCTGTTCTATATTTTGTAGGAAAATACATCAAATTAATGGTACAATTTTGAGACAAGCCCACAAGAATGAGAACATTCATAGCTAAGGACTGAATTGTCAATATTAGACCACAGCAGGAGGCCCGTGTTGATGTTCTACTGTGTTTTATTACACTGGAGGTTTTCTTTTTAAAGTTATTAATTTTTCATGCTTTCTCTGTTTGTCTCAGATCCATAGTATATTCTTAATTGTTACAATATTGAAATACTAGTATGTCCATATGTTGGACTATTATTAAATAACGGTCCAATCTCACAAAATGCTTGAAGCCTCCTGGGAACTTCTGAGTGCCAAGTGCAGTGAAGTAAATGGGTATTGAGGGAGGTCAGCTGTTCCCACCTTAGGGTCCTTTTTGACTAATTATTTTCCATAACACTAAATTTAAAACTCTTGGTATTACCTTCTTTTCTGTCAGTAAAAAGCATAGCAATCCAAGGCACTATCTATTTCTCAATGCATCAGTAAGTCTGCAATGCAGTAGGGCCATGTTTTAGTTGCTAAAATCCTGACCACTTTCTTTTTTCCAACTGTATTTATTAATTAATCAAACATCAAATAACAGATTTGGCATTTAAAGATAAATCCAGTCCCCTAAAATTTATATAGGAACACATTTATCTTCCATTAGCAGTACTCCCTGAACCCAAGTAAATGCCCACAGGATTCAAACGTTCTTTTCCCTTTAGCCTGTGACCACTTTCTAACCGGACACACAACAGAAAGACAACATTGTAATTCAGGTGACTCCAACAGTAAATTGGTTCACAAACTACTTGAGTTTGTCAAATTGTTTCCTTCCAATTGAATATACAGAGCTTGAGAATAGTTGCTGGGTCTCCCAAATGTTACCTGTCAGCTCCATGTTCTTGGGGAACCCTGACACAGGACACAGACTGTCTGACTCACAAAGAATTCCCCCCCCACACCTAAACAGAAACTGATTAAGATGCAGTGAGAGACACACCTAAAACCCTCCAGATAAGGGTGACAAAAGTGAAACAACTGCCCTAGGTCTCATTTGCATCTGAGATGGGACCAGATGACTATTCATTTACATGAGAGATGGAGAACAGAAAGCCTGAAGCAGAGACTGCAGTGAATTCTGGGATCAGCGAAGCAGGGGAGCACTGCATGATGGGGAATCTGTGTTCCAAATGCTAATCAACCCTCACACCCAGCTCAGCATTTATCAGACCAGTTCTAATCTGGATTTACAAAGGACTTTTTCTCCCCCCCACACACACACACCTCTAAGCAAAAATAAGTTTACTAGGCATCTCAGGCCGTACATTCCCCGGTCCCACTATGGGAGGCCTATTTAAACTTAATTGGCTAAAACTCGGTTGCCGGGTTAGGGAATGCTGAGGCAATAGACCGAGTCAGAGGAAGTATGGATAACATTTGAACAATGGTACAGGGTTCATCATAGCGTCCAGCCCATTGGAGCCCTGTCCACAAGTGTTGTCATACTTTTCTGGAGACAACTGGTGGAAGTCCTCTCCACAACAGGTTATGAACACTCCAATAATTGCCTTAAGTCTGTTAAAAGACTATAGTGAGATCTGGAAAAGTCATGCTAAGCTGAGGCTTGTTCACAGCAAGTAAAAATCCAAAACCCTGATGCTGCAACCTATTGTTTCTGAAGACACCAGGAGATATCCCATCAAGTATATCTGCTATCCATAGGAATGTCAAGCTGGCTCCTAAGTATGTGTTTCCTGAGTATCAAT